>NW_026622974.1:35079717-35816383 GCF_023065955.2 Ursus arctos | reverse complement strand
AAACTGGACCGCGATCGTGTAAGACGCCTCCGTCGGCTGAGCCTGCGCCTGACCTTCCGCAGAGGCTGCGTCTGTACAGCGATCGCCTGCGCTTTACGTCCTGCCTCTCGCTTCCTTGCACGGAGCTTATTCTAAGTCAGTCGTGAAAAAGCAGGTGCCAGGCTTTCCACCCAGAGCCTGAAACAAGTCAAGACGGGCCTCCGGAGACGTAAGCACGACCCCGAGGATCTGAGAAGCACCGACGGGGAAAATATATTCATCATCAGCTGAAGTTCTCTTAGCATTTTCTTCGATCAGTAATAGGGCTATGCCTGAGTGATGGGGAATTCAGGCGATTTTTTTAAAGAGCAACATGTTAGTAGGTGAGAAAGATACATAGGCAAATGATTATAGTAAATTATAATAAAAACCGGATAGGTTTGGGGTTAGACTGATTTTCGAAGAGACACAAGCACAAACAGAAAAAGATTCAATGCACTTTCCAGAATTATGTAAGTGCTTACTGGCAGGGTTGAGTCTCGATGCGCCGTGGCTTCCAGCCCGGGGTCTCTGCCTCAACAGCACTAGTAAGAATCTGATACCCTGGATTTACATTTACGCTGTCTTGTGCTGCCAGCACCAGTTGCTCTCACATAAACGATCTCCCTACTCCTGAAACAACCGTGGTTCTTCTGGTTTGTGTTTCTGGGTTGCAGACACCTGCGCGCCATCGCCATCAGCTGCTTCGGCGAGGCGCGCACACTCACGGCCCGTGAGAAGAAGCGGTAACACAATCACGAGCGTGTGGAGGGGCCGGGGTGCCTCAGTCAGTGCAGCGTCCGCCTCCAGCTCGGGTCAGGATCTCAGGGTCAGGCTCCCTGCTCAGTGAGGAGTCCGCCCCTCCCTCTGCCTCTCTCCCCTGCTCTTGCTCTCGGTCTCTCTCTCCCTCTCAAATAAATAAATAAAATCTTAAAAAAAAAAAAAAAGAATGGAAGGAGAAATGATAAATTTTAGGAATGGCCAATAGATATGCAATTTTTGCCACCCAAGGGTTTTTCAAAGTTATTTGTATGCCTGGTGTAAATCCTTTATACCTAAGTACGGAGAAATGAACAAATGCTCAGGGAAGGGCCCGACAGTCCGGCAATATCAGGGACAGTGACACAGAAAGAGAATGTGATAATGTTTCATCGTAAATGACAAAAGGAATGTTTACCTTTAGCATTGAATTTTTCAGATGTGATAACATACTTTCAAAATGCCAATATTGGCTTAAATAGAAGCAAGGAATAATTAGTGGGGGGAAAATCAATACACTGCTCGCTTGTGCTCCTCCATAGTGAGTATTGGTTCTAAAATCAAAGTTCTCTCTATGGAGGAGTTGTCAGGGGAAAAGTTAAAATTAGAATGGCTGTTGGAGGACTGAGCAAGAGAAAGAAATGTCATGCAGGTAGATTCAAAATATTTAAATAGAGTTCAAGGTAGGGAGCCTTCAGCCTTGCTTTTCCACAGAAATAATAATTTAAAAAAAAACCATCTTAACAGAAGTTCTCGTAACCACTTTATTACAACGTGGGAAGTAAATCAATGAATTGAGTGTTGTGAAAGCAGCAATCAGGCACATGAAGAGTCATCTTAGGGAAAGGACACGTTGGAAAGCTCACGTACAGGGAATGATTTATTATTTGCTGGTCTTTGGTGAAGGTGCATTCTATCTGTGAAAATTGATTTACACACTGAGAAAAATATAGTTTCTCTTCTCTGAGACCACAAACAGCTACGGTTTTGTTTGTTCCTCCTCTCACAGCACTCACGATTTTGACATGGTGGCTATTCCATTCCAAATGGAACGTAATGCACCAAATATAATCATCACTCAAAGCAAACAAATACTACCTTCACATTGTGGTTTGGGAGAAACCACAAAACAGCATGTCATTAAATATTCAGCATGTGTCCTCACTTCTCTGTGTCGGGAACTGCGTACTCTATTGGAGTGTACTCCAGGTGTAAAGTCGGTGTGTCTTCCCTAATAACACACCTGTGCTCTAAATAGAGCTGGCTTCTATTTAAGGAGAGGCAAACTGAAGTCATATCCTGCTATAAATTCTCTGTTTCTCTCAGTTAGGCTACAGTGCATTGCTACTGCGAGCAAACGATATCAAGTCCAGGAAGGTTTGAATTGATGCCTTAACTCTTTCTGGTCAAGTCAGTAATTCATATTGCTCAACATTTTAACCGGTAAGAGCTGAGTTGGCAAATACTCTCACATTTCCTTTTTTGAGGCCAACACTTTGCCTTCTGTGAACTCAGAACTCTTCATTTCTGAAGTCAGAGAACTGGATTCTACTTTCAGGTTAGCTGCTAACTAGCTATGACACACGGTCAGGTCACTAAGTTCACTGCCACTCAGTTCCCTAACCCGTAAAGTGGGGTGTTTTATGAGATGCTCCCTAACATCTTTCCTACTTCCAAATTCCTGCTCAGCTCGCGAAATTGTAGAACACATTCTTGCAGCCTTTCTGTGACTACACAAGCAATAATCAAATATTGATCCGTTAGAGATATTCGCAGGGCTTGCAGAATGTGTCAGCCGACAAGGAAACCATGACTAAGTCTGAATCAAAAATATTTCGAAGCCTCTATCAGTGTCAGGGGAAAATAAATTTGGGCTAGACTCAAAGACTGCGATAATGCTAAATCACCCAGCCGTGATCTGATTTGTTGAGTAGTTGAATTCCATCTGGTCCTGTGGAGGTTTTCTAGTTAAGAGTCTCTGAAGGACCAATTTCTTGTCATTAACATCAGCAGAACTCTTGTGCATATGGGAAAATTGCTTGTGTAAAATTTCTCGGGACTTTTCTCCAAATTCCCTCTGTTGGAGCTAAGGGAGGAAGAGACAGTTTGGGAGATTGGGGCCTTGAAAATGGAGCGAGAAAGAGGAACTGGCGATGGGGAGAATGCCACTTTTCCCCGAACCTGTTACAACATGTAATAGAAACAACGTGCTATTTTTTGTACTTATTGCATACAGGTCTCTAGCCAATTTTTTTTAAGTAATGAACTTTATTTTTTTAGAGCAGTTTTAGGTTCACAGAAAAATTGGGTGAAAAGTACAGAAATTTCCCATCTACCTGCTGTCCCCACGTACACATGCGCAGCCTCTCTCGGCTGCAAGCACCCCACACCGGAGTAGTACGTTTGCTACATTTGCTGAACCTACATTGACACGTCATTATCACCCAAAGTCCACAGTTTACACCAGAGTTTATTCTTGATATTGTAAGTCTATGGATTTTTGATAAATGTGTAATGAAACATATCCATCATTATAGTATCATACAGAATAATTTGACTAGAAATCCCCTGGGTTCTGACTATTCATCCTTCCCTCCCTAACCCTCAGCAACCACTAATGCTTTTTGTTTGTTTGTTTTGTTTTTCTTTATTTATTTGTCAGAGAGAGAGAGAGAGCACAAGCAGGGGGAGCGGCAGGCAGAGGGAGAAAAATGTTCCCTGCTGAGCAAGGAGCCCGATGCGGGACTCGATCCCAGAACCCTGGGATCATGACCTGAGTAGAAGGCAGACGCTTAACTGACTGACCCACACAGGGATCCTAACCACTAATGTTTTTACTGGCTTCATAGTTTTGCCTTTTCCAGAATGTCACGAAGTTGAGATCATACATCATATAGACTTCAGATTGGCTTCTTCACTTAATTGTATGCATTTAAGTTCCTCTATGTCTTTTCATAGGTTGGTAGCTCATTTATTCTTAGAGCTGAATAATATTCCATTGTCTGGATGTACTATGGTTTATTTATTTGTTCACCTACTGAAGGATGTGTTGGTTGGTTCCAAATTTTGATAATTATGGATAAAGCAGCATATGCAGATTTTTGTGTGAATATAGATTTCAGTTCATTTGGGTAAATACCAAAGAGTGCAGTTGCTGGATCTTATGGTAAGAGTATGTTCTGTCTGATAAGAAACTGCCAAACCATGACTGCACCATTTTACAATCTCAGCAGCAGTGAGTGAGAGTCCCTGTTGCCCCACATCTCACCATCATTTATGTTGTCAGTATTTTGGAATTTGGTCATTGTAATAGATGTGCAGTGATATCTTATTATTTTAGTTCACAGTTCTCTAATGACATGATGTCGAACATCTTTCCATATGCTTACTTACCATCTGTATGTCTTTGCTGAGGTGTTTGAGTCTTTTGATCATTTTTCAGTTATATTGTTCATCTTTTTATTGTTGAGTTTTAACACTTTTTTGTATGTTTTGGATAACAGTTCTTTATCAGATGTTTCTTTTGCAAATATTTTATCCCAGTCTATGGACCGTCTTCCCATTCTCTTGACATTGTTTCTCACAGAGCAGAAGTTTTGAATTTTAATGAATTGTAGCTTATCAATGATTTCTTTCACGGGTTGTGCCTTTGGTATTGTATCTGGAAAGGTGACCGTACTCAAGGTCCCCTACGTTTTCTCCTAGTTGTCTTGTAGGAGTTTTATAAGTCTTGCGTTTTACATTTAGATCTGTGACCTATTTTGAGCTTGTGTGTGTGTGTGTGTGTGTGTGTGTGTGTGTGACGGAGCTAAGGTCCATATCTTTGCTCATTTCTTTTTCTTTTGCTCATTTTTGTTGTTGTTCTTGTTGCATGTGATGTCCAGTTGTTTCAGCACCATTTGTTCAAAAGACCATCTCTGTTCCATTGTCTTGCCTTTGTTCCTTTGTCAAAAGTCAGGTGAGTATATTTATGTGGACCTATTTCTGGGCTCTGTCTTCTGTTCCCTTTATCTATTTGTCTATTCTTTTGCTAATAGTAATAGCAGTAATAGTAAATCCTGAAGTCAGGTAGTTTTTGTCCTTCAGCTTTGCTCTTCTTCAATCTTGAGTTGGCTCTTCTGGGTCTTTTGCATCTTCATATAAACTTAAGAATCAGTTTGTTGATAATCACAAAATGACTTATTGGGATTTCAATTGAGATTGCATTGAATCTGTAGACCAATTTGGGATGAACTGTCATCTGGACAATATTGAGACTTCCTGTCCGTGAATATGAACTATCTCTCCATTTATTTAGTTCTTCCTTGATATCTTTCATCCGAGTTTTATAGTTTTCCTCCTATAGATCTTGTGCCTATTTTGTTAGACTTACACCTGTGTATTTCATTTTTAGGGTGCTAATGTAAATGGTAACGTGTTCTTAATTTTAAATTCCATTTGTTCATTGCTGGTATATAGGAAAGTGATTGACTTCTGTATATTAACATTGTGTCCTACAACCTTGCTATAATCACTTATTAGTTTTGTCAATTCTTTCAGATTTTCTACATAGATGATAGTGCCATGTGCAAACAAAGCCAGTTTTATTTCTTTTTTTCTAATCTGTATATCTTCTATTTTCTTATCTTATTTTAATGTGTTAGCCGGGACTTCCAGTAAGATGTTGAAAAGCAGTGGTGAGAGCAGAGCTCCTTACTTGGTTCCTGATCTTAGCAGGATATCTTTGCCTTGTCTCACCATTAAGTATGATATTACCTATAGCATGTTTTGTGAGGTTTTTGTAGATTTTCTTTAGGAAGTTGAGAAAGTTCTCTATTCTTATTTACTGAGGATTTTTACCATGAATATATGTTGGATTTTGTCAAATGTTTTTCTGCATCTATTCGTATGATCAAATGATTTTTCTTCCTAGCCTATTAATGTGGATTATTATATTAACTAAATTCTGAATGTTAAACCAGACTTAAATACTTGGGGTAAATCCCACTTGGTCATGGTATGTATAATTTTATATACATATATATTATTGGATCTGATTTGCTGATATTTTTGTTGAAAATTTTTGCATCTATGTTTGTGAAGGACATTGGGCTGTCCTTTTTTGGTATTGTCTTTTTCTTATTTTGGTACTAGGGTAATGTTGCCCTCATAGAATAAGTTAAGAAGTATCCCCTCTCATTTTATCTTCTGGAAGAGATTATAGAGAATTGGTATAATTTCTTTCTTAAGTGATTGGTAGAATTCACCAGTGAACCCATCTGGTCCTGGTGCTTTCTGTTTTGGAAGGTTATTAATCATTGATCCAGTTTCTTTAATAGTTGTAGGCCACTTCAGAGAATCTATTTCTTGTGTGAGTTTTGACAGATTGTGTCTTTTAAGAAATTGGTCCGTTTCAACTAGGTAATCAAATCTGTGGGCATAGAATTGTTCATAATATTCCCTTATAATCTTTTTCATGTCCGTGAGATTTGTAGTAATTTCCTTCTTTCTAGTCATTTTTTAAATGAGTGATTGAAACATATCTGATATCTCTAAAAAGGGATCAAGTACTTGCTTTTTATTTTTCTATGACCCATAGCTGATTAACATTGAGAAATCAATGGCATTTGACCGAGAAATCAGTTCTTCACTTACACTTTCCATAAGCAAGAATATTATATATTATTTGGTTTGTGTATATTGGCCATAGCCTACTTAATAAAGAATAATATAGTTAAAATGCTCCTGTAGAAAAGAACCTACCTCCTTAATGTGTCTCTTTGTTAATAAAAGAAACTTTAAAAAAAATTTAATTCCAGTGTAGATAACATATGGTATTATTTTAGTTTCAGGTGTACAATATAGTGATTCAACAGTTCCATATACTACTCAAGTGTACTCTTGATACCCTTTACCTATTTCACCCTTCTCCCCACCCACTTCCTTTCTGGTAAGTATCTGTTTGCTCTCTATAGTTAAGAGTCTGGGTTTTTTTGGTTTGTTTCTCTTTTTTTTCCCCCTTTGTTCATTCGTTTTGTTTCTTAAATTTCACATATGAATGAAATCACACGGTATTTGTCTTTCTTTCACTGACTTATTTTGTTTAGCATTGTACTCTCTAGATCTACCCATGTTATTGCAAATGGCAAGATTTCGTTCTTTTTTTTTTAAGATTTATTTATTTATTTGAGAGACAGAGAGAGCCCAGTGTGTCAAGGGGCAGAGGGAGAGGAGAGAATCCTCGAGCAGATTCCCCACTGAATGCAGAGCTAGACATGGTGTTCAATCCCAGGACCCTGAGATCAGGACCTGAGCCAAATCAAGAGTCAGACCTTCAACCGACTGAGCCACCCAGGCACCCCCAGATTTCATTATTTTTTACGGTTGCATAGTATTCCATCGTGTATGTATATATATATATATATATATATATATATATATATATATATACACATCATTTTATTTATTTATTTGTTTTTAGTTCAAGTTTTTATTTAAATTCCAGTTTGTTAGCATATAGTGTAATATTAGTTTCAGGAGTAGAATTTAGTGATTCACCACTTACATACAATACCCAGTGCTCATCACAAGTGCCCTCCTTAACACCCATCACCCATTTAATCCATCCCCCACCCACCCCCCTCCAGCAACTCTGAGTTTGTTCTCTATAGCTAAGAGTCTGTTTTATGGTATGCCTCTCTTTTTCCCCTGTTCATGTTTCATTTCTCAAGTTCCACATATGAGCGAAATCATATGGTATTTGTCTTTCTCTAACTGACTTATTTCACTTAGCTTAATACACTCTCGCTCCATCCACATTATTGCAAATGGCAAGATTTCATTCTTTTTTATGGCTGAGTAATATTCCAGTGTGTGTGTGTGTGTGTGTGTGTGTGTGTGTGTGTTTTCTTTATCCTTCCATCTACCAGCAGCCACTTGGGGTGCTTCCATAGTTTGGCTATTGTAAATAATGCTGCAATAAACATAGGAGTCAATATATTCCTTCATATTCACATTTTCATATTATTTGGGTAAATATCCAGTAATGTGATTACTGGATCATAGGTTAATTTTAATTTTTTGAGAGACCTCCATACTGTTTTCTGTAATGGCTGTACAAGTTTGCATTCCCACAAACAGTGCCAGATGGTTCCTTTTTCTCCACATCCTCACCAACACTTGTTGTTTAAAAGAAACTATTTTTAAAATATATTAAATTCCCAGACCTATGGAACGGGAGAGAATATTTGAAATCATATATCTGATAAGGAGTGAACATCCACAATATATAAAGAACTCATACAACTCAATAGCAACGCCCCCCAAAAAGCCAACTGGTTAGTACATCAGTTCAGAGGAACTAAATAGACCTTTTTTCTGAAAAAGACATACAAATGACCTACACATACATGAAAAGGTGCTCAGCATCACTAATCAAAGCAACAATGAGAGATCAACTCACCCCTGATAGAATGGCTATCATCAAAAAGACAGGAGATAGCAAGTATTGACAAGGATATGGAGAATAGGGAACCTTGTGCACTGTTGGTGGGAATGTAAACTGGTGAAGCCACTGTGGAAACGGTATGAAAGATCCTCGAAAAATTAAAAATAGAACTACTATATGACTCAGCTATTCCACTTCTGGGTATATATTCAAAGGAAATGAAAACAGGCTATCAAAGAGGTATCTGCACTCCCATTTCATTGTAGTATTACTTAAAATAACCAAGATATGCAAATAACCTAAGTGTCTATGAACGGATGAATGGATAAAGAAAAGTGGCATATGCATTAATAGAATTATTAATAATTGTAAAATATTAATCATTAATATTAATAATGGTATATTATTCTTTCACTAGGAAGAAGGATAACCTACCATTTGCAATAACATGAATGGAACCTGAGGGCATAATGCTAAGTGAAAGAAACCAAAAAAAGAAAAATGCTGTATGATCTCACATGTGGAATCTAAAACAAAAAAAAAATGTCAAACTCATAGAATCAAAGAGCAGAAGAGTAGTTGCCTGGGGCTGGGGGATGAGGGAGTAGGGAGAGATTGGTAAAGTGGTACATGGTACAAACCTTCAGCTCTAAGTTCTGAGGATCTTATATAAAACATGGTGGCTATTTTTGATCACACTTTATTATATAATGGAAATTTGCTAAGAGAGTAGAACTTAAATGTTCTTACCCAAAAAAACCCCCAAACGTTAAATATGTGAAGCGATGGGTGTGTCCATTAATTCGATGGTGGGGATCCTCTCGTAATGTGTGTGAATGTTAAATCGGCACGACGACACTTCGAGTATCTTAATTTTATTTCTCAATTATACTTTTAAAAACTGAAAAAAATATATGGAATTCCCCAAAGGACTCTTTAGATTTTACATGGCACACCTTCTCACTCCGTCTAGGAATTTTCTAGCTTCTGCTTTTTATAAAGAAAGAATTCAAGAATTAAGTGTGGGTCTTCCTCTCATTTAACTGTCAAAAACACTTCTTGGAAATTTTGGTCCTTTCCATACAAATATGTTTGGGGATTTTTTTTCCCCCAAGTCTTTCCATGGCATCTGTCACAGAGCTAATGAATTTCTGCCAACATCTAATACTTTATCATAAACTTTCAGTTATTTCCTAAAATTTTATTAAAATATTAGTCATTTTCCCAACTACAAGCAAATCGTTATTTTCTTCTATCCATTCAGTTTTTTGGAGTCTCACGTAATTATATTAATTCTTATTTACCAACTAGTATCTGAAAATATTTTGGGAGTCCTTGCAAGACATTCTTTCAAGATAATCCTTTTGATAAATCCATAAAATAGTAAATAAGAACTCTGTTTTTTAGTATGATAAGTCATAGTGTCAGTTTTGCAACAAAACAATTGTTCAGATACAGAATTAGAAACACAATCTTTGCCTTTCATTTACAACTTTACAGCTTTTCTCTGAAAGCATTAATATTTGACATTTGCATGTCTTAAAAACAGTCAATAATCAACTTGCTAAATCCAAAACTATTTCTTGGCTACATTTACTTTTGCTATTGAAGTTGGACTTTTACGAGTTACATCTGAAGTTCAATGGAGTATTTAACAGGTTTTACTTCCTTAATTAACTTCAGCATGTTAGCATCAGGGATTTACAATGTTCCCTCAGGCCTCTGTTCATTTCACATAATTCCCAGTGACAATGCCACAGAGCAGCAAGCAGGGTGAACCCACAGGAGAGAAAAGATGATGGCTGTCCGGCCCCCAGGGTCTGGGCTAGTAGACAAAGGAAGAGTTTCCTTGTTGCTTTCTGGAATGAACTAAATCCTGAAGCAAGCAGAGAAGCTTGGAGAAGAGGGAAGCTGGTGGTCTTGTTTTTTTCATTTATTTCCTTCTTTTAATTCTGGTCACCAGTTCCAATGTGTGGGTGTTTTTCCTGTACCTCCAAGCAGTTCTCTGACAGCAGCTGGGGGTCCTACAGTTCATGTCGATTCTGGCCCGCCCTACCTGGAGATAGTGTCAGATCCCACGGGTAAATCCTACAAGACTAAGACTGCCTCACTCCCCACCTCTGCCGCTTCAGATGCCAATCACAGACCTAGGCTGAGGCCTGTGCTTCTGACCCTACGGCTATACATCAGAGGCCCCAACAAATCCGCTCCTTGGGTTTGATTAATTTGCTAGAGTGGCTTGCAGAACTCAGAGAAACATTTTACTTACTAGATTGCCCGTTTATTATAAAAGAATATAATCCAGGTACCGGCAGACCGAAGAGAGGCATAGGACAAAGTTTGCAAAAAGGGCACAAGGCTTCCAGCCACTCCTCCCACATCTCCATATGTCCACCAACCCAGAAGCACCAAAGGGAAGTTCTGCCTGCCCTTTTGGGTTTTTATAAAGGTTTCATTACATAGGCATGATCCACCATTCGCACCTGATTCCCTCTCCCTTCTCCTCTAATCCCGGGGTTGGCTCTCCAGGCAACTAGCCCCCACCCTGAGATGAGGGCCAAAAGTCATCTCTTTAACATAACAAGAGACACCTTTGTCACTCTCATCAACTAAGAAATTCTAAGGGTCTTAGGAGCTCTGTGCCAGAAGCAGGATGGAGGAAGACCAAATATATATTTCTTATTGTAAATCACAACATCACATCTCCTTCCCTCCCCTCTCCTCTCCTTTCTCTCTGTTTCAGTTTGGACTCTTACTTACAATGAACAGAATTTATTCAGATTAGTTCCCATAAAGATTTAATGTTAGAACACAGAGAATCTACCCCCAGTTGGGATTCTGGCGGTAATAGGAACCACAGAGATTTCTCTGTTGCTGTCTCTCATTCTGTATTTCTTTCTCTCTCTCTCTCTTAGGTTGTATGACTTCTTTCTCATAACACTTGTTTTTCTTTGTGCATCTGTTCTATTTGCATTTCCCTATTAACTGACTTCTCATTACTATAATTTCTGTATCCACCACGTCTGTGTCTTGACTCTGTATCACACCTTCCCTTTGTCTATATCACATTGCTTCCCTTTCTTGATTCACTCAGCTTCTCATTCCCCAACATGGAAGCCCCAGGGAATGAATTTGATTGGCTCAGCTCATCTTTACAAGCCATACTATCGGTGGTCTTAATCCACTGGGGCTGAGGAATAGGATCACGTGGTGCAGAAGGGCCGTGAGCAGGGTGGGCGCTATCCCAGAGTGTTGGTCTCGTTCCAGCTTGCTCTCTTTCTTTCTTTTCTCAAATAGTTACTGAATACCCACTATGTGCTCCTTACTGTCATAGGCAGTAGGGTTTTAAAGACTCAGTTTCTGCTTTCAGGAAGCTAATTGTCCATAAGGACCGAAAAGTAAGCTAGCAACAGCTATTCGGTGTTGTCGTAATGGCTACGATAAAGGGTGCTAAAGAAGCACTCAGAAAGAGCACCCCAGTGATGGCGATGCCAGAGATGTTTCTCAGCTAAGTGATACCTCAGCTACGTGTAAAAGAATCAGTAGAAGTCACCCAAGTGATGGGAGCGGGAGGCCGGTGAAGGGAAAGAATGCCAGGGGTTCTCGGCGGAGGAAGAGTCATTTATACAAAGGCACAGTGGTCAGTGACGCTCTGTAAACTGCTGGGGCTGCAGGAGGTTTGGTAGTGCTGGGCGCCTGGCGACAGATAGAATGAAGTAGTAGTCAGGGGCTAGACCATGAAGTGTCTTATGGGAGTTGGGGAGATAATGAAACCACAGAAGAATTGTTAATAAGGCAGCAGTAATACAATCAGATTTGCGTTTTATAAAGGTGTCTCTGGTAGCAGTGTTGACAGTGAATTGGGCAGGTGCTACTAGAAGCTGGAAGATAAGTTAGCAGGTCACTCTAATCTTTGACGTAGGAAATGATGCGAGGGCCAGAATTAAGGCACACTATTGGGGTGGAAAAGAAGGGATGGATTTGAGAATCCCTAAGAAAATAGAATTAATATATACATGCAAAGAACCTAAAAGGAAAAGGAGCCAGGGAGCTTTACCTCGCCAAATGCTCTCCAAAGTAGGTGGAACCCCTAGATTTTCTTCCATGTCTTAACCACTGTTGTGCCGAGCGGATGAGAAGATGCAGGGAGGGGATTAAGCGTCCTCTTATACATCCAGGGAGAACATTTTAACAACTCTCCAACCCCCTTCTGCAAAACCTTATTCACTTTCATCCCTTAAACCTCTTTCCTAACAGACCCCTCTACCTCCGAGCCCAAACTTCCATGCTGATTCTCCTTCCTTGGCCACTCTGCTCTCCCACCTTCCCTTGACGATATTGGCCAGAAATTCCTTAGTCATCTATTCAATCAACATTTACTAATTTCCTGTTCTAGTCCAAGAGGAAAGAGTAATCAAAGAGCAATCCTTCCATGACACCACAACCGCTTCCTGTAACTTCGAGACAGAAGACCAGGGTGGGAGTACGAGAATGCACCAGGATGACCAATAAATGAACCCATCAGCAAGGCTTTAATGAACTCAGAGTGGGCTCAAACTTCTACTGGACTTCACTGTAGGAACCAGAGAGGAGCTGATATCGATTTCCAGATTTTACTATCTATGGTCAGTAGCAAAGGTAGGAACAAATATAATTGGGAAATGTTTCTTTTGGAGGACCCTCTGGCCTCTCTCACCTGCAAGATCTCTTGGATTTGCTTTCACTTTCCAGTGTGTGAACAATAAATAAAATTACTGTTTAAGGTTGAAAGAGGTATAACTTCCTCAGAGTCACAAGCAGTTACTAGTCCCCACCCCCACTTTAGAAACATGGTCACTGTATTCTGCCAGTGAAGTTTGATCTTCAGCCATAATGCCTCCCTGACAACAGATTTCTTGTCTCCAGGATGATAGTAAGGGACGAGAAGAAAGAGGGGCGATATAGGGAGAATTGGGAAGGGATCCTTGCATTGAGTCTTACACGAGAATGGCTACACGGGGCTCAGGCAACATCCTTCTATTTCAAAGGCATGACACCTCAAAAGGCTGAGCGAAGGATTTCTGGTTCACTTCTGGAAAGGAAGTGAAGCTGTGTGTGAGGAAGGCACCGGAAGAAGAATGATGGCAGAGCACGCGAGCGCCCGCTCCACAGTGAGTGGCAGACAAGGCTGGGCAGTGTATCAGTCCATCTGTCGGTCCGATGAAACACTTCAAAGTTCCACTGACGCGCACTTGTGAACAATTGCACGTGGTCGTTAACAGCCGGGAAGCACTAAGATCTGACCGAAGCACCCAGAGGATGATATCAGAGCCAGGGTTTTCCTGTTTGGGCGGTAGCTGGGCAAAGGCTACAAAGAAGGCAAAGCTGTAAATCTTGCCGTAGCGGTCCAGACACTGACGTGAGTTTATGCATGGAATTTTCGCAGCCAGCCACATTGGACTCGTGGAGAAGCTTGGTAAACGATCTCTGTCTTGGCTGCTATGTTAGGGCAATACAAGGCGGCCAAACACTTACCAAAAGAGCTTTCTGCAGTTTCACCCAGGGTACCTTCTGCCTCTAACCCCCAGAAAACCAGACGTTTCCCCTGAAGAGCCCTTGTCCCTGGAATCTCGATCCCTTCGGCTCTTCTGCTGCCCTCTTCCGCAGTTGTTCATTCAGCTCTACAGAATACACAAACATTTGGCTCCGTGTAAGGCGTATGGGTTACAGCTGCGTGGATTTGTAGCGATGCGTTCCTTCTGATGTGCGTTGACATATGCGACGTGATTCTGCGGTCATTTCGCAGGCCCTCTCCTAACTTGCTGTGCTTCCATCTTCCTTGCACACCAGAAGCATTTCTGTCAGCTTCTTTGGTTAATGAGAAAGTGAAGTTGCTTCTCTCCGAGCTTACAGATTCCCCTCTGTTTCCAGGTCAGATTCACCTACTTGCTTGAGTTCACTGAACTGTAACTTCTTTTGCTTATAAAATTATTTCCAATTACATACCCCTGGGTCAGAAACTCAAAGTTACCCATGCTGTAACCACTTCTTCCTGTCTTAAAACCTTCTCTTAAAGCTCCCAAGATTGCTTCCAATTTTTCCAATCACTTTTTTTTCACCATCTAGGGTCCCCTCAGTGCCCAGGGAGCCCTCTTTCCAAGGCCTGTGTCCGGTTTGCACTTGCTCCTCAATAACACATGAAGCATCTTCTTAGTACCTCTTCAGACTGCCCGTCTGATTTTTTTTTTTTTTTTTTTTTTTTTTTTTTACTATCTAGCCTTCCTTCGATTTTGTTGGGAGATAGGGGTTTATTTTGCAGTATGTGGTTAAGCTGTATTGGCAGGATGGACGGGAGTTAGGGAGGTCCGAGGAGGTGAAATGTAATAGAGAAAGTCAAAGCTGTTGGAGATGGAGAGAGAGAGAGAGAGAGAGAGAGAGAGAGAGAGAGATTCAGTGTAGAAAATTCCCACCTGCTGCAGTAGTTAATACTTTCCAAGTCACTTAATATAGTACTAAGTTAATGGAGGCATCAGTTTTTCCCTTCTTCCCATAGCAGATAGTGATGATACTTGTTACAAGCCCACACAGCCTGTCTACTTATTCTCTACTTCTCCCCTAAACTGGACTACAGGCTAAAACACAACTCTCACAGTTCAACAGAGCCATGCCATTTCATTTGTTTAATTACAGGGCTTATTTTTACCAACACGCAGAGGCTTATCAGTGAAGGCACATTTTTAGAAATCTAACAAATAAGCAAATGCATCCTCAGAGCACAGACACAGTGCTTCTATCTTGTTTTGTACAAAAAGGAAAGCACTTATCACACCTACACCCTATTTTTTTTCCTGTTTTCATCCATTTAAATGTGTTTTCTGGAGAAATGACATGTGACTCCTAGTTTTTAAAACCATAACTAGAATTTCCTTATTGGGCATTAATGTGAATATCCTCTGAAAATTTTCCGTAATGATATTCAATTTCTCCTTTGTGCTTTTAAATGGTTTTATAACTGAGCGAATGAGGAAAAAAATTAAGCAGGCATCGGCACACTGGAGAATAACTGGAAGGCTTTACCACTAAGCCAGCAGGGCTTTGATTTGGGAAACTGCCCAGGTGACATCACGGGTTAATTCTTTCCACATTTAGGAAAGAAATAATACTAGTCTTACACAAACTTTTTGAGAGTATAGAGAAATAGGAACATTTCCCAATTTGTTTATGACTGCAGTATAACTCAGATAACAAAATCTGACAAGGACATTATAAGAAAAGTAAAAAATAGTCCTATCTAGCTCATGAACATAGGTGCAAGAAATCTTTTAAATAAATGGTTGGATATCTATATGAGGAAAAAAATGAACCTTGACTCTTAACTCACACTAATTCCAAGTGGATTGTAGACCTAAATGTGAAAACATTCAGAATAATAAATCTGGGAAAAGAAAACGTGTAATATTTAATGGCCTTAGAATAGGCAAAGATTTCTTAAATAGGAGACATAAAACTCTAATCATAAAGAGCATCAATGATAAATTAGATTTCATTAAATTAAGAAATTCTCTTTATCAAAAGACAACAAAAAAATGAAAGAGCAAGTCACAGAGAGGGAAAAGCTTTTTTCAATACATATATACAACAAAGACTTGTATACAAAATATATAAATAACTACTATAGGTCAATAAGGAAAAGGCAAACAATCCAATGTCTAAATGGGCAAAAACCTTGAACAGGCACTTCATTAAAGAGGATACTCAAATGTCCAATAAGAACTTGAAAAAAGTGCTCAACATCAATAGGCAGTAGGAAAGTGAAAATTAAAACCACAATGAAATATCATGGCATATCTGCCAGAATGACAAAAAAAAATTTTTAAAAGATACCATAGGGCAGAGAGTTGGAACTCTCATGTCCTGCTGTTTGAAACAACCAATTTGGAAATCTGATTGATAATATCTGTTAAAATTAAACATGCAGAATCTCTATGAGTCAGCAATTCTACTTCTACATACCTACCCCTCAAAAATGAGAATACATGTATACTCTAAGACACAGACCAGAATTCGTCGTAGCACTGTTACATATGGTAGCCCCCAACATGAAACATCCCAAATGTCTATCAACAGAAGATGATACATAATTTATGATATATTTATACTAATGGAATGTTTTATAGCAATAATAAAGAATGAACTATTATAATTTCAAAGAAATAATGCCAAACTTAAAAAACTGACACAAAAGAGTAAATTATGTATTCTTTCATTTTATAAAGTTCAAAGGAAGGCAAAACTCATCTGTGAGGATATTCTAATGTGCATCTAGGTTTGAGAACCACTTATATAAAGAAGAGATAATTGAAGTCTCAGGAAATGAGGTGATTCGGCCATGTTCTCTTGATTCCTAGCTTTGTTCTGTTTGTGTGAACAATACTGTCTCTGACATTTGGGAAAAAACAGATTCCACCAGAACTTGATTATGTGTGCTGCACATGGAATTCCAAACCTTAAGCTGTTTATACTCTCCCCAACAAACCCAGTCAGTGTAGTTTCCATGTGCTGCCTGAGAGATTGCTTTCATTTAAGAGTGAGTGAATGTTTCTTTTTTCCCATAAAAATGTTCTTAGATAATTTCTGTGATTCTAAAATGGCAAGTGTGTAAGTGTATCCATAAAAAATATGAAGGAATAATATATATTCTCTAAGTGTCATTTTACCTCTACC
The DNA here is from genome assembly GCF_023065955.2 of Ursus arctos. Classification (NCBI taxonomy): domain Eukaryota; kingdom Metazoa; phylum Chordata; class Mammalia; order Carnivora; family Ursidae; genus Ursus; species Ursus arctos. The sequence goes on along the minus strand of NW_026622974.1, from coordinate 35,799,477 downwards.
TGGTACTAGTTAAACCGATGTTCTTATACCTCCAGTGTTTACTTTCCAGTTTTGTTTTGTTTTGTTTTTGGCTTTAACCTGTTCATTTAAAAAATTATTTAGAAAGATTAGGGATGCCTGGGTGGCTCAGTCAATTACGCATCCAACTCTTGGTTTCTGCTCAGGTCATGATCTCAGGATTGTGAAGTTGAGCCCCATGTTGGGCTCTACACTCAGCATGGAGTCTGCTTGAGATTCTTTTCTCCTCTCCTCCCCCCTGCCAGTCATGCACTCTCTCTCTCTCTCTCTCTCAAATAAATAAATAAATAAAATCATTTTTTAAAAAATCACTTAGAAAATTCTTAAAAGCCTCGAGGAAATGAGAGTTTCTCCATCAGGACATTGAGAAACACAGTTTTTGGTCCATCACAAAATGCTAATGAAGAACAAATTTGGAGACATCACACTTCCTGACTTCAAACTATGTTACAAAGCTATAGTAATCAAAACAGTCTGGTATTGGCATAAAAACAGACACATAGATTAATGGAACAGACTAGAAATTAAACCAAATATACATGGTCAATTAAAACAAAGAAGCCAAGAATACTCAATGGGGAAAGGACAGTCTCTCCAATAAATAATGTTGGAAAAACTAGAGAGCCACATGCAAAATTATGAAACTGGATCACTGTCTCAACCATACACAAAACCCAACTCAAATGGATTAAATACTTTAATGTAAGACCTAAAACCATAAAACTTTAGAAGAGAACATGGGCAGTAAGCTTCTTGACATTGGTCTTGGTGATGCTTTTTGGATATGACACAAAAATCAAAGGCAGCAAAAGCAAAAATAAAAAAGTATACTATGTCAGACTAAAAAGCTTCTGCACAGTAAAAGAAATCATCATCAAAATGAGAAGGCAACCTAATGAATGGAAATATTTACAAACTATGTACCTGATAAGGGGTTATTATTCAAAATGTATAAAGAACTAATACAACTCAAGAACAACAACAACAAAAAGAAAACAAAAAGAAAAAAAACCCCAAATGATCTGATTTTAAGTGGGCAGAAGATCTGAATAAATATTTTTACAAAGAAGATGTACAGATGGCCAGTAGGTACATAAAAAGGTGGTCAACATCACTAATCATCAGGGAAACGCAAATCAAAAACAATGAAATATCACCTCACACCTGTCAGCATGGCTGGTATCAAAAAGACAAGAGATCACAAGTGTTGGTGAAGATGTGAAGAACAGGGAACCCTCATGCACTCTTGGTGGGAATGTAAATTGGTGCAGCCACTATGGAAAACAGTATAAAGGTTTTTCAAAAAATTAGAAATAGAGCATCTGGCTCCCTGCTCGGCGGGAAGCCTGCTTCTCCCTCTCACACTCCCCTTGCTTGTGTTCCCCCTTCGCTGTCTCTGTCAAATAAATAAGTAAAATCTTAAAAAAAAAATTAAAAATAGAACTATCATATGATCTAGCAATTCCACTTCTGGGTATTTATCTGAAGAAAATAAAAACACTAACTCAAAAGGAAATATATCCCCCTCGGTGCATTGCAGCATTCTTTACAATAGCCAAGATATGGAAGCAGCCTAAGTACCCGTCAAAGGATAAATGGATAAAGAAATATTATATGTAACATATAATCTTTATTCATATATATAGCATTATATATATAATTTCTTTATCCATATATATAATTTATATGTATATTTATATATAAATGACATTATTTAACTACAAATGAGATGGAAATTTGGCCACTTAAAACATGGACGGACCTTGAAGGAATTATGCTAAGTGAAATAAGTCAGACAGAGAAAGACAAATATTCTACGATCTCACTTATGTGAAATCTAAAACAACAACAAGAAAACAACCCATCAAGCTCAGAGATACAGAGAACAGGTTGGTGGTTACCAGAGGCGGGGGTGGGGGAGGGGCAAAATGGATGAAGGTGGTCAAAAGGTACAAGTTCCCAGTTATAAAATAAAACCCCTGGTGACTGTAGTTAATAATGGTACAGTATATATTGCTAAGAGAGTAGATCTTAAAAGTTCTCATGACACACAAAAATTTGTAATTATGTATGGTGACAAATGTTAACTAGACTGATTGTGGCAATCATTTGTCAATATATACAATTGTTGAATCATTATGTTGTACACCTGAAACTAACATAACACTTTATGTCAATTATACCACAACAAAAAATGCTTATTATGTCCATTCAGTACCTTAATTCTCTGTGACAAGATGGTAAAGGCAGAAAAATGCTCATATTTTTTGCTTTCGGTGTGATCAGTGTGGAATGCATACAGATAAACGAAATTCAAGAGTATTGCCGATATAAACAAGAGATGTATTATCACTTTGCACATCTAGTTATTATCAACCATGACAAATAGCTCAACGAAGCTGGACACATTCGTAGGTGAAAAGGATTTGAATATTCATAGCTGAAATTCACAAATGCAGATGCAGCTGACCCCTGGAAAACACAGGGAAGTGTAGGAAAGTAAGAAGGGCTAATAAGGAGGGTGACCAACAATAATCACCTTTATTGCTACAAGTTATGTTGGTGCAGATAACGCTTCACACTTTTTTCTTTTCTGAAATCTTTATCTAAACTGCTTTTTCTTCTGCTCCTCCTCCTCTTCTTTTTTGTTGTTTGCTAGGGGCTATGTTCCACTCATTACCAATATTGGAGTTGCCATGTGAGCTAGACTAAGTGACCCAGCGCCAAAGCCCTATCTTATTGCCTGTGTTCTAGAACCACTCCTGGTATTGTCTCTGAGTGCAACAATCAGCAGAGATGCAAGGGAGGGGCGGGCAGATTAAGCATAGGGAAACGTCAAACTATGACACAGTATGATAAAGCCTCAGCCGTCCCTCTGGGAAATTGGAACATGTACTGTTCATCATCGTGGTGCCTCATTGGGCCTTTATAACCCTGCTACCATCAGTCCCTGGATATCGATGTCTGGGAAGGGTAAGCCATTGAGGGAGGGACTGTCTGCTGCCGAGGCAAACCTAGAAAGGTGTGGATAGCTGGGGCAACAAGTTCTTCCTGGAGGGGGATGGCTTCCACCACAGAGATCCATGAGGACAGAATGCAGATTGTGTTAGGTCTGATAAAGATCCCAATCCTTCAAAATGACCCCGGATTTCATTTGAAAGACTATAGATTTCATTCAGGCCTGATCTTAATGTGCAGCCTGCAGTGTATGCCAAAACTTCCCCATTTACTTTGGAAAATATTCTAAAATCTCACTGACCTGAATATTTGGTGCACTGTAAGGTCACTAGGAAGGCTGTTTAAAATGTACTTTTGAAAGAGATTTCTAGTTTGGTTTTCAAGAAGAGATTGAATATGAAAATTAGGTTTTGGAGGGAAATGATGTAACTCCAGGAAAAAGTGATTTAATAACAGCAGGGGGAAAGAGAACTCATAGCACATCGTTAAAACTGTGTTCGACCTTAGGCCGTGCTTTAGATATTCACTTCTGAGCCTGTAAAGTTCAGCCAGATTCATTTCCCAAAAACCTCTTTAGCCTTTTCCTGTCTCCCTAAATCCAGACCGGGATATCATGAGTCTAAAATTTAAATTCCATTCGGGGCACTTAAAATCTTTGGCCATTAAATCAGGTAAACATTTTAAAAGTCCTAGTTTGGGGGCATTAATCCTTGTCTCTCTCGAGAGTTTTCTTAGCTCTGCCTCCAGAGCAGCCCAAAACAGAAGCAGCTCCACTAGGCAAAGTAAGAACATTATCTAAGGACACCAGAGCTTTGCTGTGAACTAATCTGAAATCAGTTTCCTATGCATTATGCTTCTGTGCATTTTTTTTTTATCTCGTCAATAAAGGTACTTTCAATAAGTTTCAATATCAGGAATGCTAAGCCATTGTTTTCGGTTGCCTTGCCAACTGTCAAACCTTTGTTTCTCTGGTGGCCAATAAGAGTTAAATCAAATCTATTCCTTGAAATAAAAACAAAGAAAAGTTTAGTATTGTAAATTTAGGATTCGTGTCATTGATTAATAATCCCATTACTATGATTTGATCCCATCAATGATGTAAAAATGGAGTTCAACCTTATCGTAAAATTTCACATTTCATTCGGGAAAGGAATGGAGGGTTTCTTCGGGTCTACGTATTGCAGTGAAAATAAATGTTCTCCATTAGTACTAAAGGCATTCTTGGAACTCTTCCCTTTGTTCAATTAGCTTGATTAGAAACAATTCAGGTGCAATGTTTTCTCTTATTAAATTCATATCACCCACAACTTCCCTCAAATAAAGCAAGGTTAACATTATGTCCTCAGTCCATCAGAGTAAATGACAATATCCAGATTCGTCTCGCTCTTCTCTTATTGCTTCTTCTCCTTCTTTTGTGCCTCCTCAACCAGAGTGTAAGCTCCCCCACGGAAGAAAATCAAGTCTGCTGTCTTCTATTGCCTTCAGTGCCTGGCACCGGACCAGTGGGTAGAAGAGTCCCCAGGGCTTGGAAGAGTAGGACAAGTAAATGCAATTTTACGATGTGGTGGGGTTGAAGCTGTATCGTCTATCAGCCGGATGGGCCTATTTAATTAGTTCCAGTGAGAAGGCAGGGGAAGGGCACAGCATCAATAAAATAGAGCTCAGTCAGCAAGTGTGACTCATGTCAGCATGTAATTCCCCTTCCTTCTCCAGCCACTGCCACCATTCAGCCATCTTTTCCATGCTGATAGTCACAATCTGGCAGGTGTCTCTCCCCACTCTGCCCTCCAGCCAAGACTCAAATTGATAAAATTGTGGGTAAAGAGAGGATGAAGGAGTGACCCTTGCAGCATAACTCACCCTAAGTCCCACATTTCGGTAGAAATCACCTTAACAGGAAGTGATGAAACATGGTCCTCTGAAGCCGCTGGGGGCCGCATAGGTCTCTAGAACCCTAGTACGAAAAATAAGTGTTAGCAATGCAGACTCTCGGGTTCCACTGCCTTCACACTGAACCAGAATCAGTGTGTTAACATGGTCCCTAAGTCGTTCACAAACACAGGAAAGTTTGAAAAGCACTGGAATACCCTTCATTATGCGTACGAGAAAACAGAGTCCTACAAGAAGCTAAGTATCTAAACAAAGTGTGACAGTAAAGATTGGCCGATCAATTAATTCATTGACCCTGAAGAAACAATAACATTACAATATGTACTGAACTTTACTAAGAAAAGGGCTTCGGCTACCAACAAAAGATTCACCAATAATTGAATGAGAAATCCAGTTACATGACAATACACAGGAATAAAACTCGGAGTTCATTAATCTTTCTAAGCACCATCCTAAGGACGACTCAGTGAATACTTGCATAAAATTAAATAAAATATTACTTTTGTTTGTGTGTTTATTGCATTGTTCTGTTTTTGCCTGGACTAAGTCACATAAACACTAAAAAGTAGACAAAAGTCTTGGTCATTAGGCAAGACTTATAGGAATTACTAGGACTTCCAAGGTTGTTACTTCCTTTATCCTTGAAGTTTCTACCCGGTCTGTTATTCCACCTCCAGCCACATGCAAATTCTTATGATATTTTTTTTTGTAATTACTTGTTAATAAAAGGGAACACATGATCTACATGGAGAACACAGCAGAGTATTTCAAAGAATAGAAATTAAATTACCCACAACTCCAATTCAAGAGAAATAGAGTTAACATGTTCATGTATTTTCTTCCAAATTTTTAATGTAGTTAAAATGACACTGTATTTATATTTCAGTACGCTGATTTCTTTTAAATTATGACAAAGTATATTATCATGTTATTACCTGGAATATCATCAAAACTTCATGTAATCATACTGTACTTTCAGACTATAATAAGATCCTTTATAATCATAATGTTAATGATTACGTAATATTTTATTGGGTACCATAATTTGATTAGGGAAAATAAAATCTCATTGTTTAAATAGAAAAATTTAAATTTATATTGTATTTCTTCTTCTGTGAATAATTTATTTTTCCAATGCTCGTTTATCTACTGAAGTTCATGGCATTTTTCTCATTGTTTTGCATGTGATACTTATAGTTACAGATACTGTCTTTATTTCAGTTTATGATAGTATTGTCTGTTTCTGGACTACATTTTTGAGTGAGCAGCTGCTTTTACTCTTGTGGCTCTGTGGTATGTTCACATACATGATTGGCAATGTTTTTCTTGCTGCTTTCCAAAGTTTTCTTACATATTTTCATATATAAGGGCCTTCCAGGTGCCTCTATTTTCCTATATATTTTCGAGGTTTTGGCTTTTTACTTGTTAATTTCTAATAAACTGTTATAGTAAGAGAACTTGATGGGTATTACACTGATTTTTTGGAATTTACTGGAATTCCTTCTTGCCTGGAATGTTTTATATATGTTCCATGTGGGCTTGAAAAGAATGTGTATTCTCGTATTAGAAAGTATGGTTATATATAGATATGTATATTAAATCAAACATGTTATTTCATCATTAGTAGGATATTCCATATCCTTAATTTTATGTCTGCTGGATCTTTTAAATTTTTGAAAGCTATGTTAAATTGCTCACTATGATTTTGGATGTCTCAAATTTGCTTATTATTTTCTTAACTTTTGTTTTACATATTTCATGACAATTTAGTTAAGTACTTACAAGTTTCTGATTTATGTACTTGATGGATTTTTTTCTTTCTCTTATTATGCCATGCCTCCTAACCCCTGATAATATCTTGGCTCACATTCTATTTGTATCCTTGATATTGTTATTAAAGTAACAATAGTGGGTTTATCTTTTTCCATCTTTTGATATTCAACTTTTCTGTGCTTTTGTTTATGTTGTCTATTGAAAGTAGCATATTGTTGGATTTAAGAATCTGATTATTTTTTCTTTTACCTTATGAGTTTAATCCATTGGTATTTGCCTTAATCATTGATATATTTGGACTTCTTTATACACCTTATTTGAGGCTTTCTTTTTACCATTTTTTTATTTACTTCTTTTTTCTTCTTTTAGTGTCTCTTTGGGATTTGATATTTTCCACTTTCCTCCTTTTTTCTCCACTGCTGATTTGGAAGCTATAGACTATTTCTAATTTCTTGGTGATTATATTTAAACGTTTATATATATGTAAATATTTCTAACAAAGTTTACTTTTTCTTAGTACTTCTGTCTTCCTCTCCAATAGGACTTTATTTCAATTTAACTACTCAACCACCCACCTACAATCTTCTAATGTTATGGAGAATTTTATTTTTCTGTCTTAAATGGAAAAATGATCAATTATGTTTAAAAAGTCAATTACATTTAATAGGTCCTTTTATCATTTTCTGAGCTCACAGTTGTTTTCTGGATTCCCTACCTCCACTCTCCATTCGGGGTTATTGACACTTCTATAATTTAGAAAGAGCCTGTAGGGGGTAAACTCTTTTTTCTGGCTATGTCTGGTTTTCTTTTTTTAGTTTTACCCCACCTGTTCATACATACTAGTTTCCCCACGTACATAGTTTTAACTTGGCAGGTATGTTTCTTCAGCGTTTTAAAGATATCATCCTATTGTTTTCTAGCAACTGTGGATGCTGAGGAAGAGTTTGTTGCCAGTCTCAAGGTATTTCCTGTCAATATAATTGGCGTTTTTCTTTGGTAGTTCTAATAATTTTAATTTTTCTCTGTGTTCCTCAGTTTCACTATGATATCCATTTTGCTTTAAATTTATTTATCTTGCTTGATATTCATAGTCTATTTTGTTATGAGAACTCGTATTTTTTTTCAGTCCAAAATGAAAACATTTCTTCAAAGTTATTTTTCCTCCATTCCCTTATTCTGGAACTTCTATTAGACATGCATTAGAGCTGCTATACGTATATCTAAACTGCTCTTTCATGTGTCTCATCACCTTATCACTCTGAGCAAACTCTTCAGTACCATCTTTCAATTCGTAGGTTCTCTCTTTGACTAGGACCGATCTATTTTTAGAGTCTCTAATTTCAATGACCATCTTTTATTTTCATAATTTTTAAAGTGTTTGTTTTTCATGTCCATTTAACTTTTTTATCTTATCTTTTTATATTTTATTCTTCTATTACTCTGATTCCTTCATTTGGCTCTTTGAGCATTCTACACATACTTATTTTAAAGTTTTTATCCAACTGATATAATACTCTTTGAATCCGAGGTCAATCCATGTCCTATGGTTGATTTTGTCAGATAGAATTTCTATGATTAAATTTCTTCACACAGTACAGAAATTTGGTTGTATTTCTGAAATTAATTTTCCTCACATATGGTAAAATTTTCGTTTGTGAGCTCATTTTGAATGCAAAGCTTTGGGGTTTTGTTTTTGTTTTGTTTTTTACTCAGTCTCTCTTTTTAGTTATTTACTTGCTCTGTTTTTTTACATTTTATCTAGAATTTCTCTATGTTTGAAATGGGTGGGATAGGGAAATAGGTCCTACTCAGTTCTGTCATATGTCATCTCTTTCATCTCTGTATCTATCTTAATATTGATATAAATCCCTCCAAATTTCACTGAGATTGTGTTCAGATATGTTAAATTTTTAAATGAATTTGGGAAGAATTGATGTCCTGTTTAGATTTCCCAACCAGAAACATGGACTATGTGGATTTCTGTTGAATCAGGTTCTCTTTTCTCTCTCCTAGTAAACTTTCACACTCTAGTGCCTTTTGGAGTCGTTAAATCCATCTTTCTCAAAACAGGGTTCTTGATCAATATTACTAATTTAAAATTCCTTGAATGTGGCCAGGATGCAGGAAGATTCAGACTTGATGTGATACTTCTCCTTAGTCCCTACAAGGTCTCCTCTATCAATTAATGCCACTCTTTATTTGTGTCTTGCCATCAAAGGATTCCATGGGCAGTGCTTCAGGCTCTGTAAGGACATGAGTGCATTTGTCTCCCTTGGATTGCTGGCTATTTTGATCATTTAGACCTACATCTTCTTGGACTAGTTTCCTATAGTCATCTGTTTCCTTTTTTAAGGACAATGTCAAGGCCCAAGGCCAGAAACACATGGCCGTTAGCCAAGGGCAGAATTGGTCTATAGGGAGAGCACCAGCAGTTGTTGATTGAAGGCATGTGTGGGTGTGTTTGTGTATATTTGTGTATGCTAAGGGCACCTGTGTATAAACCTCTGGAGAAAGGAATCTTATAATTGTTGAGCTCTGCTTTCTTTACCTTGCATTTTGTCAATTATAAAGTATTCGTTCTGAGTGCTAATTATCTAACTGGTGGGGGAGGGACAATAGCAATCTAATAAATAAATATGCCATATTGTTCATGTTTAATCCATTTAGATTTGACCATGTGTTTATTTAGCAATGGGAGCTTTCAAATGTTTTTGGGTACCAGCATGTTATACGCTTGAACCTAATTAACTCCTTTCATTCTAATTTATTTATATCTGCTATCTTCAAAAGAAATGTCACTTGGCCTAGTACTCACCAAAGAAAACTAGATTTGAAATACAAATAATTTGTTCTGAGAAAAAAAAGTGTTTACAAGGTAGAATAATTTCTGAACTAGTTCTTGAAATGACAAATAACGTATACCTATATGTGATATATACATACATACATATGTGTGCATATATATATATATAAACATAATCTTTTCTTTCAAAATAAAGATCCTAAAGTTTAAATCAAATCAAAGTTTCAAGATCTACAAAATACCTGATGAAAACCAAACCAAATAAAACCAACACAAAATCTCATTAGACAGCAAGGACAAAGCCAAATTGTCTTGAAATGAAATGTGTGCTACGTGGGTCATCTGTTTTGGAGCCACAAAATCAATTTGCCACAAGATAAAATAATTTCAATCAAGCATTTTTAATTAAACGAGTTAACATGGCACCCCGTTACCCTAATTTAAGAACTAAATACAGTATTTATAGACACTTTTTAGGAACTTCAAAAATAGATAACAACAATTATACTTAAAATTCTGGATTAAAACAAAATCTTAATACCCAACAGATTAAAATAAGTTATTATAAGAAGGAACTCCACAATGTTCGTTGTTTTTTTGCTGCTTATACTGTGCAACTTTGCAAGGGTCATGAGAAGACAAACTAGAGAGATTCAGAACATTCCTTTGGCTGAATTATGTCCTTGTAGTTTCCCACAGATCATTCAATTAAAGCAAAAAGCCTTGAAGGATTACAATAATAATCTGAATCTTTGACTGTGTTTATGTTATTACTCCAAAGAAGCGAATGTTATCCTGTGAAAATCAATGACATAGGAAGCAATAAATATGCTATTATTTTGGACATTTTTGAGACTGGGTCTTTAATAATCAACCACAAAAAGTTCCTAGTTCAGAAACCATCTTTGCAAGAATAAAAAGATTCACTTTAAAATATGTCTTAAGTATATCTTTCATCCTCAAAGACCAGAAACTATGTGAGTCCCTAGTTTTTCTCCAGGTTCTGTAATGTTCCTTCAACATTCCTTCTGAGGATTTAAATGGATTTAATTTTTATTGGAATGAAATTTAATAAAACCATTCCTCATTGCAAAATGTCAGTTATTGGAATAGTGACCGTAACACAAGCTTTCAGCTTTTCATCCAACTTTTTATTACTAAAGGATTCGATAGCAACACGTTTTTCAAGTCACCCCTTTCATCTTCAAAGAACAACTTTCTTCATGTCAGCTGTCTTTCTAACGTCTCACCCAGCCCTTTCCCATTCCTAAGCCGAGGAGCCCAGTTAATCATAAGCATGGTACAAAAGAGAAGTAATAAGTAGGCTCTGCAGATTGGAAAGCATGCCAATTTGTGGATTTCTTAAGAAGACAATCTGAGTTACTGACTTTCAGGATTGGGCTAGGTGTTAACAAACATCAGTCCAAATTCTCACCTCCTCTGTAATATCCCCCACAGATCATATCAGCTAGCTAAACCAGTCTAATTCCAAGGAGTTCATCATCTTTCATGACAGACCATTTTGCTTTGAGTAGTACGAACGTGTATTATAAATTATGTTAATTCCTAAATTTAGATCTGCTTTTTTATAATGTTCACTGATGGGGACTCCTGGATCTCCACAAAGAAAGTCTATTCCATCTTCACCAAGACAGCACTTAATATTTTTGAATATAAATATGCTATCTACCCATCACCATGTTGCCTTTCCCTTTCCAAATTAAACATTGGCACATTATTCAATTTAATTCCTTCACCCTTTCTTATGTAAATGTACTCCAACTTCCTATATCCATCCTTAAAAATGCGGCTTCCAGAACAAAAGAAGATTGAGACATAATCTAATCAATGACAGCTGAAAGAGGGCTGCCACCTCCCTATTGTAAACCCTTTTCTTGTAGTTTTCTCCTTAATATGGAATTTGCTTTCTGGTGAGTGATATCAAATTGTTTTATTTTGAATTTACAATTAATTCAACTCCCTGGGCTTTTTAATCTGATATGTTGTCAGTACAGTCTCTTTAATCCAATATTTATCTTTTTGGCCCTATATGAAGAAATTTTTATTTTCTTTTGTATTAAAATTAATAAAAAAAGAATTGGAAGAATGCTTAAATACCCACAATTTCACCACTCTAAGCATGTCGAGTCAACTTCTTAAATTTTTCCCTAAGTCTTTCCTATACGCTTAATCGTAATCATATCATAGATACCATCTTGAACTATTTAATTTTATATTATGTCATAAATATATTTTCATATTTCTACATGGATTCCAAAATTTTCATCTTTTTAAAGTGTTCTACAAAATTTTTCATCAATTGATGCGTCATAGTTTCATTAAGCATTTCCAGTTTTTATCATTATAAATAATTCTATTTATTTCCTTAGAATAAACTCCCAGAATTATAAGGTTGGATGAATCCCTCTGTGAGTCTACAGTGCTATTGCCGAACTGTTTCCCAAAGATGCTTGTGCTAGTTTTCCCTAACTCTCCAGGAATGAGCATTTAAGGATATCTTTGTTCCCCTCAGATTACTGGATGAATATTCTGGATGTTGAGTTTAACTTCTTTTTCTTTTTCAAGATTTTATTTATTTATTTTAGAGAGAGAGGGAGAGCAGAGGGAGGGGCAGAAGGAGAGAGCGAGGGAGAGGGAAAGAATCTCAAGCAGACTCCCCAAGGAGTAAAAAGCCCCACATGGCGCTGGATCCCAGGACCCTGAGACCATGACCTGAGCCAAAGTACGCATCAGATGCCCAACCAACTGAACCACCCAGGCATCCCCCCCACCCCGAGTTTAACTTCTTCATATTAGAAAATAAAGAGCTATTATTGTCCTTTTCTACTTTACGCCAAATTCCCTAGCAATGCCATGCAAGGGTCTGTTAAAACTTGGCCTCAGATTGCCGTTCCCAGGTTATTTCCTCCTAGCCAGGCAGGATTAATAACCTCGGCCTGTCTGTTCTGTGTTCCGGGTAGGCTTTGTAACGTGCACCATGAGTAAAAGAGCTGCAGTAAGCATGAGTAAGATACACAATCCTTCACATTGTTTCATAAACATTGTCTACACGTTCGTCTCTCACCTAGACTGTAAGGTTTTCAAGGGAAGTCTGAGGTCTTCATCTTTTTTTTTTAAGACTTTATTTGTTTACTTGACAGAGAGAGAGCGAGCGAGCACAAGCAGTGGGAGTGGTAGGCAGAGGGAGAGGGAGAAGCAGGCTCTCCACTGAGCAGGGAGACTGACTCGGGGCTCGATCCCAGGACCCTGAGATCATGACCTGAGCCGAAAGCAGATGCTTACCAACTGAGCCACCCAGGCACCCCAACTGTACCATTTTTCTGTCACCAATACCTACAAGTGTACCTAACATGAAGAGTCAATGTTTTATAACAGAATAGAGGAACATATCCATTCCATCTTGTCAACAATGGCCTTATTGTTATAATGGTATCTTGTTATTTTTTAAGATGTATTTTATTGATTATTATTAATATTGAGTATTTTCCCATGCTTATTCAATCATTGGATCACCTGTTGTGTGACTGCCTATGTCCTTTGTCCATTTATATGCTGAGATAGGCCTTTGTATTTCTCTCATCAATTCAAATGTTCATTTAATTTCTTTTTGTTAGCAAATAGTTATAGAGCCTTGATTATTTGCCAGGTATTGTTCTAAGTGCTTTACAAATATTAGTTCATTTAATCCTTGCAAAAACCCTTTGAGATAGCTGTTATCAGAGGTGCAGAGAAATTAAGTAGCTCGTCCACTAGTAAGTGGTAGAGCCCGGATATGATTCTAGGGACCTCAGAGTAAGAAATACTCCAAAATGGGCCCCAGGCAGCCTCATACTCACTGACTCCTTCCTCCCTCTCCCCACGTGCAATCCTGATTGTGGAAATATTACCTTTGTTTCCAGAATGTAATTTATTTTCCCCGCTAGGACGGACATTCATCTATAGGACTGACTTTCTCCACAGTTTTTTCCAGCCTCCACTGCTGGGGATTGTGCCACTCAGTCAGCTAGACACACTGCTCGCCTCCATCGGGCCGCCTGGATGCTAGTAGGCAGACTGTACCCTCCACTGAGAGACCCCCATTGCCTTGCCCCAACTATAAGACAGAACCCTTAGTGACAATGAAAGCTTTCTGCTGATCCTGAGCCTACCACACCTTTTGGGTGTCACAATCTGAAACTGCTGTTTACACCTGCAGCGATCAAGGTGTCCCTTAGCGAGTTAATGCAGACCTGCATCCTCCAAGGCACCGCACAGGTAGACACAGGCTTACACTCTCAGCTGTAGCATTCTCTGCCACTTCCCGGCATAGTTCCCATTGGCCACTGCCCTGCGTAGAGAACCCAGCCTGCCTTGTTGCATTGAGAGACTCTATTGGTCTTTTTCTTCATGTTCTGTCCTCTTACTTTAAAGTTGAGAAAGTTGTCAAACCTTGAAAGACACTGAGATTGGAAGGCAAGTGTCAGGTAACTCCTTTAAAGTTCAATCTCATTAATTTTCTCCCATTAATCCACCTTGTGGCATTTTTTCTGAATATGAATTCCATTTCTCAATATATTCACACTAGCAAATTTATTGTCTTAAACTTGATAAAATTGTGTCTTGTGTTTTCATCCAGTTTACTGGCTCAAAACTATTGTCAAATATAAAACCCCTTACATACACCCAGGGTCTCCTGTCTTATCTGAACACCTACAGGTCTATACAGCTGCCCTCTAACCCAGCCTACTCTTCTCTCCCCTGTCCATTATGTTACCATAAGAGATTTTGGAAAATGCCTTCTTGAAATCCAGGCAGATTGTTTACAGATGTGCCTGATAAAACAATATATTTGTGTTAAGAAAGGAAAAAATGTCCCCAGGGATTTTGTGATCTTTATGTTCCATTGCTTTATCTAAATTGTATTTCTCCTCCATATTTGGAAGCTGTAAAGTTGTTGTGGGATATCCCTAAATGGCTATTGATCTTCATTCATCCTAATAGTCCCTGTAGGTTTCAGAAGTAGGGCTATCTACTTACTAAGGTCCCTAGTTTTACAGTTTCCCCACGGTTCCTCTAAGTCTGGCAAATTTTCTCAGGAGAGCCATACGTATTTCACAAGGTAGAATTGACTGTTACTTTTTTAACTCATCAGGTATTTCTTCATGACTAGATTTGCATAAAAATAGCTTTCCAGTAAGTCTTATAAGGAGGCAGATTATTTCTTTACAGTCATCAAGAAATAGTAGGAATGATTTTGAGAAGAATGCAATGGGGACTTTTCCTTTTTGTAAAAGAATAGTTTTGCTGCTTTCACAATTAAGTGATTTCAGTTGTTTATAAAAATAGATCTCTTTCCACTTGTTTCTGGTGGCTTCTATCTTCATATGAAAGACCCTCACCATTTCCACTCCCTCATTTCATTGACCTCTTTAAATTGACATCGAGTGAAACTGAAGGCACAAAATTCCAGGTACATTTAATTAACAGATAGTGATCAAATCACTTACAGAATTCGATTCTGCCTCAGACATTACTGTGTATTACAAACTAATTTTTCAGTGGCTGAGATATAAGAAAGTAGTTTCACCACCGGATCTTAAAATTTAGAATGGAAGTCCTGAAGTGATTGCATGTAAAAAATTCCATCCTGTCTATAGTCAACCCTAGCAACAGGGCAAGCATAACAGAAATGAAAAGCTTTTACCTCCTCTATGAAATTCTTGACATTTTCCCATTGCTATGGGGATTTTCTTAGCTGAATGCACACATGCAACTTTAAAGGAGTGCTTCCCCTTAGCAAGCTCTCATGATATTTTTCTCTAGTGCTCCAGAACTAGAATTGTTAGTTTAACCTCTCCCCTCTCAGAAAATAGAATCGAACTCAGATTTCCCTTTTTAGACTTATGTCTTTTTAGAGTCATGTTTACCCTATTCGTCCTGACTTTTGATAATCTCTCATTCCACAGAACAAGACTGAAAAGAATGAATATTTTGCACTTATAAAATTTAGTAACTACCCCCACTGACTACTAGAAAGCTTAAAATGAGAAAGCTAGCATGAATTTTAGTTCCTTAAATTCAGTGTCGGGTTTTTTAGGGTTTTTTTGTTTGTTTGTTTGTTTGTTTGTTTTTTTCACTGATTTACTGGCAGGACCAAGTGAACAATTGTTTGTTGGTATAAAAGGCATCCTTTTACTTTAACATGTCATCAAGAGTAACATGTTCAAAATGCACTCTCTTGGTTTTAATTGTCAAGTACTATATCATTTGTGTGTTTTCGTGTATTATGTATTGTATTGTGTATTGTGTGGAATCTTGGCCATTTTCCTTCAAAACCCAGTCATAAAAGTAAACTAGCAACATATATGACTAGCTCTGTTGTCACACCCGTTCGAGTTCAGTGCAGTAGTACTCAGAAGCAGGCGGTTAACACCTTTGCAAACTGAACTAAAGAGCCAGTTTCATTGTAATGTTAATCGCAATTTGTCATGATTTTATTTTAATGTAGGCATCAAGCAAAGAAACAAAATGAAAACACATTGTCAAAAAGTTATTTGTGGACACTTTAGAAAACATTAATGGTTCCATTTATATGTATGACAGAGTGAGAAATGCAACGGAAAATGTTAAATCCCCACACCGTAGTGCTGAGTAAATCTCACCCTGCGGCAATACCAATGGCTGGATGAAACAAATGTGCCCTTTGCTGCGCACGCGCAGAGTTACCATCTCTTCATACACCAGAATTAGTGACACTTCACACTCTCGGGAGGCTCAGAATATAGAAAGCTAGTGGATGAAAGAATATTACCTAATGTACCAACAATTCAAATGCACACGTGACGATTCGGTTTCTGTTAGCATAACACGCATGGAATGAGATCTTCAGAATTCCGCAGTAGCAGGTGTCGGATATATAAATATACATCCAGAACTGTACACTTGGCTTCTCTCTAGTTGTTTCCCCTTTTCTGTTACTCTTCTTTTTTTAAGACACTGACCTTATTGCTTATTCAAGAACCAGTTACCTGAAGTGACTGTTATGTTCTTCAGATTAGAATAATAAATGCATATGGTTTTGTGCTACTGTAAAATCCGTTTAGAATGCCTTTTAAGTAGATGAATTCTTTATTTGTAAACAGACGGACACTTCCGCTCTAAGAGTTTCATCTATCTGATTATTTTGGATATAGAGTTCATTGCCTAGTATACAATCCCCTGATTAAAAGTTCTGTGAAAAATACATTTTGTGCAGTTGTACTTTTGACAAAATGGCTTATTGACTCACAAGGGTCATCGTCTGCTCCTAAACATGGTATTTTGCAAGAGTTGAGAAGTGTCATATGCCAGGTGACCAAATAGACATCTCCTCATTCATTTCATTTCAAAGAATTGGAATATCACTTTATGGTCTGTGCCGCTATCCTACATGCATAGTGATGATTGATAAGACTCACTTCAATGGTTTAACACTGTTCAGAGACTTCCAAATGAATTCTGGTTAACCAGCTCAAGCTAGGCTGCTAGTGCGGCAGAGCAGGACCAGATCTACTTACCACATACGCAACACTTAGGGTAGAGTCTGGCACATTACAGGATATCAAGAAACGTATTTGGTTTGTACACAAAAAATTATTTACTTATGATTGTAATAAGGACTGGGAATGAGAAAAAAAGTGCTGCACAATGAGAATCTAAGAATAGGAGATAGTTTGGGAGCTGGGATGGATGGTTGGTTGGGAAGACAGTCGGGTTAAAAAAAAAAAAAAGTCCAGGGAGTGGTTACATGCTGAGAGAAATGCCTGTAGAAAGGCCTGAAAGTGGGAAAGCTGCTAGGACTTGGGAGGGAATTAAAATAAATCCAGCATGCCTGACACAGAATAAGCAAGAGAAAGGCAGGGTCTAGAGGTTGAGGCAGGGGTGAGATCACGGAAGTTGTCATAAAACAAATTAAGGAGATCCATTATCCTAAAGCAATAGGAAGTCACTGAAGTTTTAGGTAAGGGAATGACATCATCCATATAAATATATAGGCATATGAGGGCTGTTCAAAAGGACATTCGCAAGAGTAATTATCAATGTATTGTATACCAGTAGGTCATTCACCTTCTTCAAGTCTTCACTCAAATGTCCCTCCTCCACGAACGTCCCACCTTTGACCATCCTAAGATGACATGACCAGTCCTCTCATACCAGTTTCCAGATCCTGCTTCCTCTTTGTTTTTCTGTAGCACTGTCATCTTTTAACATTTTAGACAATTGACTTACTTATTAGTTTATTGTCTATCTTTTCTTGCTAGAATGTAAGATCCACAATGATTTTTTTTTTCTAGCAAGAGCCTGGCAGATGAGTTTTCTACAGATATTTGTGGACTTAATGGCCCATCACATTACTATTTGAAGCTATACTGTAAGATGGTCTGTCTATCAGTGTTTATGATTCAACACACTCGGTTTAAAAAAACATTTTCCTAACTGTGCAGAGTCCTAGGCAAAGCATGTACTGTAATTTAATTCTTAAACATGAAAATTGCTGCTGCAGCAGAATCTCATCATCTACTTATTCAAGTTTATGGAAAAACATTTTTAGTTGATCTTTTAAATTGAGCAGATTTTTAAGAAAGGATTATGAAACTTGGGTCAGGAGTCAGGAGTCACAGTGACAGCTTAGCTATTTTATATTTTACAATGTTATTGCATATCCCTATCAAAATGTACTGTTATGCTGACAAAATTACAGTGTTTTCACAACACTGCAGTGATTAACCCTTTAAACCTTTAGTTTTCAATGACTGTACCCTTACTTGACGGTGTTCTAAGGACTAATATGCTGTTGGCAAGTTATAGCTTGTGACAATGTCTAGAATTCCTTGGAGGAAAGCCAGTTGATTTGTAAAAAATGCCAAGCAGTCTGCCTTGAATTTCTCTGTGTGTCTGACCTCATCTAATCAGAAGAACCCTTAGAGTTTCCTGGCTTATTTCACAAATTAAAATTTTCTGAAAAATCCATTCTTTTCATCCATGTCGTTATTACCCATGATTTCCCATTCATTCATTTATTAAACTCATTTACTGAGCATCTACTATGTTTTAGGTACTGTGTTAGTTATTGGTCTATTCATTTGTTAGCTCACTGGCCAAACATTTATTTGTTTGTGTTGGAGAGAGGCACAGATTTTAAGAGGTTAAATGGGACAATTACGTAGTCAGGAAATTAATTTATCTGTAAAAAAGCGAGAAGAGTTAAGTAAGTAGAGGAAGACATATTTGATTTTTATGAAAAGAATACACCTCAAATTAGCTCCAGTTTTAAAAATTACTTTGGCTGTAAACAAGGTTGAAAGCAAGAAGACGAGGTTGTAACTGAATATCTTCTTTGTATTAAACACATACAGATATATTAAACCAAATATAGAAACCAAAAAGTAGTTATATTATTTCAATTATATGTTTAGCACTAGGAGGAAATATGTTCACATATTATTAATAGTCTGCTTTCTAAACCACTGGAAGACAACTTACACATGAAACCATAGTGCAAGATAATAAGACTAAAACAGGGCAGAATGTTTGCTGAGCTGGATGTCTCGCCTCTGCTCCCATTTTTAGAAATTGGGCTACTTTGTTCATATGTGCAAAATCAGTGCTATTTCAAGTCTGAATCAAGCCAGGTAGTTTTTAAGAATGACTTTTCATCGCTGTTCTAGAGTTTCTCTTACCAGCTCTCCTACCAATATTAGAATCCTGCCTTTACCCTTGGCCTGCTCTACCTTGACTGGGCTCTGCTCCCTCATGGAACACTTGTCTGGATAACCAAGTACCGCCTGTTTGGTCTTTGGCTCACCACGGCTAATAGACACCTAGCATTTTCTGGCACATTGTTACCCTAGTACATACAATTTGGGCTTAGGCACCTGTGTTTTGAACCCTAAAGATGGGCTCAGGTCCCTATCCTATTTTTTTACTCTCTCTGTAGCTGGAGCAGCCTGAATAAGACATCAGAATACATACTCTCAGCAACAGTTAAAGCAATCTAGTCTACATAAACTTGCTTGTAGTTGGTAAAAATAGACATAGATTGTACCAGAACATTCTTCCACACCTGTAAGAAAATCTTTCATTCCATTAGCCCAAGATATCCTTCAGCATCATGAAGGTGGCTCATGTTCTTTTATTGTTCAAATAATTCTGCTAAGTGCTGTTCTCGAAGTTCCCCTGCAGAAAGAAATTTGCTAACCATGGCATGAGTACATCTCTACTGACCCGATTTCACACAAGCCTTTGCGAGGTACCCTTATGATAATCAGGACCTGTCATCTACTCTGTGGGGCTGGAAGCCATAGTGTATTGTTTGATGATGTGTGCCTTGGCTTTCTAGATTGAGGAGGCCAAGATGAAGCTGGTCAAGTTTAAAACTGGCAAGGTATCAAGCTTCAGAGGTATCTGTCTAAACTCCCAGATGACGGTACCACTTAAATCTCCCATAAATGTCACATCCAGCCTTTGAGATGGTCACGACGGAGAACAAAGTGGTAACCGTGACTCTTGAGCAATGAGTTCCTTGACTGTGACAGAACCCTGTCATTAAAGTGATTCCTTATACACACAGCTGTAGGAAATGAAGCAGATGAGGACGAGGATATGGAAATGCCGCCATGATCGCTAGCTGAAGCTCAGACAACTGCAACTAGAGAAAGCACACGAGATATTTTAAGGACATACCGATGCCTGGTAAGTGGCTGCTGGGGGATGATAGCGCCTGAAAGATGATGTACTTGGGCAGGTGTAATTACCCTCGAGGGCTTATGAGCAAGAGATTATGTATCTGAGGCAAATCTCAAATAGAAGAGCCACACCAACCATTACGGTAGTTGGAAATCAATCAACAATATTTATATACACGGTTCAGAATGGACTATGGCTTCCTAATAGGGACCGTGTGGTAATGAAAATCAATTAACATCTCCAAGTGCAAAGGACAGCAACCGGCAGTAAACCATGCAGCTGCTAAATAATGTCCCTCACTGAATATCACCAGGCCAGGGGCTCAAACCCCCAACAACACTTCGAAGAGCCAAACAGCAGTGTGTGTCTCCAATATGTAATGAAATGTGTACATCTTCAAAATTTTGTGGTCTATAAATAAGAAATATTTTGATGATCTAGGAAACAATGCTGCATAAATACTAAGTTTATCGACTTACTCATTTGATTCACATTTCATTGCTTTTGCCCTCAAAATGGAAGGTTTAGGGTTTTCTTGTAACGTCAATGTTCATTCTTTCTTAACAGCAAAATCCTGAGTGAAGATGACACGGGTTGTAGAATAAAGTCAGTACTAATGATGACAAATTGGCTGTCTCTTCACATCTAACGATGTAGGAGATGAACCGCTGACACGGATTCAGGTGTCATTCTGCCAAAGGCTCATCTTCGATAACACCTGTTTAGAAACATTAATGCAGAGACATAACAGGTATTCAAGTCTATACGCGATAAGCAATGATGCCAGAGAATTGCCTGAGTTTTGTTTTTATGACTACATCTAAAATCATTCACAATGACATAGGATTAAACCAGTTTTAGGTTAAAAACAGAACGTTTTAAGGGGAAGTTCTCCATTGATCAAGTCAGTAATGGCCGTAAGTTCTGGGAATTACAACAATCAACTCATCTTTGTCTTTAGTTTCTCCATAGGAAATAATTGGCATGCTAGCATTTTTTTTTTTTTTTTACCTATTTCCTATTTAAAAAAGAAAATGTGGGGGCGCCTGGGTGACTCAGTCAGTTAAGCGACCAACTCTTGGTGTTTGCTCAGGTCATGATATCGGGGTTGTGAGATGGAAACCCACATCAGGCTCCACGTTCAGCGAGAGTCGGCTTGAGATTCCTACCCTTGCTCTCTCCCTCTCCCCCTCCCCCCACCCTGTCTTTTGCTCTCTGTCTCTAAAATAAATAAGTAAATAAATTCTTTTTTTTAAGTGAAAATGTGATCCTCTGTTGAAAATTTGGTTCTTCAAACAAACATTTTTTAAAAAAGGAAATTATACATTTTGTTTCATTACACTTTTATTTGAAGGTTAATTTGGGAACATTCTAGAACGAGGCTAACATAAGTATTAGGACAAACTCTGTATGTAGAGTCCTCTAATTTGCTAAACCTCCCACGACAATGCTCTGTCCTTTATAATGACTCTCAAATGGCTAAAGTCTAAGTCCTTGGACAAGGAAAAATACTCAAGGCAAGTAGAAAAACAATATCATTAAATGGATTATGCTCTAAAAAGAGTAAGGCCTTCCTTGTTCAGGTCAAAATTAGTTTAAACAGTAACACAGCCGCTCATTCTCATCTGGTTATACTGAACATCAAATAGCCTAAACTTTCCATTTCTCTTTAATGTTGTCTTTACTGGAGACACAGAAATGGTTGAATGATATAATTATAGTTGATAATTATATAATTACGATAATAGTTGATCTAAGTAATTATTTTTGCAAGAGAACTTTTAACACTGACCAGTAATGCATATACTCCAGTTACACAATTTGACGAATGTGAGAATACCAGGCCTTCTCCCAAACACTGCTGTGTTCCCAGAGCTGTATGGAGACAAATGCAGTGAATTATCAGGCGGATCCCAAGTCACTCACCCTAAGCAGCCCGGAATGTAAATTGAGCGGTAGACAAATACAAACAACATTCAAAAATAGAGGAGAAAGTAAGATCATGAGAGGAAACTTAAGATGATAGACTTCTGGAAGGTGAGGCACACTGGCTCAGCCCTCACGTGCTTTTAAGTTAGAAGTTTATTTGGGAAATTTCCTTCCCCAGACAGGCTTTCCTGATGAATCTTCTCATTTCTCAGAGAAAATTCATCTCACTCCCAAAATTTTCCTTGAAATTATCTCTCTAGATTGGGAAAAAAGACAGAAGGAACAGCTGTTTGCTTCAGCATTATTGCACAATGACTATTTTTTTTTTTAAAGATTTTGTTTATTTATTTGACAGAGATAGAGACAGCCAGCGAGAGAGGGAACACAAGCAGGGGGAGTGGGAGAGGAAGAAGCAGGCTCCCAGCAGAGGAGCCTGATGTGGGGCTCGATCCCAGAGCGCCAGGATCACACCCTGAGCCGAAGGCAGACGCTTAACCGCTGCGCCACCCAGGCGCCCCCACAATTACTATTTGTATGTGCATGTGTTTTCTACTCTATGTTTCTGGGAAAAGTAGGAACTTAGTCCAACCCGTGATGATATTTGAAGTAATCTGATTTTACGTCTCAGGGACAAGGTAAATTACTAGTTTATTTTCTCACTTTAGAAATGATACTAGTAGAATAACATATTTATCAGAGAACTGAATACACTCGAATTGTAGTTCCAAATAATAAAATAAGATAATAAAAATATAATATAATTGTAAGTTAACAAACTAATAAAATCAATTACTCCATCAACAACTACTCACTGAGTACTATTAATCACATTTATTGGGCTTTCATTGTGTGCTACACACTGTGTTACTGGCTTAATATATCATTATCCCATTTGATAGTAATAATGATCCTTTGAGGTAGATATTATGATTGTGCCCATTTTCTAGATGAGGAAACTCAGCCTTAAAGGCTGCAGAATTTCCCTAAAGTCACGCAGCTAGTAAGAGCCAATGCCAGGAACTCAAACCAGGGCTTGTCCACTTCCATAACCTAGGATATTAGCTACCATACTTTCCAGCCCATGCATTTTAAAAAGGGCTTTTCTGACTAAGGAGCAAATTAATATAATGAAATGAGAGTCTAGCATAACATTATTATATCTTTATTAGAAGCAATGCGTGCAGTGCAAAGAACACTGGAATAGAAGTTTGACAACTAGAGTTTAGGACTGGTTATACCGTTACCTTCGTATGACAGGGGGAAAGTCACTTAAATTCTCTGAAGTTCCTCATCTTTAAAAAGAAGGCTAAAGTAGAGGATTTGGGAAAGATTTGCAGGTCATGATATAACTTGCTATGAGGTCTTGAAGGATAAGTAAGAGTTTACCTGGTATGGGAAAGAATATTCAAACCAGAGTAAATAATTCATTGTGTTATTTTAATGTATGCTCAAGTCATTTTTAAAATCAATTTCCAATTATTTTTCAGTAGTTCTCAATGAATCTTAAGTGATTCACTTAACCTCATACTTCTGAGAGTACAGGTTTCTCTTCATAGATTCTTCACAAAGGCTTACTTTTGTGTATCACTCCAATGACCTCCTCCATAATAGTCTCCCCTCATTAAATCTGGGCTGTCTCTGTGACTTGCTTTCAGCTGAGAGAATATAACAGAAGTGATGCTGCATGACCTTGGACTTAGTCGTAAGAAACCTTAAACTTCTACCAACGTTTCTTGGAACATTCCACCTTGGGATGCTCCCTGTTGGAAGCCAGCCACCATGTAATAATGCACGTAACATCTCTGGACTCTCACATGAGGATCCCAAGCCACATAAAGATGCCCTAATGTTGATGCTCTGGTCCAGACCTCAGCTGAGCTCAGTGAGCAGCCAGCGTAAACTGCCAGACATGTGAATGAGTAAGTCAGTCATCTTGGGCAGCCCAATAGAGACTTCCAATGATTACAGCACTGGCTGTCATCTGATGGCGACCAAATGAAAGACTTCAAAGGAGAACTACCCAGCAGAGCCCTGTTAATTCACAAAACTGTGAGAGAGAATTTAAAAAAAAAATTTTTTTTAAAGATTTTATTTATCTATTTGACAGAGAGAGACAGTGAGAGAGGTAACACAAGCAAGGGGAGTGAGAGAGGGAGAAGCAGGTTTCCCGCTGAGCAGGGAGCCCAATGCGGGGCTCGATCCCAGGACCCTGGAATCATGACCTTAGCTGAAGGCAGATGCTTAACGGCTGAGTCACCCAGGTGCCCCCCCAAAAAGTTCTTAAGACAAAATTTGTTATAGGTAACCAGAACAACAAAGGAAACCAGAACGACCATATTAGATTTAATACAAGGAAGCAAAATGAAAATACCATATTTAAATTATTTTCATTATTATATATAAAAAATGTATATGTTCCTTCAAATATGCTGGTTACTATGGAATTTATTTATTTATTTACTCTAAATTTATTTATTTTTTTTTGAGAGGGAGAGAGAGTGCGTGCACATGTGCAAGTGGGGTGGGGAGGAGCAGAGGGAGAGGGAGAGAGAAAAATCTTAACGGCCTCGATCTCACTATCCTAAGGTCATGACCTGAGCCAAAATCAAGAGTGGGATGCTTTACCGACTGAGCCACCCAGGCACCCCTCCATAGAATTTATTTCTAACCTGTTAGGTGGAATAAAACTTAATAAAATATGTTTGTCCTGACTTGGAATATACTGTCTCTTTATTTACTTTCATTCTTAAATAACTTAAATGGTTTCACGGATGAAATATTATACTTCTCTAAGATAATCTAGTTGTTCAAATCTCAGTCTTACTGCTATTCTGTGCAACCTGCTATTTTCTTGCTACATTAGAACACTCATCAGTTTTATAAGTTTGTCACCTTATAAAAGTGAAGCAATCTTCTTGTCTTTATACAAGTGCATTCAGGATATCAAAACTTGCTTTTTGTTGCCAGTTGCTTTTAAGTTTGGGTAGGCGTGTCACACTTATGTTTGGGGATGGATATATTCCAATATAGTTATTTTTGCGCCTTATATTTTTTTCTATTTTGACAGAAAAGTATCCCTGGGATAAAATAACCCTATAAACTACCTTAAGAAGCACATTTTAAGTTTTAGAGAAAAAATGTGACTTTTCCAACACCACCTCAGTTTGTTGCCTGAATGAATCAGGAATTAAAGTTGTTTTTACTCTTGTTGTATCTTAAAAATAAACTGAAACCAAGAACTTGAAGACATTTGCCTTCAGGTGTTGATATAAATTGTATCTACATGTCATCATTGTTGGTTTGGTTTTTCTGTATTAAATCTGATAATCAGGGGGCGCTTGGGTGGCGCAGTCGTTAAGCATCTGCCTTCGGCTCAGGGCGTGATCCCAGAGTCCCGGGATCCAGCCCCACATCAGGCTCCTCCGCTGAGAGCCTGCTTCTTCCTCTCCCACTCCCCCTGCTTGTGTTCCCTCTCTCGCTGGCTGTCTCTCTGTCAAATAAATAAATAAAGTCTTTAAAAAAATTGATAATCAGAAGAAAATATGTGTATTAAATCAGATTTAGAAAAAAATCTGTGTGGTGACATACATGTATATTGACTCAGAAAAAAAGGTTCAATATATATATTTTAAAAGCATGTTCTGAATGTCTGTTGTGTACAATCTCTTCTGATCTCTGAGAGAGATCAAAAGATTTTTCAGTTTGTAACAATATTGAATGCCAATGGATATTCTTTTTTTCTTTCTTTCTTTTCTTTTTTTTTTAGAGAAGGAGAGAGAGTGGGGGGGGGAGGGAGAGAGAATCTCAAGCAGACTCTGTGCTGAGTGTAGAGTCTGATGAAGGGCTCTGTCTCACAACCCTGAGATCATGACCTGAGCTGAAATCAAGAGTCAGACCCTTAACAAACTAAGCTACCCAGGCACCCCACCAATGCCCATTCTTGACTACAATTTATTGAATGTTATTTATTGTGTTCCTGGGCCATCAAAGAGAATATATTTTGATAAGGAATCATATTTCTTCCTCTCAATGTATTTCTACCTTTTAATCCATTTTCTTTCTTTCAATTTCATATACAACATTCATGGTTGTATTTCTAGGTTGTTGTTTTTTTTTTTAAAGATTTTATTTATTTATTTGACAGAGATAGAGACAGCCAGCGAGAGAGGGAACACAAGCAGGGGGAGTGGGAGAGGAAGAAGCAGGCTCATAGCGGAGGAGCCTGATGTGGGGCTTGATCCCAGAACGCCAGGATCACACCCTGAGCCGAAGGCAGACGCTTAACCGCTGTGCCACCCAGGCGCCCCGCTAGGTTGTTTTTTTTTTTAAGATTTATTTTATTTATTTGATAGAGAGAGAGAATACATACAAGTGAGGGGAGGGACAGAGGGAGAGGGAGAGAGAATCCTTAAGCAGACTCCCTGCTGATCTTGGAGCCTGACGTAGGACTCGATCCCAGGACCTGAAAATCATGACCTGAGCTGAAATCAAGAGTTGCCCACTTAACCGACTGAGCCACCAAGGTGCCCCAAGAACATGGCATTTCTTAATCTTGGCCCCTGCAAATATGTTATTTTCAAAGCTCAGTAAGACCTTCTTTCAAAACAATCAATAACATTTCAAAAGTTGGTTCTACACTTGACATAATGTATTAATTTGTATATTACACTTTTATAGTTTACAGATTTTCAAATGTTTTTCTGTTACGACCCATAACAGCAGAGACATGAGCAGCACGCCGGAGACAGACTCTGGCTTCCCATACTTCACAGTGCTATCTGTACATAAATAACCACATGTAATTCCAAACTATTATAGGATTGACTCTGAATCCACTCCAATTTAATTTTGAAAAGACTATTTTATTTTGACCATTACTGGAAACATGTTACTTGCTCCAAACCTCTTAACTAATAGCAATATATGTGACATGAT
Source organism: Ursus arctos (assembly GCF_023065955.2). Classification (NCBI taxonomy): domain Eukaryota; kingdom Metazoa; phylum Chordata; class Mammalia; order Carnivora; family Ursidae; genus Ursus; species Ursus arctos. The sequence goes on along the minus strand of NW_026622974.1, from coordinate 35,772,446 downwards.
ATTACTATTGGACTGTTGGAGAACCACTGTTCTACACTATTTCCTTATTTCATGAAAATTGTCTAATTTATCTGCATAATGTTGTTCATAACATTCTCTTACCCTCTTAATGTCTGTGGGATCTATTCAGCCTTTCAATCCTATCATCGGAAATTCGTGTCATCTCCTTCTTTCGTTGATTAGTCCGGCTAATATTTTCCTTGATCAATTTCATTTTCAGAATAGCCAGCTTTTCATTTCATTAATTTTATCTATTATTTACCTATTTGCTTTTTCATTAACTTTTACTCTTATTTTTATTATTTTCTTCTTTCGGAAGGAAATTCTGCTGAATTTAATTTGTTCTTTTTTAGTTTCTTAAGATTGCAATTTAAAAAGTTCCTTTTAGCTCTTCATTCTGAATGTAAGCATTTTCATGTTCTCAATTTCCTTCTAATCACTGCTTTACCCGCATCCTACAAATTTTGATATGTTGCCTTTTCAATATCATTCAATTCAGAAGTAAATTTTCCTATGGGAAAGTTAGGCCCATGGATTATTTAGAATGTGTTGTTTATCAAATATTTAGGGATTCACAGATATCTGTTATTAATTTTAAGTTAAATTCCTCAGTAGTAAGAGAATACAGTTTGTATGATTGTAATCCTTTTAAATTTATGAGACTAGCTTTGTGGCCCAGAATGTAGTCTATCCTGGTGAATGTCCCATATGTCCTTGAAAAGAGTGTGTCCTACTGTTGTTGGGTGGAGTTCTTTACAAATGTCAATTAGGTCAAATGTTTATATGGTTATTTCAAGCCATCTATACTCTTACTGATTTTCTACCTACCTGTTCTATCAGTTACTGAGAGTGTTGAAATCCTCAAATATAATTGTGGATTTGTCTATTTCTCCTTTTAAAGCTCTTAGTTTTTGCTTTAGCTTATTTTTTTTTAAAGATTTTATTTATTTATTTGACAGAGAGAGAGAGAAGGAGAAGCAGACTCCCACTGAGCAGGAAGCCCGATACAGGACTTGATCCCAGGACCCCGGGATCATGAACTGAGCTGAAGGTAGATGCTTAATCAACTAAGCCACCAGGCTCCCCTGCTTTAGTTTATTTTGAAGCTCTGTTCCTAGGTATATAAACATGTTTATCTAGGATTGTAACATATGCTTGATGAATTTTTATCATTATGAAATGTGCCTCTTTTGCCATACTAATATTCCTTACTTTGAAGTCTACTTTGTATGATATTAATATTATCATTCCAGCTCTTATCATCAGATTTATTGAGGCATAATTTACACATAATAAAATTCGCCAATTTTAAGTGCATAAATGGATAAGTCCTGAGAAATATACGGGGTTGTGTAACCATCATCACAGTTATGATATAGAGCATTTCCATCACTACAAGTTACCTTCAGTCCCTTTGTGGTCAGTCTCTTCCCCCCACTCCTGACATCTGATACACTTTCTGTCTCTATTATTTTTCCTTTTTCAGAGTGTTATATAAATGGAATCAAAACATGTAGCATTTGGAGTTTCGGCTTCCCTGATTTAGCACAATGCATTTTCATCCCCGTTGTTAGTTTGTTCTTTGTTATTGCTTACTAGCATTTCATTGTGTGGACAGACCACATTTTGTTTACTCACATGCAAGTAGAAGAGCATTGGGGTTTCTTTCAATTTGGGGCCATTCTATAAAACTACTACAAAATTTGGGTACATGTTCAAATGGAAATATCTCTTTATTTCTCTTGGACAAATATCTGGGTGTCCTATTGCGAGATCATATGGAAAGACTAGTATCTGAAGCCCAAGAATGGTGGTCTTAGGCTTTCTTTACTCATCACACTTCTAATTAATGCTAGACCCAGTCCCTAAAGTTATGAAATCGTGACTTCATAATGAACACTGTACCAGGTAAAAGGATATCTGTCGGTAGACATTTTAAGTCCTTAAGCCCAACAGAGGGCACCTGTAGCCAGAAAAAAAAATGTCAAGAAAATTCACAGCTCAAGTTCTGATCTTGATTCTACTTTGAGAATGTAAGTTTTTCAAGATTACAATAAGTAGCAATCTTTGAAAATGGGAACACGTGAAACTATTAACCCAGTCCAAATCCCCGTTTAGAAATTCATGCATGCAATTCAAATATACTTAAGACATTCAAGCACTGTATTTAATTGGTAGACGTTACTTTTTAAGGATACAAAGAGTTTTCCCTGCACACCCAAATAATTACTGTGAATATAATCTGGGCCTTGATTGATGGCTTTGTTCATTATTCGCACTTGCAGCAGACCTCTGTATCCATTTAAGACCAAAGTGGTTAGAATTACCTGCCCACTCCGGCTCCCAATTGTAACCGAAACACGTAAAGGAGCACGAAGGAGTTGAGGCACAGGTAACGGCACGGTTGGCGTGCAGAATCTGACATTTAAATCTCCCTGCCCTTCCCGGCCACGACTGCCTCCGACAGCCAGGCATGCCAGAGACACAATGTAGAGGAGAAAGGGCTGGGCTTTGCCCGGCCGCGCGCGACGACGCCCTAGCCTTGGCCTTCACAGCAGCACTTGAGAAGCCCACTGGCAGGGCTGCTCCAACGCCCCCGCCGCCCTCCACGAATCCCGCAGTAGCCGGGCAGGTGTGCGCGGTGCGCGCGCACGCACTGCGTGCTGGGTGCGGGTCTAGCAGGCGGAGGGGCTGCCGGGCGCCTCGCGCAGGGTGGTTGGCTGGTGGGTGTCGGCCTCCCTGCCATCCCGCCTCCTTCTCCTCGTCTCGCGCTGGCCGGGGATGCTCGCGCGCGGCGCCCCCTTGCCTGTAAGCTGGCGGTCCCGGGAGGGGGGGTGGCGTGTGTGAGTAGCTGGGAGGGGGCCGCGAGGCGCTCGGCGGCGAGCTCGCCCGGGTTAGTCCGCCGCCGTCACCTGACTCGCTGGAGCAGCCACAGCTGAGGTGGGGGCGGGGATGGGAACGCGGCGCGGCTCGCTAGAGAGACGCGGCAGCGCTGGCGGAGGAGGCGGCGGCGGGCGGGTACAGGCTCCTGGGGCCGCGGGCGGCGGGCGCAGGGACCCCGGAGCTGAGGGCGGGGGGCCGGGCTAGGGCTGGAGGCATCTGGCCCCGGGGCTCCGGGTCCGCGCGCGGCCGCACACACCCACCCGGCGCGGCTTCCCTCGGCGGCCCAGGCTCCGCTCATCCTGCGGCGGGAGGCGCCGCTCCTGGGGCGGGGTGAGTACCCGCGGCCCCCTCCCCCGCGCCGGGGCAGCGCGCGGATCCGGAGAGGATAATCCTAGGGCGCGGAGAAGGGCAGCGGCTGGGTGACAGCTCCGCGGCGCGCTCGAGTGCGGGCGGGGGGCTGGGCTGGGCTGTCAGCCCGTCTCTGCTCCACCGCCAGGAAGGGCGAGGCGCCGAGAGACTCCGGCGCCTCCGCAGAGCCCCCGGGCGGCCCCTGCGGCGGGGATTGGGGGCGAGGGGAGGGGACTCGGGCGAAGGGCCTTGGCGGGGCTTCGGAGGAGGCGGCGAGGGAGGGAGAGGAGACGAGGGCAGAATATGGCGCAATGCTAGGATAATCTCCACCGCGCCCGAGGGAGGACGAGCCCACTGCTGCAGCAGCGCGAGGAGGAGGAGGAGGGAAACGGTCAGGGCTTGGGTATCCGATTCCTACCCGGGAGCCTGCGGGCTACTAGGAAGAAACGCTGCGGCGGGCAAACGAGAGGTGGGCACCGGTGGGCGCGGCGCCCAGGGAATAACCCCGACGCACGCCGGGGCTGGTCCGACACGCGGGGACCAGGTTGCAGGCGAAGTGCTGATTGACAGGGGGGGCGCCGGAGGGGTGAGGCGGGCGGCACGGCGAGTGGGACCGGGACGGTGTCACGAGGCTGGGACCGGAGCCCGTGCTAGGGCTCCGTGACGGCCCTGCTCTTGTGGAAGACCCCCTAGATCGCGTCTCCCCAGCGGGGCTTAGCGCGTTGTTGGTTCCTAGAGGTGGTACCAGGGCGGGGACGGAGGAGAAGGGAGCCGCCGTGCGGCTGGAGGAGGCACGGCCGGGGTGCTCGGAGGGTAGGGTCTGCGGGTTTAAAGCAGGACCGTCTCCCCTTCTTTCCCGCAGAAGAGGAGGTGACAGACGCGGCCGGAGAAGATGTCGGGCCAGACGCTCACGGATCGGATCGCTGCCGCTCAGTACAGCGTGACGGGCTCCGCTGTTGCGAGAGCGGTCTGCAAAGCCACCACTCATGAAGTGATGGGCCCCAAGAAAAAGCACCTGGACTGTAAGCATCTTTTTATATAAGTGGGACATGCGCACGGCAGAGGCGCCCTGGATGCCGGCGTGCGGCCTGGGCTTGCTGTCGATAATGCTGCAGCTTTCAGAACTCCCAGCTGGGCTGCCCCTGAGCTCGAAATCTCCAGACGTGGAGGTGTTGCCAAGGGTCAACCCTGAAACCTTGTTTGTGTGTGAGCCATTTTTTTCTCCTGTTGACCTCCAAGGTTTTGGTGGAGAAAAAAAATACCGTATGTATTAATACTATAAAATACTGAGGAATTGTACATTCTGGATTAGGCACTTTTCACCTTTTTTTTTTTCTTTCTCCACACACCACCCTTTTGTCCAGGTTTCAGGAAATCAGGGGTTGCACAGTCATACACCACCCCAAAAAAGAAAAGAATAAGAAAGATGAAATCATAAAAGGTCAAACTTGTCACCCTAGTTTTCTAAATACATTTTTGAATAGTTTTTAAATAGTGTCTTCTTTTTCAGTGTGGTTGCTGAGATTTCGTGTGTGAGTGTGGGTGTATGAGTGTATGTTGTATGTAACCACACCAAACTGAAATAAATTCAAGCTATTGAATGAGGAAATTGGACTTCAGAGATAATGGCGATTTCATTTTACACAACCTGGCACACTTCTTTGTCCCTTTCTCAGAAACTGCTGGGCAGAATGACTGTGCTGTGGTCACAAAATGGATGTACTTTCCCAGCATTCCAGATGGTGCACTTTTACAAGAAAACATTTCATTCATAATGCTTTTTCTTAAATTGGTTATTTGATGGAAAAAGGCCTTAATCTAGTTTAGAATCTATGTATTTCTGATATAAATTTTTCATTGGATTAACATAGTAAATATTTTGTTATTGAAGGACAAATAGGGACTTAGAAAAAGACTTTCACTGGCTTTGTAGTGAAGCTCTTTATAGCTAAGGTTACATCAGAGTACGTTCTATAGCTGCTGTTCAGTCTTTTCGACCTGCTTAGGACCCACTCTGATGTGATGTTTGTTGGTAAAGGTCAGCGTTGGCATAAGAGACACAAGTACAGCCATACCCATTTCCCATCTGGCTTCCTTTGCCCATTTTCTGGGTTTCTTTTGCTTCAGGCCTTCCCCAGTGTCTGCCTTGTGCAGCTGAGAAAATGGCACTAGTGTTAGAATTGACTTTAGTCCTATTATCCGTATAAGCACAGCTTGAAGAAGCTTACAGCCGGCCATTGTAAGGGTTATCCAGCCTTCTGAGACTGTTGTGTCGTAAAATTGAATAATTTTGCTTCTAGAAGCTTGTCTGAGGGGAAAACACCATTACTCCTTTCCTGAGGGAATTTTTAACAAAATTTGTTGATATGGTATCATGTGTCATATATGCAGTACAGGGTGGAAGAGGCCACCGGGGCCAGGGCACCTAACAAGTGGAAATTATAAATTCATGACCAGCTCATTTTGCTGCAGCATGCTGAATCATTTAGCCATCTTTCCATCAGTTTCCCCAACTCTGGAAAGATGACTCATGTCTTAAAGGTATGTGTCAGTCTAGCAAATACTCGTAATAAAAAAGCACTAGGTGATGGATTTGCTCATTGCTATAAAAATGGTAGATTAATATATTGATACATTTCTTAGAATGTTCAGATTTAAGCATTTCATTAAAACATTATTCGGATAAAGACTCACTTTTCCATATCTATATATTTAGTCACCTTAATCTTTGAGGTCTGGATGGTCTTTTAAAAATTTTCAAGGTGGGAGGTTTTCCAGTATCTCCAGCATATGTTAGTGAGTGGGGTGATTTTGAAGATGTGGACCATAAGGGGGAGATTCTGTATTTAGAAAGCAGATGAAGCAGAAATTGGTATTGAATTATTAATGTGAATAATCATAATAGCTAAACATTTATTGAGCAGTTACTGTATGCCAGGCACTGGGCTTTACATTATTAATTTATTACTGCTTAACAGGTTCGGGGATGGTAATTAACTTTCGCAGCTTTTAACCACTGCACTTAACTGTTGTATGTGGTTTATTTAGTCATATTTTCTATTGAGAGGGAGGTGAAAAGGAACAGTATTAGCCTGAATGGTTTAATTTCCAAAATACCCATCCTGTTTGTATGGCTTTGTGTGAAATCAAGCAGTACAACCCACGCCCTTATTGCAATTTCTATGATATGCATGAAGAATTTTAAATTTGATCAGTTAAAAAAATGAGTATGAGACAAGCACTGAAAAGTATTGGTTTTTCTCTTTGACATTTTATTTTTTGAATAGGTAATAAATTAACTGCACTTAAAAACAACCTTATGGCAGAATATGGAGAGACAGATATCACATTACTGTCTGATATCACATTACTGGAAAAATGATATGGAAAATTTGAAAATAGAAGTATTGTTGTATTTATATGCATCGTAAGAGGGCATCTTTGCTTGGGATTCCTTGTGAAGTTCTTGTAAATAACAGTCGACTACCTTAGTAATTTATTCACAGGTTTTCAGTAACACACCAGTTATAAAAGTGAATCACACCTATTATTAGAACATGCAGACACATAACTAAGTTCCCTATAGGTGCTAAAGTATTCTTAAGTAATGTTTTAGTTTTGAAAATATTAAATAGTAGTTGGGAGGAAAAGAGCACAATGTACAGTTGGGGATTTGAGACCAAAAAAATTTAATTTCTATTTGTTTAATTGGTGTATAACTTTTGAGTTTGGAGTTTGGGTTGGAAGATAATAAGATTAAAGTTTATGGCTTTGTGATTTTTTTTCCTGGATATTGGGCTAACTGAAGGGGCTCCAAATAGTATTTATTTAAAGTACTGGTTTAAAAGATTTTTTTTCCTCTGTAGGTTGATAGACCAGGAAAGTTACTGTAAATTCTGGTGATTTATAAAATTATACTTAATGATAAATGATTTAAACATTTACAAGAATGATTTGTTAACATCTGGGGGCAGAATTATATACAGCGAGAAGGCAGAGATAAACTCTAGACATACAATCTCAGATTTTTTCCCCTTTTTTTCAGTAACAGGGAGTTTCTTAGAGGAAAAATATATTCGGAAAAGCTTCACCATAATCAGTTATATATTGAATTTGAAATAAATTAATATTTTTAATATTCTAAATAATGATTATATATCTTAAGGTACTTTTGAATTACGTAAAACTTTTATTCCATACTCTACTATAATAATGTTGCTGCTTGCGCATGAAAATTAATAAACACTTGACCAATGTTAGTTTGACATTAGTTTCTTAGGGGCACCTGTACATCCTTGTTTTCTTTTCCTTGTAACTTTGTGTACCTATTTGGTAACACATAAAACATCCAGGATTCAGCAAGTATTTACCTTGTTGGTTACAACTGTTTTACATTTCAGTTGCTTTTCCTTTTCTGCTTTGTAGTTGATGGCCTAAAGGATAGCCCAAGTCAAGTAATAAAGTAGTAAGATCCAGTAAGGCACATAGTATCTACCCAAGTGTTGTGTCTCAATTAAAGAACAACCAAGGAATAGAGTCGACCCAACATAACACCTGCAGGGGGAAACTTGGAAAGTTTGGCAGCTCTAGTAAAAGGTTATTTCTGTTAGTAGCTTTTACAATTTCTATATATGCCATATTGTTAAAACAAAACAAAACCTCTTTAACATCATCAAAATTCAAACCTAGACATTACTGTTCATATCAAACCAAACCTCATGAAAAGCCAAACTGGTTATGAGTAATGCTATTTTTTTCCCCATTCTAAACCTCTTGAGGGTTTTTAATAATGAGCTTATGCCACATAATGAGCAAATGATTCAAGTACTGAATCTTATGTTTGAGGGATACTGACTGGCATTTTATAAAGGATTCCTGTCCTCCCAAATTAAGAAAAAGTAAGATTTGGGGCACCTGAGTGGCTCAGCCAGTTGGGCATCCGACTCTTGATTTGGCTCAGGTTGTGATCTCAGGGCAGTGGGATTGAGCCCCACATCAGGCTCTGCACTCAGCAGGGAGTCAGCTTGACATTCTGTCTCTTTCTGCCCTTCCCCCTGCTTGCTCACGCTCTCTCCCCCACCAAATAAATAAATAAATATTTGTTTAAAAAAAAAAACAAGATTTTATTTCTTATTAGAATATCTGGTAGAGGTAATGGGAGGTATGGACTGTGTTTTGATTCAAGGCAAATATTGGCAAATTACCACAAAATACCTGCCGCTTTAATTTTATTCATAAAATATCTGTAAATAAGCAAGAAATTTTATGAGTAAACAGAATGAAAATTTAACCCTTAATTTTAATTAATTAATTAATTACAATAAATTTATTTGCTATACCTAAGGTTGACTAGTATAAATGAAATATATTTTGATATATAGAAATGCTATTTGCACACCAATTCAGTTGATACCATATCTATATTTGTGATAACTTAATATAGCTTTCTATGGTACACAGATCCAAAAAGTAGGCAAAGATTATTGAATAAAGTTAATTGGATCAACGTATAAAAGTTTCCTGAACACTAGAGTAACTTTCAACATGAGAAGTGTACTAATTTGCTGTAAATATATTCTACTTTTTTTCCACTTATTCTCATTTCACTATTTGTTATTGACTAAGTATACCCTCTCATTCTTCTATACCGATGCATGCTCTGTTCCTCCTTGATTTCACCAGAAGACCCAGCCCAAGCGTGGAGAGATGGAGATAGTATTTTTTAGGCAGTGAAGAAGAGCTGGGGCAAATACACTTTTGGAAAAGCATTCAAGTCGATGATCATTGATACAGCAAATCTGTAAGGGGTCCAGGCTGTATGGTCTTGTGACATTCCCAGACAACACTCAGCATGCCAGGAGAGGGGCAGAGAGATCCTGTGAGGTTCGGGGGTTGGCAGGAGCAGGCGAAGCAGAAGGGTGGCAAAGAATCTCGGGTAATAGCAGGGAGCATGTGTTAGAAATGACTTAAAATAATTAAGCAGACTTTATATCAGCTAGTGGAAAAGTGAGGATTTTTTTCTGGGTCTTTTTACTTCCACATTTTCAGAGAAATCTTTTTTTTTTCATGGTATAATGTTAATTCTATTTGGGTCATTTTAGATTTTTTTTTCCCCCCTTTGGTGATCAGTGTGGTTAGCAGAGACTTTCTTAGAACCAGTATAAAATTGGTAATTCAAATCCATGTTTTAAATGTTGTAAAAAATGAAGATATGGAAAAAATATAAAATTATGTACAGAGTAGGCAAAGTCACATCTTAATTGCAATATTAGTTTGCAGCATTTTAGATTAAAATCTTGACTTTTGGTGCATTGCCATATGAGTTTTAATGTTTAATAAATAGCTGCTGAAGTCTTATTTGTAATTTAATCTGTGCACTTAGTTGCTATGGATCCATCTCTTAGCTTTTCACAAATAAATATCCTTTAAATATCTTCCCTCCTCCCTTCAGATTGATGCTGGGATAGGGTATTCTTGGAGCTTATCTAGGTTTCAGTACTTGGTAAAGAAGGTCAGAAGTGACATATAACACTCTTCCCTGAGGATCTAGGATGCTTTCCTTACAGAGTTGTATTTTAGGTGACTCAACTCCTGAGCCACTTGCTACTGACTAAGCCTTCAAATATAATCATAGTTCAGTTAAACAATTTGAAAAGCCAATTTCTTGCTATTAAAAATATTTATTCTTCAGTTCCACCTTATTGGCAAATTTTTTTCTCTTCACCGAGAAACACCGTTGGCTTGTGAAGGGGAGTGTTGGCTGTCTGTTTTTTCTGGGGTGTTTATGTAAGGTGCTCTAGGTTTTGTTTCTCATAAAGGGAGACTAGTAGAGTGGCGCACCCTGTGTCAGTTGCATGATGAGCTATAAGACAGGATGGAGCCTTCCTAGGAGCACCTGGGTGAACACACAGGCCCGAGAGAGAATTGTGCCTGAAGCCCACAGCCTTCTTACAACTGGGTTCCTGCTCTCTCTCCATTTGTTCCAAGTGTGTGAGGATCCCTCCTGCCCTCCCATGTATACATAAAGTTTATGCTTATGTTTAAGTTACGTATGTTATATATTAAGTATGTAATCTCTATTGTGCGTCTTTAAGAAGGATCTCATGTTTCCTAAAAATTTTGTGTTGTGCCATTCCTGGCTACTCAGAGAGAGAAGCCGCATCTTTGTCTACTTCGTGTGGTTTTGCTTTTGGTCTGATCATTAATTATGCTCCCAGGGTTATCACTTATATTTTATGATAACTCTCTTACTTTCTATATCACTTATTCTGTCGTCTGTATTTTTAAGCTCTCCTTCTGTCTCTCTTATAAGCATTTTTAAGTATCTCCATTTACAACAAACAAAGCCACCTACACACAACTCTCCTTGGACTCTATGGCCTCTTCCAGCAACCAACCTATTGTCCCTTGTTTCTCTATCACACCCAAGCTTCTTGAAACAGAAGTTCAGCATTCCAAAGAAAACAAACACAAGTCTACCATTCGTCAGATATTCTGTGTCTTTGGCTTAATCCATGCATGAAGTGATAGGATTGCTGTCAGGGGCCAGGCATTGCCAATCCAATTGGCCAAGCCACTAATGTTGGTTGGGATACAAAAGCTATCCCTCATCTCTCACATTCAGTGGATGCTCAGTTGTTAAAAACTCTCTGAAATCTCCTCCTTAACTGTCTCTGCTTTGCTTTAGATCAGGAATAGACCTCATTTGTAAAATGAAGGTTAGTAATAGTACCTACCTCGTCTTTGGTGAGGAATAAATGAGATAATGCGTGTAAAATACCTAGCCCAGAGCTTGACGCACCAATGTGCGATGGATATTACTACCACTGTTACTGTTAACTATTACTCGTACAGTTGCTGTTGGTGCTACTGTTGCCCTACTAGGAGCATTACTGCTATCACCACTACAACAACAGTTACGATCGTTGGTGATTTGCCCATAGCTCTTCTCCATGCTTGTTTTTTGCTCCCTGCTTTCAGTTGCTTCAGTCTTTTCATTAATTCCAGCTTTCTCTTTCTATAGTTTGGAAGTTTAAATTCTATATTATTTCTGTTCTTTTAGTGATCACCTTGAAAAATTTAATATCCTACCGGAAGTCTAAAGTAGAACAGTATCTTTTTGTTTCCTCCCAAAAAAGAGAAACTTAGAAACCTTACTCCAATCACCCACTTCTTACTTACATGCTATGTTGTCTAGTATTTTAATTCTGCCATAGTTTTAACCCCCGAAGCTAGACATTGTTATTTGACACAGGCAATGTTTATGTCAGTAAATCCTCCTCCACTTCTTTTCTCTCCATTCCTTCATTATGCCTAAGATTTTCCTGAACTGTATCCTTTTGAAGATCCTTCAGTGAAGCTCTTTAGCAGTCAACTCTTATTTTGTCAAAAAAAAAAATCTTATTTTGCCATATTTTTGAAGGATAATTTATTTATATACACAATTCTGGATTGACAGTTATTTTTCCTTTGAAGATAATTTCAGTCTTTTGGCTTCTGTTCCTTTTACGAAGTCATATATGAGTCTACCTGCCTTTAGGTAATCTCTATTTTTGTGGCAGCTTTTATAATCTTGTTTGTCTTGTCCTTCTGAAGTGTGTGCGTATGTAGATGTAGTTTTATTTATTTATTTTTTATTTTAATTTCAGTGTAGTTAATATAGTGTTATATTTGTTTCACGTGTATAGTGTAGTTCAGCGCTTGTAGACGTCACTCAGTGCTCACGATGTAAGTGTACTCTTAATCCTCTTCGTCAGTTTCACGCCCCTCCCCGTAACCATCTCTATGGTTCTCTATAGTTAAGAGTCTATTTTTTGGTTCATCTCTTTGTTATTGTTGTTCTTTGTTTTGTTTCTTAAATTCCACGTATGAGTGAAATCATACGATATTTGTCTTTCTCTGACTGGCTTATTTCTTTTAGCATTATACCCTCTAGATCGTCCATGTTGTTGCAAATGGCAAGATTCCGTTATTTTTATGGCTGAGTAATATTCCATTGTGTGTATATATACACCACGTCTTTTTTATCCATTCATCTATCAGTGGACATTTGGGCTATGTCCATAATTTGGTTATTGTAAATAATGCCGCAGTAAACATAGGGGTGCATATAACTTTTTGAATGAGGGTTTTCATATTTTTTGGGTAATTATCCAGTAGTAGAATTACTAGGTGATATGGTGGTTTTATTTTTTATTTTCGGGAATCTCCATATTGTTTTGTGTAGTGACTGCCCCAGTTTGTATTCCCACCAACAGTGCAAGAGGGTTTCTTTTTCTCTACATCCTTACCAACACTTACTCTTTCTTGTGTTTTTGTCTTTAGCTGTTCTGACAGGCATGAGGTGATATCCACTATGGTTTTGATTTGCATTTCCCTGATGATAAGTGATGTTGAGCATCTTTTCATGTGTGTGTTGGCCATCTGTCTGTCTTCTTTGGAGAAATACCTGTTCATGTCTTCTGTCTATTTTTTATTTAGATTATTTGTCTTTTTTTGGTGTTGAGTTATAAAAGTTCTTTATATATTTTGGATGTGAACCCTTTATTGGATATGACATTTGCAAATATCCCCTCCCATTCAGTAAGTTGTCTTTTAGTTTTGTCGATTGTTTCCTTTGCTGTGTAGAAGGATGTCCCAATCATTTATTTTTGCTTTTGTTTCCCTTGTCTCAGGAGACACATCTAGAAAAATATCACTATGACTAATGTCAGAGAAATTACTGCCTGTGCTTTCTTCTAGGATTTTTATGAATTCATGTCTCACATTTAGGTCCTTTAATCCATTTTGAATTTATTTTTGTGTATATGTAAGAAAGTTTCATTATTTTGCATGTAGTGGTCCAGTTTTTCCAACACCATTTGTTGAAGAGACCGTCTTTTTCCCATTGCATATTCTTGCCTCCTTTGTTGGAGATTAATTGGCCATATAGTCATGGGTTTATTTCTGGACTCTCTATTCTGTTCCATTGATCTATGTGTCTACTTTTGTGCCTGTACCATACTGTTTGATTACTACAGTTTTGTAGTATATCTTGATATCTGGGGTTGTGATACCTTTATACTTGCTTTTCAAGATGCTTCAGCTGTTTGGGTTTTTTTTTTTGTGGTTGCATATAAATTTTAGGATTGTTCTAGTTCTCTGGAAACTTCGGTTGATATTTTGATAGGGATTGCATTAAATCTGTAGATTGCTTTGGGTAGTAGAGAAATTTTAACACTATTCTTTAAAACCATGGAATGTCTTTCCAGTTCTTTGTGTCACCTTGAATTTCTTTCGTCAATGTTCTATAGTTTTAGGAGTACAGGTCTCTCACCTCCTTGGTTAAATTTATTCCGAGGCACTTAATTATTTGCGTAATTGTAAATGGAATTATTTTATTAATTTATCTTTCTGCTATTTCATTATTACTCTGTAGAAATACAATGAATTTCTGTACACTGATTTTGTATCCTGTGACTTTACTGAATTCATTTATCAGTTCTAGTAGTTTTTTCGTGGAGTCTTTAGGGTTTCCTATATATAGTATCATGGCATCTGAAAATAGTGAAAGTTTTACTTCTTCCTTGCTAATTTGGATGCCTTTATTTCTTTTTGTTGTCTGATTGTTGCGGCTAGGGCTTTCAGTACTATGCTGAATAAAAGTGGTGAGTGGAAATGATCTTGTTCCTGATCTTAGGGGAAAAACTCTCCGTTCGTCATTGAGTATGATATTAGCTGTGGGTTTCATATATGGCCTTTATTATGTTGAGGTATGTTCTCTCTAAACCTACTTTGTTGAGAGTTTTTATCATGAATGGATTTTGTACTTTGCAAAATGCTTTTTTTTTTTTCATGTATGGAAACAATCATACAGTTTTTATCCTTTCTTTTGTTGATGTGATGTATCACATTGATTGATTGATTTGCAAATACTGAACCAACTTTGCATCCCAGGATTAAATCCCACTTGATGGTGGTGAATGATTTTTTAATGTATTGTTGGATTTGGCTTGTTAATATTTTGTGGAGGATTTTTGGATCTGTGTTCATCAGAGATATTGGCCTATAGTTCTCTTCTTTTGCAGTGTTTTTATCTGGTTTTGGTATCAGAGTAATGCTGGCCTCATAGAATGAATTTGGAAGCTTTCCTTCCTCTTAGATGTAGCTTTCTTTTATTTATCCTCTTTGGAACTTGTTGGGTTTCCTGAATCTGAGAATTCATTCCTCTTATCAGGTCTGGGAAATTTTCAGCATTTCTTATTGTTGATTGTGTCCTACACCCATTTTCTTTTTTGTTTTCTTCAAATATGATTATATATACACTAAACTTTCACATCATATCCTTGTATCTCTAAGTATACCTTTTGTAGTTTCAAATGCTTTCTTTACTGTTTGGCATGCTTTGTTTTTCAGATACTTCCTGTTTATTAATTCTCTCTTTAGCTATGTTTTATCTGCTTTTACTCATCCTTAGTTTTTAATTTTATTCACTTATATTTTTCATTTTTGAAGTTTTTCGAATTTGCTCTTTTTTTTGGATGACAGAAGAACTCAAAAATGTAAGGAATATTAGTTTCTCTTTTTTCTCCATTTGAAACACAATTCATTTCATATTCTGTATCTCATAGATCCATTACATGAAGCTCTGTGTTTGCTGTTGTTTTTGCCTGACCCTCAATCATGAAAGGTTTCCTCGTGTGTTTGTAATTTTGGACTTCATCTGTAGGAATCCTAAGAACTTAAGATAACCTAGAGAGGATTCCTATATGCTTCTGGCGGATCCCACAAGTGCTGCCCTCCTGGGAGCACCTTCAGTTGATTTCTGCTATTGGAGTTTCCCATCTGGTGCAAGTCTAGGTCCATAATTTCAAAGTCTAAAAGGAAGACCAAAATTCTTTTTTGTAAATCATTTGGTAGCAAAATTTGTACTCCCTACCATGAAAGTTTATGTGTTGAACTACAGAAATATTGTTGTATTGTGGTATGCTGTCCAGATTAGACTGGGGTGTTACTTAATATCTAGTGTATGTCCCATATTATTTTTGTAAAATCTGAACAGTCATAAATTCTGGAACACATATGGCTCTGAAGGTTTTGAATAGAAGAGTGTGAATATGTAGTCTAAATATGAATCAGAAACTTGGGCAAGAGGAAAGCTATGATTACAAAAGCCCTAGAGATTTCTTCTTTTCCCCTTCATTTCCCCAGAAGCTAGACTAAGTGGGCAAGCTTTTCTGTTGTCTTCCTTTGCTGGAAGGTGTTCTTTTTTTGTTTTTGTTTTTTTCTACTGATTTTACGAAGGGAGTAACCTTTTGAGGGTCCCAGCTTTCTGTGAAGGTCTTTATTCCAACTTGCCACCTTGCTTAGTCTCAAAGTTTTCTTCTTGTTTTCTCTTCCCCATTGGGCTGTTAAAATCTAAGCCTTCTGGCCACTCAAACACCTGGCCTCAAGGAGCCTTCTTGTCTGTATCACTTTACCATGTGTTTTTCTGCATCTTCTTTGTTTTGGCTTTGAGGATTACCTTTTATTTTCTTGTGAGTTCACCCAAATGAGTGGAAGAATGCTAGTAATATTTATCTAAATTATCAGGTGTGGGTTTTTTCTGTATGCTAGAGTTGGAAGCAGCCTGTTTCCAATCCACTCTTCTTTTCTCTCCCGCCACTCCGCATACACACCACAGTTCATTCCTGAGAAACTTTGAAATTCATTAGGTTCACTATCCTCTGTGTTGCTTCTGGGCCTTTATGCTGTGTCTGTGTTCTAATATATTTTTAAAATCTCATTTCTAGTACCTAGCTTTAGTCATTCCTCGCCAGGACTTCAGTGGTCCCCTATGCATGTATTCCTGTCATATCACTCACAGAGCTGCAGTGGGATCCCGTTTAGTGAAATTTTTTTCCTCTAGTCTGCAGTTTCATTGAGGCTCTCTTATCCCTAACATGGAACAGAATGGAAGCAGGTTTTGGTAAACATTTGCTGAATGATTTTATTACAGATTTCATATTTCCCAAATTTCACACCTTTTTTTTGTTCTTATAAACTTTTTCTTTAAAGATTTTACTCTGGGGCCCCTGGGTGGCTTAGTTGGTTAAGCGGCTGCCTTTGGCTCAGGTCGTGATCTCAGGGTCCGGGATCCGAGCCCCACATCAGGCTCTCTGCTCAGCGGAGAGCCTGCTTCTCCCTCTCCCTCCGCCTGCCACTCCCCCTGCTTCTGCTCTGTCTCTGTCAAATAAATAAATAAAATTTTTAAAAAATGAAGATTTTACTTTTACTTGCTAACCTTGCAGAAGAGCAAGGAGTGAGACTTGATCATTTTCTCTCAAGGTTTTGAAAGCATAGAAGTGTGATATTGAAGGAAAACAAGCAAGTAAAAGAAATATTACATTGCTTAATGTACCTAGCTGCACGTTTCCTGATAATCTTTCCACACTTGTATCCTCATGACATGATAAAAATTTCATATAGGGAGGCACCTGGGTGGCTCAGTTGGTTAAGTGTCCAACTCTTGATCTCAGGTCTTGATCTCAGGGTTGGGGCTTTAAGCCCTGTGTTGGGGCTCCATGCTGGGCGTGGAGCCTACTTAAAAAATTGCATTTGGGGAAACTTATATCCCTGATATGAAAAGTTTTTTTGGTTGTGGATTTAAAGCAGATGTGTATTTCTCTTGGTGCATATCATCAATGATTAGATAATAGATGATGGTTAATATTAGAGAAAATTCTTCACTAGCGTTTATTGTGTGTATATGTGTGTACCCTTTGCTTTAGTTTTGAGTTGGATACACTTAGGTAGCACTGTTTTTCAGTATCCACTTTATAGTTTGCAAGTATACATACATTATGAGTGGTAGGGATAGTTATGGAAGAAAAACATTATTTCAAAGTATTTATATACTCTTAATTTTCATTAAAATGATATTCAGTATATTTATGTTGATGCTATTCACTAACATGATAATATTACCATTAGAAATATGAAGGTTTGGGGGCGTCTGGATGGCACAGCAGTTAAGCGTCTGCCTTCGGCTCAGGGCGTGATCCCGGCATTCTGGGATCGAGCCCCACATCAGGCTCCTCCGCTATGAGCCTGCTTCTTCATCTCCCACTCCCCCTGCTTGTGTTCCCTCTCTCGCTGGCTGGCTGTCTCTGTCAAATAAATAAATAAAATCTTAAAAAAAAAAAAAAAGAAATATGAAGGTTTTAGAAAAGCTCTGAGGAGAGGGGGACAAGCTTAAGCTAAAACTTTGGTTGTTTCGCTTTTGCAAAGAGAGCAATAAATGTTAGCATATTTAATTTGGCTTTTAATGACCTGTTCATAGAAATTAGAAATTACTTTCAGTATTAAGGCTTTCTGTAACTTATTTAGCCCAGTGCCATTATTTTTTCTTTTAACAAATATTTGGGTATTTACTAAATGTCAGGAATTGTTCCAGGAGGAAAGGATACCATGGTGAACAAGATACAGCTCTTGGCACCTTAGTAGGGGAGACAGAAAATGAAAGAAATCATTACAAGTGGCTCAAGAAGAATTAAGTGTTCACAGGGGAAGTGAAGACTCCAGTGGAGGGACCTTACAGAAGTGATGGTTAAGCCCAGACCTGAAGAACGAGTGGACTACCTAGGTGAGGGCAGGCAGGAGCTGCTGAACACTGTTCTAAGAAGAGGTTCAGAAGGAACAAGACACATTTTAGGAATTTAAAGAAGTGAAAGGTTACTGGAAGACTGAATTTAAGAGGGCCAAGAATGTTAACCAAGACCTGAATTGTGAACTGGGACCAGAGGGCCTGCTAGGCTGGAGAGAATCTTCATTTTCACAGATGAGGAATCTAAGTCCCAAAGAGGCAAAATCATACATTCTGTATGGGATAATACTGAATAATTCTTTTTTTTTTTTTAAGATTTTATTTATTTATGTGACAGAGAGACAGCCAGCGAGAGAGGGAACACAGCAGGGGAGTGGGAGAGGAAGAAGCAGGCTCCCAGCAGAGGAGCCTGATGTGGGTCTCGATCCCGGAACGCCAGGATCACGCCCTGAGCCGAAGGCAGACGCTTAATGACTGCGCTACCCAGGCGCCCCAATACTGAATAATTCTTATCTGTCTTCTTTGAGCAGGTGCCCTGATGGGCCATTGCCTTGTTCACCTAGTTCTGATTGCTGTAGTGGTGTCAGGAAATACCTGTGTGAGTCATGTGAGAAATGTAAACATATTTAAATGTATACATGCACACATACACACACACACACACACACACACACACACACGTATTTTAATAGTCTGAATTCGAACTCACCATAAATGCAAACCAAACCCAGGGCACTTCTGACACAGTGGACAGTCAGGAAGCAGTCCCTGATGGCATTCCAGGACGCGTCCTGGCAGCCTGACCTCTTTTTGTCTTTTCCACCTTGTCTGTTGCTTGGTTCTTGGGTCATGGAGCTAACACCGGAGAACGCTGCCTGTGCCATTGGTGACAGTGAAGACTAAAAAGATTACGGACTCATGTAACTTAGTTGAAAGTCTTCTAAAAAGTGTGTATTGTAAGCAAATAATGAATCATGGAACACTACATCAAAAACTAATGATGTACTGTATGGTGGCTAATATAACATCATAAAAAAAATAAAAGTAACAGTTTCTGTAGAAGCATAAAATTTGCAGGTACAAAACACCTTCCCTTCCAGTGACTGACTGTATGCATTGAGCAAATTCAGAAATATTCTTAGTATAAGGATAGAAATAAAAAAAATTTATTAACTGACAAAAATGTGTACTAAACGAACTTTAGAGGCCATTTAGTTTGGTCTTATTACTTGGTGATGTAGTTTATAACATTCCTTAACTATCACCACTGAAATAATAGAATTTTATAATCAGGCTTAACTGTTAATGCAAAACAAAAAACGAAAGTAACCCCCCCAAATCACGGTGTATCTTCAGTGTATCTAAGTACGCCTATGCCATACTTCGTTGGGTTTGTTAGCCTGTTAATGCCCAAGAAAAAAGCTGATGTTATTAAAGTTGAGGTTAAGGAAATATCCAGGTGAAAAATTTTCTTTCTCCTGTTCTCTCCAAAGTTAGTCATTTCCGCATTATCATCCTCTGTAATTCTTTTCCTTTAGTATTAAAAAATCAGAAAATATTTTACTATTTTTTCTTAAAAGCGGAAATAGAATTTTAGAGAACTTCCTAAAATCCCACTGTCAACTTGATTACCTCCAGACTGTGTACATTTTACAGATCCCCCATCATCTGACCTAACAGACCATGGCTTAACAAAGTTTTGTTATTTTTGTCTCCCTACCTTCACAGGGTTGCAGTGTGTTCATGTTTTTCTGGGCTCTTCGTTAAGCATTTAACATTTAACATTCTGGGTTTTTTCTGCCTTGAATGAGTGTGAGTGCACCCTTGGACAGGTCCATGGAAAGCTGATGTGAGGCTGTGCTAAGGACCAGGCTGAACCCACTGTTTACCACCTGCATCTCCTCAGTGCTCTGTGGTTCTGTACTTTTTTTTCCCCACCAGGGAGCTCATCATAGTTCCAAAGGAATCACTTAACTTTTAGTTATACTTTATTGCATTTTATGGAGAACTGTGTGCTGCAGTCACATTACTCTCTCAAGGGTCTGTTCTCTGTATCTCGGTGGAATATAGTGACTTTGGCCCTTCTGCGGACTGTGCTAGTCATTTCATGCAGTGATGCTGTGAACTCAAAAAGAAGTGCTTCCTCAGTTGAGTTCAGCTGTACTTTTTCAGATGGACAAAGGAGAGTATAAATTGGGCACTCAATTGGTAGGAGTCTAAATTGGTGCACATTTTTGGGAGGGAAAATTGGCAGTATTACTCAAAACTCTTAAAAATCCCAGCAATTTGATGGCTATAAATTTATCTCTGATAAATAATTGGCAAAATACAGAAAAGTATGCGTTCAGAGGTGTTTGTTGCAGCAATGTATGTAGGAATACAAAATTGAATACACCTAAATACCTGTTTGAAAAATGGTGGTGTCTCCAAACAATATGATACTGGGCAACCTTGAGAAATGACGTTGTTAAAGTTTATCTGACATGTTAAGCCAATTTATCAGGTATGATCTGATTTTCTTTTTTTTTTTTTTTTTAATTACTGATGTGTATGTTCATGATACATATTTTGGTAGAGTATCCGCCAGAATGTTATCTGTGGATTGAAGGATTTTTCACTTCCTCCTTTATACCCATATTAATCATGACTGTTTTGATTATGGGTTACAGGACTATAGATCAAACTAGTTTGGGCAAAGACAGGATCACTTTGGCCCTTGTAACCAAGCTGAGGGAAAGGCAGGGTGAACTAGGCCTTTCTGGTGCTTGCTTAGGATTCTCCCCCCACCTCCTGTTTCTCTTGCCTCCATTTCACACAATAGTGGCCGAGCGCATGCTTCATTCTCACAAGCTGACTTTCTCAGGGAGTCTGGAAACATGGCGGATAACGCTCCCAGTCCCACATCACCACAGCCTGGCCAAGAGAAAGGAGTTTTCTCTTCCTAGACCTAGAGTTTTACAAATTCATGGGGAAGAATTCTGATTTGCTTTGCTCGGGTCATGGTTTATCTTTGTGAGTATGTGGCATGATACTGTGGTTGTTGATCTTAAACAGAACTACCTTGTTGGGAATCCCAAGAGCTAGTGGCTTGATACAAGTTTTATTTCTTGCCCGCATCTCAGTCTGCTGTGGATGGCTCCTTCCATCTAGGGATTCTATCACCTAGGGTTTCTGAGCCCTTCACTGGATTCTATGCATTTATCTGCCAGAGGAAGGAGGACAAAAAAGGGTGGGGGCGAAGGGGCAGTATTGCAGGGGAAGATTTACATCCAGGCCTGGACATCATTTAGCCTGTATTCCATTGACAAGAGCACAATGGAATGTGTTTGTTGTGTGGCGTCACAAGGAGAAGGTGGGAAATGAAGACTAGCTGTGAATCCAGGAGAAGGAAATGGCCTATGAGCACATAGCATTGACTCTGCCATGCCCGTGGAAAAGAAATTGGATTATGGCTTGTCACCTATATCTTAAAACACTTGTATGCTGCTTAGATGTCTAGGGATTTCACTGTTATAGTCATGTGATCGTTAATATCTAGTAATAAGCTAGCTGCTGTTAATTTTTCTTTTGGTGAGACCAGATGATTCTGGAAATGGATGACTAATAGCCAGCCAGTAGACTCACCACATACTTCTCCATCCTTGGCAGACATTGCAGATCGATCCTGGCACAATTTTCTTTAAAGCCTAGTACATCTTAATGCATCCGTAGGCAATGCTTTGGATTTCTGCTGTTGATCCTAGTTGGCACTTAGGATGAAACACGTTTGCCATCCCCTCTCTAGGCAGTTTATCCATGCTAGGTACTAAAGCAAAGCATTTGCTGGATTTACCTAGAACTTCAGATTGGCATTCAACTTGGATGTTTCCAAGCCCAGAATTCATCTGACAATGACTTTGTCTTTAAAATCTAGTAATTCAGTGATTTGTGTGGATAGACCATGGGGAGAAGTTCTTCCTTGCTCTGTTTAATAGCCAAAGGGTGTTGCTCCTGGTTTTATATTTCGCATTAACAGAGAATGTTATAGCTAATATGAGACAGGGAAAGGATGTTTGAATTTTTGCATTTAAGATCTAGCTTTCTTTAGGCATTAAGTCCGATGTTAATCAGTTGTCTTAAAATATGTATGTATTGCCTTATAATATGTATACAAGGCATATTTGAATTTTCGTACCGAGAAATTTTGAGGTGTTACTTAGGTACCTACAGTGGATATGGTTTCTTTTTTAATGTAAGATGCTTCTTTTTTCACTTTATGGTATGTAGTACATTAATTGTCTTTTCTGTGAGATTTTAATGAAGAAAAACAAAGGGGCTCTCTGGGGTGAAGGAGAGGCTCACGCATGAGCATTCTATGTTGTCGATTGATGCCGTCCTCACAAACCTCTGGGAGGTGAATACTCTTATCCTTACTTTACAGAGAAGGAAAATAAGGCCTGAAGAGGTTAGGGAATCACCCAAGGTCCCACAGATAATGAGGGGGAAAGTGAGGATTTTATCAGAGGTTGTAAAGGACTTATGGGGTTTTTTTTCCTTTGTGTTGTGTTTTTTCCTTGTTGTCTATGTCTCTGTGCCACAAGCAGCAACACTCCCAAACAGAACCAGTTAAAGCACCATGCGATTGTTTTTAGGGAGAAAAAAAGAGGGTGGATTATAAAAGCAGTTCATTAGCAAATTAACTAGATGGGCAAAACCCCTGCCTAAGGTCCCCCTCTGGCTAACGGGGAAAAAAGATCGACAGCTGGGTTCAAATGACCGTTCTTGAGCCCGGTCTCACTCCTCATCAGTTATGTCTTTGAGGACTTGCTACTGAAGCCTTTACTTTATCATATGTGTTAATTAAGGACTTTGGGAGGTGGTGGAAGGTACAGCAGAAGGAGCACTGATTTGTGATCAAAAGACCTAGTGTAATACCAGGCTCTGTTACTTTCTGGCTATGATCCGGCTATTGTCCAGATTAACTTTGTTTCTTTGGGCCTCAATCTCTTCTTTTCTAAGGCATCCTGGGGTTATGGTAACACTTAAATGAATAGATTTGTTAAAAACAGGAATAACAACAAACTTTGACCTTGAATTACTCTACAAATTATGGTTATTAGAGGCAAAAACCTTTTGGGTCCTAACAATTATGTTCCTAAGTACCTTTCAGGTCCCGTATGCAGCAGTAAATATGCAAAAGGAGCCCAGCCTCAGCTGCTCTGTGCTGATCTTGCATTACTTGAGAGATAATAGTTTATTCCTAGAAGATATGAAAAAGAAATGAGGCAGTTAAACCCTCACTATCTGGTTTCATGATCTTGTTTTGTTCTGTTGACAAATGTTAGTACTAATTATAAAAGTATTAGTGTAACTTATGGTTGATAAAAATAATCTCCTAAAAATTTTGAGACTCGGCAGTATAGTTTGAAAACATTTTCAGACCCTTATACTCAGCACATCCAAGACTGGACTCTTCATCTTGCCCCCAAGCCTGGCTAATCTCATGTCAGTCATCTGAATCTCAGTTGACAGCAGCTTCATCCATCCAGTCATTTGTCATTAAAGTCATTCTTGACTCTTCTTTCTGTTCTACCTTATATTCATTTAGTCAGGAAAACCTGTTGGCTCTGCCCGTCTGCAAAACATACATAGATCCAACCACTTATCACCACCTCTACTGCCACCATCCAATCCCAGCCACCATTTTTTCTTACCAGGATTACTGCCATAGCTGCCTGATTCTGCTTCCGTCCTTCCCCCACCCCCAACAGTGTAGTCTCATCACAACACCTAGGATGATCCTTCTAAATGTAATTCTAGTCATGGCACTGCTTTGCTCAAAACCTCCATTTCACTCACCCCCAAAACGAAAAGCCATTGTAGTGGCCTTCAGGGCCCTGTAGGATCTGGCCTCTGCCCTCTCCACCTCACACTCAGCTCCAAATACATTGGTGGCCTCTTACTCTTTCTGAGCAAGTCAAGGAGGCCCCCATATTGGCAGCATCTCTTTCCTCTGCCTCAAATGACCTTTCCCCAAGTATCTTCATAGATAAGCATGATGGTCTCTGCCTGAGACGAACTGAAAAAATAGTAGGAGAAAAAGAAATATATGTAGAAAAAAATATTATTAACCGTATTATTAATTATATTTAAGTTCTTGGTGTATTTATGTTTTTGGTGATACAGGTATGATTGGAGTTTCTCACCACAGTTACATTGTAACAGCTGAATTTCAAGTGAATTTCATAACAAACATATGACCCATTTAGGATACTATTATTTCCTGAAGGGCATGGACTAATTTGCTACTTTTTTCCTTAAAATGATGTCTTTGCTTGTCACAGTTTAGGTAAAAACAGCTAAATCCATGCAATAAGCATGTTCACTTGAAGAGACTGATATTTTACCACACATCACCCAGAACACTTCACTCTGCTCGTATTACAAGGGCTCATCACACCCCAGTGTGAACTCAGCCA
Organism: Ursus arctos; assembly: GCF_023065955.2. Classification (NCBI taxonomy): domain Eukaryota; kingdom Metazoa; phylum Chordata; class Mammalia; order Carnivora; family Ursidae; genus Ursus; species Ursus arctos. The sequence continues at coordinate 35,748,194 of NW_026622974.1, read as the reverse complement.
GCTGAGGAGTTAACAGCGAGCTTAAATGAAGCACAGAATACCTGGCTAACTACAATCAAATCAATCATGTTAAATCTATTCTTCAGTATCAAAACTTGATAAACTTGACCTTTATCAATGACTTAAGTGTTTATATAAGAACTATTATCCAAGGAAGCCAAAACCTAGTGAACATACATTATTGTGTTACATTATCAATGGATTTTATACCCATCAACAGAAGAAAAGGCATTTTTGTTAATCAGCCGAATGTGCAGTTGTGAACATGCTGGTGACAGTGCCTCAAGTTGCTTCTAATCTCTGTGGAAATGGGCTTTCACCTCATTCTCACTCAGTTGTACCATGTGCAACAGCACTGAAGAAGACTTTGATGAAGCTCTACTAATTGAAATTAGCGTTGGTCAATTTAGTGTCAGCTGTTGAATCATCCCATTAATCCAAATGGTTGTAGTCATTGTCCTAAACAATGTTCACGCTCTAATATATTACACCCGAAATGCAACCAGGCTACCTAAAGACAATATAAAAGTAAAGTATAAAAGTGATTTTTATCCCCACTTAATGGCCGGGACCCAAATTGGGCTCTAAATTTAGGTAATTTGTTTGCTGAATTAGTCACTAAAGACCTACTAGCCACAGTTTAAGCACAGAGCTTTGTCAGTTCTTTGAACAAAAGAGATTCTTTAATATTTAAATTCCGATGAACTTATTACACTCTACCCCCTGTTGTTAAATACTTCTGTGGCCAGTAACTTTTTAAAAACTAAATGATGAATTTTATTATGAGTTACATAAATACGTCCACCTTATTCCAAAGAATACTTGATGTAATGAAAATAGCGGTTAACTAAGTAGTCAGCTTATACCTGAGAGATTTCGTCTGACTTTGAAGAACTTTCATAGGCCTAATACAGGAAGAACCTAAGTAAGAGACATAAGAAAAACAGTCAGTGCTGACTATAGGATATGAAGGAAGGCTAGAATGAGGCAGTTGAAATCCAGGCGGAGTGCATTCCAGGTTCACAACAGGTATTTAATAAATAGGTCTACTCTATACCAGGTATTATTCTAAATGCCTAAGAGTATGTCTGTGAACCAAGCAGATGAAAATGCTTTCCTGGTAGAGTTTATATTTGAGGTGGGAGATAAGATAGTCAATAAGCAATACACATAATAAGTAAATTGAGTAGGATGTTAAAGACAAAAAATTCTGTAGAAAAAAAGAGATGAAAGCACAGATGTAGGGACACCTGGGTGGCTCAGTCGTTAAGCGTCTGCCTTCGGCTCAGGGCGTGATCCCGGAGTCCTGGGATCGAGCCCCGCATCAGGCTCCTCTGCTGGGAGCCTGCTTCTTCCTCTCCCACTCCCCCTGCTTGTGTTCCCTCTCTCGCTGGCTGTCTCTCTCTCTGTCAAATAAATAAATAAAATCTTTTAAAAAAGCAAAAAAAGCACAGACATAGGGAGGAGTGGCTGGACGGCTCAGTTGGTTTAGCGTCTGACCCTTGATTTCGGCTCAGGTCAGGGTCTCAGAGTGGTGAGACAGAGTCTGGCGGACTCCATGCTCAGTGGGGAGCCCGCTTGAAGATTCTCTCCCTCAGCCTCTCACCCCACTCGCACGCTCGCTGTCTCTCTCTCTCTAAAATAAATAAATCTTAAAAAAAATTGAAAAGAAATCACAGATGTAGGAACTCATTAAATGGAGCCTTGAGTGTAAGATAAAAATGACTGGATTTTATGTGTAGGTGATAGACCATTGAAGTTGTTCAGAGCAAGAGAACGATCAGCTCAATGAGATGTTTTGAGAACATTGGTCTTGTCGAATGCAGAGAGGATTGGAAGGATTGTAATCCATTTGGTGAGACTATCTGAGAAGACCAGAGCAGGTCTAATGGCTGGTAGGTGGTGTGTACAGGGAAATGGGAAAGAATGGATAGAGTAAAAGACATGAAGAAGTTTATAATACTTAGTGTGGTGATAAGGAAAAAGAAAGAGTCCAAGAGGACAGGTTCCATATCTAGGTTTGCCCTACAGAATGGTTAAATAAGAAATTAAGCAGTGTGTGATAGTCTTTAACCTGCCAGAAGAGGGATGATACCTCTTTGTGTTGGACTTCACTTTAATTCTTTTTAATAACATTGAGATGAATGTTTTTGGACAAGGAAAATCAAAGTGTTTATGATTTCCTTGATTCTCTCTCTTCACTGTGCCAAGCAACACATTAGGCATTGCTCCTACTGCTTATAGCCTCTGCCAGAAATAAGATGTCTTCCAGTGTGGAATGAGCTGGTGCAATTCTCTGTATTTGGGGATGGCACAGAGGGGTTTCCTATCCGCCAACAGTCATGCTCTGAGGGCATGACCAGGCAACTGTGTCATGTGGGGTGTGTTCTGATCCTTATTATAGCTTTCTTGAAAGCATAAATTTTGGGCTTGTGGCATCCAATCATAATTCTTGCCTTGTTTACACAGCGAGGGACAACTTTTGCTCCTTTTTGTAACAGGAACTTAGAGCAGCAAACGGGTATGATATTTAAAAGGAATTATACCAAGGTCTATGCAGGTATTACACGTCTTCCTCCTTTTTTTTTTTTTTTTTTTGCCACATGTTAGTTATCTTCTGGAAAAGAGGCACAGATCTTGGTGTAACTCATTTTAAGAATAATTGTCATGGGTTTCTCCCTCCATCTGTTCCTTTGAGAAAGAGGAGTCATTACATGGTGACTCAAGGGTTTCTTGCAACTGTTTCTAACATCAATGTGATATTGGTTTCTGATTTTTTTTTTAAATAATGGATAGAGCTCCAATAATTTGAGTTTCTAACACAGGTTTTGGGGATAAGGAGAAAAGAAGCATTTATTATGGTTCTCTCAAAAAAGTTTTGCTTTATATCCACTGTATTTCAGGAATTTTGCTGGCGGTGTCTTCCAGAGCTCACATTCTCGTAAAGCACACAGATATGTGAGTAAACCTGGATGATGTTGTAAGATGAGCTCTAAACGTGTGTAAAGAAGACCATGGAAAGGACTGTTTGGCAAAGTCCAAGGAAGCTCCCAACGAAAGTATTGTGTGAACATCCAGCGTGAACGGGAGCCCTAGAGTAGACAGGAAAAAGAAAAGCATGGCAGGCCTTAGCAATAGCATCTGCAAATACAGACAGGTGTAAAAGAGCACAGGGGCCTCCCGTTTTTGAAGGCAGGCTGTGTGTGAAGAAGTAGCAGGATATGATGGAGGCTGGGCAACAGGAACCCGTGTCAGCCTTTCTCAACCAGGGTTCCTCATCTGAACTACAGAGCATAGAACGTGATTTAAGTAACTATTTCTTCAGTTCTCCCAGTGATGATACATAGCTAATACCATTCCAGATGCATGAAAGATAAGTCGATTTGTCATGTTACAATGGCTGCTTTAGGGTATTGAGGAACCCGGTTGAGAAGGACTTGACTATATGAAGCTATTTGTTCCACTAGTAGAATGACAGGCGCACGTTTGCATTTAGGATTATCCTTTTGAGAGCCCATTAAAAATAAAGAAAAAATGAGTAGGGAAACAAGTTAGAAGATAAGTGGGATAGTGTTCCAAGGAGAAGATAATAAGATGATTAGGGCAGAGCAGAGAAAGTTTCAGAGACATGTACAAGGCAGGATCTGTATGACTAGGTAATTGATTGAATATGGAGGACAAGACAGAAGAAGAGAAAATGCTAAACTAGAAAGCTGAGGTGCCTTTGCAAAAGGTGGTACTGTTTTCTGGGCTAGGCAAAGCAGGTTTGAAGAGAAGGTAATGATTTCCATTTTTGTGTTGCTGGTCTGTTTTAGATTGCCCAGGCCTAGTGGAAGTAGAGGCATGGGAAAGATTGCTTTAAAAGAGAGTCTTGACTGAGAAAGGAGGAGAGCTGAGGAAGTGGTCTTGGGGACACCCATCATTTAACCGATTGGAGGAAGAAGAAGAGCCTCGATGGAGACAGAGAAGAAAAGGCAGAGATAAGGAAAGGGACAGAAAAGGGTGGTTCTCCCATATCCCAGAAATACGACTTTAAAAATGAGGTCAGTATTGTCCACTGGCACATGAAATGCATTAGGATGAGAACTAGAGTATCCATCGGTTTTGGCAGGTTAGTGATCACTGCTGACCCTGGAGCAGATTCAGTGAGGATTACAGTCATTTCATAGAGGCTCATAGGAGCTGACCAAGTTGTAGTGGATTCCAGAGGTGTGGGTGAAGAAACAGAGAAGTTGTGAGTTTAGGGAGTCTAGAGTATAACTCAGAGTCAAGAGAGGGATTTCATGTTTCTTTGTCCTCAGAAATGGACTATATTAAGCGTGCGTTTAAAAGATACAGAGGAGGGGCGCCTGGGTGGCACAGCGGTTAAGCGTCTGCCTTCAGCTCAGGGCGTGATCCTGGCATTATGGGATCGAGCCCCACGTCAGGCTCCTCCGCTATGAGCCTGCTTCTTCCTCTCCCACTCCCCCTCCTTGTGTTCCCTCTCTCGCTGGCTGTCTCTATCTCTGTCAAATAAATAAATAAATAAATAAATAAATAAATAAATAAAATCTTTAAAAAAAAAAAAAAAGATACAGAGGAGGGGGCACCTGGGTGGCTCAGTTGGTTTAGCATCTGCCTTCAGCTGAGGTCATGATCTCAGGGTCCCAGGATCGAGTCCCGCATGAGGCTCCCTGCTCAGCGGGGAGTCTGCTTCTCCCTCTGACCCACCCCCCTCTCACGTTCTCTCTCTCATTCTCTCTCTCAAATAAATAAATAAAATCTTAAAAAAAAAAAAAGATACAGAGGAGAGTGTATTATCGAAAGAAAGAATAAAGATGTAGGGAGTAAGTAGAGAGAAAGCCCTAGGGGGGTGGGAGCCCAGAAGGAGCTGTGGCTAAACAGGAGGGGAGAGCTCATCTTTTTCTATGGTTGAGGAGAGAAAACGGGACTGTCAGGTCACTAGATGGAGAGGAGGTATAGAGGGTGTCAGAGTTCAAGGGAGCTACTTCTCCGACTTGATAATTCAAGCTTGTGATCCATAGAGCTTCATATTTAAAATCCATATCTCGAGGATTTTTGAGTCCAGGATTCCTGCCACCACTCCCTATTTCAGAACATTTTGGGGGAGTGGTAGACCATGATTAGTCATCTTTGGGACAAGTTACTGGTTTCAGAGTTGATTGCTGATTGATAGATAACCCTCTAATCTTCCTCACAACCCTTGCTGTCATCTGTGATAGACATTTGCTACTCAACGAGTATGCCCTTCAGTTTCTGTTTTCTCTAGTATTTTTCACCTCTAACAAGTGCAGTTCTTTTTCCTTTCCTCATCTGTTTTTGCTTTGATGCTGTGTGTGTGTGTGTGTGTGTGTGTGTGTGTGTGTGTGTGTGTGTTGGCTCGTAATCTTTGTCATATTGCCAACTATAGATGAATTTTCTGTCCTTTGTATATACAAAGACTCATCGTTTGTCTTTATTTTGGGGATCTAAACAAATGGAAGAAAAGAGCTGAAGAGAAATGTGGAAAAATAGGCATCTCTGCCCTTGGACTGCAGGGTGAAAACCGTTCTGAGGCTGTGTGTATATTGTTCCACAGGATCTGGAGAGGTGGACTGCCTCAACAGAAGCAGTGACTGCTCTTGGTGAAAATGAAAATGAAGTCAGTAGTACCCAGGGACCTCGAGAGAAAAAGGAGGCAGCAGGGGTAGAATTCTTCAACAGGATTTTGTGGGAACCTACCATTGCTACAGAAAGAAATTACTAGGTTGAATTATATGAAATTGCTGATGTTGTTAAGCCATTTTTTTTTTTTACTGAGACAACAATGGTAATTTTGGGTAGTTCAACTGAATGTGTTCTTGGTTCTAAATATACTTATAAACTTTTGGATCATAACCCCTTGAAAAGCTGGGGACTGCTGTCCTTAAGTATGAATCTCTTTTCTATAAATATTATTTGGTTATAACAGTAAATGCTGTATATTCCGTTCTTATAGACTGTTACTCATACAGCACGGTCATCTGCCCACAACTGAAACTGGAGAAAATATTGATTACAAGCTGGAACAGCTTCCCGGGGGCCCTACTGTAGCCTGACTTGATCTCCTGAGATCTCCAAACTCTTATTCTAGATAAGCAGTCCTCAAGAGGGGGCAGTTTTGTCCCAAAGGGGAAAGTTGACAATCTCTGGAGATGGTTTTGACTGTCTTGACTGGGGGAGGGAAGGTGCTACTGCCATCTCATGGGTAGAGGACACGGGAACTGCTAACCATCCTGCAATGCACAGGACAGCACAGTTCCCACCCCCCTCCAACCAAGAATTATCTAGCCCAAAATGTCAGTAGTGCCAAAGCTAAGAAATTTCTCCTAGACTGAGCACCAGGGAACTTAAGAAAACACTTGTAAAGTTATATATCGTATTTCTTAGTGGTGAGCATAAGAAGTTTATAAGGAAATGGGCAGAACTGAGAAGAATTAAATTTGGAGAGAATGGAATGAAACTGATGGCCAAAATATTGTGCATTTGTGAAGCTGCTTGTCTGCAGAGCATACTTAGAGCATTTAGACACGGAGAGTTTTAAAGAGTTGGACCACCAAAGAGTGAATTTTTGGTGGGAAATAACAATGCCAGATTTTTTATTCCATAAGAATGAAGGGAAATGAAAATTAGATCAAAAGTTCTAGAATACGGTAAGAAGAAGTAGCCACAACAGAAGGTTTGAAAATTTAAAACCTTACTTTTTCCTTTTAAATTGCATAGTGATGCGTCCGTTACTGTGGTTACTAACGTGCATAACGTTCCAGACACGGATTGCGGTACAGGTATGAATGGCAAAAAGAGTCGTGGGATGATAAACTCTCTATTCCTAAATTTTCAAGCTTTACTGATACACACGAGAGAGGTTTAGCTTTTTCGGTGACATAAATTAACTGTGTGACCCAGAAGATTTTATACATATATTTGACTTGAGTTGCTCTTAGCTCTGAGTGCTAAAGAGATGTTAGGTGTCTTTATAAGGAGCTATTAGGAATGAATAATAATGAAGCATTGTCTGTGCAATGGGAAAGGTGGTTATATTTTGATTTAGCTGATCTAAAGAAGTCGCCATGAGCAGTATATAACTTTTTGATGCCAATTACGACGCAGAAGCTTTGTAGATCTTAAGCACCACCTTCTCTAGAACAACGTTCTGATTAGTATTTAAGTTCCCTCGGTGTCTCGCCGGAGCCTGTGGTAACCGTAACGTACCTGAGGTACAGTGAAGCTTCGGGCTAATCTACCAAAGAAACTAAGAGTTGTTGCAGTATTTTCAGGGTTAAAGACCGTGAATTCCATTATGGGGCATCAGAAAGATATGTCCCTCACAGACCCCTCATCTGTTATGGAACCAGGGACTTAAATCTTCCTTTCTGGCTATCGAATGGAAGAAAGTGGTCTCAGTCTGGTGGGGGTCCTCCGCTCTTCAGGGCTGGGAACAAAGGAAGAAATAGTGAGAGGACCTCGTGTTTCGGGGGTCAACTCACTGATTCACCTTGCTGCTGCTACCACCTGTTACATCTGAATTTCTGATCACTCATTGCTTTTCCCCCTACAGCCGCTCATCAGTCAGTGTAGTCTCAGCGACCCCTGTTCAGTGCCTCTAAAGCAAATGTAGAACCCTTTCTCAGTTTTTCCTCTTATTTTTTCCCTTAGGAATTAAGGATCCGTATGGAGGTGAGGCTTACATATTTTTTTCATTTCACTTTAATATTCTTTTTCTTTCTTTTACTGCAGTAAAGATAAAGTTTTATATTTAATAATAAAAATGCATTAAGAACTAAAGTTGTATTCCTTGGTATTTCAGAAAGAAAATAGAATTCGGTGTTCTTTGGACATTTCCTTCTAGGAAATTCTGTAAAGCGTCCTGAAAAATAAAAGTAAGACTTGGGGTATGGTCAAGGAGATGGGATAGCGTTGGGGAGTGTTGCCAGAGAATCCTGCCTAGGCGGGGAGCAGCGATGGCAGGTAGACAAAATCCAGCCCTGTGCTAGCCTCGGAGTGAAAGATGGATATGAATTTGGGAGAGACGTTCTAGAGATTAGGCTGTAGCTACAGCAAAGGGGAAGAGTCTTGATTGTCTGCAGCAGGAGTTGTCATTTTGGCATACTGTTTATTTTTAGGAAACATAAGCTGCACATATGTTGGCGGGGAGCTTGATGGGAACAGAAAACCAATGCCTTCTTTCTGCTGTTTGGTTCCTAACTCTGAAATAACTGCTTTTCTTAATGGCTTGAGAACACTGTAAAAGGAGGTGTTGAATATAAAGAGTTAACTGAGGATGAAGTGGCTCGTCCTTTCTGAGGACAGAATAGGAAGTGATGGGCCGTGGTGAGAGCATGAAGAAGTCAGGTTAGATATTTAAAAAGACATTCAGGGTTGATGAATGGTGGGATATGGTAAATTTACTAACGTGGCAAATTCTTCTTGAGAGACCTCTCAAATACTGTTTTGTGATAATTTAAATGTAAACCCTTTGTGCTTATTTTTATTTTTTTCATGCATTCAATATTTATTGAGCACCTATTACGTGTCAGTCACTGGTGACACTGCAGCAAACAAAATAGACAAAAATCCCTCCCTTCGTGTCCCCCAAACATGCTAATCACTCTGTCACCTCAGGGCCTTTGCACATGCTGATGCCTCTGCCTGGAATACTTTCCTCCATCCCCTCTATGACCTTCTTTATTATTATTATTATTATTATTATTATTATGATGATGATGATGATGTTATGTTAGTCACCATACGTACATCATTAGTGTGCTTATTTTTAGACCTAGGCTCTGTGAAAAAACAAAAACAAAACTTAAGATCATGAAGTAAATGGTACATGAGTGGATTTACCTGACGCACCTGAAGACTAGACAAAGGTCATTGATCATTGTGTGGCAGTAGAAGGAAATGAGAAACCCACACCACACGTATCTTCTAAAATCTCCCTGGCAACAAAGTCAGCAAAGGCCATCCTTCCAGCAATTACTGCCAGCTTAGAGAACTGGCTTGAGATTCTTTGTGGATTGCCCAGAACACCAAGATCTTCTGTTTCAGTGCCCTGTTACAAATGTCATCTTCCACCTCTATAATGCTACCTACTTTGTACATGTCCTTTTAAATTTCTGTTCATATAAATTGTCATCTGGTTCTTAAAGCATAGAGTTCTTTTGAGAACTACATGGTGATTTATAAGAAAACATTCAGAAGAGAGTAAAGTACAAAAGCAACGTGGTATTGTGGCTAATGGACATATGTGATTATTTCTACCTCATGAATAAAGACGCTAAGCTAAAGAAATCCAGGGACTTGCTTAAAGGTTACATTGTTAATACGGAGCAGGCTGTGTATGGATCCTAAAAGACAAAAATATAAACTTCCAATTTTTGTCCTAATGATTTTTTTTAAAGATTTTATTTATTTGAGAGAGAGAGAGAGAGCGCACAAGGGACGGGGCGGGGAGGAGGCAGTGGGAGAAGCAGACTGCTCACCATGCAGGGGCCCCAGTGCAGGCTAATCCCAGGACTCCAGGATCATGACCTGAGTCAAAGGCAGATGCTTAACTGACTGAGCCGCCCAGGTGCCCCTGTCCTAATGATTTTCTACCACCAGAGTTTTAACCAGAGTTAACTGAGGATGCAGTCTTTGGCACATAGACTGGTTACCAATTTCCCAGCCTCCAGTCTCAGACAGTAGTGTGGTACATGGCCCTGGACTCAGATTCATGCACACAGGTGGTAGGGCACTTAAGCTGGCTCCCTGAAGCTTTGGGACTCATGATGCTGCGCTGGGGAGGCCGCATGGTCAGTATCTCCTCTACTCCAGTGGGTCAGAGAATCATAGTAATTTATAACGTTCACTTTGAAAAGGTTGCTGATGCCGGCCTCTCAAACTGACCCATGTTTAGAACACTTTGGGGTATAGTTTGCCATGAGACCCAAATGATTGACATAATTCTGAGGGCATCCTTTTATGTGCTCCACAGACAACAGACCTACCTTTGGGTGTAGTTCAAACATTACATAAGGCATGGCATTCCCTGTAGTTGGGAGTGAAATCAAAGAAGAGAATAACAAAGTCGGGGAAAGTGGGTAGAAAGAGAAACAACATAAATACAAGCACATGCCTCCCCTACACTGCTTCTCTTTCCTTCCTTGCTGCGTTTAGGTCTCTTTAAATGTTATTTCCTTCAGGAGGCCTTTTCTGGTCATCCTATCTGAAACAGTACCCACTATTGTTCTCTAGCCCCTTATTTTATTTTCCATCACAGTACTTATCTCTGCTGGGCACCTGATAAACATTTAGTAAATATTTGTTAATGAGTGAGTTAAATGAATTAATTAACAAAGTATGCCAATTCCTTTTTGATACAGGTAGCCAAATGGTGAATCTGTTATAATTGTGTGTATGTGTCTCCATCCCTTTTAGTGTGCATTATACTATGTGTGTAGTAGAGTATGTATGTACATCTCTATAACTCCTGGATTTATAGCCATTATATTATTTCCTATGTATTAATATATGTATTTGTATGTTATATATAAAATATATATTTATGGATGCTTTGATATCCACTCCCTTATGTCTCAGGCTGTGTGCTACACATTTTGCTTGCCGTACCCTCTTTAATAAAACAGCTGTCAGATGGGTGCCGTTATTATCTCCATCATAGTAATGCAGAAATGGAAGTTAAGAGAGGCAGCTTTGCTCAAGGTCACACAGTTATTAAATAACAGATGGTAATTGAACTGGATGGATCTGGTCTGGCTCCAAAACCTTAACTGAGTGACTGAACTATGCGATATACTGCACCTCCTTATTTCGAATCTGCCAAAGTCCTAGAGGAGAACAAACAGCATAAGGAGATTTTTGTAGTACGCATTTCTACAAAGGCCTACAAAAAAGTTACAAAGTATACACATTTTTCTTTGAGATGAAAAGACTAGAAATAGTTTACTTAGTTTAGAAACTAGATTACATCAAAGTTCACATTGTAATAATATAAAAATACAAATTAAGTTTTTATGTAGCTGTATTGACTAAATTAAGTGAAAAATATTTAAAAGCTCACATTTTGTACCTTTTTATTTAAAGGAGAATTTATTTGAAGAAGGATACTATTAAATTCTGCAAATACTGTTCATCATATAGGGCACATTTGCAAGCTGCTCCCCTATTGATTTCTGTAAAGCCACTGGTGTTTCTTCTTTTATTTCCTGCCCCAGTCAGCCTTGTTGTCTGCACTTAACAGTTGACGGTCATCAACTCTCACGCCTGCTGTCCCACCTTTGCTCTCACGAGGTCATTTCATTCTACGTGCCCAGCCCTGCCTAGACGGGCCACAGTTGTCCCAGGGCCTCTCCCCAACCTTTGGAATGTCCAGCCACCTCCTTCGTTATTTTGTTCTGATTATTTTCCAGTCTTCCCCATGTCACATCAGAAGTTCTAAGTGCAAAATTTGTATTTTATAAAATTATTTCACATTAGTAGGTCTTCTCTCTGCATAGGAGAAGGATATTCTCTTTCCCCAAATGTGATCCTTTTTCTATGCTCTTTTCCCTAGTTCCTATAACCAACTCACCTGAAACAGAGCCTCTACACAAAGGACCCCTTATCTCAAGGGAAGGCACTGCTGGGGGGTGTTGAACTTTGTAAAAACAATGTGATTTTGAGGAGTGGGGAGATACTCAAATGCTATTAGAGCTGGAAGACACTGTAGAAGTCATGGGCCTGGTTCCTTTTGTTGTGTTTTGTTGCAGTTTGTATCGCTTAGGATTCTTTTGGTTGCAAGTAACAGACTACCCCAAGTCTGGAATTAATGAGCTAATTTACTGTCTTCCTTAAGAAGTCTGCAGGTGGGGCAGCTCAGGGTTTGATTAGCAACTCACCAGCACCACCACAGACCCAGGTGCTTTTCATGTTTCCCCACTGCTGGCTCCAGCTTGCTGAAGTCTGTCCTCCTGTGTCAAGATGACCATCATGTCCCATGCATACACAACTGCATCCATTGTAGGAGAGGAGGCATGTTTCCACTCTGTTAATTATACAACACCGTTTATTTCAAAGGAAAAAGTTTTCTCAGGTGGCCCAACAGACTGCCCTTCGTATGTGGGTGTCTAGCTACAAGGGAAATGGGGATTGCACGTATCTGGCATTTTTTTGCTTTTCTGATGGGTGGGCCAGGCTGGGAGGATGGATGGCATTTGCTGGTAAGGAAGAAGAGAGAAGGAAATAGGTCTTGGGGAGGCAGCCATTAATGTCTGCCATTCATACTGAGCCCGAGCAACCTCAGACCATCTGCATCATTATCTTTTTGTTGCCCAAATCGGAAAGATTACTTTCTGTTTTCAAATGTTTGAGCTCTCCACTGTTGTTAACTAGTAGGAGGGAAGGAAAAGAGTGGAGAAGGAAGAAAAAAAGATATAAATTTAAAAGAACAGTTAATAAATTTACATATAAGTTAGTTCATGTGGCAAATACTCTGAGATGTTAATGTCTAAAATCTGTGTATTAGTGGATCACTGGATGTTGTTCTGTAGCTCCTCATTTTCTATTTTGGCGGGGGAGGGGGGTAAGTTTAGAAGATGATTGTAAGGGGCGCCTGGGTGGCACAGTGGTTAAGCGTCTGCCTTCGGCTCAGGGCGTGATCCCGGCCTTATGGGATCGAGCCCCACATCAGGCTCCTCTGCTATGAGCCTGCTTCTTCCTCTCCCACTCCCCCCTGCTTGTGTTCCCTCTCTCGCTGGCTGTCTCTATCTCTGTCGAATAAATAAAAATAAAATCTTAAAAAAAAAAAAAAGATGATTGTAAAATAAAAGAATGAGCAATCTTTGCTCCCCTTTCTGGCATTTAGTCTAAGGAAAATTGCTGTTCCAGTGGGATACGACAGAATCTTATAATTAAACTTAGGAGAGATTTAAAAATGGAATACAAGTTCCCTTTCTAAATTTAAGCTGCTGATAAAAGTATATATAAATCAGTGGCATAGAAAGTAATTCTCTCTGCCTAATTGGTGATTCAGTTGCATCCAGTAAGAATTAAAGAAAGAAATAGACCTTTAATACCAACTATCAGTTTTAGTATGCAAGTGCTTTATATTGAGGCAGATAATGCTGAGCCAGTCATAGCCATCCATTTGTTAAGTATCTTTTATATGCCAGGCCTGTGTTAGGTACCAGGGATCAAAAGATACAGATAATGACCTCATTCCTACTTATTGGATATTGAGCTCCAATAGAGCAAAGATATATGTAAATTAACAATTATAATTTTATGTAATAAGGACAATAATGAAGATGTGTAAAGATTAGCACAAATGACAAAGTCTATCCTGTAAGGTAGTTAATATTACTCCCATTTCTAGGTGAAAATATAGAGCCACAGTGTGGTCCAATTAACTTGTCCTTAAGTAGCAGGTCCAGTGTCCTTTGCCCCACTCTGCATGGAAGAGAAAACTAAAGCCTCTTTTCCATTTGAGGGCAATACTAGAAGAGACTTCTTGGAGGTTACAGTGTTTGAGATTGCCTTAAGAGATGAGATCTCAAAAGAGTGAAGGCAGAGACATTCTAAGTGATAAGAACAGCATACAAAGGTATAAATACAATAGTATTGGTGTGCAACTCACAGTAAAGAATAGGATAGTAGCTGTGCCTTATGAAAAAGGGTCTTTTACTCAGTGTTGAAGTAATTGTATTTAATTCAGTGGATACGAGGAGGCCCCAGGGGGGCTTTAAGCAGGTGACTGCCAAGATCAGAAGTGGACACTTGGGCCGTTATTTTTCCACACGTATATCTAGTTGGGCTGGAGGCGACCCAGAGAACAGGTTACGGAGCGGTCCGGGTAAGAGGTAGCAAGGGCCCTGTTGTGTGCTACCTTTCCACACGGTTGAAGTGGTTGAGAGTCTCATGTACTAGTGGAAAAAGACACAGGAGATCAAGAATTTGAGAGCTGTTCAGGTTTGTCACTATTTTCTTATTTTAGTGAGCAAGCAATTATTTACAACTCTCAAAAGTTAAAGTTCTTTTTCCACTTTCATCTGTTTCTTTTATTCTCTTATTTTGTTGGCATTATCTTGCCTCAGAGGGATTTTCTGATATATTTTCAGTTGCTTAAAACTACCAAAAAGAAAGACTTACACTTTGTGGCAAGATGGAGTAACAGGGTCTGTATTTACCCTCCTGCCTGAAACAACTGAGAAACTGGACAAAATATATCAAATAATTGTTGCCAATGTATTGGGCATCAGGCGATCGGACACAGTGATCCCTGAGAGATGGAGAACGAAATGAGTTCTGGGATTGTCCCAGCGTACTGTCAAGACAGCGGTTCCAGGCTGTAGGACGAGGTGGAGGACCCCACCTGAATTGGAGCATCCTCTGAATTGCAGAGATGGAGCTGAGTCTTTGGGAAGATTGATACAATTGAAATGACTTTACCCAGAGTGATCAAAAAGAAAAAGAAAAAAAAAAGACGTAAATTACCAATATCAGGTAATTACGAGATCACATCACTATGGATTCTATAGATGTTAAAAGGACAATATGGGAATACTGTTTAACAACTTGATGCCAGTACAACACCTTATATGAAAAGGGCAAATGACTTGAAAAGGACAAACTACCCAGACTCATTCAAAAATAAATAAATAACCTAGAGAGCCCTATAGCTATTAAAGAAATTGAAGTTATGGTTAAAAACATTCTATCAAAATTCCAGGCCTGGAAAACTACCAAACATTTAAAAAAGAAATAATCCTAATTCTACACAATCTCTTCCAGAAAATTGAAGCTGAGAAAATACTTATTTTATGAGACTGTTACTCTGATTGAAGAACCAGACAGGGGGCGCCTGGGTCGTTAAGCGTCTGCCTTCGGCTCAGGGCGTGATCCCGGAGTCCTGGGATCAAGCCCCACATCAGGCTCCTCTGCTGGGAGCCTGCTTCTTCCTCTCCCACTTCCCCTGCTTGTGTTCCTCTCTCGCTGGCTGTCTCTATCTCTGTCAAATAAATAAATAAATAAATCTTAAAAAAAAAAAAGAAGAATCAAAGATATTACAAGAAAAGAAACTGTAGACCAATATCCCTCATGAACGTAGCTGTAAAAATTCTTTTAAAAAAAAAATTTTAAGTAATCTCTACACCCAACGTGGGGCTCGAACTCATGACTCTGAGATCAAGGGTCACTCTTCTGACTGAGCCAGCCAGGTGCCCCTGGATGTAAAAATTCTTAACAAAATTTTAGCAAATCAAATCCAGTGACAGATAAAATATTGTGATGAAAGAAGTTTATCCCAAGCATGCGAGGTTAGTTTAACATTTGAAGTTAATCAGCGCAGGCGCTTCTGGGTGGCTCAGTGGGTTAAGCATCCAACTCTTGATTTCAGCTCAGGTCATAATCTCAGGGCTGTGGGATTGAACCCTGTGTCAGGCTCTGTGCTCAGTGCAGAGTCTGCTTGAGATTCTCCCTCTCCTTCTCCATCACTTGTGCACTCTCTCTCTCCCTCTCAAATAAATAAAATATTTTTAAAAAACCAATCAGTGCAATTCACCATAAGAGCAGACTGAAAAAGAAAAACCATATGATCGTCTCAATAGATAGAGAAATATATTTGACACATCCAACATCCAATTATGATAAAAACTGTGAGCAAACTAGTAGAAGGAAACTTCTTTACTATGACATAGGATATCTGTGAAAAACCTACTTCTAACATCACATTTACTAGTGAAAAACTGAATAAGCTGAATGATTCCCCTTATGATCAGGAATAAAGAAAAGGATGTTCTTTCTCACCACTCTTCAAATTGCATTGGAGATTCTGGCCAGTACCAATACCATCAAGCAAAAAAAAAAAAAATAGAAATTTTAAAATTTTAAAAAAGAGGAGGAAAAGGTATCAAGATTGCAAAGAAGTAAATACTGGGGCACCTGGGTGGTTCACTCGTTAAGTGTCTGCCTTCGGCTCGGGTCATGATCCCAGGGTCCTGGGGTTCAAGCCCCACATCCGGCTCCCTGCTCAACGGAGAGCCTGCTTCTCCCTTTTCCACTCCCCCTGCTTGTGTTCCCTCTCTCGCTGTCTCTCTCTCTGTGTCAAATAAATAAATAAAATATTAAAAAAAAAAAGTAAAAACTGACTTTATCAGAGATAATGTCATCTATGCAGAATATATGATAGAATCCACAAAAAAGAACTGATGAGTTAAGCAAAGTTGTGTGGTATAGTCCATATACAAATGTAAGTTCTGTTTCTTAATACTGGCAGTGAACAATTAGAAATGGAAATGAAAAAGAAACAATACCATTTACCATATCATCAAAATGTGTAAAATACTTAGGAAGGAATCTGAAAAAATATATGTAAGACCTGAATATTGAACACTGCACAACATTGCTGGGACAAATTAAAGCAGCTCTCAATACATGCAGAGACAGACCGTGTACATAAGTGAGAAGACTCAGTATTGCTAGAATGCCACATCAACCAAAATTGACCTATGTATTCAACATAATCCCAGTCAAAATCCCAGCAGACATTTTTTGTTAGAATTGATAAATTCATTGTAAAATTTATGGAAATACAAAGGATTTAAAAGAGCAAAAACTGCTTTGAAAAAGAACAGTTAGAGGGCTAACACTACATGATTTCAGGAATTATTAAAATTTACATTAATAAAGATAGTGTGTTATTAAGAGCAGACAAATAGATCAGTAGAACAGAATAAGTCCTGAAATAGACTCCAAGATGTGGTCAGTTGATTTTTGACAAAGGTAAAAAGTGGGAAAGAAAAACTAGGAGAGAAGAGGTTTTTTAACAAATAGTGCTGGAAC
This sequence comes from Ursus arctos, assembly GCF_023065955.2. Taxonomy (NCBI): domain Eukaryota; kingdom Metazoa; phylum Chordata; class Mammalia; order Carnivora; family Ursidae; genus Ursus; species Ursus arctos. Next base: position 35,731,355 of record NW_026622974.1, on the reverse strand, counting down.
AATTTGATATATGCAAAAAAAAAAAAAAAAAGACCCTGTATCCATACCTCATACCATTTATAAAAAACTAACACTGTATTATAGATCTAAACATACAATCCTGAAACTGTAAAACTTCTAGAAGAAACACAGGTGAAAATCTTTGTGACTTTGACTCAAGCAAAGATTTCTTAGGTATGACACAAAAGCACAAACCCTTAAAGAAAACCTTGGTAGATAATTGAGAATTTCTGTTCTTTGAAAGACACTGTTAAAAGCATGAAATGGGGAGCCATAAACTTGCAAATATATATATTTGCAAATTATGTATCTGATAGTGGACTTGATCCAAAATAGCTCGACAATTAGAAAACAAACAATCCAATAAAAATGGGCAAAGAATTTGTACCTATGGCAAATAAAGTAACAAAAAGTACATGAAAAATATGTTCAACATTAGTAGCCATTACGGAAATGGAAAGAAAACCGCCATGAGATGCCATGTCACACCTGTTAGAATGGCAAAAAATACACTAGCGTGCCAATACACTGCTGGCGGGAATATAACATGATGTAGCCATTTTGGAAACAGGCAGTTTCTTAAATATTTACTTCAAAATGATTTAAACAGTCGAGTCCTAGGCAGTTACCCAAGGAATTGAAAGCATATGTCCATGCAGATCCTCGTACACAAATGTTCATGGCAGCTTGACTTGTAACCATCAAAAACTGGAGACACTCCAAATGGCCATCAGTAGGTGAATGAATAAACAATTCTGCTCTGTCCATACAACAGAAAACACCTCAGTAATAAAAAAGAATGAACTATTGGAACTATTGATAACTGCAACAACTGGATGATACATTAAACAACTGGATGAATCTCATAATTATCCTGAGTGAAAGAAGCCAGACCTCTCCCCTGCCTCCCCGCCAATGTATGATTCTCTTTTTTAGAGAATTTTTATTGTATTAGAAGATACAAACTAATGTATATTGGCTGACAGCAAATTGATGGTTGCTAAGGGACAGCATCAAAGAATGGTGAGCAGTAGGAAGGAGGAATTATAAAAGGTCTGTAGGAAAATTTTGGGGGTGATGAATATGTTCATTATCTTGATTTTGATGGTAGTTTTATGTATGCATGTTTGTCAAAACTTACCAAATAATATCCTTTAAATATGTGCGGTTTTTTATGTCAGTTGTACTTCAGTGAAGCTATTTTAAAACCTATCTTTAAAAAGATAACCAGATCTGGGACACCTGGGTGGCTCAGTCGGTTAAGCGTTTGCCTTTGGCTCAGGTCAGTATCGGAGGATCCTGGGATCAAGTCCCACATCGGGCTCCCTGCTCAGTGAGGAGCCTGCTTCTCCCTCTGCCTGTCGCTCCCCCTGCTTGTGCACGCGCTCGCTCACTCGCTCTCTCTGTCTCTGACAAATAAATAAATCTTAAATAGATACCAGATCTGTCTCCCCAAATTCAGCTAATGCTTTGAATTCGAAGGAATTCAAATATGACAGGTATTTGACATGTAGATTTACAATTTTCAAGAACATTTTTTTCTGTGTGTTTATGTCTATGCTTTGTTTTAATTTTTTAAAATTCTTTAAATGGAAACCCTTTATTTGGTGAGCAAGGAAAGCAGTAGATACTTATATAAACTACTGGTGAGAATATAAATGTTTGCAACCACTATATAAAAACATTTTGTAAAGTTAAATATGTGGATACCCTACAACCTAGCAATTCTCTTTTTAGATATATACCAAGAATAGCAACTCTCAAACTGTTTGGTCTCAGGATAGCTTTGTACTTTTAAATTATTGAGGAATTCAGAGAGCTTTCATGTATGTGAGTTATAGCTTTAGATATTTAATGTATTAGAAACCGAAACTAAGAAAGTTTAAAAATATTTTTTATCCTAAAATAAGAATGATGAACCTATTGACATTAACACAAATCATCCTTGTAGGGAAAATAATTATTTTCCAAAGCAAAAAATATGGCGAGAAGAGTGGTATTGTTTGATACCTTTATACATCTCTTTCATGTCTTGCTCAATAGAAGATAGATGCTCATATCTGTTTCTGTATTCAGTCTGTTGGGATATATTGTTTTAGTTGAAGTGTATGAGGAAGATCTGTCCTCACGCAGATACACAGTTGGAAAGGGGAGAACGATTTTAATAGCTTTTTCAGAAAATTGCTGATATCCTTCTTTGATACTACACTATAACTCTCTAAGTGGCGTTTTCTTGAATTTAAATCGCAATTTTGATTCTGAAACTGCATCAGTGGATTTTTTTGTACTCTGTTAAGATCTATTGGCATTGGTCTATCTTTACTTTGAATTAATTGAATGTATTATTTTGTAACATTACATACTAGTCATTTGAGAAATACCGGTTCACAGAGTTACAGCTTCCAAAATGTTTTCATATTTCATTATATAATATGAATAAGTGATATTCACTAATGTCACCAGCAATCTTATCAGAGAACTGGAAAATTTTGAAGCTTACTGTGGCAGACACAAGTTTTCTAAAATTCTGATTTTTACTTGAAAGATTGAATTTTATCATTGGCAACCGGTACTGTCATTTGTTTTCTTTGAAGTGACAGACTCTCCATTGTCGAGAAAGTAACTGCTGAATACCAAGTCAGAATCACCATGGTTTGAAGTCTGTCAGTCATTTCTTCAAATAAAAATAGTGATCTATGCAAGTAGTTAGTTCAGCTCCCAGTTCAAACATGTACTTGCTTTTCCTTGAGACGGCCATTAATCTGTTAGGCATCAGAGGTGCTCTATGCACACTTCCCGTTTAGTGACAGGACAGGTCAGCAGACATTTTCTCTAAAGATCAGAGGGTAAATATTAGACTTCGTGGACCACTGAATTTAGTTTGAGTTGGGTGTTGTAACTATTCAACTGTGTCACTGTAGCATGAAAGCAGCCTTAGACAGTATGTAAACAAATGGGCGTGGCTGTGTTCCAATAAAGCTTTATTTACAAAACAAGAAGCAAACCAGATTGCCCAGCAAGCTGTAGTTTGCCAACCCCTGGCATAGCATATTAAAAAGATGAATATTTTAAGGTCAAGATTTAATAAAAGTTGTAACTTCTACTTTGTCAAGAACGTGCCTCTCAGTAGCAGTGTATCTGGTCATTCTTCCGTTTCTACTCCACCCATCCTTACCTCTCCTCATTGTGTGACCCTTCTCTCTGAGGCTAACTCTGACATCTGAGCCCTGAATTCTAGAGCTCATTCTGCCTCTAGACTTTCCCATAAGTCATCTCCACTCTCTTTTTACCCTCACCTCTTTTTGCCTTTTCCTACTTGTCTTAAACATGCTTAAATGTCTCCCATCTTTAAACCACAAAAAACTTTCCTTTGACCCCCTCCCCCTCATACCTAGTCTATACTTGAGTTTTATTTCCTTCCCATGGCAGCAGTCCTGTAGTTGTACCTATTCTGTTCTTCAGGGTCAGCTTGTGAGAACTCTATAGTATTTGACATTGGTGACCCCTAATTGCTTCTTGAATTTTTGAAGCTCTTTTCTTAATCGGCTCTCACTATTTCACTTTCCTGGACTTCTGTTTACCATCTGACTGTTATTTCACTCACTTTTCTTCTGTTCATCTCTTAAATGTTGGTCTTTCTTAGCCCTGATTCCTATTTCTTTACTTACTTATAATTTCCTTTTTTTTTTTTTTTTGGTAGGATTTTTGGGTTACCTCTTCCACTTACATGATTTCAGCCCCCATTTTATTGCTGATGACTCCCAGATTTGTATCTAGGCTAAATGTTTGTCCTGAACTTCAGAACATGCTTCCAGTCCCTTATCAGACATCTCAACATAGATCTCCAGCAGCTACTTCAAATGTTTTTGTTCAACATTGTTTGTCTTCTTTGAGACCAACTTTCCTCCCTTTTCAGTAAAAAAAAAAAAGCATTTACTGAACCCCAAACCAGAAATCTGAAATTGTTCACAATTCAGGCCAATCCAATATCCATTTGCTCACCGGGAAATTATCAGTGGAGCCTCCTGAACTGAATATATTTCTGCTCCATTCATTATCTCCCTCTATTTCCACTGCCTATTCATTAGCCAGGTTAACCTCATCTGACGCTCAGCTGGGCTTTCTAACTTACTCTTTTCTTGTCTTCTAGTATATCTTTCCAGGCAAAGGTAATTATTCCTTATTCTATGCCTCTGCTTACCTTGCAGATAGAATTTAGTAGTCACTGAATGATGTGGTTGACTATAAAAGTGAAGTCTTATACCTCTCTGCTAAAATACTTCCAAGGGTTCCTGTTGGTCCATAGAGTGAAGTCCAAACTCTTAAGTCTTGTGTGAGATCCCTCAGTGGTCATCCCCTAGCTCTTTAGTTAAGTTCCTCCCACCACCTGCCCACACATACCTAGCCCCCAGACCACCACAGTTCTCCAAGGACACACCACCTCTTAAGGCTCCCCACTTTGCACACTTGGTAAAAATGTCCTTCTCACGCCTGTTCCATGATAGAGCTGACTTTAGGATCTTCCCCTTGGAGTCTTTCCTAGTACCTCTACTCTGTTCTCATAATGCGGTGTGTGTATAACAGTATTTACAAACATTTATCTTGGGTGCCTACTATGTTCTGACACTAAACAGTCCTTGTAATAGTCCTGAAAGGTAGAAATTATTACTTCCCATTTTAAAGAGGAGGACCTAAGTCAAAGAGACATTTAATTTGCTGGAGTTGTACATCTAGATAGGGGCTAAGCTAGCCCTGAACCTGGGCTCTGTTTGCTCTCTTGCTGTGTCTCTTTACTCATTTCGTATAGGGCTTTTTCTATTATCTGAACAGGTATTTGTCTCCTTTGACCAGCAATATGTTTCTGTGTCTCCAGAGCCCAGTTCAATAAATAAATGAATAGAAGAGTTTGTAACTGACACAGAATTTCAAGTATAAAGTAGTCCCATGATATAGTCTTAGAAAACAATGTCACAGCTTAGTGATTTTTCTTTTTTAAAGAAGTGCTTGCTGATATTTTGGGTTAAAGTGCGGGGGGGTTGTCCATTTTGTTCAACATTGTTTGTTGTGCACAGTGCTCTGTGAAGCTCTGCGCAGAAAACAGACATGGACGTGACTGTTTCCACCCTCAAGGAGCTTTGGTATGTTAGAAACTTATAACCAATACACGATACACGTCTAACCTGAATACCCACCAGCAACAAAATGCCTCAGGTTTTAAAGCAGCAGGAGGCCACATGGGGCTGCATTTAAAAGCGACCAGGGAAGATTTCCTGAAGGATGAGTAGAATCCTAATAAAGGAAAAACATTGAGGGAAGGTGTTAAAGTGAATAGGGATGATGACTGGAATTTAAAGTAAAAAGTAAACAAACTGAGGGCTTCAGAGGGGAGGGGGGTGGGGGAATGGGATAGGCTGGTGATGGGTATTAAGGAGGGCACGTATTGCATGGTGCACTGGGTGTTATACGCAACTAATGAATCATGGAACTTTACATCAAAAACTAGGGATGTACTGTATGGTGACTAATATAATACAATAAAAAAATTATTATTAAAAAAATAAAGTAAAAAGTAAGCCTGGTCTTGTCCATTATAATTCAGAACAGTTATTGATACCCTCTAGTCTAGAATTTATTTCAGACGTGGAGTATCAACTTTTTTAAACCTTATTTTTTGTAAAATAGAGAAATGCATAAAGTGTGATGTGTAGTGTGATGATTGCTGAGTGTAGATTTTGAGTAAGGAAAAGGATGGGTCTGTGTCTCTGCATTTGTTGCATGGGATTGATTCTATTGGAACTCTCATATGCAGTTCCCTGCAAGATGGGTGTGGCCTGTGAGAGAAGTCTTACAGGGTTGTCCTGAGGCCATACTGTGCTGTAGGAAGTACCAATTGACCCTTGAACAACCCCAGAGAGTTAGTTAGGGGCGTCAACCACCCTACAGTGAAAAATCTTAGCATAACCTTTGACTCCTCCAAAATCCTACTGTTGACTAAAGCCTTACTGGTAACATAGTCGATTAACACGTATTTTTTTTTATGTTACATGTGTTATATACTGTATTCCTTAACAATAAAATGAGAAGAGAAAGTTATTAAGAAAATCATAAGGAAGAAAAATATATTTATGGTACCAGACTGTAAAAAAAAAAAAAAAAATCTGTGTGAAAGTGGACCCTTGGAGTTCAAACCCATGTAGTTGAAGGGTCAACCGTAGTCTGCACTGCCCCAGTGTGGCGTAGCTTCTGTTCCTTGGTACATTGATCTTGGGTTGCCCCAGATAACTTTTTGACAGCACTTGCCACTTTTTCTGAATGCTGGGCTGCCCACCTTGGCCACCATATAAAAAAAAAATTCTTCCCCTGAGGTACAGCTGCAATTGTACGGATACTATGTAAATGTGGACACTGAATGCATGGTGCACTGGGTGTTATACGCAAGTAATGAATCATGGAACTTTACATCAAAAACCAGGGATGTACTGTATGGTGACTAACATAATATAATTAAAAATATTATTTAAAAAAATGAAAAATAAAGGTTTACTCTTACAAACTCAGGTCACAGCATAGTAATTTAATGCATGCATGGTATTCTTTGGGAGCTTAGGTAAGTGTAATGGATTTTTTTTTTTTTTTTTTTTTTTTTTTTACTGTTTGCTCTCATTGTGGCAGGTATATTTATTGGCACCCATCAAACTTAAAATCTAAGTGAAGAATGCATTTAGCTGCTTAATGTTTCAAAGAAATACATTTATGTTATTGCCATCGAGTGGTGTAGAGAATAAGTGTCCACATGTTTGAGACATTGGACTAGAAAAGAAGAATTAACTTGAGGCTTAGCTTTCCTGGAGTTTTGTAATTCTAAAGAATGACATTGGTACCAGAAAACAGATAAAATTCAGAAGAGGACACAGAAGAGAATTCAAAGGAAAAAAATAAACTCAAGAAAAAATAAATGCATTGGGTAAATCATGTATTTATATGTACATGTGTAAAAATATTATAGCTTATTTTTTTTTAATTTGGTTGTTAGCTATTGCCAAAGCAATTTTGGGACTCCTGTTTTAGTCACCAGGTTTAAATGTTTAACATTTGAAATGAAGTTTTGTATGTCATGATTAGTATTATTGTTGGATTTCTTCTACTTTCATAGATTTGATCCAGGCTACCAATGAGACCAATGTTAATATTCCCCAGATGGCCGACACACTCTTTGAGAGGGCAACAAACAGTAGCTGGGTGGTTGTATTTAAAGCTTTAGTCACAACACATCATCTCATGGTGCATGGAAATGAGGTAAATGAAGTGAACTTAACTTTTTTCTTTTTTGGTGGGGAACGGAGGCATTTATGGAGGGCTCTTTTGCTTTTCATTAATTAGGAGAGGAAGAAGAGGAAATACATGGTTCAAAATCATTGAGAATACAATTTTAATTTTCTATTTAGCTATTTTTTAATAAATAGATGTTAAGTTACACCTTCTCTTGGAGACATTGAAATATTAAATATTACTTGTACCTAAAAGGTATGTACCATATAAATGTATTAGTGGGCAAAAATGTTAGAGTAAAGGAACAATAAAGTGATTTTTCCCATTAGGAACAGTCTTGTGCATCTTTAAGTGTAAATTGCTTTCATAAAAATACTTAATTTTGGAAAATATTAATAAAATAAAAATTGCCTATTTTATATGGGATGCCTACTGAATCATATTAAATTGCAGTGTTTCTGTTATATAAAAAATGAAAGATCATAAAATTTAATTCTAATTCAACGAGTACTTTTCAGTCTTTTTTCCTCCTCAGAGAAAGTCAGCAGACTAGGAAACTTTATAACTGAGTTAAAAAAAAAATCATAATGAGAATTTGTAATATCCTTTAGTATCAGAAATTGTTTAAAGATATGATTTGGGAATATTGGTTTTAATTCTAGTTTTTGTTTTTCAGAGATTTATTCAGTACTTGGCCTCTAGAAATACACTATTCAATCTCAGCAATTTTTTGGACAAAAGTGGATCCCATGGTGAGAATATTTATGTTTTCTAATTTTTTGGATAATGCTTTTGATGTAGGGTTTTGTTTTGTTTTTTTTGAAGTGAGGTTCATAATATGTAATTAGTATAGCTGGTAGCTCTGTTGGGTATTTAAGAAAAAATGTAAAAGTAATTAGTTACTTTGTAGAGCTTTAAAATATTTAATTGTTAGAGAACTCACCATATAAATTACATATTAATTTTACTTTTCGCCTTTGTCAGTAAATCTTAACAGTCAGTATTCTAGGCCCACAGTTTTTTGTTTATGAAAGTACAAAAAGCAGTGAAATGAAAGATACTTTCCTAATTTAAAGAAAAAGATTCCAGTCTTAAAGAAACATGATTTGTAAATTAGTAGAATTTAAACTGTAGTCAAATGTTCATTCATCATACTTATTGGTTGCCTATTCTGTATACGGCAAGCACACCAAGCAAGTGGATGGTTCTCAGATGGCTACATGTATTAAGCCTGAAACAGCCTGTTACTTGAAATGGTGAACAAAAAATGCAAGGAAAAATCAGGAAAGACATTCTGTACAAGGATGGTAGCATAACGAAACTGAAATGTCTTAGAATGTGTCATGCCTAAAGTATTTTTGCTTGCAGTAGGATTTTAAATGAGGTCTTTCTGGTGCCTTTATTGAATAGACCTCATTCTAGCATTATTTACATTTGGAGAGTTTAAAAAAAAGTTGGTATTAAAGAAAGCTAAATGGAAGGTTTTATTAATTAGTTTTACTTCTTCTGCCCCTCCCCCCAGGTTATGATATGTCCACCTTCATAAGGCGCTATAGTAGATATTTGAATGAAAAGGCTTTCTCTTACAGACAGATGGCATTTGATTTTGCCAGAGTGAAGAAAGGGTATGTTTTTTCTTTCTCATGTTTATTTGAGCAGAGTAAGTCTTTGAGGCATACTTGACTTACCTTAACTAAGCTTAAATGCCAAATAATTTTGGTCATGAAGGCCCAGTTTATAATCACTTGGAAAAAAAAGACACTCAATAGTATTGTAGAAGTTAGCCTTGAGGCTGTAATATACATTATTTATATTTTCATGCAGAAAATCTGATTCACTGCTCAGAATTGGCATGGTATAACATTTTATTTGTTAAATTCAATTCAAAATTCTTAAGCACATATATTCCTTTAAATAATTTTAAATGGAGAGAATTTAAAGTTTATTCAGAGTTCAAAGAACAGTGGCTGTAGTTTACAATAGTTATTTCAGTGTGTTTTGATTGAAGTAAAACTGAACTGTGTATATGGTGGAGATCTGTTCTTGAGCGGTAATAATGTCCTAGTATCGCACACACGCACACACACGCGCACGCGCGCACACACCATAATTGAACTGATTATTAATACTAACCATGGACTAAGAAAACCTCATTGAAACAGAAACACTTACATTTTAATTCATAATTATCATTTATTTCTCTCTAAATAGATGTTGAATTTAATCAGAAGCCATAAATTTATGCAAATCTTGTGTCTGGTCCTGACTTGAAATAATGGCGAGGTATTGTAGAACGTTTGATATTTTAGTTTCAAGAATTCACACAAAAAGACAATACTCTGTTTTTCTAATAGTGACCCAGCCTTAGCTTTCAACTACATTTAAATCATGGTGCTGAACAATATAAACTTGTCTGTTCAAAATAAGGTTTTTGTGGGTGAACATTCTGTACAATTGAGGTTTTTACTTTATCCCCTTCTCATTGTAGACGATTCTGGTTTACATGGCCCTGGGCAGCCATAGCTGACGTGCCCTGCTGCATTTCAGCTTTTCCGCAGTAGGGTCCATAGCCTTCTTAGAAACTTCTGCACCCTTTTATGTGCACATAAGGATGCTTTCCCTACCCTTGAAGTGGGAGAGACCCTGAAAGTTGCCATTTTTAACCTATTGACATAAGCTGGGTATTTTCCTCAACTACTTCAATACTGCCACCCCTGGACCATCACTGGATGCAAGGGGCTCCATAAGAGGCCTGTGGGTGGGCACGAGGTGCAGTGCCCTGTCTGGCGCACCCTCTGGCGTGAACCTCCACTGTGTCCTCTGCAGCGAGGCAAACTCTATCTCCTTTTGGCCAGACTGTGCATATCAGCTTGCATTTCTCTTCCCTTGCTAGTTACTAGTATACACTCTGCACTCCCAGCCCTATAGGTGTTGAAGACTTCTAAGACATGTGTTCTCTCTTTCCTAAAAACAAACTGGCATTCACAAAACTTACACCTCTGTGATAGATTTGGAAAAACCCATCCAGTAATTCAACTGATCTCTTTTATCCAGACCACACTGCTTTCTTCCTGAGGGCAACACAGAGAGAAAGAAAGCACTGCCTGTGTGCTTGAAAAACAAGAGTGGGTGAGAAGAAGTAGTGTAGAGAAGGGAATCAACTACAGCCTTTTAATATCTCAAAATTATCCCACAAGATTAATAAGGAAATGGAGGGGGTGCAGCTTGGAAGAATGCACGTGGTCTTGAATTTTCCACATACATGAAAGTTGCATCTTTTTCTTTTTTTGAAACAATTGCAGGGCCGACGGTGTAATGAGGACAATGGCTCCTGAAAAGCTTCTGAAGAGTATGCCAATACTACAGGGACAAATTGATGCACTGCTTGAATTTGATGTATGTATCTCACTAGAAAATGTGCCCTGCACAGTTAGTACTGTCTTCTGTTGGAAGGTGGGCTAACGCTGGAAATCTGCTCAGGAAGCAGGTTGAGATCTCCTGCATTTCAGCGAGCTACATGCACCCTTCATGGAGGCTCTTAGCATGGGGATGGCTGTGGTTATGCAGATTGTCTGAGCAGTTTCCCAGGTGTTTAATTAAGTCGTGGAAAAATACGAACGGGGCATTCTTGGAACCCTGTGTTCGGAGCAGGACGATGGACTCCTGTGGTGTTTGACAGGGTGAAGTATGTGCAAGATGTATGTTTAGCCTCAATAACTAGTTAAGCCTCAATAACTAGCCTACTTTTAGAAGCCATTTTATATAGACTGCTAATGTGACACCATCCACCAAAGAGAATTGTTTTTGTCTGGTCATGGTCCTTCCTCCTGGCAATACCAACATGACATGTCTCTTAAAACAATACCTGTATCTTGGGTGTGGTGGTAAATACACTAGCCTACACACGTGATAAGATTATATAGAAAAGTCCCCCCCACATACAAAGAGTATAAGAGAAACTGGGGAAATCGGAATTTGATTGGTGGGTTATGGCAATCTCAATATCGTGGTGGTGATATTGTATAGTAGTTTAGTAAGATGTTACCATTGGGAGAAACGGGGTGAAGGATACATAGAATCTCTATATTTTTTACAGCCGCCTGTGGATTTATGGTTATTTCAAAATGAAAAGTTCAGATAAACATATCTGATTCGTGAAAGTAACATATTCTGACGTGTAAGAAGATTTGTAGAAGGTGGATTAATTTCTTAGTAATCACTTGAGACATTTTCGTGTGCCCTGGGAAAAATTGTCATTTGATAACATGTAATTAACATATTAAATTTTGATCTTTTTCTAGGTGCATCCAAATGAGCTAACAAACGGTGTCATAAATGCTGCATTTATGCTTCTTTTCAAAGATCTTATCAAACTTTTTGCTTGCTACAACGATGGCGTGATTAACTTACTTGGTAGGTAGGACAGCTGAATGGTATCTTTGCATAAAGACTGTATCAGAATGCAAAGATTTGGATACCGTAGCCTTAATAGATAAAAATCTAAATATATGATTCATTCAGGTCACATTTCTCTGTTCTTATGTCAGTCAAGATTAAGTGCAAGACACAGAAAGCACTCCAGGTGTTTTAAGCAGGAAGGGATTTCCACACAAGGATTCGGGTGCTCACAAAATACTAGAATGACTGAAGGTTCTAGGCTTTGCCTCTTAGAATAAGTCCCGGCAAGTCCTGCTCCACTGTGATAACAGCTACCTCTGATGCCACCCTTAGAGATGTCTAGGGAATAAGAGGCCACTGACACCCCATTAAGTAGAATAGAAGAGCCACTCCACTCCTAGGTTTCTGGACCCATTGACTCTAGCTGTGGTGAACAACGGACCATACACCGACCAGTGGTTCAGAGCGTATACTGAATCTCTAACTCTGAAGGTATCTTCTTAGAATGGGTTTAAAATAGTGTCTTCTGTAGACCATTCCATTATTATGTAAGGTCCGCTATTTCTGGACTGAAGGGATTCATGCTAAGACTGACAAATCCTGTGGGGTGCGTCTGTTGTCTCACTTCTTGTGCAGCAAAGCGGTATTGTGTGAGTTACCATGAAGGGGAGTAATTCCCCAGATGGTGGTACTGGCAAAGCAGTATGGGCAGAGGTGATAAATCTACATCCAAGATAAACTAACTGTTCTGGAATAGAGAGATGGCTGCTCTTTTCCCTGGTAAAAGGAATTAATCCTTAACTCGTTACTTGGTGGATGACTCCATACTCCCTGGATTATGATACCAGAGAATCATATGGTAGAAGCTCAGAGTCGATCTCGGGTATTGACAGACCAAGGACTTAGCAATGATGCAGATATACCAGACTATGTTCTTGTGCCTATTCATAACTTCCATTTCTGATATAATTGGCAGATGTTTATCAGCATTTGGAGTCCTTTTATCCCTTGATCATTGAGAACCTTTTCATGGCATATGCTCTTTAGTCTACATTTGTATGGAATGAAAATAGTCTCATGCTCTTTATCCATTCTCAGAGGTCCATCCATCACCTTTTCTCCAGACCTTCTTGTTACCAATCTTCCAATTTTATTTTTTCCAAGTCCCTGGTCATCCAGGCCAGCAGTTAGTTACTGCTCACATTTTGGTACAGTTCCATTTGTCTCACCTTTTTTTTAAAAAAGATTTTATTCATTTATTTATTTAAGAGAGAGGGAGAGAGCAAGCATGGGGGGAGGAGCAGAGGGAGAGGGAGAGAGAGAATCTCAAGGAGACTGCGGTGAGCCCAGAGTCCAACACAGGACTTGATCCCACCACCCTGAGATCATGACCTGAACTGAAATCAACGGTCAGATGCTGACTGAGCCACCCAGGCACCCCAACTCACCATCCTTCCTTTGACATAAAGTGGAAATCAGATATACTGCTTGAAGTTTGGCCTACAGTAAAATATTTCTTTCTTCTCTCAAAGTCACCCCTTTGTGGGGATATAATGACGTAGCAAACCACTTTGAACTAGTGCTGGCATCGGGTACCTGGTACTGGGTACCTAGTCGATTAGGCATCTGCCTTTGGCTCAGGTCATGATCCCAGGGTCCTGGGATCGAGTACTGCATTGGGCTGCCTGCTCCACAGGGAATCTACTTTTCCCTCTGCCCCCCCCCCATTTGTTCTCCCTCTCTCTCCCTCTTTCTCTCTCAAATAAGTAAATAAAATCTTTTTAAAATAAAAAAATAATAACTAGTGCCAGCATAAGAAACCATCTCTAAACCAACCTTGAATTCTTTTTCTCCTCAGACCACTGGTCATGGGGAACTCCCCAGAGGCCATAGGTGTGATTGGAGGGAGAGATGCAGTACAGAAGAGTAGGTGCAGTGGGAATGTGAGCCATCTGTTTGTACAGCCCACATGGGTGTTCAGCATTGGCTTGAGGCTGACCACTTCTGTACCACTTTCATTTGATGATAGAGTGTTCTTGCAGTTGTCCAGCTCATGGGTATGTATATTAGATAACACTTGAGGTCTTATGATCACTTGATATTCTGTGGTTAGAATCTCAGTCTCTATAAGCAAGCCAAGAACAGCTTTTTCCAAAGGAGATTAGTTACTGTCTGAAGAAGACATGGCTCTGCTCCAGAGCACTGGAGGCTTCCACCGTACTTTTCTGCTGGAGTGTGCCAGATGCGTTCTGCAGCATTTGGACACTGCAGGCACTTTGAGTACTTTTAGGTCTGCGGGAGCAAAGGCCCATGTGGTTCCAGTTTGGAGCAGTTGCAGAGCCTTCCCCTGATCTGGATCCTGCTTAGCTGACCCCACACCTGATTCTCTTTTTAGAGCAGAACACATACATGCTGGATATATTGCCTCCGAAACTAAGAAAGCTCAGCAAACTTCGTGCGTTTTAGTTATAGGGGTTACAAGGTGAAGCAACTTGTCTTTCACACGGAGGGGACGTTGGACCCCAAGACTTGGTTGATGTAGCAGGTCTCTGAATTTTCATAAAATTCTCTCTCCCACCCCATGACATACATGTGACTTATCAAGGTACCTGGCATAACTGAAATTCTTGCCTACTGGCTACATGTCATTAACACGATAACCTATGGGACAGAGGTTGATATCCTTGAAATAAGACAAACGTATACTGTCATCCCTGCCAGATGAAAGCAAACTGCTTCTGGTGGGCTCTGTTTATTGAGATAGGGATAAAAGAGTTTGCTAGTTCGATAGCCGCCTATCAGGTGTCAAAAACGATGCTGGTTTTATGCTGGTAAGAAGGACACGTCTGGAAATCTGCAAGTCAGGGTCATCCCCTGGTTAGGATCACAGTAACCTGTAAATCTCTGCCTACAACCCATTTCACAAACCAAGGTCACTGAGGACGTGATGGAATTGCTACCCCTGTTTCTTTCAAGAGGTCAGGACACCAGTGCGAGGAATCTGCTAGTTTCGAGTATTTCTGTTCCAACCATATATCCGGGTAACTGGGGAGAGAGCCACAGAGGAGCATACATCCACTGGATCTAATTTTCTTTTATCATGCAATCCCCAAAAAGCTTCCACTCAAGTTGGCAGAACGTAGAGTGAAGTCCCCAGGAAGTAGCATCAGTTTGGATTTCGTGTTCCTGAAAAGTCTGGGTATGTCCCCTTTCCCTGGCCTAGTCACCCTGATAAAGATCTCTTCTGCAGAAGAGGAAAAAGGGCTCTTGGCTGTGTTTCAAGGACATTTCTCAAGAGTATTTGGAGAGCTTATTAAAATTCGGATTGCTAAACCTCAACCCAGAGTTCCTAATGCAGTAGTTGTGGGGTTGAGCCTGAGAATTTGCGTTCCTGGTAAGGTCCTGATTGGTGCTGTTGCTGCTTGTCTGGGATTTCACTTTGGGAATCACTGTGTTAGAGCTACTTCCAGATGCTCAGGCTAGCATTCTGAATCCATGTTTTTTGGCATGTTCACCCAAATTGACAAATTATCAATTTTATCACAAAATCTAACGTAATATACTTTCCTTCGTGTTCAGAAACTTTACAATCCATACCACCTCTCCACATTTGTATCCATGATGGTTGTCACATTTAGAGGGAAAAATAGAAGATTCCCAGTTAAATTTGTATTCAGATCAACATGAACATTTTTAAATATTAATAAGTCCTATGCAATATTTGGGACATACCTGTGCTAAAAATTTATCTATTTACAATTCATATTTAACTCAGTAACTTGTATGTTATCTGGCAACCCTACTGCCACCAGAAATTTGCAAGAACTTGCGCTTCTTTTAGCATGTATATTTTTTCCTCTTGGTCAGACTTTGTACTGGTCTCCCTAGGGCGTGCACGGATTGCTGTCTTCTCAATCTCATTCTAGGTATTGAGGCAGTTGGCAAGGGGAAAGGGGTAAGAAATAGATGGATTGGACATGAGAAAATTTTTCATTCCCTCATGAAAGGTGGCTTAATTACAGAATCGCCCAGCAAGGCAGGACCAGCCTTTTCAGACTGAGAAGAAAAAGCTTTTTCTAGCAAGAGTAGCTCCCTTTGGTTTGAATCTACCCATGCAGTCTCCTTTCTAGTTTTTCTTCTCAATAAACATCCTAACTTTCACAAAGGAGACCGTGGTGAGGCTGGGAATTTAACTTAACCACATACGTTGTAATTCAGCAACTTAGAAGATTAGACTCTCCGACTTTCAGCGATGACAGCTCTATGTCTGCAAGAGGTAAGATTATTTAAGGGCAGTTTTGGAGTACCACTGTCTGACTGGTACCTTGAGCCAATAATTTAAAATCCTGTGTTGTCATTTTCCTTTGGAGTCAGAAGCAGCCACCCACTGTACGATCTAGTTGCCTGATTCCCATCATGGTGGTCTCTCCTAGCAGCTGCCTGGTCCGGTAAGCTTCATTTTAGCTGCTCGCTTCAGAACACTGTAGGCGATCATTTAAGTAATCAGTTTGCGCCTGTATGGTACAGGCTACGAGAATCCCAATTTTCCAGTAGTTGCGGGTAGTGAACACTGCCTTCAGATCCAGCCAGTTATATATCCTAGATTCCCATCTTTGACATTTTTGAGGGTCTGATTTCTACAGCCATTTCAAATACCAAATACTGTGTTTATTCAAGAAACAGAAACCACTCTCCATACTCTAACTAGAAAGGGATCTAAAGTAGGGAGTTGGGTGCTTAAGTAATTACCAGAAGCCTGCAGGGAGTGGTTCCTGAATGACTTACAGAATAATAAATTCTCACACACCAGCCAAGTTTCTACTTTTGAGGCCACCACTTTACAGTATACTAAAAATAAGAAGCTGCTGCCACCACCTCGGCTGCCTTGCAGCCCTAGGAAGCTAGAAACCAGACACCTGAAGCTATAATCCAGGAAGCAGGGAGTCACATCAAATGGGTGTGACTGTAACCAGTACTCCTCAAAACCCAGGAAGCTGGAGGGTGGACTGTGGAATGCTGCCGAAGGATAATCTTCCACTCCTAGGGACTTTCTTGTCACAGAAATAGCCAAAAATGTACAGGAAGATGGCTTCTTCCTCAGTTTTATCTTCCAGATCTCTCACAGGTCCATCTAATTTACAGAACTGAATTTGCATCCGACATCCTGGCTTCTCATGAGTTTAGAAAGAGAGAGAATGGGGGTTGCGTAAGGCAATCAGACACACTGCTCTTAGAGATTTTACGTTATTGGGGAAAGATACCTGTTCTTAATATGTAATTCCACAGTGTATTACCTTTATTTCACGTGGGAATGTTTATCAGTAAACCAAATAACAGGTCTTCCCGTTCCCTTTTGTGTGCACATCTTACTCTTCCTTACCACTCACAAATGTGAGTTTTTGCTAAGGTTCATTTTTAGCCAGTTATTTTTCTGCTTCTTGTGTATATTTTCATTGGAAACCCTGTGTTTTTCTATGGAGGTGTCCTTATGATGAGTCCCGGCTCTATTATGTCAGTTTATATTATGTCAGTTTCTTCCGAGCTCCAGTTTTGCAAGTCTTATTTGTAGACACTTAAATTTAGATATTTAAAATTAAAAAAAAAAGTATTTAAAATTCAGCGATCTCCAAAACTGAACTCTTGAATTTTCCCTTCTTACTCTCGTTTCTGTTGATATAAAATTAGTCTTTTAAGCCTAAAGCCTCAGTTATCTTTGAATTGCTCGTCTTAACTCCATAGCCGTCAGAATGAAGGTCTGCTGATACCTTCTCACGCCCTCTCACTAGTGTACCCTTGTTTCCTACATCTGCTTCCGGAAATCGGACTTCCTGCCTTTAAAATTCATTTAGCAGTTAAACACGTTAAGCCATGTGTTTCTCCTCTGTGTCTTGAACATCTGTTTAAATGCTGCTCTGTTTTACTTTCTCTTTATGTTGCCTTCAGAGATAAGATTGTAGTAAGAATGCATTTTCTCTGTATTTTAAAATAATAACCATGCAATATATATTTTTATTTCATCTCACTTGAAAAGGATAGTCTGTCGGCTAACAGTAGGAGCAGAAAAGGAGAGTCGTATCTTCGTATTAAAGACCTGACTTCAGAAGTGGTAGAGGTGGGCACTATTGCCTATCACATTCTCCTGCTGAGTGGCCTTCATTCAGCATTGCTTGTCACATTGCTCTTGTGAGAGCACCACTCTAGAAGATAGGGACGCTTACTATCCTAAGTGTTTTGAGACAGGTGTTTTTTTGTTTGTTCACCAAATAGTGCTAGAAATTAACTTTATAAATACGTTTTACGTTAGTTTTAATCAAGGACTTCATGAGCAGTTTTCTGCATCTAATGTTGGAGTCAATGTTGGTGCTGCAAATCTTTGCAAACATTTTATCGTTATAATGAAACTGATGTGCGAGTGAGAAGATGCTTTCTTCTGACTTAGGGCATTAGTTACAGTCCCCATGCAAAGCCTCGGTTTATTTCTCAGGAATGAGATTCCTCTTCATCTAGTTCTTTTCCTTAGGACAGTTGTTCTTTGAAAACTAATACTAATATGACAAGGGAATTTATCAACACATTATAAAGATTCATGTTACAAAGGCCAAATACCCATCCCCTCTGTTAAAAGTATGACTTGCCCTACTCTATTCTCTAACGGGACAAGGGCACCTCACAGCTCCCCCTACATCAGTACATGTTGCTTTCCTGTATCCTTAACTACTGTTACAGAAACAATTAGGCAATTATAACCTAAAGCCATAAAAATTTTATTATTTTTGTTCTTGAATCCTAAATTGCCATGAAATATATGAATAATTTAAAAAGCTTCCAGAGGAGACAGAGAAAAATTGCTTAAGATTCTGATGCATTGGTTTTAAAAGGAAATTGAGATCATTCAGTTGATTTCTCTTTTTGTGTTATTGCTGAAGGTCTGATGCAAAGAAATAAACTTGGATTATAGTAAAGAAAAGTAATTTAGACATTTGGAAGAACTTATTTATGTGAATATTGTTTAAAAAGAAAGAATTATATTTTACCAGAATAAGTCCTTTTTTCCCAAAAGTTTAAACTAAAAAAGATTTGTTCCTTTATAGCACCAAGATTCTATCTATAGCATTAGAAAACAGAGCAAATAAAGATTTGATTTGGCCATTTTTTAAAATTGAAGTGTAGTTGACATACAATGTTACATTAGTTTCAGATGTATCAACATATTGATCTGACAGTTCTCTACATTACCACTCAGTGCTCACCATCTGTCACCACCCAATGTTATTACAGTATTATTGATGTGTTCTCCGTGCTGTACTTTTCATCTCTGTGCCTTATTTTATAACTGGAAGGTCATACTTCTTAATTCCCTTCATCTATTTCACCCATCCCCCCACCCCTCCCCTCTTCCAACCACCAGTTTGTTCTCTGATTTAAGAGTCTGTTTATTTTTTGTTTGTTTTACTTTTTAAATTCTACGTCTAAGTGAAATCATATGGTATTTGTCTTTCTGACTTGCTTCACTTAGCATAATACCTTCTAGGTTAGATTTGGCCATTTTTTAAAAGACTCACTTCCGTCTCAGATCTTAAGTGGAAAACAGTATGTGTTTGTTTTCTTGATCTTTTTGCTTTGCCTTGAATGCCCTACAGGGGAGGTCCATGTTAAATGTAAGATTACCGAGACTGTCAACAGAAGGTAATGAGTAGCTACCCTCAATAATTAGTTCTTTGTGTAATTATATATTATTAAACCTTTCTTGAGAAAATTAAAAACACTTTTAAGGTAGTAAAATTACATGCTGAATGAAATTAAGAACTTTAAAGTATGAAAGATTATAAAAATAGCATGTTTTTCACCATTTGAAAATATAAAATAATGAAGAATACTAAATCATCTTCAGTTATGATCCACAGCTGCCTGGAAGCTATTGTAGATCCTGGCCTTCTCTGTCTCCATCTTCCATGTCAATAATTATTGACTGAATGAACTGATAAATGACCGGCTGGCAAAAATCCTGTTAAAGTGCCGGTTTTCTTCCAAACACATATGGAGAAAATACACTTGTGTGATGTAATTACAACGGAGCTATAGCACCCTAGTGATTGTGAATTCCAGTCTTGGGAGTGCAAGAGAGAGCAGCAGAGGGATCCTCTGTTTTTCTGTCTGGGAAGCTGAAGGTTGAGAAAGAGGATACAGTTAAGGGCTAGAAAGCCATGATGAGTTTGGTAA
Source organism: Ursus arctos (assembly GCF_023065955.2). Taxonomy (NCBI): domain Eukaryota; kingdom Metazoa; phylum Chordata; class Mammalia; order Carnivora; family Ursidae; genus Ursus; species Ursus arctos. The sequence continues at coordinate 35,711,468 of NW_026622974.1, read as the reverse complement.
ACCAAATATTTTTCACAAAACTCCACTGCTTTATAACTAAGAGACATGTTTGAAAGAAATCCTTTATGGCCAACAAAAGTATCAATTTATACAGGGTGTAAACAATTGAAAGAATTCTTTAACTTGGAGAGATTTATTGCTTTATGATATATAGCTTCTTGGTTTATGGTGAGCTAGTGAGAAAGTAATGATGCCTTAGAATGCGGTCATAGCTTTGGAGGTCATCAGCGAGCACTGGATGCTGTTTTCTAAAGCAGGGTGCTGGGATATACGGATCATGAGTTTAACTTGTTGTGACGCTTCATATGTTCTTCTACTTTAATTGTGCTTTCATTGTTTAAATGCCTCCTTTGAGACCCCTAGAACCTGACACTGTTCTTTTTTTTTTTTTTTTTTTTAAGATTTTTTTTTATTTATTCGACAGAGATAGAGACAGCCAGCGAGAGAGGGAACACAAGCAGGGGGAGTGGGAGAGGAAGAAGCAGGCTCCTAGCGGAAGAGCCTGATGTGGGGCTCGATCCCAGAATGCTGGGATCACGCCCTGAGCCGAAGGCAGACGCTTAACCGCTGTGCCACCCAGGCACCCCCTGACACTGTTCTTAAACTTCACAGTCCCCCTTGTTTAGGTGCTTTAGAACCTCATATAGGTTTTACTGCTTAGTGTTTTGATCCAAACATTCATTTAAGTTTTAATTAATAGTATTAACATAAGCTTAGAAGAAAATCGAATATAATAGTCTCTTCAAAATGCTTCCCTCTCTTTTCCAGAAAAGTTTTTTGAAATGAAGAAAGGACAATGTAAAGATGCCCTAGAAATTTACAAACGATTTCTAACTAGAATGACGCGAGTATCTGAATTTCTCAAAGTTGCAGAGGTAAGTAATAATAAGCTGTGTTGGGAATATAATTTAAGAATATTAATTTACGTATCTGGAGTCAATAATAGGGCTTATAATCTGGCAAGACATTCTGCCCCAGAGCCCCAGTGTGTTAGGGTTGGAAGTGATCTCAGAAGTCATCTCCTCCCAGCTTCTCACTCAGAACTGTAGTCTGCACTCCTGCATCCCAATTAGATGATCATTCTGTGTTCAAATACGAGTTACATGGGTACCGAGCAGATTCACAGCTTCGCAAGGTGGTTCATCCCTCCTCTCCACTTAATAGCTATCTTTGATTGTAAGGAAGGGCTTCCTTTTTACTGAACCCTGAAAAAAAAAAAGCCCTTAGGAAAGTCCAGAACAATAAATATTGTTCTTAGTGTGTGGAAATCATAAATATGACCTTCTTATTTTGTCAATGATTTAAATACAATGAAAAAATTAAAGTATCATTGGCAGGTTGGCCAGTTGATTCTTATGCTACATTGTCAGTGAATGAATTGTTGGGCTGACTGGAGTGCCATGTGCGAGGCATTCTGAAGCCCATCAACAAAGCATACAAGGCCTTGGGCATGGGGTGTTCATGCCATGTTTTTGTTGTTTTTGCCATCTGGAGAATATAGCACAAGAACAAGCATTTTATACACACAATTCCAAAAGCACTCTAGTCTGTACATCATCTTTCAAATTTCATTTATTCACAGGAACAATAATTGTCGCATTCAAATTAGGAGACTGATACTGCAAAATGCTGTCTCTTGACCTTTGGTCCATATAGTTTGTAATCTGAATAGAAGTCTTTTTATATATATAATATGGGAAACAAAAGGTAAAGAATAGTTTATAGGAATTACATATACATTAAAGCATGTTCATGTGTATTTCTTGTGAGCTTACTGATGTTGGTTTGTCTTTAAGAAAGGATAGAATTGCTTGAAACTTTTGCTTTGGCTGCTACATAATTTTACTTTTTGTATTTGAAAAGATTTTGCTATGGTTTAACCCTAGTTATCAATGTAATCTAGTAAAATTTGCCTGACTTTTTTCTGTGGAAAGATCAATTATGCCTAAGCATCCAGAAAGAAGATGCTTTCATTGTTGCATTAATTCCTGGTGCTCGTGCTGCCTGGTTCCCCCGTCTCTTACTGTATATGTTAGATAGGTAAGGAACTGGATGTGTGACAGTCTGGAGTATACATTTCTCTAATCAGCACTGTAATGCTGGATCCAAGATCTTCACGGGAAAGGGGGTACTTATTTATTAACTCATTCTTCTTTTACATGTAAATTTTATTTCATGTCTCTTGATCACCTCATGTTTGCACCGGCCCATTTCAGGCTGTTGAGAAGGAAATAGACAGAAATTAGATGTTATTTTGAGAGTCTAAATAACTGAATACAAATATTCTACTTTTTTTTTTCTTTTTTTTTTAAGATTTTATTTATTTGACAGATAGAGACAGCCAGCGAGAGAGGGAACACAAGCAGGGGGAGTGAGAGAGGAAGAAGCAGGCTCATAGCGGAAGAGCCTGATGTGGGGCTCGATCCCACATCGCGGGGATCACGCCCTGAGCCGAAGGCAGACGCTTAACCGCTGTGCCACCCAGGCGCCCCCAAATATTCTACTTTTATTTGAACACTATGACTAAGACTTTTTTATAGAATGATACTAAAATATAAAATTATTTTTAATAGACACTAACCTACAATGGGCTAACAATAACCATTTGTGTTTTCTTTATTTAAATTACATTATTCATGATTTAGACATTAACTGTTTGAATACAAGTGTTGAGTGGTTTGTATTATTGGTAAATACAGAAATTTCTTAAGAAGTGTACAAAGCTTCTTTCTGTACCAAACAACTCTGTTGTGGTGTACATATGTATGGACTCATATCCAATAGCTACCCTGTAGTTGGTACCATTTTCCTCAAGAATGTGTGGAAGACTTCTAGAATGCCATTTTTAAGACACAACTATATATATTGGCCATTTGGCAAACATTAATAAATTATTGCCATATTAAAAGAGACAGAGAGTAGTTGAACAACTTCTATGGAAATATTCACATATCCCAGAGGAATTGCTTGAATGGTAGAAAACTTAGCATGTTTTGAATTCTTACAATGAAGTCTCCAAAAGCAGGCAACTGAAACTTTGTAAAATGGTTATTTTATAGGTAATAGGCATTTCTGCTAAACACTCTTCCCTTTTTATAGAGCTAAGTTATTCTTAGTTTGCTATTCTAAAATAAATACCAAGTCGTAGGAGTTATGTCTCCCAGAATATTTGCAGACAGAAAGTGATGAGATTTCTGTAATACAGTTACACCTCAGCTCAAGCCTCCAATTATATTATGGTTCAGAAGTTCAGGTTAGTGAAAATAGCAGTGTCAAAGAAGAATTCCTAAATTAGGTCTTTCTGTTCAAGAAAGTTCTGTTAACTATTTAAGATAAACACATCACCTTTTATCAAGATGATCCTAATATTAAAGATAATACTTTAATTTCAGAAATACTGACTTCATTCATATTAATATTTTTAATGGATCACCTGAAGAGGTATTAAAATATGGAAATAAATGGAATGACGTTACCTTAGCTTATAATTTCCATAATTTGTAATAGTTAAGTGAATTTAGGGAAGCAACCATAGCTTTCCTACAGCCAGAGTTCAGTCATTAGCAGGTCATGTCTATACCTCCAGGAGGAATCTGCAGGAGGATGAGGGTCAGTGCTGTGCATCAGTGGTTCTCCACACTGGGTGATTTTGTTCCCCTCCTCTCCCCAGCACCCAGTGTCTGGGAGACATTTTTCGTTGTCACAACTGGAGGAAGGGAAAGTCTGCTGGCATCCAGTGGGTAGAGAAGGATGTTGCTAACGTGCTACGGTGCACAAGACAGACCGTACCAAGGAATTATCATCCTAAAACGTGAATGGCGCCAAGGCTGAGAAACCCTGCTGTAGACAGAGAGAGAAAGCAAAAGCAAGAACTTAGCTAAGAGCATTTGTCAAACAAGGGGATTTTCCGATCTCTGGTTTGCCTTATTGTCTTTGGAGGAGCCCAGCCCTTAGGCTTCACGTATTTGCTTCTGCAGTTCCATCAACATAAGCAAAGCAGTTCATTTCTCAGAGAGAGACTTGATTTTAACCCACTTTGTTTCTTTGAGCCTGAATTTTATCATTTACATAAAAGGAAAGAACTGAAGTTATGATTTATATTTTTCCCTGAGTTTTTATTTTGAATATTTTTAAACCCACAGGAGAGTTGCTAGAGCAGTATATTGAACATAAATATGTGCTCTCCCCTTTGATTCACCTTCATTTATATATCCCCATATTTGTGCTCTTGCTCTCTATTTCCCCTTTCTGCTCTTCCTCCCTCCCCTATCTCCCTTCTCCAAGCGACCAACACTAAAAATTCAATGTGCTTTTACCTAGTAATTCCACTTCTACAAATGAATCCTACAGGTGTGTCCACAGAGGTGCAAAATGCTCTGTGCAGCATTGCTTGCAATGACAGGAGATTGGAAGCAACTTCAATTGTTCATTAATACATGACTTGTTAAATAAGTAAATCATAGGAAAAGAAGCTGCTTAAAAAATAAGGAAGCTGGGGCGCCTGGGTGGCACAGCGGTTAAGCGTCTGCCTTCGGCTCAGGGCGTGATCCCGGCGTTATGGGATCGAGCCCCACATCAGGCTCCTCCGCTATGAGCCTGCTTCTTCCTCTCCCATTCCCCCTGCTTGTGTTCCCTCTCTCGCTGGCTGTCTCTATCTCTGTTGAATAAGTAAATAAAATCTTTAAAAAAAAAAAAAATAAGCTGTGTGTGTTAATATGGATATAGGTCTGACATATATTGTTACATGAAAAATATAAATTCAGTGTATATAATACACTATTGTATAATGTGGGAAATATGTATTTATATATTTCCAATTTCCTTGGATATACATAAAAAGCTCTGGAAGGATACATAAGAAACAAACAAAATGGTTCTCTCTGTGGGAAGAGGGGTGGATACTACACCCTGAACAAATTGTTAAAACTAAGTGAACATTCCCTGTCCAGAGGCTTTACTGAGCATTTATAACAATTTAAATTTAGTCTAAGCATTTTTTTTTTACTCTTTAGCTGCCATTCGCCATGGAGGAAACCTTAAATTTTATGCTTCAATTTCTTAAGTCTTTTTTTGAGTTCTAGTGAAATTCTGTACATTTGTTATATCTAACTACCTTAACAAAATAATTGCTCTATTATATTGAGTGGAAAACGACACAAAGTGTATTTTCAAAGTGAGATTCACAATTCTTTTATACCAAGATTGAGCTGTGGTTTTAACTAATTCTGTGAGTAATCTTCTGTTAAATGCAAAGAAATTAATTTTTTAAATTCCCATTAAGTAACTTCTTATTTTTTTTAATCCACAGCAAGTTGGCATTGATAAAGGTGACATTCCTGACCTCACACAGGTAAGTGATTCTCTGAGTGAAAAGTGTAGTATGCATGAAATTATTACTCCATAGTTTGCCATAAAAGATCTTACCTAGGGGATAGTCTTGTAAGCATTTAATGCATTTTGGATTTAGGCCGATCAACTTTCTTGGAAATTATTCTAGCTTGCATATTTTTCTAGCTATTAAATGTATTTCTGGAGTTGATACGAAGATTTACCTGCCCTCATAACATAGTTTCTTCTTTAAAGGCAACTGAATTTACTGTTTTGAGACCACCTTTTCATTCTTGATCTTGATTCAAAGTGAAGCCTTAAATAATGTTTAAAAAGTGCTTTGTCTATGAACAGTGACCATTGGTAGGCAAGTAGTTGGAACACTTGAAATGTTGTTTCTGCTTGTTCTCCTAGTTTTCACCATTTCCCAGGTATGAAGCAGGGGCATGAAAGAGGAGCGCTCTGATATCACAGTTCTACTGCACTGATTCTCATCTCCCCTATGACATAGAGGAATTTCTACTATAAAAGAGCCTTTTTTAAAAAAGTCGCAGTGGTAGCTAAGTGATTTTTCTGGGGAGCATCTAGTAAGCAAAAAAATAGTAGTGCTTTCTTATCAATTCTTTTATCTGTCAAGAGGGTACATTGTAGGGCTCTTAAGATGTAGAATCCATAACCGTTCACATGTGCAGAATTACTGTGTGACTTTTCTCATAATTGGCAGGAACTGTTTTTATTTAATCAGCTCTTTACTCTGTTATGGTAAATTTCTATCCCAAACATGTCCTTTAACTAGAAATTGTGGGGTGATAAGAGAGAATATAGAGCTTCTATCTTGCATACCAGTAATGAATCTATGAGTTTTCTGTCTTTGTAAATAAAAAGAGTCCTTGTAATAGACTAAAATTGTCATAATAAAAGATGACCCACCTTTTAATAATATCAAAACGCATATAATGATTGACTATCTTTATAATACCTTGAAATGTTTCTATATTTAAAATAATATTAACTTTAAATTTTTATTAAAAACAGAGAACCCCAAAGTAATGGCCTCTGTATTTATATATTAAAATACCAATTAAATACCAATGATTTTTCATAAATGAAATTCAGAGAATAATTCAGAATATGATGGCATTATATGTTTTGGCTTTAAAAATTGGGAGAGCACTGCTTCTGGTAGACAGAATATTAATATAAAATATTTTTGCTATTGTGAGAAGAGAGAGTTCTTTGATTAGGTACATACCTGAATAAGATGTTGGTATCATTTTGGATAGGGCTTAAATATTAAGTGTGCATAAAATACTATTAAAAATCTTTTTATTAGATATGGATTTGTGAATTTGATAACACTGTAATAAAAAGTGAAGACAATCACTGTGCTTTAATTTTAAATTATTTAATGATAATAAATATTTGCATTGTAGTTTGGTAAAATAGCCTAGGTAAATAATACATATTAACCTAAAAAAGGTAGATATTAAAATATTTTGTCAATAAGAAGCTTTTAGAAATGGTAAGTCATCTTTATTTCAACTGTATAGACTGCTTTTACTGTGGAATAAAAGTAAAACTATATTATCAGAGAGGCTCTCAGTTAAGAAGAAAATAGGTCCTCATTTGTCTCAGTTTGTATAATATCTGAAAGAGACACAAGTTTAAAAGAATACTTCAATATTTTTTTGTTTTGGGTCACCTGGGTGGCTCAGTTGGTTAAGTGTCTGACTCTTCATTTCAGCTCAGGTTGTGATCTCAGGGTCGTGAGGTCAGGCCCTACCTATTCTTTCTTTTCTTTTTTTTTTTTTTTTAGAAAATTGTAGTATGTCAGTGAAAGAAGGACTCGCATACTTGGATTTAATTTTGAATGTTACTATAATAGTTATTATAATTTATAGAATCTCCTTCTCTGAAGAAGTAGTCGAGAGACATACTATTTAATGGTATATGTTGTGTTATCATAATTTGGGGAACAGAGATCCTGTCCTTAAGATAAAATCTTGCCCTGGGTATTCTTTGGTATTCATTAGAATCTAATATCATTCTTTTCTCTGCTTTTCTTTTATGACCTGAAGAGCCACATAAACTTCCATGTTAACATTTATTTTAAAACTATCTCCTCAGGGCGCCTGGGTGGCTCAGCGGTTAAGCGGCTGCTTTTGGCTCAGGGCGTGATCCCGGGGTCCTGGGATCAAGCCCCACATCAGGCTCCTCTGCTAGGAGCCTGTTTCTTCCTCTCCCACTCCCCCTGCTTGTGTTCCCTCTCTCGCTGGCTGTCTCTATCTCTGTCAAATAAATAGATAAAATATAAATAAATAAATAAATAAATAAATAAATAAATAAATAAATAAATAAAATAAAAATATAAATAAATAAATAAATAAATAAATAAATAAATAAATAAATAAATAAATAAAATAAATCTCCTCATAGACACACAAAAATTCTCTGGGTTCATTTCTCCAGCATATATTTAAATCTCGGTACAAAAGTATTGTGTGCTTTTGAAATTTCTTAGTAAGTAACCAAATTGTGATTTCTGTTGGGATTGTAAGTGACAGAGCTAAACACTCTCCCTAATTCTTATTTAGAATAAATACGACCCTTCCACAGGTCTAGCAGAGGCTTCTCATTGACCTGGTCGCTTAGACCCACTGTGACAGTATGATCAGGTCTGAGCTGGAATGTGAGCTGTTCTAGGGTTAGTCCTTTAGACAGTGTCGGACCAGGATTAATCTGGAGATGGGTCCGAAGTACCAGGTTGGATGGACTCAGTTTAAGACCTTTGAGATTAGAACCTAATCTCTGCTCTCTGCCAGGCTCCCCTGTGGCCACCATGGCCACTGAATCTAACTGTGGCAATGAACCAAAATACCCAACATGGATGAGGGTTAAAGAGCAGCTGGAGATTAGGAGGCTACCCAGTGACTGGGGGTAAGAATAGGCTGCTTGTAACTGAAAGAAAGGTTAGAATTCCTCTTGCAGCGAGGCAGAGTAGAGGAATTTAATAGACATCATTTTGGTTGGAAAATGCACAATATAAATACCAGTGTGGTCATCTGTAGCCCTCTTTAAATAATTGTGCATATGACATCATCATGATTGCATTTAAAAGATTTATGAACATCAGTGAATTTTTAACAGATCATTCAGAAGTGCTGTGTTGCTTGAGAAGTGGAATACGATATCAGAACTGAAATATTTCTCAGCACCTTCAAATGGTTTCTTAGATCCAGTGATCAAAAATTCGAATGATCTTTTTGTTGCTTTTTTTTTCCTGTTGGGTTTCAGTGATGCTGTGCAACCGAAAGCATGTGCATTGTAGATGGATGCTTCCTTTTGGATCCCAGACTCACAGTCAGCTTTGAATTTGTTCCAAGAAAAGGATCTTCAAAATATCATTTCCTGTTTGGCGTGTGTGTGTCTGTGTGTGTCTGTGTGTGTGTGCATTCCAAATTTAAAATATCTCCACTTATGAAAAACATCTTAGGTTTTGATGTTAGGAATTCTGGTTGATCTGAAAACTACGGGTAAAGAGAAGGTTTTTTAAAGAAGCTGTACCACTGATGAATCAGGAGCCGTGATACATAGCTGTTACCTGTTAGCTTCCACAGAGTGACTCTTGATTTTGGGGTTGCTGTTTCCATCTGACTGGTCTATTGACTTGGCCATTTTTAAAAATAAGCAACTAAAGAGCCTACTAATTATAGTTCTTTTAAATTCCTTTTCAACAGCAGAGGCATTCTCAAAGTTTTGCTCGTTGGAACGTTGAGACGGTTTTTGCTTATTTGTCTCCTACATGCCAAGATAGACCCAGTGCCAAAGATAGAGTTAGGAGGCAGCCGGTATTCCTGCGTTTGTAAACATTATGACCAAAATAGGTTTTTTCCGCTCCAAAAACGTTTGAGGAATTTATTTCTATTAGATTTCACCCATGTCCTTTATAAGAAATATAAATGAAGTATTTTTAAATCTTTAAGATGAAATGTTCCAAACTTAATTTTATGTGCAATTTATCACAAAATAACTTCCCTCAAAGACAAAAGTCAGTTTTGTAGTCTGTGTCGTGGTAATAACTGTTGTTATTTTTGTGGCTGCTACTTTATTTTAAACTTTTCATCCACAAATGATTAAGAAACCTTGCAAAAAGAATGAAATTGCAAACTGTCTTCCTGGTTTTTGGTTTGTGTGTTCTTAAGATAACTAAGGAAGTTTATAGGAGAAAACACCACCTCTTTTTTTTGTTATCCCATATTGTTCTGTTCTGTGACTGCAAGCATTTGTCCTTTTTAAACCGTTTTAACATGGAATCACTTTTTCTTTACGTTGCATTTAACATTTAGAGGACCTATGTCTTGTAACCAGAGAGAGGTTCTGTGGCTTGATTTATTTTTTCCTTACTATGATCCCAGTGAAAAAAAAAGAAATATGAAAACTTTGAAGTTATATGTCCAAGCTTCCTAAGTTCCATTATTATGACAATTATAGTAATTATTATTTTTATGATAATTAGCATGATAATTTTGAAATTAATTCACCTAAAAATTGTGAAGCCTTTTCTATTTTCTTGCTTTTAAGAATACAGTGCATATTCTAGTTATTAAATGAAAATATCTTTGTAGTATGCTGTTTGTTCTATGGAGCAAAATTTTCCTTATCTCCTAAAAATTTATTTTTTTACAACTTAGAGATACACTCTTGGTTGCAGTTTATTGGAATTTGTTGAGTAAGTCTGTTTTCACCTGAGTTATATTTTTAAATTCTAATTTTTATAACTTTCTACATTTATTATATCCCCTATAATCTTTTCTTTTTCTACTCTGTAGGCCATAACTTTTTAGATAATGCTCATAGGGACTTTCTATCCTACCTCCATCACTTTAAGCAAGTTAATATTTTTGTTCACTTAGTAATTTATATTTTAATAGTAATATAATTACATCTATATTAATCACATAATAAGATGGTTCATGAATCTATTAGTGAAGTGAAAAATATTAAATATCCTGAACTTTTAAAATTAAAAATTCTTAATAAGAGTTCTACTTGATTTTGTCATTATAGGTACAATGTAAAATGTACAGTTATATGAATTTCCTTAAATTCCGTGAGCTATTTTAACATTTAGCATGGTTAAAGGCCTTCAAAATTAATTTCATATTAATTTGAAGAATAAATGTTAGAGTTAAAGGTTTCTGTAAATGTAGTTACATGTTTCATTCATGGAATGCTATTCGTTGAATGCTTACACTGTTAAGGTCTAATTTAGGTTAAAATTATTTAAAGATTCATTCCGCCTTCTGTTTACCCCCCGTCCTTCTTCCCTTTCTTCTCCCACCTATCTTCCTACTTCTTATGTCCCATAAATGAGTGAAACCATATGATAATTGTCTTTCTCTATGGTGACTAACATAATTTAAAAAATTATTTAAAAAAATTATTTAAAGATGACATTAAATTTCTAATGCTTGAGGAATAGATAGCGTGGAATGTATGTATGAACTTATCATTTTTCTTTCTAATATACAGTAAGATACCATCACTTTGTATTGCCTAAAATGTTAATATAAAAATAAACATTCAGGTACCTTTTAGTAAAAGAGTTGAAATATATTAAATTTTCTAATACACAGTAGTTTAACATTATTATGTATATAAATTAAATAGCTCAATATTAAGAAAATCTTCATTGTTGTTGACTATTAAAGATGTATCCTTTTCTCCACAACTATCACCTACACCCCCCAGCTTTTATTTACTGTAGTAGCGATTTTTGCTAACATTTCAGTCACACATAGATAAGTGAGATTCAACAGTATTTTCAAACTTCTGTACGTTTGTATTTGGGCACTTAAGTTTTTTACTTGGATACAAATACCTGTTCCTTTGCAGTCTTGTGGAAACATGGTGGACTTGATTTGAGTTTAGCGTGTGTAAGTAAGATCATAGAAAAAGTCTATCCAGTGTAATCTGTACACTGAAACACTGCCGTGCCATTTGTTGGGCAGTGGAGTTAACTCTCTGTAAGATGGGCCTGTCTGAGAGTCCATGGGACTTAAATATTTACGTGCCAAAACAATCTGGCGGGAAATGATCTGACATCTGTAGTGGGGTCCAGCCACAGAGCTCCGCCATACAAAGTTACAATGATGTTCCAGTGTATTTACTTTGAAAGAAAGCAATGCAGACATTTATTTTTACTTTCTTATTGTAGGCTCCCAGCAGTCTTATGGAGACCCTTGAACAGCATCTAAATACATTAGAAGGAAAGAAACCCGGAAACAAGTATGCATTAGTTGTATAATTCTAACTAAGATGAAAAATGCTACAGTCGTTCTTTATAAGAATGAGATGTATCACAGTACCACTTTTACTCCTACAGTTTCAGGGTATGCTTTATTGTAATTCTTCTAGGTTCCCTCAGAACTCCCATCCGATTAACTTACGACAGTGTGACCCCATGTACAGGCAATGTATCTGTCGGCTAATGCAGCAAATTAGTATGTTGTACTTAGGTTGTCTGAACTTGCTGATGTATATACTTGCCCTTACAGGGGATTCACAATATACCGAAAAAGAGTTGTTCATGTTTAAAACTTGAGGCTGTTATCATTGGGCATGAGGAAAACAAGCACAGTTTCACAGGTAGCCTTGAACATTGTTACGTTACCAACCCTGCTGTGAAAAAAGCAAAGCCCACAAGTATAGTTGTCTGCATTTTAGAGTCTCCCCACTTGAAGCATTCAGCGTGGCATGCTGCTGACATTTTGCTCAGGGATCTTTTTTATAGAGTGAATAGCAATCAATCAGCACTAAGTGCAGTTTTACTGGAGTTGCATACCTCTGTGCCCAGGCACATACGTTTTTCACTATTTTTTCCTCATTGCATGCAAAAATGTGCAGGTTCCATTTCTTTTCTTCTCTCTAGCAAGTATCAGACTTGTCTATTCACAGGACCCAGTGCTTTCCAGTCTTTGTGCCTTGCTCAAATTATAATTCTGCTAGTCTTGGATGCCTACCCGCCTTGTCTCTGTGTGTGTAAATCTTACCCGTCCTGGGAGGGCTATCTCATTAAGCCTTCCTTAATCATGCACTGCCCTGTGTTGTGGCCATTTTTTCCCCACATATGTGGTTTAAATAGGTTTTCTGATTCTAAAGTTTAGGGACAGTTTTATACTTCATTATCTCCACCTGTAGCTGTCTCTACAGGTCAGTTTGAAATCTGTCTGTTGGTCCCAGCTTTATGTTTATTTCATTTAGATTGACAGCAGAAGTTAACAGAGACAGCCTAGGAACTGATCGTTGCAGGGCTGTATGCTGACCATGGATTTTGCCTATGATACAGCTATCAAAATGCAACTCCTTCCCGTTTTCTTCTCTCTCGGTGTTTGCCGAGAATCTATTCGTGTCCTGATGTTACTTGTTGCTTGTTGTTCCATTAGCTAAGTGTCATTTCTGTCGTCCTTTCCAAGTTAGTCTAAAAAGTATTGCATGTTTTAAGTTTCCAACCATGAACAACTGTGTAGGAATCTTTTGGGCAGTTACGGTGGAGCTGTTTGGTATGACGCGTGACAGGACCTGTCGGGGCTCTGTTAAGATTGTTATCACAGTGCAAGTGCAAGGTCTACGCCTGCTTCACTGTGGCCTTGGATGGTCAGACTTTTATGGATAGATTGATGCCAACAAAAAGATGTGAGAGTGCATTAAGTGACATGGGAGTACATTAAGATGCCCACTTGCAGTGATTGCTGGGGCTACCCTGTATAAGAATACCTAAGAAGCCAAAGGAGTTGTGTAGGATTTAAGCAAAAGGAGGCAGGAAGCCTAAGAGATGTCTCTGCTCCTGTGGTAGAAGGACCTTTTTGGCAAAGGAGATAGGCCTGTCCTCAGGACTTAAAGCCTCTCTGTTGGCAAGGCAACGCAGGAGGCTCGGTGAAAAGTCAGCTTCTCTGTATTCCTCTCCCTTCAGGGTCCCCCGCACCCTGCACAGAGCCACACTTTCCCGTGTTACATCTGCTGGTACTGCAGTCACCAGAAAAAGCAGCCTTCTGGGGTGAATTTCATTAGCCCTAACTTCAAGTCTAAATTCGCCCCCTTGTGGCTGCTGTAAACTATTTTTGGAAAACAGCTTTGTACACATAGTTACAAGGTAACTACTAAGGGTAGGAAAATAGAAATCCAGTGACCTTCTGTTTTGAATTCCCTTTGACTGAGCATAATGGTTATCTCTCCTTTAAAATCATTTTATGCTTGTCATATTTCTTTTCTGAATTGGCTGAGACCACATCTGAACTTGTCTTTTGCTGATTCCCTATTTTTAAAATAAATGGACTATAGTAGTTAACTGTTTTCTTCTTTGTATGTTTGTGCTTACCTGGGAACTTAAGTGAAGGGTGAGTACTACAGTGAGTGGCTTTTTTGCATTTGGTTATTACTAAAAATGCAAAAAGCACTCTAAAGATTCCACATTTGGTATTCAGAACATTTAAAACTGATTTCTGTCAATTTTACACATCTGTGTTTTTTCATTATACTTTTTTATTTGTCTCCCAAGGTGACTGGCATAAATGGTTTTACTTTGTTTTGGTCTTCTCAAATCAAGACTAACAATCTCTCTTAGGTGTACTTACATTCCTCTTAGATTTTGGAAATCAAGTTTTTTTTATTTGATTAGTAAACAAAAGATTTTCCCATGGCATACGGCAGAAGTGCCAAAAGACAATGTTATAAGGAAAATTAAAGTTTTCTGTCTTTGAGTAGCAGTGTAAAGTGATTCTAATCTCTGAGACAATGAAGCGTTTCCAAATATCTACTATAAAAATATGTGTGCTCTTTATATTTAATGGTTTTTATTTACTGATACTCATTTTTGAAGTTTTATGCAATACTGTGTGATATATTTGTATATTGTGTGTTTCTGTGATTCCATAGAACAAAAGAGAAATTGATTTTATTTTACATGTGGGTTTACTAAGTGCTGAGGGTACAGGAAACCTGATAATCAATTGTAATTAAAATTATTTGGAAGACGTAGATAGGTTTTTCATATCTGTATTTTGTTTTTTTGTTTGTCTTCTGGCTAGCATTTATAGGCAAAATTATGTAGAGATTATTGTTGGGCATATAAGACATAACAAAGTTTCCTCCTTTGATGACTTAGTATTAATATCCTGGAGGTAAACCTTGGCATTTTCTATGTTCATCATAAAAACCCATAGATTTGTTTGTAGCATTTCACAGAATTTAGGATAGGATTACATCACTCATTCTCTTTTAAAATTATATTCGTGCTTTATTCTTTCCAGGGCAGTTCACTATGTACTAGATTTCTCTCGCTGAAATCCTTACAATAAGTATTGATTTTTAGTAAGTGTCATTATCTGTATACATAAAAGATTGTAGCATTTTCTTTTATAAAGGGGAAGTGACCGATAGTAGGGTAGTAAATCAATGAAGAAACAGGTAAAAGGAAGAGAGGAAAACTCGTGCCGGGCGCATCTGAATTTGCATCAGGACAGGCTGGAATGTGAAAGGAGCACAGGCTCTGGGCATCGGACGGACTTGGACGAGAGTCTTAAATCCACCGTTAAAGAGTGATGAGGCACTTCTCTGAGCCTCAAGAGCCCTCAGATTTTAATCAGTGATTAATGATGCTTGTTAAAGCCATGGCCCCATTGGGAGCATACCTTTGGTACTGACCTCTTAGATGAAATCATGGCAAAGGCTAGGTGTGGTCCATTGGAACAGAGGCCACCCATCCTGACAGGTCAGTTTCACACAAAATAATTTTTAAGACTTTTGGTTAATTTATTTTCTATGCAAAGAGTACACGAATGCATTCTTATTCCAAAATTCAAATACAGAAATATCAGTGTCTGCAAAATGCCAGGTATTGGGTAAAGTGCTGGGGATATAAAGTAGTGGGATAGATTCCCTTCCTTCAAAGAATTTAGCGTTTGGAAAAGACAGATTACTGAACAGACAAATAAGATACACTGCAGTAAGTAGGATGATGGTTGGACAGAGACAAATTTTCATTTATTTGCTTAATCCATGGGTAATTAGAAGTGTCATTTAGTAATGGCACTCGTGTAGGAGCTTGGCAAACTGATTCTTGTGCCAATAAGGTTGAACATAAAAGGTATTAATGTGATGTATATTATTAAATCTGTTTTGCTACATTCAATAAGACAAAAATTCATGGTACTGTACAAAACTTCAGTTACTAAATCTCTGCTAATTTTGTTTGGCTAGTGCCGCTTGTACGATTTTCTCTGTAGATGAGTGGAAAGCCATCCCTGCCATATTCTAAGACTCGGATAGTAGGCTTCCTATTGAAATGTGGTTTTTCTTCATTTCGTTTTACCATTTATTTTTCACCAACCTGGGTTGGTAAAGTGTAAACTGTTTATGCAGTCATTTCTGAAGCACTTTGCTAGAAATGATGTGCAAGTCCGTGCTAGCAATAATCTCACCAAAAAAAAAAAAAAATTTACTCCTTTCTAATTTTCCCTCACTCCCTTAGAAACGATCATTGAGGTTCTGTTCTTTTTCAAGCTCCCACTAGATCTAACAGGATAATGCGAATATTATCTATAGATCGTTTTCATTATAGCCATGAAAAACAACAAACCAGGAGGATACATGTGGAAGTTGAGACACATTTCATGGGGATTTTTTAAACTCTGATGTTCCTTTTATGCATCACAATTATGATTAAATGAATCACAA
Source organism: Ursus arctos (assembly GCF_023065955.2). NCBI lineage: Eukaryota > Metazoa > Chordata > Mammalia > Carnivora > Ursidae > Ursus > Ursus arctos. Next base: position 35,695,406 of record NW_026622974.1, on the reverse strand, counting down.
TGTACCTTAATGAGTTTTCTAACTTTTTAAAATAATAAGCCAGAGGGTTGGTTTTTGTTTTTGTTTTTTTTAATTCTCTAAAGCCTTGTTTTCCCCAAGTCTGGGCAACATTTTTAAAATTCCAGTTTTATTTTTGTTGGACACAGGCAATAATGATCAACTTGAAGGATTGAGTTGCTAGAGATATAGGAAAACACTTGGGTGTAAGAATTTCTAGTATTAGAAATTAAGTGAATGGAAAACATTGAAAGAGGATGTCATAATTGAGTGAAGGATAAATTATTTTTTAAAAAATAGTTTATCCATTGCTAAGACTTCTGTATATAAACCAGTTAAAGCTTGTCCAAGTGATATCAAACTTAAATGGTTCTACAAATGTATTCACGTATATTCAGTTTTAATTTTTTTGGTTGCCTTTTAGATCTGGTGCTCCCTCTCCGTTAAGTAAGGTAAGTTTGCTGTTTGTTTTGTTTCGACCATTTTAGGAATTCTTGAGTGTACAGTTGAATGACATTAAATACATTCATATTGTGCAACCGTCACTATCGTCCATTTCCAGAACTTTTGTCATCAAAGCTGAAACTCTGCACCCTTTCCACACTAACTCCACAGCCTTCTCCTCAGCCCCAGGCAACCACCATTCTACTTTCTGTCTCTATGAGTTTGACTACTCTAGGTACCTCAAATAAGTGGAATCAACCAGTGTCTGTCCTTTCTTGACTGGCCTATTTTACTTAGCATAATATCTTGGGGGATTGATTTATGCTGTAGCATATGTCCGAACGTCCTCCCTTTTTAAGTCTGAATAACGTTCCATTTTACGTATACACCACGTTTTCTTCTTCCATCTGTCCGTTGGTCACTTGGGTTGCTCCACCTTTTGGTGGTTGTAAATAATACTGCTATGGGAACATGGGTATATAAATACCTGTTTGAGTTCCTGCTTTCAGTTTTTTCAGGTATATACTCAAAAGTGGAATTTCTGGGTCTTATGGTAATTTTATTTTTAATTTCTAAAGGAAAGGAAAGGTGGATTTTGTGTATTCTACTTTATATTAGTTTCTCAGTCTGGTGTAGTATAGCAATGTCTACTTAGTCCTCTGTTTCGACCGTTCTTTTTTTTAAATAGGAGAAATTTTCATACATGTATATTACAACTGAAAACAAACTAGTTACAAAGCACATACGTATTCTGAATCCCAGCCCTGTGAGACAAAACACATAATTTTATACGTGTTTGAACGGTCAAGAAGTCAGTTGCGGTTGAGTGTGTTTCTGCAAGCATGCCTTTTAGACACTCCACTGTAATAATTTTAATAACTTTCTCCTCCATCTTTTTTATCACATTGAAGGACAGGATTAGGGTTATCGGTGACAATAGTACTTATTTCCCTAGGTCTGTACCTCACATTTGCCATTGTATTTTTCAGACAAAAATGTAATAAATGTGCTCTTTCCTCTATGACAAATTTCCATTATGTGATTGCTGTTATTACAGACATGAAGGATGTCATTATGACTGCACTGGTGGTTCCCAGACACCCTGTACTGTGTCAGTACCTGGCTCTCTGCCTAAGAGTCCCTCCGGCAGCTCAAGCCAACAAAAAGCTCCCTGGTGATTCTGATATAAAACTGGGTTTAAAATCATTATGTCTGTGTGAAAAATTCCAACGTATGACTGCAGAATAGAGTGTGGTGAAAATTATGGCATCACTGGGGATGGTCTGTCTCTGCATTTTGGCCAAATTGAATTTTTTTTGATATTTTCTTTTTGTAATAACAGAATTATTCTGGTTCTGTTTCCCTAGCTCTCTCGTTTCTTCAGAGCTTATTGTTACAGAGCAGTTTTTAATGAGCCTTTGAAGACCTTCATTTCTGCATTTATGTTGATGGCTTCATTTTGGTCTCTAAGTTCTCAGTGGTATCTTCATAAACATTACTTTCTAAGCTTATTTACATGTATTGGCTAAAAAAAACACACACACTAATTTCTTTGAGAGGAGTTGTCAGTGTCCGCAGTGGATAGTATACAAATTAAATTTGGCCGGTCCTTTCTATTCCCTTGATAATCTTTCATATTCCATTTGAAAATTTTGAATTTTTGGTGAAGAGAAAGGCTTGAGTTGTTGTTTTCTGAGCAGCAATATGCATATTGCTCATGTGTTTGTCTTCCTTGACATGCTGAATACTTAACACTTGGGTATCTATTGAATTGTGACTTCTTGATTCTTGGACAAAGAGATATTAGACAGGTACTATTTAAGTCTGAAAACCCCTTAACGTTATCTCCTCAGTCCTTTTTCTTAATTTATACTTTTTAAAACTTTAAGTTTAGTCTATTTGAAATTAGGTGTCCATTTGTGGCAGCATCCGATAGCCTTCGAGTAGTCCTAGTCTTCACGTTTTACTTGCTGTCTATCACATTTCCGCTTAGAGTAAGTATCAGTGGACTGGTTTGAGATGCCCCATTAACCTTTCTCTTGTAAATACATGGAGAATTAAATACACCAAATAAAGGGAAATAGAATTAGGATAGTTACCTCAGCAAAAATCTTATCTTTTAATATATTAACTGACTATTAAGGTCTCTTTTTAAAAATAAACCAGTCCAGGACAATAAATGTTAGATTTTATTTTACTTTTTTAGTTTTATCTGTGTCATATTAGTGACGGGATATAGTCATGATACCTTTAAACTGTCAGTGACTTAAATCTTGCTTATGTATTGTTCTCTGCCATCTGTGAACTCTTCTGAAAGTTAGATTTCTAGAATTTAAAGACACCTGAGAAGACTTTATATGAAGTCTGGTTAGGGTGCAAAGGAAAAAGAATGGCCTTGGTTTTATAGCAGTTATCGCAATAATTGATAATTGTTTTCATTTTTAGCAGCTGGTAAGATCTTTCCTGCTAAGTTTATGTTTAGGAAATACCCGTTAGCCTTGATTTTAAGTACGTGAGCAGAAGTCATTGCAATGTTAAGCCAAATATTTTAAACATAATTTTATATATATTGCATTTGACTTTTAAAATTTGAAAGCTGTTTTGTCCAATATTGATTACTTATTACAGTTCTCCATTTCACATTTTCTTGAGTTTTTTCTCCCACAAGGCGTTACCAAAAAACTGCTGCGAGTGTCAGGCCTGCACAGCGGAGGTCCTGCTGCTCTGTGCCCTTTAGGTCAGCATTTGACTACAGTGTGTTGTACACCTTCACTTTCAGTCTTCGCCAGCCACAACCGTTACGTCTCCCAACTCTACACCAGCTAAAACTATCGACACATCCCCACCGGTGGATTTATTTGCAACTGCATCTGCGGCTGTCCCCGTCAGGTGAGTTAATGAGTAGGCGCTGAACCGTTTATTAATATTTTGATTACACTTTTGTTTTCTTTTTAGGTACTGAACCCAGATGTTTTCACAAAATGAAATCTAGTCCTAGTAACATGTGATAGTTTGGGCAATATTTAGGTTCACAAAGTAAGTTCTTTTATATTTTCTACTATTCCCTAGGCCTGTACCCTCAAAGCATCAGCAAGACCTAAGCTGTAGAAATCACCTGCCTGCTCACACAGTTAGGAGAGGAGGTGGAAGAAGTTGTGAAGATATGGAAAATGATTTCAGAAATTAGCTGCTGCTTGTGTGAAATTTAAACGGTGTCTTAAGGCGCTGAAAACAACAACAACAACTTTTCAGTTCTAGGCCAGTTAGTTGGTGCTTAAGAGGAACTCAGACTCTGGTGGTAGAAAGACACCATCAGGATCTTCCCGATCAGCTTCTATAGCACCGAAAGGTCAGAACATTAGTGAGAAAGGTGGAGACGGCTGTGCACTGGGTAAGATCTCAGGGCTGCCTCAGATGAAACCGCAACTCAAAGTAGCTTCTTCGTATAATAATTTTAGGTCGGCCTTTGTTTGGTTCTTTGTCTTGAGAGGATTTATAGTATCTGTGACTGGTTATGAATGCCCTGTATTTGGAGACCTGAATTTTGAACTGAGCAATAAATTCATGTACCCATATTAACTATGTGTGTTACCCCTACTTGCCTAGTTCTGCTTTTAATTATCACAAGTTTGATAAAAACAAGTCCTTTTTGCCTCTATACTTAGATACTATATACTATACAATATACTTTATACTTCTACTAAAAGCTTTGATTCAGGTCTGAATCATATGTTTCCCTGTCCTGGCACTTAGACCAGTTAGGTTTATGACATGGAAATCAAAACTAGGCGAGTTTCAGGTGCTTTGAAATTAAAAAACAAACAAACAAAAAAACAAAATCCTTTCTTCAAAAGAATATTACTTGGAAATCTAATATGTAAAAAAGGTAAAGATGGAATTGCTATTTATGAAGAAGGGTGGGGATCTGGCACCCTGGTGCCTTGGTACCTGGTCTGATAACCTGTGGGCCATTGTGTTTCAAACCTGAATGAAACTCCTGGGGCCATGTTAAAATGAAGATTCTGATATAGAAGATATGGGCTATACCCAAGATTCTGTACTTCTAACAATGTCTCAGGATATTAGTAGATTGAAGACCACACTTTGGATAGCAAAGCTCTAGGCTCCTCCTTGGAACTTCTGCAGATGGAGCAGTTTTGAAATACACAGCCCTAACTGAATGAGAATAAAAAATACAGAAGTATTTTAGATGAGGTGTCTCATAGGCAAACTTGATATGTTATAGTTTAACTTAGATAAAAGGTATATTAGTGATTATTCATTTTACTATTCTTTGCTTTATAAATAAATTCTTAAGGCAAGAATTTTTTCCATACAAAAAATTTTAGAAAATAGAAAAAAGGGAAAAATTACCCATAATTCTCTTACTCTAATGCCTTTAATATTTGAGTATGCTTCCTTTTATCACAGTCCTCCTAACCAGCATTTCAGATGCTACCCAGTGGACATTAACATATTTGATAAAATTTCCCCTTAATTTGAGGTCTCTGGGTTTTCCCCTTTAATTTCTGCTTTATGATTTGTTGAGTGGCCCATTGCTTGAAGGATGGTTTACCTGTGTTATTCTGTATAGAGCAAGAATTGGCAAACTATGGCCTATGGGTGAAACTAGCCCACTGTCTGTTTTTATAAATAAAGTTTTATTGGAACAAAGGCACGTTCATTTGTTTATATATTGCCTGTGTCTTATTTTATGCTATACTGGCAGAGATAAAGAGTGATAGACCATCTAGCCCACAAACTAAAATATTTAGCTTCTGGCCCCTTACAAAGTAGTTTGCCAAGCCTATAGAAGAACATATGCTATACTTTCCAAAATATTATTCTCTTATTGGATTTAAAATATCCAAAATCTTTGATGCTTTCTTCATCAGTCTTTATTTAAAAGCATCTTCACATTATAAAATTTTAAAATCTGATTTTAAAATTGCATTTTCCTTTCAGCACTTCTAAACCATCTAGTGATCTCCTGGACCTCCAGCCAGACTTTTCTTCCGGGGGAGCAGCAGCCGCCGCAGCACCAGCGCCACCACCACCTTCTGGAGGAGCCACTGCATGGGGAGGTGAGTGAAAGCAGACCGCCATGCCATTTTTCTAGTCAGTTGTTTTTATTCAGGCTATTATTGTTATACTTACCTTCTAATTGTCCAAGATGTTGCTAGAAACTTGGAGAGAAAATGGTAAGAATGGCATCTATTGATTGGAATATATATATTGAGAGAGAGGCAGAGAGTCTCTCTGTGGTAGTCATATAGTTCTCATTTTAAGACTTGGAACAAAGGCAGTATTTTTCTTTGCTATTCTGAAATTCTGATTATTTTTAATAATTGGTCTCTAGAGATTCAGGCATTAAGAGGATTGGATGTTCCTGTGAACTTCTGAGATTACTCAAGGCAGCACTTCCAATTTGATTTGTTCAGGTGTAGCCTCCTTCCTGGATTCCTTTATGCCTAAATTGGTTTTAATTCATATTGAATTTGACTTCAGGCAGTTGAAATCTGGGATAGATTCTTGTTTGTGCCGGAAAAGATCCGTACTAAACTAACTGAGAAGAATCATACCTAAGTACTTGATTCCCATTTTTATTCATGGATCTTGAAAAAATTAAAATTTTACAAGTATTTGATTAAAAAGCAAATTAAATAATAATATAAAATAAGCTAATTATTTTCAGGGCTGTACTGAGTTGGTTTTAAATGCCTTGCCCTATTGCACCAAAATCTCAAAATAATTTTTTTTTAGGTTTAAAAATGATTCCTACAATATAGAAAGAACACAGAGGGGATAACATAAGCAATGTGGTGGAATAGGAGGTGCCCCGTCATAGCTCCTTTGTGGGAGCTTTGGGATCCAGGTAGGAGCCCAAGGGAGCCTAAGATCAAGGAAGGTGGTTTTGAGAAGGCAAGCCTACACCCAGATAGGAGACTCGCCAACCTTGGCCCTGGCTATAGATCTGGAAATACCACCATGCTCCTATGGATGCATTTACAGTCCTGTTTGACTTTGGGCCTGTCATCAGCAGCATCTGTCAAAGGACCCCGAAGGAGTCGTGCTTGCCCTTGCCTTGGGTAACAGGTCTCCTGACCTTGGTCTCAGCCGTGAATTCTGAAATGGCCTGTGACCCAGCTCCAGCCTTTCTCAGTCATGGTCTGGGAGCAGTCCTGCCTGCCCAGGAATTCAGCAAGAGACACATCTGTCCCTATCCCCAGAGGCAGGCCTGCTGACCTTGGTCCCAACTATGGACTTTAAAGCAGCCCTCTGACTTGGTCCCAGCTCCATTCAGCTATGGTCCAGGACTCGACCTGCCTATCCAGGGACCCAGTGAGAGCCACACCTTTCCATGCATTTGCTAACCAGCCCACCATCTGTGGACTCAACTGCAGATCCTGAAATGGACCCTTGTTCCAGTTCTAGCCCTACTGACCAAGGTCCTATAGGTCCACTCAGGGATGAGGCAGATACAAACCCATCCAAGCCCCTGGCAAGAGGCCCATCAACCATGGGCATCACAGCATACCCAGCAGGTAACCACGTGACCCAGCTCCAACCCACTCAATTGTGATTCTGTTCTGATACTCTGGGCAGTGTCATTAGTGGAGAGCAAGTGAAAGTCTTTACCTGCCAAAATGAGTCTTTAAAGACTGGAAGAGCTATTTACTTCTTTAAATGTACAGATACCAACAGAAGTCTACATGGATTACAAAGAATCAGGGAAACAAACATGATACCACCAAAGGAAGCTAATAATACTGTAATAATCAATGCCAAAGAAATGGAAATCTATGAATTGCCTGACAAAGAATTTAAAATAATCATCTTAACGAAGATCAGTGAGATACAAAAGAACAGAAATAGACAACAAAACAAAGTCAAGAAAACAATACATGAACAAAATGAGAAGTTTAATAAAGAGATAAAGGCCATAAGAAGGAACTAAACACAAATCAAAATATTAGCAAAGCAAATTCAGTAGCACATTAGAAGGATCATACACCATGATCAAGTGGGATTTATCCCTGGGATGGAAGGATGGTTCAATATATACAAATCAGTAAGCATGATATTACAGAATGAAGGATAAAAATCATATGATCTCAGCATGCCTGGGGAGCTCATTCGATTAAGCATCCAACTCTTAATTAATCTTAGTTCAGGTCTTGATCTCAGGGTCATGAGTTCAAGCCCCATGTTGGTCTCCATCCTGGACATGGAGCCTACTTTAAAAAAAAAAAATCATATGATCTCAATAGATGCAGAAAAGGCATCTAACAGATTTCAGCATCCTTTCATGATAAAAAATTCTTGACAAATTATGTGTAGAAGGAATGTACCTCAATGTTATAAAGGCCATATATGATGAGCCCACAGCTAACATCATACTCAGTGGTGAAAAGCCGAAACCTTTTTCTCTTAAGATTAGGGACAAGATAAGGATGCCCACTCTCCACTTCTTTTTTTTTTTTAATTAACATATAATGATTATTTGTTTCAGAGGTACAGGTCTGTGATTCATCAGTCTTACACAATTCACAGTGCTCACCATAGCACATACCCTCCCCAGTATTCATCACCCAGCCACCCCATCCCTCCCACCCCACTTCACTCCAGCCCACTCTCCATTTATGTTTAACACAGTGCTGGAGGTCTTAGCCAGAGCAATTAGGCAAGAAACAGAAATAAAAGGCACCCAAATAGGAAACGAAGAAGCAAATTGTCTTTGCAGATGACATAATCTTGTGTGTATAAAACCTTAAAGACTCTACCAAAAAGCTGTTAAAACTAATAAAGAATTCAGTAAAGTTGCAGGATACACAATCAACATACAAAAATCAGTTGTCTTTCTGTACACTAACAACAAATTATGTGAAAAAGAAATGAAGAAAACAATTTCATTTACAATAGCATCAAAAGGAATGAAATACTTAGCAAATTTTCATCAAGGACATGAACGATTTGTATACTGAACTGTTAAACATTGATGAGAGAAATTGAAGAAAACACAAAGGGAAAGATATTCTGTTTTCATGGATTAGAAAAATTAATATTGTCAAACTGTCCATAAAGTGATCTATACATTCAGTGAAATCCCTAGAAAAACTGTAATTGCATTTTCCCTTAAATAGAAAAACAATCCTATCATTTATACAGACCACAAAACACCCCAAGCAGCCCAAGCAAACTTGAGAAAGAAGAACAAAACTGAAGGCATCAAACTTCCTGATTTCAATGTATAGTACAAAGCTATAGTAATCAAAACAGTATGGTGCTGATATGAAAATGGACACCTTGACCAACAGAACAGAACAGAGAGCCCAGAAATAAACCCACACACATACAGTCAACTAACTTTGGACAAGAACACCAAGAATACACAACGGGGAGAAGATAGTCTCTTTAATAGCTAGTGTTGGGAAAACTGGATATCCACATGCAAAAGAATAAAATCGGAACTTTATCTTATATCCTACACAAAAATTAACTTTAAATGGATTAAAGACTTAAGTATGATACCTGAAACCATAAGAAAACAGAGAAAAATCTTTTTGGACACTGGTCTTAGCAATGAGTTTTTTGGATATGACACCAAAAGCATAGGCAACAAAAGTGAAAATAAGCAGTAGGACTATGTCAAACTAAAAATCTTCTGCACAGCAAAAGAAACAATGAAATGAAAATGCAACCTATAGAATGGGAGAAAATATTTGCAAACTATGTACCTAATATGGAGTTAATATCCATAATATGTAAGGACTCAATTCAATAGCAAAAAAAACAAATAACTTGATTTAAAAATGGGCAGAGGGGGGCGCCTGGGTGGCACAGCAGTTAAGCGTCTGCCTTCGGCTCAGGGCGTGATCCCAGTGTTACGGGGTGGAGCCCCGCATCAGGCTCCTCCGCTATGAGCCTGCTTCTTCCTCTCCCACTCCCCCTGCTTGTGTTCCCTCTCTCACTGGCTGTCTCTCTCTGTGTTAAATAAATAAGTAAAATCTTTAAAAAAACAAAAATGGGCAGAGGACCTGAATAGACATTTTTCTGAAGAAAACATACAGATGGCCAATAGATATATAGAAGTGTGTTCAGTATCACTAATCAGGGAAATGCAAATCAAAACCATATATCATATCACCTCATACCTGTTGGAATGGCTATACCAAAAAGATAAGCAATAACAAGTACTGATGAGGATTTGGAAAAAAGGGGACCCTGTGTACTGTTGGTGAGAGCGTAAATTGGTACAGCTATTATGGAAAACAGTATAGCTAGTCCTCAAAAAATTAAAAATAGGACTACCACATGATTTACTAATTTTACTTCTGGATGGAGACATACACACACGCATCAAAGAGATATTTGCATTTCCATACTCACCACAACTTTAAACACAATAGCCAAGATATGGAAATAACGGAAATGTCTGTCAGCGGACAAATAGAGAAGGAAAATGTCTTATATCTAAATCCAATGAAATATTATTCAGCCCTAAAAAAGAAGGAAATCTTCCCATTCGCAAAAGCATGGGTGTGAACATGGAAGACATTTTGCTAAGGGAATAAGCCAGACACAGAAAGACAAATATGTATGATCTCACTTGTTTGTGGAATCTAAAAAAGTCAAATTCTCAGAAGCAGAAAGTAGAATTATGGTTGGTAGGGGATGAAGAGTAAGGCAAAGGTGAAGAGACGTTGATCAAAGGGTACAAGTGGTCAGTTCTAAGATGAGTTAAGTTCTGGAGATCTAATGTACAGCTGGTGACTATAGTTAATGATACTACTGTATACTTGAAATTTGCTGAGAGTGAATTTTAAGTTTTCTCACCACAAAAATAAGGTAGTAACTAGTAACTGTGTGAGATGATGGATGTGTTAGGTTGATTGTAATAATCATTTCACAAAGTATATGTATGTCAAATCATCGCATTGTACATCTCAAATATATACATCGATAAAGCTAAGGTGCGGGAAGAAACAACACAGGTGAAAGACATTAACTCACTGATGAGGAAATCAGTAAGATGATAAAGACGGTTCACAGAACATTTTTTAAAGATTTTATTTATTTATTAGAGAGCGGGCATGAGCAAGAGAAAGTGGCAAAAGGAGAGGGAGAAGCAGACTCCCCACTGAGCAGGGAGCCAGATGTGGGGCTTGATCTCACGACCCTGGACTCATGACCTGAGCTGAAGGCAGACACTTAAACTGACGGAGCCACCCAGGCACCTGGTTCAGAGAACATTTGGAGGAGCTTGATTATTTACCCATGTTTGAAAAGAAATGTTAGAATAAATTAAGTAGGTTAAATGCAAAACTAGTTAATGTCCCATATAGCAATAAAAAGATCTTGTTATCTTCTCCCAGACAGAGTATTACTTGAATCACTAGTGGAAAGATCTTTTGATATATCATTTTAGAATCAGAATCCTTAATTAACATTTAAATTGCAAAGTCAAATAAAGTTACATTTCCATAGCTAATTAAATAATCTTTGGGTGAGCTTGCTAAATAATGTGTCAGTATGACATCAGAGTACATGCTATAATCTCTTGATTTTATTTCCAAGTTGTTTTGGCAAGAAAATAAACAACAGATAACCAGTCCTGCAATAAGTTGCTAATTATAAATATGAACATTTTAAATATTGGTGTTTTTCCACTTTAAATATTTAAACCTCCTATGTTGAAATGTTCACCTCCTATGTCTATAGCTATCCATTTTTTTTAAATAAAATTGCTCTTTCAGCTTCACTTCACTTTATTAAATTTCAGTTGGTAAAAGGAAAATATTGCTGCTGAGATTTTATAAGTGCAGTCTTCTGGCTCTCATGTTTTCATTCTGAGCTTCATCTTTCAGAAGTGTTTGATTATTTCAATTTACTGATAATTTATTTTCATTACCACAGTGTCTTATAACAATTTTATTTTCCAGTTAATTTAAAATGTTTCAAATCCATATCCTTAAATCAGACTTTCTTGGTCATAAATTCATATATGTGACTTTTAGAGAACCTTTATAATTTAAAGCTTAGTGTTAATTATAATTTGTGGGGTTATACAAAAAAATTTTTCAGTTTTATGTGAACGTATTAAGTCTTTAATTCTGTCAACTATTTAAAGCAGTATGTATTCACACTGTAATTTTTAGAACTTATCAAACATTTAGTGATTTACTTAGAACTTTAATGAATAAACAGTGAAACTGTAAACTGTCTCCTTTCACCTTATTCTCTGGCATGAAATTGAAGAGTAATTCTTTTCTTTTCTTTTTTTTTAATTTTGCACCAAAAGAATGCCAAGTAAAGAGATAAAGCTAGGTGAAATCTTTTAAAATTGCAGTGAAACATTTTTATTCATTTCCATCTTCAAACACTCTTTGCTAAGACACAGTACTGTAAGGAATAAGTTATAATAACCAATTTTATCAGAATACATTTCAGTCTTGTTAGAAATAAGTAGCTATTGGTGATTGAAGCATTAAGATAGCAGTGGATAAAGAAGAAAGCAGAATAGTGTGGCTTTAGTCAGAGCTGTTCAATAGGGACATGCAGTTTTTGTCTTGCTCAAAGGCAGGATGAGAGGGTCTAAAATCTAGCCTGCTTTCTGCAAGTCAATCTGTGAGCCTTTTTCTTCCTTGAGAAAGAGGTGCTTTTCTCTTCCTAATCTGCTGGTGCAGAGGGAGCACTTTTTAAATATAGTACAAAGCACCTGATAGATTAGCAGGACCTTGGCTCAGGCCTGATGGTCACTTTTTGATAATTCGACATCATTAGTCTTCTGTCTCAAGAAAATATCTATAATTACACTATTTCATAGTAGTTAGAAAGTCAGCTAGAGAGAAAAATACTAATAAATTATCTAATTCCTAAGCAAAATAGTAAAAATTATAAGCCTTAAAAAATTGAAGTAAACTTGTATAATATGAAATTGAGAAATATTCGATACCTTCAGTTTGCATTTGTCCTGTAGGTACCCAGTAGTGGTTGAACGGGATGCTAAGTTGTAACAGATAGGTTTTGGCTCATTTGACTAAGCGAAAATAAATAAAATCACTTTCTCAGTCTTGTTTGATAAAATCAAGCCATTTCTATTATTGAAGCACATCTTAATTTTATATAACCAAATAATAAACTATAAACTTTAAAACTCTGTAGACTTATTTGGATATTCTTATCTGACCATAATGCTAGTAAGATGATTCATTTTCCAACAACCAAGGCCATTTCAGGTGTATATGAATTTCCCTTGGGGGTTATGGGTACTGATAAATATTGCCATTTTAAGGGACATATTATAAATGATAGTATTTTTCCTGTTCACGTGAGACAACCACATTTTCGCAAATTCATATTTTCGTAAACCTAAGTTAATGCATATAAGATTTGCATTCTGTGGGCTGATAATGAACGTGTATGAAAGAAGACAGAGTGTTTTTTTAATCCCTGACTTTGGCCCCATAATAAGGAGAGTGGTTTTCTCTCCGTAATAAATTTCTCGCCCAGCACAAAGAAGTGAGTATGTGTGTTGTATTTCTGTGTGTCTTAGAAGTGGGAAACAGATCATTTCTTATTATAAATGCTTGAAGTGAAATTTCTCTTTTCTGAGAAATATAGAATTCCTGTTAGGGTTTTATTATAATTAGTTGACCTAATTAGGATTTTATTAGAATTAAGAGACCTAATAGAAAGTAATTACCAACATCCATTTGAAGGCTCACCATTATTATGCAATCATATGACTTCAATAGTTTCCATGGGGAATATTACCCACAGTACAAGCAATTTTAGTGACCTGTATTACCATTTGCTTGTTAATTAAATCTGGGGTCATATCTATGGGCTATTTTGGAAACATGCGTGTGTACACACACATACCCACAGAAAGATTTATAGAAGCTTTGAAAGTCATAGTTCTGTAATGAAAATTATAACTTGACTTAAATGTTAGCTATTGATATTGTTATTAGCAAGCATTTTATATGCTCCAGGTATGGGTGAGCGCTTGAATATACTAACACATTCAATCTTTATAATAACCTAGGAAGTTTAGCTTCATATCACTGCAAAATACAGATTCCCTTGTTAATTTAGTTGTAGTTTTGTTTCCTCAATTACAGTGAATATTTTCTAGCAATTTCCATAATACAAAAAAATAACTGATTTGTGCTACTTGCCAGTGAATTGAGCTCTGCTTCTGTGGGGTTTGGGCGGGAGCAGTTTGTGTAGTTTAATCCTTTATAAAAAGCGGTAGTTTGAGAATAATAACTGTTTCCATCATCCTAAAGTAGGGCTTTGTTTTATGGTAGGGAATGTTTTGCATAAAGCAAGAAATAAGTAACATAAATTATATTTCATCCAGAAAATTAAGATTTTAGAGACTAATACCTGTGGCAAAAGTTTTCAACATCAATTATGCACCAGTCTTACATTTCCCTAGGAAATTTTACCTTCCATCTTTCATCATATTGCAAGAAGTCTTGTAACCCTCCATCTGAATAAAACACTCGTCAAACACATGGAACTAGAATTTTAATCTTTTGTACTTTTTAAAAAGATTTCTGTTTCTCTGTCCTTCTAATACACGTGAATAGTATTCTGCTTTCTCACTTGCCAAATGTATGAAATAAATTGCCCATTCCCTGTGATAGACAGTAGTAAGTTTGGAGACTGTTAAATCACACGGCTCTTAGCTCTTCTGTTGAGTCACACTGCATCTTAAACTAGCCATTGAGAAAGCAAGACTAGAGAGGATCCCACCAATGCCAGGAGAATAGAGAAACCAAGTCTGTCTGGCTTCTGATGACCCACTTTGGTTTCTAATTAATATTTTAGGATGTATGAGTATAGAGTAACAGTTGATTGGGCCTGATACTGTTGGTTTGAGGCATTATTGGAAGTACCTACTGTTTCTCAGGATTTGGGACCTGATCAGCTAACAGCCCCAAATCAACATAGCTCCTTTTTGCCTGGTGTTAATTAGGCATATATTCTAAAATTAAAAAACTGTTTCTAACATGAAGTGCCCTGTGTGCTATAATTTTTTAATGCTGCTATGAAATATATAAGATTTGGTTAGAAGGGCTTTGGTTACCTTACTGTGTCTGTAGAGTGCTTTATCTAATATTTATTGGGTTGGCAAATTGCATAGTTAAATGAATATGATCATTTTTAGTGTCAAATTTATGTTTCTCAGTTTTTTAAATGTCTTCTGGAAATTTTAGTTTACTGAGTTCTCATATTGTTTTTAAGACTCAAAAAAATAGCTCCCTAATGAGTTCTGATAAAATTTGTTCATGATTAAAATAAAATTCTGGTAACATTCATGAATTCAATTATGAGCCCTGGGGTATATCACGTGACTGGGAATACAAGAATGCTGTTGGACTCTCTCAACATTTAACCTAAAGCCATAGTATAGTTAAGAATTACCCTTCCTGGGCTTTTTATTTGGTATGCCAACTGTAATCCCACTGTTGAACACTAAGAAAATATCTACCTCCGAAAGGAATGCAGACCTCAGAAGGCCTGAAAAGTTTTGATGCTACAAAATCTGTCTTGTTCATCTTAAAAATAATTCTCGTATGTTGTCACATGTTTATAAACAGAAAGATTATATATCAAATTGAAAAACATCCAATAATATGAAATTTATGAAGGCAAAACCTGTGTAGGGGAGGGTTGTTTTTTTCTAGCCGCTAAGCTTGGACTCAGTTCTTTGGCTATGGTTGGTATGTTCTACAGTCAAACTACAGCTATCATAAACCTGCATTTATTCTGTGGTATTCTGGGCTGAAGTGACTCATCAAATAGAGGATTAATAAAGTTTAATTAACTGTAGTATCTTTAGAATTAATATCTATCATATAGTGAAATCCATCAAAGCAGATGAAATGGGAAATCTGGTAAGAAATGGAGTTTGTCAAAGTCGTTCAGAGCTGACTTCAGGTAAGTCTCTTGACCTGCTTGCTCTCAGGTTTCCCACCTATAAAATTGGAAGCTTGGTCTAGAGGACCCTATGGTCCTTCCAGCTTAAACATTCCACGATAATAATAGGTAATACACCCTTTGTACTTACAAGTGGTCCAGAAAGGTGCATACAGCTCAAATACCTTCAGGTAGTACCTCGCCCTGCTTGGACATTGGTGTGGTTGCATATTTCAGCGTTCTCTCTTATTTCTTCATACGCTGACACATAATGGACATCGATAGACCTTTTGGGAGAGGGTGAGTAAACTTTATTTTAAACTTCTGTTTTGAGAGACTTCCATCTCTTAATAACTGTCCTTATTTGGTCATTTGGAGTCTGGTATATCTTTTGTCCTTTCCTCTTCTTCTCCCCTGTTCGTTCTCTGTCCGTGGTGCAACATAGATTCTCTGGCTGCACTTTCCTCTGTTCCCTCTGAAGCACAAATTTCAGATCCATTTGCTCCAGAACCTACCCCTCCTACTACAACTTCTGAAATTGCAACTGCTTCAGCCTCTGCCTCAACTACTACAACTGTCACTGCTGTCACTGCTGACGTGGATCTCTTTGGAGGTTAGTCGGTCACATCACTGTTTTGTCCTTTTCCTGCCAGGTTTGCTAAAAATTACCTTAGAGTTAAGGTGCTTAAAAATGTTTACATTATATAACAGCATGTCAGAGTGTTTCACTACTTGTTACATGTTTATTCGTATATATTTGTCTTCGCTAACTTTATCAACTTTATCTTCACTTAATTTTGGTGGTTTTAGAGCAAAGTTTGCAATGCTTTAGGCCCATTTGATTTTTCCATTTTTTGAAAGTGAGGATTTAAGTTGCTATCAACCTTGTCCCATATATGTTCCTGCCCAGCAGTATCTCTCTGAAAGTGGCACCCGACCTCTCTATCATATTGAGGTTTGACTTTTTGACCACATCCACACTAGCTGAATGAATACTACTTGGAGACTATGAAGGGGAAGTCTTGGCTTAAGTTATTTTTTAAGACGTAAGAAAAAAAAATTCACCTAAGAGTAGTTCAGGTTTGGAGGTCTCCGAAGAGAGTTTAGGGATATGCCCATTTTTGTAACTGTAAGCTTGTTCTCTACAAGCAAAAACTTGGAGCATCTTTGGCTTTGGAACTCTGAGAGATCATTTGATACAACACTCAAAATGCTGATGAAAAACAGGCTTAGGTTGGGCTTTGAAATGATTGCCTGAAAACATACTTTATGTGCGAATGTAAATTCTGACAGAGTTGATTTACAGCTGTGAGCTTGAGTCAGGTAGCCTAGACTCTGGCAGCATAATATGCCTGGACCTGAGGAACCGTCTGAAGCCAGTGTATTTACATATTCCCCTCTGAATGGTGCTAATGTCCACACCTGGAGAAGTGCTCATGTCAAATACATACATCGAATGGTGTTACAGTCATCATAGTTTTGTGTTTCTTCATTACCATATAACATCTTTCCCAGGGCTTTTTGAGAATATGGTAAAGAAATTGGAGGAGGCAAGTGATGGGGAGAGCAGGAGAGATTTGGCAGGCTCTACTGGAGCTAATACATGCCCCTGGGAACGTACGCTTACACACTGCCACACAGCACTGTGCTCCCCGCCATGTCCCGTCTGTGCGGTTGGCCGACATCGTCTAAGGCAAGGAGCACTCAACTGGACACAGCATTGTGGCCACTGTTTCACACAAGGAAGTTGCTGCTGCGTTCCTGCACTGACAGGGAGAAAACCATTTTTAAAAAAGTAGGGGAAGGCTCTTGAATATTTTATTAAAAATGGTCAACCACTAGCAAAAGTTAGTTTTTCAGTTATGCCTCTATAATGTCTGAGACCAAAAATTAAATTTCTAGCTTAAATTTATAAAATAAACTTTTTCACCCCCACAAATGGTGTTGGTTATGAGTGGTTTCTCATAGGCTTAGTTTGACAGAAAAACATCAAGGAAAATATGAACAGGATGGATAACTATCTTGTGCTTAAACATTTCTACATCTTTAGCTATTTAGATTTTTGTTTTTCAGTCCATTTGTCAGGAGCTCAATTGCCTTAAGAAATCCATCAACTCCATCTTGCTTCCCTCACGGCTCTCTAGAATAATAAAGCCCAATATATTGCTTTGAAATCGTCTTCGTGCCATCATGCTGTGTGTGTTGATCCCTTATTACTGATTTTTCTACATTCCTCGAGCAGAAAAATCTGTATGTTTGTATATATTGTCATGGTTTTTCTATCCTGAAATACAGATTGAAAAGACTAGCACTTCAGAAAGCCATCTAACTTAATGCCAAAGAATGAAGCTCTCCTTGGGATTTTACCAATATCCTTTCTAGGCATTTGGCTGTAGGGAGAGTGAGTACATTTGTAAATCTCATCACAATCATTTTTATTGATCTGGATAGTCCCATAAACTGTCTCCTGACCTCTGACAGCTATAAAATCTCTATCGTTTATGGTAAGGAGTCTATCCATGTCACTGTTACGTAGTTTTCAAGGATATTCTCTAATTTCTTTCATGCTCTTTATTGATTTATGAGGAATCATTTAGAGATGGGCCGTGTTGTGTGGCCACTTTTTTTTTATTCTGTATCACTAAAATGGATGAGTGATAAATACACAAGGGCACCAGATATTTTGTTTACATGACTTTAAAACATGTGCTTTTGGGGTTTTATCTAGCTTGTACAGCAATATTAAATAGATATCTTTAGAAATAAGTTAAAGAGCTTCAATTACTGAAAAGTAGCTAATTTCATGAATATGAAATATTTAAACATTGAAATGTTCTATGTATCCTCATTAAAAATTTGAAAAACAGGAAATGTCTATCATTTTCAAATATTCAGATTGATACCCCACATAACATTTTAGTTATTTCAATGTAAGTCATTAAAAACTTTTTTTCAGAAACATTATATTTACTAACTGCTTTATTTTTTAAAGTGAACTTTTAAAAAAAATCTTTCTGTGGTCATGCAGAAGAGGACTGCGAGATAGTATTGTGCTTTTAAAAATTGGTAAAATTTACAGATACTGATAAAAATAAAAAACAAACTTCTTTAAAATATTGTTTTTCACTTATGAAAACTTGGCTAACAGCAGCACATTAGTTTGTGACAACACAGGGTTTTTCTAAGCACAAGAATGCTAAATTGATACTAAGTCCTCTCCACGTTCACCAGGGTACCCTTTCAATCACCTGTGTCAATTTGTGAGTAAGCCTTCATGAGGATGTAGTCTGTGAGCATGGAACCAAGTGGCTAGAAAACCAGAAAACTTAGCTCACAAGCCTACTTTCACTCGCACAAGTTGGTTGACAAAGTTAACCTTCCTTAAAACTTAAACATAAGCACTTAAAAGTAGATTTTATGTAAGAGTCTTATAACCTGGGACCTTTGGGGAGAACTGGAAAGGTAACTTTCGGGCTGTTGACAATGATTAAAACCTTTCTGCCAAGTATGTGATTTAAAGATGGCTCCTGTGACTGGAGAAGATGGGGAGAATTCAGGCTGGGGGAAAATGACAACTATTTGAAATTTTTAGAAAGGTAGTCACATGCTAAAAAATTTAAGAGAAAATTCTTTCTAGATTGCTAGAAGGAAAAATAAGACTGGTCTGTAGCAGTGCCAGGGAGACGATTTTACTGGGGAGAGTCTGGACTGGGTCGATAATTGTAGAACAGCAGGAACATGCATTTCCAGGAAATAGCACTGTTTGAAAATAAGCAGAATGTAAAAATGAGCTGCAAATGGGTAACAAGGGGAAGAGAAGTTGATTGGAAAGAGCTTGAGTTTTCAAAACTGGAAGGATCATGCTGCCATTGATAATGAAAGAAAGCTAGGTAGTAAGACAAGTTTTGTTTATTTACAACAACAAAAAAAGTTCTGTTACCTCTTACAGCTCTGGAGCCAACTGAGCCCTGCGGGACAGTTCTCATTCAGGGTCTCCTTCCTGGCTAGTCGGGCAGTGGCCGGGGCTGGGGTCGTCTGCAGCTTGCACATCTCTCCCTCCTGGCCTGGAAGACTTAGCAGCTGGGCTCCTGTCCTTAAGAGAAGTTCTGATGGGACTAGATGAGTTTATAATGTTTAGTTTTAAGTAACAGGAGATGCATTAAAAGGAGATGAGAGGGAAGAAAAAAAACCTCTTCTGAGGACATGGTTACAAATATGGGTTTCACCTACTTCCACATAGGTGATAATTGGAGGCCAGCCCATGGATATTTACTTGACCCCCAACGCTGATATAACTGGTGTTTGTTCCATCCTCCAAAGACGAAATAGTAGAGTGTGGCATGGCGTGTGACAGTGGGGCATAGTAAACACACAAACCTCTGTTAGTTTACAGCCAAATCGTGACTCCCCCATTTGTCTGTTTCGTGACCTTGGTCAAGTCACTCAGACTCCCCAAGTTTCTGTGCTCTTACCTACAAAATGGAGATAATAGAACCTATATTGTGAGATAGTTATAGGAATTAAATTTAATGTGAATAAAATATTTACACAGTGACTGGCACATAAATACTCACTAGTGACCACTATGACTGTTTTTACTAGTTCTAGTACTATTCGCCTCAGTGCAAGGTTTTACAGGAATAAAAAGGAAAACGGACCTGACTCATGGCAAAATACTTTCAGCCCTGCCAACTTCCTCTTGTATTCCCTTGTGTTCTACCCCAGCTCTTAGGGTTCTCGTATTGCTCTAAGCCGTCTATTACAGCGTCCTTAGCATTGCATCTGGGGAAGCAAGCCTGGCCTAGCCGCACTCCAGTACCATCTGGCCTCTCCCCTGACAGACCTTTGCTCCGAAAACATATTCCCATATGTAGCTGAGAGAAGCAAGCAGATCAAATGAATCTGTAAGATATGACTAATTGATCATCTCATTGTGTCTTCTAAGGATATTTGTGTTTTTGTAAAGGACCTTTTAACCCTAGTGTCCAATTTAGTGTTTGCTGTTCCACTTAATGCCAGGCCTCAAGACAGGAAAGCAGGAAAGTTTGTTTCACGCTAAGATCAGTTTGGAACATGCTGGGGTAAACTCAGAAAACAAGTGCCTTGACTGTAGGACGTCCTACAGCCTGATGTGTACTACGTAAATCTCCAAAAAAGGAGATAGATATACTGTGTAGCATTTTACAAGTATATATGATAAGTCCTTTTTAACAGCCAGAGGAACAGTGTTCTAGGGGACACTTGTAGATATTATGAAAGGCAGTATTTTAGGATGAAAGGTCTAGCAGGTAAGTGGAAGATTCTAGGTGGATATTTCTAGGAGTTTCTTAAATCATACTAATGATAGCTTCATTCTTTTGTACTTTTGAATTATAGAATCTCTTTGAAAACTCCAGGATTTTTTTTTTTTTTTTACCAAATTAACATGGTTTACTGGCAGAAACCCATTGGGTGCTGTTTGTACACATCAGCCATTCATATATTGGGCATTTATAAACTGGGGCTGCCTGTATGTTAATGGACTTTCTGCTGTAAATAGTCTTAAAGCATAAAACTGTGTTTTTAGTCTGTTGAAAATAGATCACTTTCCAAATAAGGAGAGTAATACAATATTTTAAAACAGGGATAAACTTAAGTTGAAATAAAAGCATTGTAGTGTCATCCCCTAATTTTGTTATCTATTTCCTTAAATCCTTGGTTGTATCTGAAAATGTTTTTCAAGGATAACAAAGACTTAACTTTTTTATGAGTGCTTAGTAAACCTTTCATGCTAGCAGTGTAATTTTGCCTGTACTAGCCCATAAAACATTTGTTAACTATAATTATTTGTTTACATTACCATCATATGTTTAATTTTATTGACATTAAAGAAGACATCTGTGTTTGGTAGAAACCATCAGTCAGAGAGACATCACGGTAACATAGTGAAGAAGTGTTCACCGACCATGAAAGATTAATGTCTTAAATCACATAATACAGTTATTTTTGTGTTTTAGTTTTCACATCCATTGATTTTTAATGTTACATAAAACATGCTTCTCCGAGCCCTTATACAATGAGAATCTTGTCACCTGACGGATCCCAATAGGCCGTAGCAGTATGAGCCCTGTACCACTTGCATGTAACTAACACAAAGGAGCGCTAAGAATCATGATTTTGTGACCGCCAACAGTGCATGGGCCGTAAGAATGCATTTGAAGAAATTCATGTTGTATAAGGGAGCCTTTTCCGCAATTTAACTTGGTTCTTTTACTATATTTTCTTCTCTTTTTATTCCTTTAATTTCTGTTGTTTTAAAAACCGCACCCAAGATGCCTTTGCAGCTTCTCCCGGGGAGGCCCCTGCAGCATCCGAAGGGGCCGCCGCGCCAGCTACCCCAGCCCCTGTAGCCGCAGCACTTGATGCATGCTCAGGAAATGGTGGGTCGACAGACATGAGCAAGTGTGTTGTTTTCTCTGTCCTGATGTGAAACTCCCGTAGTGAGACGTGGCCATATGTTTTTCTAGCTTTAGTTCCTTCTGAGTGTAAAGGATCATTCATCATTAACTGAATCGATAGTGCTGGCACTTAAAACATTAAGGTGGTGACGGGCATACTTATCAAAATTGACAATTTCTCAAGATTGACAATTTTTGTCAGTGCAAGTATGCTCTCTTAATGTTTTTTTTGTCCTCCCCTGCTGTATGGTACTCTTTTGCAGCACCAAGTTCTGAAATATAGGCATGTTTTAATTTTCAAAGCTACCAAATTGCCCAGATTGAGGGTTTAAAGAATCACAATCTCTGATCCTAGACCGTAGGCTGATCTTACAGTACTGTGAAGCGTTTTCGTTTCCTAACTTGTGTCACCTACTAAATTTTCTTTTTTTTTTTTCTTTAGAAAGACATCCTAATCACAGACCCTTGCTAATAGGATAATAGTTCAATCCAAGCAGCCTAATGCCTAGCTAGTGTGTGAATATCTGTCAGGTCTCTGACCTGTAGTTATGACGCCTCTCTCTTGTCTCTTTCCTTACTGATGCTGTATGTGTGTCTCCACTTTCCTTTTTCCAAAAGACCCCTTTGCCCCATCTGAAGGTAGTGCAGAGGCTGCACCCGAGCTGGACCTCTTTGCAATGAAGCCACCTGAGACCAGTGTTCCTGTAGTTACCCCTACAGCTAGCACAGCCCCTCCGGTTCCTGCCACTGCTCCTTCTCCTGCTCCCGCTGTCGCGGCTGCCACGGCTGCCACTACTGCCGCCACCGCCGCCGCTGCCACCACCGCCACCACCTCCGCCACCACCACCGCTGCTCCTCCTGCTCTAGATATCTTTGGTGGTAATGTTTTGTTGTTGTTGAACTCTCTCCATCTGGTGGACTGAATTCGGGTACTCGAGCTGCCCTGCAGACACAACCGTTACTGCATGACAACTGTGTCCAGTCCATGCTTCTCTAGAAACCATTTGCTGCTTGTGTCGGAGTTCTCCCCCGTGCTCATTCAGAACTGGAGAGTGATGCTGTGTCAGGCTGCTTTGCCGAGTCGAGTAAAGGCATGTGTGTTCTTGGTCTTAGATTTGTTTGAGGCTCCTCCGGAAGTCGCTGCGGCGCCTAAGCCAGATGCTGCTCCTAGCATAGACCTGTTTGGCACAGGTAAAACGAAAGCCACCCTTTTGTTTTTCCCATGCGTTTCCCCCAGGCGTGCTCGTGACTGAACTCCTTGTGCTCACCTGTGATAATGCATTTGTTAGACATTTAACTTTGATTTCAGCTTTCTACTTACCTCTGCTTGGTTTTGGTTTGTTTCACTTTCGGAAGATGCTTTCTCCTCTCCACCACAAGGGGCCTCTCCTGTGCCTGAGAGTTCTCTCACTGCTGACCTCTTATCTGGTGAGTGCTTCCTCCAAGGCCAAGCCTTCTGAGATGTCTGGTGGGGGTTGTGTGTGCACAGGCGGACACGGAAACATGCAGGTTTGTCTGGAGTTCTTTAAAACTCAAAATTCACTTGGGAAAAAATAAATCTCATTTTGGCCCATCACCGACTGATGAGGTTCATAATTTCAAATCTAACGCTGGAGAAAAGAGACAACTTTTGTTTCCCCTCCACGCTAAAACCTCTGAGTTCAAGAAGTCAAATGTTATTTTCTTCTGGAAAGTGTGTATTTTTAAAACCATGTGCTTTGTCTTAACTGTTAAGACTGTCTGCAGTCTTACTGCCTGCTGTTCAACCTGAAATCCCAAGAAGCCATCTGTCAGGGCTCATGGGGTTATTGTCCCTGGGGTGACGTGCGATTTCTCCTGTTGTGTGCTTCACTGCAGTGGATGCGTTTGCAGCACCGTCTCCTGCAACCACTGCCTCTCCAGCAAAGGTGGATTCGTCAGGTGTGATAGACCTTTTTGGGGGTGCGTATCTCTCCTCCTTCAACACGTAAAGAGATTTTATTTTTCCCCTCTCAGAAGAGTTTTTACATCTCATTCATTATATTCCATCCTTTTTTCTTTTGACTCTGAAGTTATTTCCATCTCTTGACTGTAAACTTAAGTTTTTAAGATCTTTTCCATTTCTTTGCCATCACCATCTTCATCCTCATCAGTGCATCATGATTTTCGATGCATGGCCTAACAGAACCACATCATTTTTCATTTGAAGTCCTTGTGTTTTTAACTTCTGTGCATCCTAATGTAGAATCAGCTGGTTGGAATTTCCTTCTACTGTTCTTCCTTGGCGAACCTCATCTGTTGGCTAAATCAACATTTCTAAGCTATTAAAAGCAATATAAACATTAACTAGATAATTTAGAATTGAAAACAAGCCAGTCGAAACTGAAAACATAAGCGTAGAGCCATACGTTATTCTGTAGGGTTTGTGTACATTGAGCTTAATGTTTTAAAATCTTTCCAGAGAACTAGAAGATGTTTTACTGGTTTAAATGCATTATCCCCTTACTTTGTATGTTATCCGAAGGCAGGGAGATGTACTGAATTAACTCTTGCACTACTCATAAGGGTGATGCATTTAGAGTCATTTATCAGATAGCAGTTAATTTATAGGGAAAAGTACAGGTTTGAAGTGATTTCTTCATGAATGTCCACAAATGTGTATGCCACGGGCTAAAATACCATTCTTAGCAAGTTAAACCACACTGAGTACCTTACCTACTGTACATGGAAGCATCATGGTATGTGCCATGAGGGGTACAATGGTGTCACAGTCTCTGACATTCAGGAGCTCAAAATTTGTGGCAAATAAACACTGAACTTTGATAAATGGGTACAAGTGGGGCTGCTGCTGCTGCTTGAATTAAGTCTGTTAATTTTTTTTCTAAGTTTAATAGAGTTCTAAATGGGAAAATTCCATTGTATTGCCTTTGGGGAAAAGTTTTTTAAACCTTGGTCCTATTTTAAGAGATGATAGGATTTAATCCAAAATTTTTATTCTTTAAAAACAGTTGTCTAACTCTTACAAAGAGGTGTTTGTCTAAAATATTTTAGAACTCTTTTTTGAGAGAATAAACTGGTCAGAGCATAATTCAGCTCACTCAATCATTTCACACATCCACAGGTGACAAGCTCACCACGCAGAGTGTCATGTCTATGCATTTCTTGGCAAAACAGTTAATTTACTTACTGTACTTACTGTTCACACTCTTTTACTTTTTTGCTGCACAATGGATAATGGGTAGATGCATTTGGAAGTAGTGCTTCTGAACCCCAACCTGCACCTCAGGCTGCTTCTAGTTCATCAGCATCGGCAGACCTACTAGCTGGTAATTAATTAAATTAAAATAAAATGGTATTTTGTGGAAGTTAAGTTTGGGTATATCTTTGTAAGTAACAGGTATGGAAATTTCAAGGTGCATGTTTTCTTTCCCTTTTGAGACATAAAATTGAAAAACAAGACACTGTATAATAGAAGGTTATTTCCCAGGATTTTATGAAGTAAGTATTAAAATCACAGTTGCAAAGAAGTCACCCCTATGGCTCCTTGGATGCTCCTAAATGCCTTACTTTCAGTTAGCACATTTCTTTTTGTTTACTAAAAAAGTAGTATGCTTATATAGCGAATTTTATCTTGTATTGCCTGTGCCCATTTTTTAAAAGGAATTTTTGTGGAAAGATACCATTATGTTTGACAATTTATTCTGTAACATGAATCACTCTAGGAGAAACTGTCATAAATTTCTACCAGGGTTGAACGTGCTGCTACCTATGCCACTTTTTCAACTAGCTGGTCTTTTTTTTTTTTTTTTTTTTTTTTTTAGTCTGAAAACCTCTGGAGAGATCCCAGTTCAACCGGGCTATGGTGTGGAGTAAACTGGTACAAGATGCCTAGGATTATTGCTTATTGCCAGGATGGGATAGATAAAATAAAAGGGAACATTTCAAAGACTCAAAGATAGTAAAAGTCAACTATCAGTCTTCCTTGGAGGCTGGGCAAAGTGTGTTTAATGATAGCCAGATTGAGAAATTACTATTTTTACAGGCAAAGCATTTGCCGTTTGCAAGATCACAGCAGTAAGTTTCCGGCTCAGGTTATGAGTCAAACGCACCAGGCACTGCTGGCTTACCTCATCCGACCTTACTTAGAAGGGGACTCGCAGGAAGTGCAGCAGACACAGACGCACCTTCCAGTGTCCCTCCCCAGTCACCACAAGGGATGCATTTGGTCATAAGGTTGGCAGGGGATTGATGAGAGTGTGGGTCACGTCAGCATAAGGAAGTTGCCATGTACGGATTCTCTCAGTTTAAATTTCCTGCTGGTCATGTTACCTTTGAAAGAGTTGGCGACCGGGTCTTCTTTTTTCATGTAATGAACAGTCTTGGCCAGCTACAGCAGGCACAGAACATTCATTCTTGGATGAGTAATGAGTGGTGACCTCACGGAAGGACACTTGTCACCTTTCAGTATTGTAGGAAGTTTGGGATGAGGTCCAGTCTTCTCTCAAGAGGCCGGCAAGGGTAAGCACAGCCCAGCCGCGACCCTCCCCTTCCATCGGTCCTTCAGACCAGCTATTTGGCCATCTTTCTCGGGGGCAACAGCGGTTTGTTTGTGTCTGTCCTCTCCTCTCCAGACTACCCTGGTTAAATATGACACTCCTGGTTGCTGAATCCACTTCATACCAGTGACTGCCAGCTGGTATTTTCGTGAACAGTGAAGAACCAGGGTCCCACTGTAATGTCGCTGTGGACTTTGGAAGCTGCAAATATAAGAGGCAGGGTGCTTAACACAAAACACAGTTGGTTATTTGGGGGAGAACATACTGGCTTGCCTGGCTTTTCTCCTGGCCTGGGTATTCTTCATCACGTCTTCAAACTGGTCATGGAAACCTTCACACTCTTACAAAACCAATAACCTAAATTTAGGTTTTCGAGGTTCAGCAACAGGTTTTTAACAGGCCACAGAAATACCATGGTTTTAAATGGCTATTTGGGGGAAATGGCCTTGTCAATTTCAAAATGAGATCACTGGTTATAAGCCTTTGGCTTTGCAGTTATAATTAAGGTTGAGATGACATATGAAATCAAATGTTCTGGCTTTTTGCAGAGTTCTAAGAAGTCTTTCTTTCTCTCGGGGTTACGTAGACCCCAAAGAGGGATTATAAGCCTATCAGACAGCAGCCTGGCAAGTGCCTGGTCCGCCATGTTGAGCATTTCCAGGGCTGCAACGCGCATTGTCCTCAATCCATTTAACCTCCCTGTGCTTCCAGGGCTGAAACCTGAGATCTTGTGTTTCCAGAAGAGCCAAGAACACTGGAAGTAGGTGCAGAGAGACCAGTTAAACTAAAGCCTGTGGGAAAAGACAATATTCCCTTCCAATTCAAAGTCAGACGTCAGTGGCAGAGCCAAGAGATTTGCTCCTGGGGGTGAGATAGGGTCTAAAACACACCTGGAACAAACCGGAAGAGTTCTGTCACCTACTGCCGAGTACAACATCGGGGACCCAAGCCTCAGCTGCACAGTTTTGTGTATGGGGAGGTCCTAAAAAGGAAGTACACAAAAAGTACAAGTTAGAACACTTCACCAAAAGCAAGCTTAAATTGCTCAATTGTGTTGTCCGTCCTGAAATCTTAGTAAAATGGGAGAGAAAAGGAGAAAATTAGTGATGAAAGTGACAGCGTCATTTACGTGGGTTTTATTGACTGTGCTTCCCATTTTTTCCACCACATCATCTTGTGACTTTTTCAGTGATGGGAAAGTATTTTGTGCACCTTTTCTTCTTTCTCTCTTTTTTTATTTGAATAAATTAATTTTAATATAAGTAGGTGTGAATGGGTTTTACTGTCTAGTTTGCTTTACAAATGATTTTTATAATTTAATTTGTACATATCTGAATCTGATTTACATGGCACAAGGCCAACTATTCTTTTACCTTATATCCTGATATGAGAGATTTTAAATTCTAATCTCCCTAGGTCTTAATTATTTGGGCTAGTTTCTCATACTTCTCTGTGTTCTGCTTATAGAAAAACATTTCTTATACTTGCTTAGGTAACAAAACAGCAAGAATCCATCTTCTCATTGAAGAATATCATGGAATATGAATAGAATTTTATAATATGAGCTAGAGGCAACTTTCCTAGCCAAAAACCCTGCTAATGTACACAGTATAAAACCCCAGTCACGTTTATATATTTAATCTAGCTGACAGTGGCTATTTCAGAGTTTTCAAATTGCCCAGGCATTTCTGTTGAATGAATATCAATGGTAGAACAAATATCTGGGGCACTGTGCTATGGATGGTAATTTGCAATGAAGCTTAACGTGTGTTACACTTGTGTGTGTGTCTATGGGGAGAAAACAGTTAAGTCCACAAGCTGTTGAAATAAAGAGAAAATTGAAAAAAAAAAAAGATAAATGAGTCCCATTATAGCTAAAAAGAAGTCCACAAATATAAGGGTCAAAGTAGGAATTTGAACCAAAAAAAATGAGAGAAAGTTATATTCTGTGAGTCTTTAGAATCTTCTGTTATTGGCTTTTAATAATAAGACTATTTTTTGAGAGAATAAAAAAGAAAAATAATACACATCCACAGTAACAGAAGGTATAGACTCTAAAAGTAACACTGGTTGCTGAACAGGGGCTCTTGCTCCTCAATTTTTTTTTTTTTTTGAGGGAACAAATTTACATATATGTAACAAGGGAAATGCATTAAATATGTAGTATAATTAAATGTTTAAAATGATTTTTAGAGATTTTAAACCAAAAATTAAGAATCATCTTAAAATTGGGGAAAAAGCTTTGTCAAAAATTGGTATATAGAATTTCAAACTAGAAAACAAAGACTAAATGGATTTAGGCCTATCTCTCATAAAATCTGGTTGTTATTCTTTATTCAAATTTACTTCTAGAACTGTCAAATAATACCAATTCCAGAATTGAACTGTGCATGAAATATCATCTTAGTCATCTACCCCTTGAGTAAAAACTTCAAGTTCTGTTTGGTGTACCCAAAGTGGTGAAACTAGAGAATATTCTAGAAAAGACAACTGATTTAGCCAAAAGAATAATTCTCTCCAAATCATTGAGATTATTGGTAGGATACAGATATCCATATCTCAAGTGAAGTCTGACTGGAAACTTGAAAGTTAAGTTTGTAGCAAATAAAAGGAAATATTATGTCATTCAGCGAAGAATAAAGTTCTCAAATTCCTCTTCAGATACACCAGCTAAAAACTTAGGTGTTTGAAATATATAGATTACTGGATGACAGATGTAAAAATGGATTATTGAGGGAGATTAGGTGTATTATGCTTAACTTCCGAAGTTGACATCAAGCAGGAAAACCATGTTCTTCAATAATAGACGCGATTCTGGGGCGACCGCACCACAGATTTGTACTAGCATAGGAATGTGCCACATCCTATCTTTAATTCCAAAGGCAGGGAATAATATGGGCTGGTCTTATGGCCCTTTGTAGTTTTGCATTCTCTGTTAACCAAATGACACAGATGACTTTTTAGCAGAGCCACAGAGGTCTTTGAACTGATTTAAAATACAAAAATGTTCAGTGTGGAGTTAATATCTAATAATATCCACTGAATGGGAAGATCTACAGAGAACCAATTCTTTCATACTCTGGGTGGAGAGGAAGCAGTCTGAAACGTGTCGGACAAAAGGGTATTAGTCCTAGAAATATTGACTCTCTCAGATTGATCTTATTAACAGCTGACTGTATTACAGAGTAATTGAGACGACATCACCTTTAACATAATGGAACAAATCTGAGTGTGGGGGTGGTGTGTGTGGGAGTGTGTTTATCTGCCAGTAGTTTTAAATTTTCACTCTCCTGACCCAAGTGATATGTTATATCAACTGTGACTGTCAGTTTTGATATGTCTGTTAATAGAACTTCCTTAAGTGTGTAGGCTGTTCCCTTTAGAAAGATAGATTCGTAAGACTCTCTGTGACAAAAGGCAACATATCTGTAGATGGTTGAGCACTTGAAGAGAGACGGCAATTCAGTCATAGTATAAGACAGTCCAAATATGCCTGTAGGATGTCCGGAAGCCTACTGATTGTTACCTTCAGTTCCATAGAACATCTTTCTTAATATAATTTAGAACCATATAGAAAGAAAGAGTAGTGGTTTGGGGTTTTTTTTTTATTACTTACCTCTATTCCAGGACTCTAAAAGGAGGAGTTCCCCTGTTTAATGTCTATAATTTTCCTGTTTAACCCTTCATTCAGAGTATAGCAGTAGATTATTTTCTTTAAGACGATCAGTTGGTTATTTTATATCACTTTATAGCTTTTTAATTAGTCTAGATTTGTGAGGGCACCTACTTCATAAGAACTGAGTATAATGGGGAAAAGGTCATCTTTCTAGATCACTGTCAAGTCTATAAGCCTACAGGAAGAGTACAACTCTGAAGTTATTCCCGGCTGAGGAAAAGAGGCCATGTAGTATTGTGGTGAAAAACCCAAGCTCTGGAAGATTCCTGTGTGGAATCCTGGCTCTCATTTGCCATCATTTGACCTTGGGCAGATTATTTAATTTCTCTGGCCTCGGCGTTTTCATTTGTAAAACTTCACGGAGTTGTGAGGATTAAATGAGCTAATGTGTGTTTTGGTTTGAACAATAGAAACCTATTTTTGTAGGACCAAAATGGTCAAATATTAGCAATCCATACGGTTCATAAGGTTCAACCTAAAAAAATGCTTAGAATAGCAACTCTGGTGGTACGTGGTGAGCCTGATGCCAGTGTTGGCTTTACCCTTCACTTACTTAGAGAAGTCACTAATTTTTTTTTCATTATTCACCTATGGATGTGATCTACTTATCTTATGAAACTCAGTAGTACTAAGCAGATGAACCTTGTGTAAATGCCTGTTTTTCTCTTTCTACCACTGAATCCTGGGTGGATATGTTACCTTTCCTTTGCATCCCTTCTCCCAGTCATGGAAAGATGGATTGAATCAGATGATCAAAAGGCTTTTTCCAACACTAATATGCTGTGACTCTAGAATAAATTGTGTCTTCTTGGTCAAGTTTTAAGAAACTGAGAGTCAAGAACAGTTGTCTCCACATTCACCTACAACCATAGAAAAATTGCCTAAATTAACCACAGCCATCTTCCAACTTGAGGTGTGGGATGTTTCCAAGAAGTCCACATCAACACAACTGTCAATCTCTCTAAAACCAAATGATCCCATCCACAAAAATACTTACTTCCAGCCCATTTTTGCTTCATAATATTGGTTCTGAAAGATCTGAAGAATGTCTTTTCTTCAGTTAGGAAAGTTACATAATGCCTATGTCAGTAAAATTCTAAAATCACTTCAGGGTAGCCACTGTGAGCTTTAAAGACCATCCTCTATTAGGTAACAATTTTCCAAATTGCATTTTTTTCATACATATACAAGAAAAGCCTGACCTTGTGTCATTATCAGTGTCTGGGAGCAACATGACTTGAACATTATTGCCTGCTTTAGAAAACAGTAGCCAGAGAATTTCTGTGCAAGTCATTTTCAAAATTATAAACTAGTTCTATAGAATGAAAAGTTTAAGGATTTTTTAAGCATTATCTATGTTTTCGCAAGTAGTACGTGAAAGAGAAGATGTGGTTAGATTAGAAATGAATCTTTATACCCAAACTGAATATAGAAAAGACTTCTGGAAGTAATAAATCCTTTGGTAGTAGAACATCTTCCAACGTCTTACTAAGAAATCGCCGCCCTCACCAGTGGCGTGTTGTAGACAGAAACAGTACAGAGTGAGCTGTGCTGCTGCTTCTGTCTGTTATTTGAGAGAAATTATTTGCTTCCAGCCTTCAAAAGGACTTCAAATTTGAAGTCTGTGATGGTGTTAGGGATGCAGCCTGGTTTGCTGGGAGGGGGAAGGGAACAGAGAAGAGCTTGATTGCTGTACAAAGGAATCTGCGGCATGTGAGGGGCGCCTGGGTGGCGCAGTCGTTAAGCGTCTGCCTTCCGCTCAGGGCGTGATCCCGGGGTTCTGGGATTGAGTCCCACATCGGGCTCCTCGGCTGGGAGCCTGCTTCTTCCTCTCCCACATGGGGGGGAGCCCACACTTAGGAGTAGCAGCAATGGGACTAGAACGTGTATGAAAGTTATTAAGGAAGACTTCGTGGCAAAGTGCATGCATTTTTTTAAATTTGTGTTTTATTATTACACTAAGCATTTTCTAACTACCCGGTATTGTGCTTTGAAGAAACAAAATTTTAATATAATGAAATGATCTCAATTTTAACCCTAGTGAGACCTCCTTAGCTTGTTGTAGCCCCAGTGTAATAACACAGGTTCTCTTAACGAGAGTATATATTCTTAAGTGCTATCTTATTTCTGATTAATTTCGATCTCATTAATACATGACAAAACTGGCTGTTCCTGGGAGGGAGGTTGGAGGGGTAGGTGGTGGGGTTTTGAAATAGGTGATGGGGACTAAAGAGTACTTAACATGATGAGCACTGAGTAATGTATCGAATCAGTGATTCACTCTACTGTACACCTGAAACACTAGTATAACACTGAATGTTGTACTTGAATTTAAAAAATAAATGAAAATCTTTTAAAAATACGTGACAGGTATCAAAGCACATGAAAAACTTTTTAAAAACTACCCAGTTTTACTGACTTCTCATCTATCTACATGCATTCAGTCCCTCTCAGTCTCCTATAGTTCGTCCTGTTTTTCTGGCCTTTACCTACCTTTAGTTGTTTCCACTTATATTTTTCTGGAACTGTTTTTTTTCTCAGGATTTGGGGGTTCTTTTATGGCCCCTTCTCCGTCACCAGTGACTCCAGCTCAGAATAACCTGCTACAGCCCAACTTTGAGGCAGCTTTTGGAACAATGCCTTCAACTTCCAGCAGCAGCTCCTTTGATCCGTCAGGTGAGGTGGTGATTTTCAAATGTTCTTTTCATTTGTTCTGATTGTGCAATAGCCCACTTAAGGTTAGTATGATATCAGGAAACTTACAAGCAGATATTGAGTGGTGACCTGGTTTTAAAACTTTAATAAGTCTCTTATTCTGTATTTTAAGTAAATATTTTCAGTGCATTCTGGAAGATATAAAGATGACCTGTAATCCTTTTCTGTGTTTCTGTTTTAATTTTTAGCAGAAATCTAACACCACACACCCCATCTGTTTGCATGAGCTTACATGCACGCGGTTTAGAGGTGGTTAAGGGAAAACAAACACTTAACGCAGTATCTGAATGTTTGGACACTCCCATTGCTATTGCTTACACCCTCTGAAGCTTGCATGGCCCTCGGTTTTATGAAGTTGGGACACAAGTAGTATTCTTGGCCTGCCTTTAATCTTTCATGCTGCTGTCATTTTGTTTGTATTCTCTTCCATTCTACTCTTCCCATGCTGGG
Source organism: Ursus arctos (assembly GCF_023065955.2). Classification (NCBI taxonomy): domain Eukaryota; kingdom Metazoa; phylum Chordata; class Mammalia; order Carnivora; family Ursidae; genus Ursus; species Ursus arctos. Next base: position 35,662,218 of record NW_026622974.1, on the reverse strand, counting down.
TCCTTACTACAAATTTTCAATGGGTGAGTTTTTGGCAATTAAATGTGTTTCAGAAAACACCCTAAATATATCCCCTGCCTGACAATTTGGTTGCTTCTATTGCCAGTGCCTAGTCGAATGCTGTCGTTTTCCAATTTAGAATTATTGTACAGTAGTGTTGATGGTAAATATTCGTAGTTTTTTTAATGAAAATTAACCACAAAAATTTTGACATGGATAAGATATTAACAACAACTTATGCAAGTCTTCTAAGTCTGTATTTTGAATGGTCTTTCTGTATTCTAGGAACTAAGCAAGTTGGTAATTGGTTATATACTGACCAGGAACCATCAATAACAGCATGATGCCTAATAGTTAGAATAGTTTTCCCTTTAAATATTCCTTTAAAGTTGGAACCAAAATTGACTGCTTATAACCAGGGTGGGGGGGTCAAAATTTTTACTTCTAAAATATGGTCAGCTGTTTTTCAGATACTTATTACTACTTCCTGCCCATTAGATCAAGTTTTATTCCAACCCTAACTTCATAGGAAACCAGGAGATCCAGCCTTCTTTTCTCACTTAAGAATTGTTTTAAAGATAAGCATTATAGGGGGGAAAAAAGGCATTGTAGGATTTGAGAGAGAATTGTTTAGGCTTAGCTATAAATTATTACCATCTTCAATAAAAAGTATTTCAGTGATTGTTTTTAATAAGAGTGTCAGTGGCTAACACTGAGTGGCATTATAACAAAGGCATATATATTATCTAATTTAATCTTCATAACAAAACCATGTCATAGTAGTACCCTCCCCATTTACAGATGAGAAAACTAAAGTTCAGATGGTAACTTTCTCGAAGTCACACAGGTAGTGAGGCATGCAACTAAATTTGAGCCTAATTCCAACCCCAAAATCTGTGCTCTTTCCTGTACATTACACAGTTTTCCATCTTTGTTTATGTTTACTAGTGTTTCTGTACTTTCTGAACAGACAGATGTAGACGTGTTCTTGGTGTTACAGTCATAAAAAGTGTGGATTACATGCCTTCTTTTGTAAGATTGTATGTTTACTTGTTTTATAGTTTTTCGGAAGATAATTTCCCTTTAATTTTGCATATGGCCTTTTTTTCTTTTTTCAATCATTCTGAACCTGGTCTATTTGATTTCCAGTGTTTGATGGCCTAGGTGATCTACTGATGCCAACCATGGCACCAGCCGGGCAGCCTGCACCCATTTCAATGGTACCCCCCAGTCCAGCTATGGCAGCAAGCAAAGCCCTTGGGAGTGACCTTGACTCATCGCTTGCCAGCTTAGTAGGCAGTGAGTAATACAGTTTTTTTGTTTTGTTTTGTTTTTTACTGCATCATATACAAATTTTTTCTCTATCTCTTTATATGTATTTTTTTTCTGGATTCACTTATGGGTGAGTATATCAAGGAGTGGACAGAAATTCTTTATGCTTTACCCAGTACAGTTCCTTGGAAGATGAACAGTTGTTGTGCCATTGTCTCACAAGCAGTACCCATGCCATTTCTTATCTAAATTACTGAAGGTATAATTAGAGAGCATATGCAAGTGTGAAACCAAGTGCATTACGTATAGTAAGTACTTAATTTTTTATTTCACTTGGAAATAAGAACACAGAGTAACTTAAATATTGACAATTGAGCATCCATGTGAATTTAAGTTACTCAACAAATATTTATTGAGTACCAAGCACTCTTCCAGGCTTTAAAGATAAATAAGCAAACAAAACAGGTATTAATTTCTGTTCTTACGGTACTCAGCAAGGGGAGAGACAAACATTTTCAAATAAATAAATTCCGTAGTATGTTAGGTCCAAAGCACTATGGAGAAGAAACAGATCAGGCAAGGGGGAATTGGGAATGCTGCAGAGTGGGAGTTAGGGTAGGTCTCACTGAGAAGGTACAATATGAGCAAAGATTTGAAGGTAAAAAAATGAGCCCCATGGATATCTGAAGGAGAATATTTGCAGGCAAAGGAAATAGCCAGTGCAAAGGCACTGGGGCAGAAAACTGCCTGGCATGTTCAAGGAACAAGGAGACCAGAGGCTGAAGATGGGCAAGTGAAGGAGAGAGTCCTAGGAGATGAGGGCAGCTGGTACAAAGGCTGACCTTTCCTTTTAACCCTGAATTTGATTTTTCATTAAGATGAATGGGTTCACCATTACAGATACCTTTCACTTTTTCTCAAGGCTTTAGAAGGTCCTTGATACAGACTTTTTTCCCTATGAATTATCCAGTGGACATAGTTTTGTTTCCCTTTCATCGTCACTGGTCTGGGCATCCATGAAAATGCTTTGATGACACCATGGAGAGGTTATTTGAGTATTTGTTCCTACTCTAAAATTTCATCTCACTGAAGGATAGTTGGCAATGGTAACTGCTTTTACTGGCACTCCAATGTATCATCCAGATTCTCCTTCAGAAATAAAGGATTTATACCTCTAGCTGCTGCAAGTGCATTGTTTATGGCAAAAGGTAGCAAGAGAGAATATTTTTGAGTAATTAAATTGCTATGTGTCCTGATTATAGTAATGATTACATGAATTCATGTATTTATCAAAATTTATAGAAATGTAACAACCCACCCCCCCCCCAAAAAAAACAATGATTTTCTCTATAGGTAAACATTTTTTTTTAATTAAAATATTTTCCGGGATGCCTAGGGTGGCTCAGTTAAATGTCTGATTCTTGATTTCAGCTCAGGTCACAATCTCAGGGTTGTGGGATCTAACCTCATGTCACTTAGGATTCTCACTCTCCCTCTCCCTACCCTCTTGCTCTCTCTCTAAAAAAAATAACAATAATAAATAAAATAATAATTAAAATATCTTCCAAAACAGAAAAAAATTACTTACATACTCCCTACCAATATTCTAGTTTGCTTTTTTACAGAAATTGACAAGCTGAACCTAAAATTCATATGGAAATACAAGGAAGTCAGAATAGCCAAACACTAAATAAAAAAGCATAACCCTGGAAGACTCACACTTAATGAATTTAAAAATTACTACAAAGCTACAATAATTAAGATAAGTGGTACTGCTGCATAGGGATAGGCATGTACCTCAATGGGATAGAATGACAGTCTAGAAATAAACTTACACATCTGTGCTCAATTGATTATCAACAAAGGTGCCAAGACAGTTCAATGGGAAAACAGTTATCTTTTCTTTTTTTTTTTTTTAAGATTTTATTTATTTATTTAACAGAGATAGAGACAGCCAGTGAGAGAGGGAACACAAGCAGGGGAGTGGGAGAGGAAGAAGCAGGCTCATAGCAGAGGAGCCTGATGTGGGGCTCGAACCCAGAACGCCAGGATCATGCCCTGAGCCGAAGGCAGACGCTTAACCGCTGTGCCACCCAGGCACCCCAACAGTTATCTTTTCAACAAATGGTGCTGGGACAGCTGGATATCCGCATGCAAAAGGATGGAATTAGATTTCTTGCCTACTCCAAAATAATTAATTTCACAGTGGATGAGAACTAAATGTAGGAGCCAAAATTATAAACTCTAAGAAGAAAATGTATTGGTAAATAAATCTTTATGACCTTGGATTGGGTAACATTCTTAGATATGACACCAAAAGCACAGGCAACAATAGATAAAAATAGATAAATAGAACTACATTAAAATTAAATTTGTGCTAAAAGTGACACTATCCAGAAAGTGAAAAATAACCCACAGAATGGAAGAAGGTATTTGTAGAACATAGATCTCATAAGGAGCTTATACCCAGAATAAATAAAGAACTCTTACAACTCAATAATGAAAAGACAAATAACCCGATTTTAAAATGTTCAAATGATTTAAGTAGACATTTCTCCAAAAAATATAGACCTGTGGCCAATATGCACATGAAAAGGTGCTCCACACCAGGCATCTGGGAAATGCGTATCGAAGCTGCATGAGATATCACTTCTCACCCGTGAGGATGGCTGGAATTAGAAAACACAGTAACCACTGTTGAGGAGAACGTGGAGAAATTGAAACTCTAACATGGCTGGCGAAATGTAACCGTGGAAAGCAGTTTGGCAGTTTCTCCAAATGTGAAGCGGACTTACCCGTAGGCAGAGAGAGCACCACGAGATGAGCCTAGAAAGCTCTTCCCCCACACGTCTGCTCAGCTCTGTGCATATCTCACCTCCATGAGGCCTTCCTGGGCACCCTGTTTGATGCTGCCTGTCCCTCATCCTACCTACCCCATCCCCCACACTCTGCTCTTCCTTTGCTTTTTCCCATGGGCTTTCTATCACCTTAGTGGCCTATATGATTTATTATTTTATTATCATCTATCTCACCCTATGAGAATGCAGATTTCTCCACAGTTGGGATCTTCGTTTTCTTCCCTAATAGATCCCAAGTGCTTAGACAGTGCCTGGCATCTGTAGAGCTCCATAAATATTTGTGGAAGTAATGAATGAATTGAGATTAGAGTCAAATGAGTAAGCCAGTTCAGGGGTCCCGAAGACGACCTTCACTCAGAGATCCGCTAGGATTCGGAGGACTCAGCTCATGGTTGTACTCACAGCTGAGATGTATTACAGCAGCACCATAAGGACGCGCAGCTGGGTCTTCAGGGAAAAAGACACGGCGGAGCTTGGAAGAATCGACATACCGACTTCCTTACGCTCTCGCCTTCCCACGTGTGATGTTTCTGCCCACGGAAGCCCTGTAGAGGCTCCACACCCAGGGGATTTATAGGGTGCTGATTATGTAGGCACCCTGTGCCTAACTGTCCCAAAGTTTCAGTCTCGCAGAAGAAAAGCAGGTGTTCAGCATGAACCACATTGTTTGTACAAGCAGTTTAGACACAGGAAGCCACCCTTATCATTCGGAAAAATATTCTCTTAGTAGAGAGAACAGTTTACTAAGCTAGGTGCCTAGATGCCAGGCACATAGGCCTTTCTAAGAGAAGAGTCTCAAGCCTGCTATGTTTACTCTTTCCTAGACACCAGTTGACATTAAAATGTGATCCTTAAGTATAACGTGAAGTAAAAGAAAATGTTAGATTTCTGAACATGTTTCCTAACATAGTTTCTCCTTTGTAAAATTGAATACAGTCATTCTTAGGCAAAATATGGACCTTTTCTAGACTACTGACTCTTTGATCTTTTAAATGTCATATCATTTAAGCTGAGTATAGACATTTAAATTCTGTTTTCTTTTATCCTTTTATAGATCTTGGAATTTCTGGTACCACATCCAAGAAGTAAGTGTTTTTGAAATTATCTGGTTTTCTTGTGACAATGTATTTAGATTTATTTGAGACTATTAAACTCATTGGAGCAATAACTCACTCTCAAGCTAGGTAATTTCAAAATTGGTTTTTATTACATTCTGGATTTTTGTTTTTGTTGTTATTCTACTGGAACCTCCAAACTGTTGGCTTTGCAATGAAAAGGGACAATCTATTTCAGGCTTGACGATTGCCACTAAGTTATCGCTCGAAATCCTTGGGAATTATGGTTTGAGTGCTTTACTAGCTTTAAATTCTAGAATCATTACACTATTCCCAGCTAACATTGGTTTTAGAAAGTCTCTCACGGAGGATCAATTTTAAGGAGAATGGTAAGAATGATAAACAATGTGCCCTTTCTTTAGATGCACATTTCAACGTTCCTAAAATCGGGATGCATTTTACAATAGATATATCTTATCGTTCACTGGAAGGCAGGTTATGGTCATGATCTAGTTGTGTGAAACCTTCTGATGAGCCCTCTCAGATCTAGAAGTCCCATCAGGTACGAAACAAAAGACAGGTATTTGACAGAATACAGGCACACAGTATTTATGATATACTTATTTGGAATTTTCTCTAACCAGTGAGGAATTTGGTTGAGTTTTGTGACGCATTGTTCTATTGGAAGTGATAGGAAATTCCTGCTACCATTGAGATCCAAACTCTAAATGGTTTTTTGTCAAATGCGTTTATGCTTTCTTAGATATAAGACTCCTTTATAATTTTTAACCTGTTCTCTCAACAACTCAAACAGACTGCTTCTAACCCCAAATTAAAGTATGTAATGAGCCACACACACTCTTTTCTGATTAGTGTGTTTTAATATTTTTGTGTGTTTTTGCACGCTTGATTTAGGGGAGATCTTCAGTGGAATGCGGGAGAGAAAAAGTTGACTGGTGGAGCCAACTGGCAGCCGAAAGTAGCCCCTGCAACCTGGTCAGCAGGCGTCTCACCAAGTGCACCTTTGGTACGTAGCCAGCGGAGGCCAGGGTGGTGCCGACAGTTTGCCACTTTCCAAGTGTATAGGACCAAGTACACTTTGTTTAATTTTACTACGACACTGTATTTTTTCACCCACATGGAAGGAACCTAAGCCAGAGGCAATATTTACCAAAATGCAACTTGCATTGACTTTCTGTTTAATAAAGATTGTGACCTATTTTTTATTTTCATTATTTCAAAATAGTATTTCTGCTTCTTTAGATATCAGTTCTATATTTGCACAGTTGTGGAAACAACTTTTCAAAAGGCTTGAACATCATTGATCATTATCTATATTTTTATCTCATTTTTTGCCCACGTTACCTGATTGTCTTCATAAGTAAGGAAAAATTTTTTTTTCTTACCAGAAAAATGGGGCAGTTTTCTGTTGTGTAAGTGGACTTTCATTATAAAACCCTATTCATTCTGCTCACCATTTTTTTAAATTGAAACTACCAACACCATCTTTTCTATAAAATTTAAATAGATTTCATTTTTGTGCATTAAATCACGATTAATACCATCATTCACTTTGTGAAAGAGCATATCACTGGAAATAAAGACTAATTATTATTTTGTGAGATTTGCAACCACAAAAAGGACGTTTCCAGGGTAGGAAAATTTACTGTTTTCCTGTATATGCCCCATTTTTAGCAAAAACAATGTTAATCACTGTTTCCCAAGCTTATTTGTAATTTTTCACCTTGGCTTACTCCCCTACCCCTGTCTAAATCACCCTCTTCTCTAAGGCTTTCTTGATGCCATCCTCTCCTGGTTGCCTGAATTAATTTCTGACCATCACCCACCAACCCCACCCAAACAAATATGCATGGAAATGAATTAATATAAATTAGAATATAAACACTTTAGATGCCATTAAAAATAATCATGCTCCATAAATTGATTTAAATACTTGAATTTTAGAATTTAAAATGTTTTCTTTTAAATAGCATGATAAATAGTAATGTTTTATATATAAACAGTTTTATTATAGTTTTATAAATAAAAATAAGTTTAAACCAATAAGAAAAAGGCCTTTTGAACTAAAATTTACCATTAAACAATACTAATAGTATTAATCAAATTACAGTTTATACCATAGTTTCTATAAGAAAAAACATTCTGTGCTCGGCCTTCAGTTCTCAAAACCTCTAGTCTCCTCACCCAACCCCATGGTTGTTAGAGGGAAATTTAAGGACTAATATTCTCTGTCTTTGGTGAACTCAGAGTCCAAAAGATCTTAATTTTAAGGTGTAATTTCTAACAAATAACAATGAGAAAATTGCCTATTGTATCTAGGTATTTATCTCTTTATCTTTGCATTATCTTAAAACAATGTTTAAGAGAACCATATGTAGCTACAAACTAAGGAGTTCCATTTTAATTTTACAAAGGATACTTAGTAAAAAACTATATATCTCTTAAACTGACCTATGCCTAAGATGACCATATAATTTATTGTCCAAACCAGGACTCATTTTGAGAGTGAAAGGGAGCATAGTCATTACCCTGGACCTCAAGTATTTACCTGTAGCTGGTGGCCCAGATAGATGCTGAGACCATAAGCTGATAGTCTCTGTCTTAGGGGGCTGCACTCCATTCTCAGAAACAAACATTTGAGAGCTACTATCTTGTCGTAGATAGAGGGAGAGAGAGTCAATAAATGTAAATAGAATCCCTAAAGAAAGAAAGAGCTTCTTTAGAACTGATCTTATAAATCTCTGAATGCCACATATTGAAACTTCACAATTTATATTATCATTACCAAGTTAAAGGAACTAATTTTCCTATTCTCTTCTTTGCAAAATTAGAGAGGCGCCATGTGTTCTGAGAAGTTTATACTTTAGCGGTGTTGCCCTTATCAGCAGGATAAAGCTTCAGTTGTTTATAACCTGGTTGATTTCAGAACTGTCATGGTGATAGATGCTAACAGAGTCTAAGGAAAGGGTGGTGAGAATATGGGTAGTTGGCACATCAACTGTAGGCTGAAGTGAAGGTGGAAAGGAAGACAAAAAAGAGAATGTCAAGTAGAATGCACACATCTGGTGATCATTGTGAATGAAGCCAGAAGACAATGGTTGTCAAGTTTTCTTTATGGGGCAGTTCACTAAACAATGAGGCTGTTTAACCAGGAAGCAGATAAGGGAGCACTACTTCAAAAATATTATTCAGGGACCCCTGGGTGGCTCAGTCCATTAAGTACAAGACTCTTGATTTCGGCTCAGGTCATGATCTCAAGGTCATGAGACGGAGCCCCACATTGGCCTCTGCACTGCGTGTGGAGCCTGCTTAAGATGCTCTCCTTCTCACTCTGCCCCTCCCTTCTCTCTCTCTCTCAAAAACAAAAACAAAAACCAGTATTAAGTTGGAGAGCTTACTTGGTCAACACATCTGAGATCAAGACTTTAACCATACAAGGTTAAGAATTCATCAGATACTTAACAGCTGTGTTGCTTCTTCAGGACAAGGCCGCTAAGTATCTGATTGGCAGGCACCATCACGGAGAATGAGATTAATATTCTCATTGTTTTTAAAACTCCAAAACTCCTTATTTTTATTTATGAAGTAGAAGACTTTAAGTTGTTTGTGGTTAAACTCCAGAAAGTAACAGTACGCTTTAGCATGAAGTATCCACAACAGCTGTGGAAAGAGACACTAGAACAACAGAAATAATTTATCAGGAGGGCAGAGTTACGTGTAGTTCTGTTTCTTTTATTTATTTTCCTTGACATTTTAGGCAACAATATAAAGGCGGTCAAATGCAGAGCTATTTTATCTTTATTAAGATAAAATCTTAGGTGCAGTCTATGTAAATTTACTGCCCTTTATCCCATTTGCTGCGAAGCTCTTCTTTAACAAAGCTCTGGCTTTGCTTTTACTTAAGAAATTATTCTGGCTTAATTATGTAAGGTGGCCTCTGGCTTCTTCCCTCCAGCCAGTTCTTTCATAAAAGGTCTCTTCCACTTTCCTATTCCTTAGAATATGTTTGAGTCTCTTTTTCTAAGAATATTCAAGAAAAAGAGGGAGACTAAAATAAAGCTTAAGCCTCAGAAGCAGCGAGGCCGTGTTTCCGTATCTCCTGGTAATCTGTAGAGCTCTCCTTTCAGGTGGGAGATGAAGGGCAGATGTGAGGGTGAGACCCTCTGCGGCCTTTTACAGTTTGTACTGATAGACAAGAGCTGAGGTTACTCTTCCGGTTTGTTTCAAATCCCCCTCGGTTGCTGCTCGGAGGTGCAGCTCTAGAATTAGAGCACAGAACTCAAGTTAGATCTAAAAATCATAACGACCTGGACACTTGAAATAGGTCTCCTGGCAGGGCTCCGTCATCATGCCCATCAAGACCCCTGTGTTTCCACGGCTGCTGCTTCCTGTTTTCCAGTGCACAACAGACCTCTTAAGTTTTCATCACACAAACGAGGAAGATACTTGGAATTCAGAAATACATGCATTTGGCAAGAGAACACAGAATCTACAATTCTTTCCCTAAAAACAACTAATCTTTATATGCCTGCAAATCAAACACTCAGTTGAATGTTGAAAAAGAAAACAATTAAAAAAAAAACACCTTAGGATAAATAATATTTGAGGGGTAAATTATTAAGAGTTAATATATTTGAGCAAAATAGCAAACTTAGACTACCTCTAAATAATTTGACCCGTTTATTTGATCAGAATTTCTACAAGTTCATTTCATCTTGATAACCAATAAAAACCTTTTTTCTTTCATAGCCTGTAGTTCTAATGATAACAATTCTGGTAAATAATACAGTTATCACTGTATGATACAGTCCTGGTGAATGATAGGATTCTGGGTCTGGTGAATTGTCTACCACCTAACCTGTTGAAATGATGAGTAAAGAGTGAATCTGAAAATAGAAGACCTGAAGGGTAGGGGAGGAAAAGTAACTTTCCCTCTAACTTTCTAAATTCTTGGCTGAGATTCTTATAATAAAAGGTTAGCAAGAGAAAAACAAGTTTATTAACAGGTATACCATATATATATATGTATGTATGTGTGTATACACACACACACACACAGGAGATACCTAAGGAAAAATGAGTAACTCCCCAGCGTAGCCTAAGCCACTGGCTTCTACACCATCTGCAGCTGAAGACAAAAGCAAGCAAGCTGTCCAGTGGCCAGTCTGGGGGAGTTACCGGGAAAAGCAGGGTAATCTAAAGGTAAGATTTGTTGTATAGATTTCAGGCAGTGTCTTTTCCATGGATAAGATCCTCTTGGGATTTAGTCAGTCTTCTCTTCCTGGTACAGTGGGAGAGACGCTGACAAACGGAGATTTCCTTTGTCATGTAGCTGTCCCTTACAGAAGTTTAACTTCTACTCTGTTTTCAGAACTTCTCTTGCGTCTGCTGTTTCTCAAAATAATATATGCTAAAGAGGCATACTTAGGGATGGCATATTCTGCTACCCTTCAGTATTTTCAGTATTTTCTCTTTTTTTTATATTTTTGAGATAAAATTTACATCAACACTATATTCACCATCTTCACAATTTTAAAGTGTATAGTTTAGTGATTTTCAGTATATTTGCGGTGTTGTAAAACCATCACTCTTATCTAATTCCAGAATATCTCCATCACCCCAAAAAGAAACACAGTCCCTTTTCAATTTCCTCCTCTCCCTATGCCCTGGCACCTGATTTACTCTGTTCCTATAGATTTGTCTATTCTGGGTATTCCATATCAACAGACCCTTATAATGTGGAGGCTTTTGTGCCTGACTTCTTTCACTTAGCACAGCATTTTCAAGCTTCATCCACGTCGTAGCATGTGTTAGCACTTCATTCCTTTTTATGGCTGAATAATCCATGGTTTGGATATACCACCCTCATCAACTGACGGGCATTTGTGTCGTTTCCACTTTTTGGCTATTATGAAAAATACTTCTGTGATTCGTATAGAAGTTTTTGTGTGATTATATGTCCTCAGTTCTCTTGGGCATATACCTAGGAATGGAATTGCTGGCTCATGAGTAACTCTCTGTTGAGCTTTTTTGAGGAAATGCCAAACCTTCCAGCGGCCACTTCATTTTACATTCCCACCAGCAATATGCAGGGTTTCCTTTGTGGTTTTGATATGCATTTCCCTAATGACAAATGATGTTGAGCATTTTTTCATGTGCTTCTTGGCCATTAGTATGTCTTTTTCTTTTTTTTTGAGAAATGTCTTCACATCCTTTGCCCATTTTATGATTGGGTTGTCTTTTTGTTAAGTTCTCTGGATACTAGATGCTTATTAAATATATGATTTGCAAATGTTTTCTCACATTCTATGAGTTGTCTTTTTATTTTCTTGATAGTGTCCTTTGATAAATTTGATAAATGTTGATAAACTCCAGTGCACATTTCTGTTTTTGTTGCTGTCCTCTTGGTGTCATATTTAAGAAACCATTGTCTAACACAAGGTCTTGAAGATTTACACTTATGTTTCTTTCCAAGAGTTGTATAGTTTTATCTCTTACATTAGCTCTTTCACTATTTTAGACCCATTTTCATATATGGTGTGACATAGGGGTCCAAATTCATTATTTTGCATGTGAAAATCCAGTTTTCCAAAAACCATTTATTAAAGAAACTACTCTTCATTTATTAGTCTGGGCATCCTTGTCAAAAATCAATTGACCATAGATGTATGGGTTTATTTCCAGACTCTTTATTCTGTTGTGTTGATTCATATGTCCGTCCTTATGCCAGTACCATCACTGTTTCAATGTAGCTTTGTAATAAATTTTGAATCCAGGAAGTGTAAGTCCTCCAAATTTGTTTTTCTTTTTCGAGATTGTTTTGGCTATTCTGGGTCTCTTGCATTTCCATATAAACTTTAGGTTCCAATTCTCCATTTTTCCAAAAGAAGCAGTTGAAATTTTGATAGGGATTGCACTAAATCTATAAAGCAATTAGGAAATATTGCCATCTTAATATTAAATTTTCTAATTCTTGGACACAGGATGTCTATTTTCCTAAGTTTTTTATTTCAACAGTACTTTAACAAATTGTTTAACAATGTTTCAATGAGTCTTGTCCTTTTTGTTGTTGTTGTTTATTTTTTTTTTAGTAATCTCTATACTCAGCATGGGGCTTGAACCCACAACTCTGACATCAAGAGTCACACACTCTTCCAACTGAGCTAGTCAAGTGCCCCAAGTCTTGTATTACTTTTCTTAATTTTATTTCTAAGTATTTTACTTTTAGCGCTACTGTAAATGAATGTCTTTGTAATTGTATTTTTTGATTGTTCATTGATAGTGTACAGTGAACACCACACTGAGTTTTGTATATTGGTGTTATATCATGCAACTTTGCTGAATTTGCTTATTAGTTCTGATGACTTCTTTTGTATATATATTCCTAAGGATTTTCTGTATATAAGGTGATGTCATCTACAAGCAGAGATTGTTTTACTTCTTTTTTTCTTCCTGGTTGCTGTTTCTTTCTTTCTTGCCTGATTGCCACAACTAGAACTTCCAGTACATCTTTGTCTTGTTCTTAAGCTTTTAGTCATTCACTGTTAATATGATGATAGCCATGCATTCTTTGCAGATGCCTTTTATTTAGGTTGAGGAATTTCCCATATAATCTTAGTGTGTTGAATGGTATGTGTGTGTTTGATTTGTCATGAAAGGGTGTTGGATTTTGTCAAATGCTTTTTCTGCATCGAGTAACATGCTTACATGGGGTTTTTTTCTTATATTCTGTTAATACATTGATAGAGCAAACCTTACATTTCTGGGATAACTCTCACTTGGTCATGGTATATAATTCTTTTAATATGCTGCTGGATTTGGTATGCTAGCATTTTGTCAAGAATTTTTGCATCAGGGTTCCTAAAGGATATTGGTCTGTAGTCTTCTTCTAATGTCCTTGTCTGGCTTTGGTATCAGGGCAATACTGGCATCAAAGAATAATTAGAAAGTATTCTCCCAGTTTTTTTTTTCTTTTTTGTACATTTGAAAAGGATTGATATTAATTCTTCATTGTACATTTAATAGGATTCACCGGTGAAGCCATCTGGTTCTGGGCTTTTCTGTGGTGGAAGTTTGTTACTGTTGACTATATTGCCTATGCTGCACTTTTGTTTATAACTAGAAGTTTGTACCTCCTAATCTTGTTCATCCCCACCCACCTCCCCTCTGGCAACTACCAGTTATTCATATGTAAGAATCTGCGTTTTTGTTTGTTCATTTGGTTTGGTTTTTAGATTCCACATTTAAGTGAAATCATACGGTATTTGTCTTTCTCTGTCTAATTTATTTCACTTAGCAGATACCCTCTGGGTCCATCCATGTTGTCACAGATGGCAAGATCTTTCTTTTTATGGCTGAGTAATAATCCATTTCATATAGATTCCACATCTTTTCTTCTTTATCCATTCATCTCTTGATGGATGCTTAGGTTGTTTCCATATCTTGGCTATTGTAAATAATACTGTGATAAACAGGGGGGTGCATGTGTCCTTTTGAATTAGTGTTTTCATTTTCTTTGGGCAAATAGTAGTGGAATCACTGGATCATATGATATTTCTACTTTTAATTTTCTGAGGAACCTACATACTGTTTTCCACAGTGGTTGCACCCATTTACATTCCCACCAACAGCACGGGAGGGTTCCCTTTACTCCACACCTCACCAATACCTGTTCACTTGTTATCTTTTGTCTTTTTGATCTTAGCCATTCTGACAGGTGTGAGATGATATCTTATTATGGTTTTAATTTGCATTTTCCTGATGGTAAGTGATATCGAGCATCTTTTCATGTGCTTGTTCACCATCTATAGGTCTTCTCTGGAAAAATGTCTATTCAGGTCCTCTGTCCATTTTTTAATCAGATTGGTTTTTTGGTGTTGACTTTTGTGAGTTCTTTATGTATTTTGAGTATTAACCCCTTATTGGATATGTTATTTGCAAATATCTTCTCTCATTCCCTAGGTTGCCTTTTTGTTTTGTTGATTTTGATTTGGTTTCCTTTGCTGTGTAAAACCTTTTTATTTTGGTGTAGTTTCAAGTTTATTTTTGCTTTTATTTCTCTTGCCTGAGGAGACATATCTATAAATATGTTCCTAAGGCCAATATCCAAGAGGTTGCTGCCTATGCTTTCTTTTAGGAGTTTTATGGTCTCAGGTCTCACATTTAGGTCTTTAATCCATTTGAGCTTATTTTTGTGAATGATATAGGACAGTGGTCCAGTTTCATTCTTTTGCATGTAGCTGTCCAGTTTTCCAACACCATTTATTGAAAACACTGTCTTTTCCTCCATTGCATATTCTTGCCTCCTTTGTCATAGATTGATTGACCACATAGGCCTGGGTTTATTTCTGGCTCTCTATTCTGTTCCACTGATCTATGTATCTGTTTTTGTGTCAGTGCCATACTGTTTTGATTACTATAGCTTTGTAGTATATCTTGAAACCTGGAATTATGGTACCTCCAGTCTTGTTCTTATTTCTCAAGATTGTTTTGCCTATTTGGGGTCTTTTGTAGTTCCATACAAATTTTAGTATTCTTTGTTCTAGTTCTGTGAAAAATATTATTAGGTTTTTTTTTATAGGAATTGCATGGAATCTGTAGATGGCTTTGAGTATTATGGACATTTTAATAATATTAATCCTTCCAATCCATGAACAAGGTCTGTCTTTCAATGTGTTTATATCATCTCCAATTTCTTTCATCAATGTCATTGTTTTCAGAGTATAGATCTTTCACTTCCTTGATTAAATTTATTCCTAGGTATTTTCTTCTTTCTGGTGCAATTGTTTTCTTAATTTCTCTTTCTGCTACTTCATTATTAGTTTAGAGAAATGCAACAGATCTCTGTGTATTGAGCTTGTATTCTGTGACTTTACTGAATTCATTTATCAGTTCTTTTTTTTTTTTTTTTTTTTAAAGATTTTATTCATTTATTCGACAGAGAGAGACAGCCAGCGAGAGAGGGAACACAAGCAGGGGGAGTGGGAGAGGAAGAAGCAGGCTCATAGCGGAAGAGCCTGATGTGGGACTCGATCCCGGAACGCCGGGATCACGCCCTGAGCCGAAGGCAGACGCTTAACCGCTGTGCCACCCAGGCGCCCCTCATTTATCAGTTCTAATGGTGTTTTGGTAGGGTCTTTAGGGTTCTCTATATGTAGTATCCTATTTTCTGCAAATGGTGAGAGTTTTGCTTCTCCCTTACCAATCTGAACCTTTATTTCTTTTTCTTGTCTGGTTGCTGCAGCTAGGATATTCAGTACTATGTTGAATAAAAGTGGTGAGAGTGGACCTTCTTACCTTGTTCCTGATCTTACGGAAAAAGCCTTCAGTTTTTCGCCATTTAGTATGATGTTAACTGTAGGTTTTACATATATGGCCTTAATATATATATTATATATGTATGTGTATAGTCTATATATGTATGTATGTACATATACATATTATGTATATTCCCTCTAAACTTATTTTGTTGAGAGTTTTTATCATCAACAGATACTGTATTTTATCAAATGCTTTTTCTGCAGCTATTGAAATTCTCATGTTTCAGGGCTTTTTTGATTACTGATGGAAGTTTTTTGATTAATTTTATAGTCTTTTTCTTTATGTCTATTTAGATGTTTTATGACTTCTTCAGTCAGTTTTTGTTGTCTCTACTCCCATATTTATTATTTCCTTCTTCTGCTTACCTTGGGTTTAGTTTGTTTCCTTTTTTCTAGTTCCTTAATGTGAAAGTTCAGGTTATTGATTTGAGATCTTTCTCCTGCATTTGGACTATATGTTCTTGTTTCTTTGTATGCCTCAGAATTTTTTTGTTGAAACCTAGACATTTTGAATATTGTAATGTGGCAACTCTAGAAATCAGATTCTACCTCTTCCCCACAGGTTTGTTATGGTTACCTTTTTGTAATTGTTTGTTTTTTGTTGAGGGACCATTCTGAACTAATGCTTTAGTCTGTTCTTTATTATGTGTGATGATTAAAGTCTCTACTTCTTTAGCTAAGTGGTCAGCTACTGGTGAGGATAACGTACTGAACTTCCTTGAACAGGAATATCTCCCAGGCTTTGTAGAGGGGCTTTGAGTTGTGTTGGGGCATGTCTTCAGAGTCAGCCAGGCAGTTTGCCACTCTGCCTTAGCGATCCCGATCCCTGCTGCTTGCTCAAATTCTCAGGGTCAGCTAGAGGCCTTCTCATGTCTTTCCTGAGCATGCACACAACCCCGGGCATGTGCCTGAATTTCTGAATTCCCAGGAGTATATCTGAGCTTTTTCAACTCTTAATCCCCCAAACATCTCCTTCTCCAGACTTTCCTCCAAGCTTTTTGTTTAGTCTACTATTTGCCCTGTTATCCATTGCTTCAGACAGCAACAACTAAAACATTTGGCTGTACATGTTTTCCACGAGTGGCTTCAGGTAACAACTTTAGCGCTAGGTGCGTTCCCAGTTTGGTGAGACAAAGACAAGGCTTTTGAGCCAGTCTTTCCAGAGAGCCACCCAGACAAGGCAAAATAAATAATTAAATATATTCTGCTCCCTCTGGTACTGTTACTAAGAATGTAAGCTATTCTTTTCAAGACTACACCTGAGCTGGAGAACAGTGGATGGATGACACTAGGGTAAGTTAAAATGCCACAAAGCTCACTATTCTTGCCAAGATCCAGCTGATTTTCTTAAATAAGTACTTTCTTGGCTGCTGCAAGCTTTCAGTTAGTTTCCAGAGTTCCAAAGTAGTTGATTCTAATAGTTTTGCCTGTTTTTCCACTGATTTTATGGATTAGGGAGAGTTTCAGAGTTTCTTACTTCACCATTTTTGCTGACATCACTATAGTATTTTCTCTTTTCATTAGGATTTTGCTTTAATGGTTAAGTTTAAGGGATTGCGGTAGGGTTAGTTTTAAACATAAGGGAAATATTGTTGTATGACTGAAAACTGTCAAACCTGTACCTGAAATGGGATTTTTGTGGTTTATTATGTGTAATCTTCTAAATGCTTCCTAAAACTTGAAATTAATTTTGGCCCTTGTGCAAATGTATAGCAGTCAAAAAGTCAGAAGTATAACACAGAAACGGGGAATCTAAAAAGGGGGGGCATGTGCAAGGGGCACCCGGGTGGCTCAGTTGGTTAAGTGTCTAACTCTTGATTTCAGCTCAGGTCTTGATCTCAGGGTTGTGATATCGAGCCCTGCGGTGCTAGGCATGGAGCCTGCTTAAGATTCTTTCTCTCCCTCTCCCTCTACCCCTACCCCACTCTTAAAACACACACACACACACACACACACACACACACTAAAAATGGGGAGCAAATGGAAACCAAGCATTGATATGTAAATGAAGACACCCTCTTCTAATGTCTAACCCAGTACCTGTAGGAGGATATAATGATAGGAAAAGACAAGCTTGGAAAATTTGACTGGTTTACAGTGAAAGTAGAGAAGAAGCATAAGGAGGTACAGAGGAAGCCCAGTGCTGTCAGTAGGCTGCAAGCCGGGGAGCCCAAATAGCACCACAAACGTGAACATCAAGTTAGTAACCTTGTTCATATCACTGGCATAGTCCTAGAGCCATTTTTTAGAATTTAAAACTGAAATATATTTCTTTACATAGCCACACATATTTAAAGGGGCACGCATTTTAAAATTATATTCTGTCATTTTAAAACCAAATAATGTTGGTTCTTTTTGTTTGTTGTCGTTGTTGGTGGTGGTGGTGGTGGTGGTGTGTGTGTGTTTTGTGGGTTTTTTTGGTAGCAAGGAGCTGTACCTCCAGCCAGTTCGGTTCCTCCAGTTGCCGGGGCCCCGTCTGTTGGACAGCCTGGAGCAGGGTTTGGAATGGTGAGTGGCGATCTGTGCTAGAAATTGTAATTGACATTTCTGAGGCCTTTGCCAAATCCCAGATTAACAAATACAGCTACAGAATATAATTCTTCCCCAAATGCAGTAATGTAAAACTTAACAAATTAAGTCCTTTTTTAGACATTAAGAAGTCTACACATGACATGATAAGATCGGCTGTAAAATACTTAAATTCTGTCATCAAAATAATTACTATAGTATATAGTTTTGTCATTTTCAGGGTAATATTTACCAAATACATTCTTAGCTCAATCATCAAAATCAACTCTCAATCACTGTACTAGGACTTTTCACTTATCACTTTTATCACTAGTAAATTTTAGGGCCAGAGTCCATAAGTAAACAAGGTTTTATCTCTTCAGAATTGTGCTCGCAGAAGACAAATAATCACCAGCGAAGCCTGGTTGGGAGAAGGATGCCACATGGCCAGCCAGGCTTCTACTGTACCTCAGTGATTCTCTGCCATCTGCCAGCCTCACAGCACCCATCATTCAAAATGACAAGTTATACTTTCTCACAGACCTGCATTCTCACAAATTGTCAGAAACGTTAAAGACTTAAGTGTCAGGGCATTCCCGTAGTGGATTCCACTCATGCTGTGAACCGCTCTTGCTTTCCAGCCTCCCGCTGGGACGGGCATGCCCATGATGCCTCAGCAGCCAGTCATGTTTGCACAGCCCATGATGAGGCCACCCTTTGGAGCTGCGGCTGTACCTGGCACACAGGTCAGTTCTTTAATGTCTTTAGAATAATGACATTACAAGTATAAAACTGCCATGTGGCAAACTGTTTAAAAATGTTTTTACCTCATATAATCTACGTATCTGTTGCTTCAGAAGTAAAGGAGAAACATGGAAGACAGATTAGCAGTAGTGTGAGGTTTGGAGGAAAATGATAGAAGAAACTCACCATCCTAAGTCCCTCCATTCCTCTCCTACTTAAGTCAGAATAGTTCCTGAGGACAACTTGACATTTAAAGTAGCTGGGCATTTATTCCAGAAAAATGAGTACTTCTAATCCATACATAGTTTTATCATGTGTTTCCAGAACTAGCTAAACTCAAGGTTAGGGACACCATCCTCCAGGCTTCCAGTTTTGCCCAAGAATTGTGAAGCTAATAGCAGTGAGTTTGCCAAACTGCAGGGTCTAAGGGAACAGTCCCTACCAAACTACGTGTACTTCAGACACCAGCCAGAAGCTTGGGAGTCCCAAGGGCTACCCCTTCACTTCAGACCAGCTGCCGGCAGATTTGAAGGTTCTCAGTATCCTAGAACAATTTACAGAACTCAGGAAAGCATGAAATTCATCACAGTTTTATTATAGCGAAAGGACACCAATTAGATCTAGCCAAAAGAAGAGATGTGTAGGGTGAGATCTGGAGGTGGGAGGGTTCCAAGCATGAATCTTCTTTGTCCTGAGGATATGTTAACTCGCCTGGCATCAACATGTAACAGTATACATGCAGTATTACCAACCCAGGAAGCTCACCTGCACTTCAGTGTGCAGAGTTTTTATTGACGTTTCCTTATAGGAATAATTGAATTATTACATTGAGTGAGTTATTGCCCGTGTGGTCGAACTCAATCTGCAACACCCCAACTTCACTCAACGCCAGGCTGATATCGTGAGGCCCCAAGACCTAACAGTCTCATCACATTGTGGTCTTTCTGGTTGGCTAGTCCCCACCCTAAGTCCTCTTGTTAGCATAAAGGATCAAATGTGGTTCCAGGAACCCACCCTGCATAACAAAGACTTGCCTATTACTCAGGAAATTCCGAGGGTTTAGAGGTTACCTACCAGGATCCAGGACAGAGAACAAACCTCTCTTTAGATGAAGCCAAATTTCTTACTACCAAGATGGTAAAACATACACACTTTGTTGAACTGTTTTGCTGCCAGTAGTGATAGTCACACTGATGAGCAACCAGTTCTTGATTCCTTTTGTAAATTGCCCTGCCAAGGTGGAGGTGGAGGTAGAACCAAGAGGTTTTTACCCTGAGAAACTGACATGGATGGAGTGAGAACACCACGTTATGACTTTACTAGCACCGTGCCCAGCAAACCGAAACAAAAAGCTCAAATATATTACAGTGGTGTCAGTAAATGGTTTCACGTCTATAATATTTTTTTATTTTGAGAAGGGAGTGGCAAGAGAAGGGGCAGAAGGAAAGAATCTCAAACACACTCCCTGCTGCACAGGACTCGATCTCACAACCCTGAGATCATGACCTGAGCCAAAATCAAGAGTCAGATGCTCAACTGACTGAGCCACCCAGGCGCCCCACTTCTATGATATTTTTAACTCACCACATGGATGTTTGTGTTGTTATCCATAGGATTCCTACTTTGAACTCTCTGAGTATACTTTAATCCTTTTTCGCTTCCTTTAGTCATCTCTAAAATCTATTATCTACTTGCTCCCAAATTTTATTGTCAGCTTCTTTAACCCCTCAAAAGCCACAGTGACCAGAAGAAAGAATGGTGGGTGTTCAATGAGATAAATTTAGAAGGTGAGAAACCCTAGCCTTCAAGGCTATACTCAAAGCACTGGCTTTGTGAGAAACGTTTCAGTCTCCTCTGAGACCATTGAACTGTGCCTTGTATTGTTTCTGAGGGGAGTGAGGAAGCTTTTGGGGCTCATAGTTGGGATTAAATTTAATCTACTTATATTTAAGTTCTAAGAAGGATCTCATTTATTATGAATGTTTCCTTGATGGTTGAATACACCTACGATTATTTAACACCTTTTTGAAAAAAGGCAAGACATTTCAGTTTTTATTAACTTGGAAGAATAATATTAAGGTTTTTAAAATCTTCCTGTATTTCGTGTGCTAAAAGCTTTAGAAATAAATTAACACAATTTTATTAAAGTAGCTGTTTTTCTTGCATGATACCAGTGTTACGTAGCATCAGTTTACATACTTAATTCAAAGAATGAAAATGAAAAATAGATAATATGATGAAAAGAGTGTCTTAATCATTTCATTGAATTTATAGTGATTTAGGAAATGGTATGCTGTATTTATAAAAGTTTTAGATTGCAGGGGCGCCTGGGTGGCTCAGTCAGTTAAGTATCCGACTCTCGGACTCAGGTCCTGAACTCAAGGTTCTGGGATCAAGCCCTGTGTCAGGTCAGACTCTGCACTGGGTGTGGAGCCTACTTAAGTTTCTCTCTCTCCCTTTCTGCCCCTCCCTCCCTCTCTTAAATTAAAAAAAAAAAAAAGTTTTATATTTTCTATATCAGAGAAGCAGATTATTCTTTTTTTTTTTTTTTTAAAGATTTTATTTATTTATTTGACAGAGACAGAGACAGCCAGCGAGAGAGGGAACACAAGCAGGGGGAGTGGGAGAGGAAGAAGCAGGCTCCTAGCGGAGGAGCCTGATGTGGGGCTCGATCCCACAACGCCGGGATCACGCCCTGAGCCGAAGGCAGATGCTTAACCGCTGTGCCACCCAGGCGCCCCTGAGAAGCAGATTATTCTAAATAATAAAATAAATATGATTTTATAACTTCAGAAAACAAAATGTTGTTTTCCATTACTGATGCCTGGACTTTTCCACTATATCTCAATTGGTTTGGTATCATCCTTCATGATGTTGTCATCTCACCAAATTATTAATGATGAGTCAACTCTTACGTTTCTTTTTTTTAAAGATTTTATTTATTTGTCATACACAGAGAGGGAGAAAGAGTGAACACGAGCCGGGGGCGGGGGGTGGCAGACAGGGAGAAGCAGGCTCCTCTCTGAGCAAGGAGCCCAATGTGGGATCCCAAGACCCAGAGATGGTGACCTGAGCCAAAGGCGGACACTTAACAGACTGAGCCTGGACCCAGGTGTCCCTCAACTTTTGAGTTTCTTACCTTCCAAACAACTTCAACCCTTGTTCTTATCTTTTCTGATCTTTCTATGAAGAAAGATTCCTATTTAAAAAAAATGGAAACTTGATTGATAGGTAGTGCACTCAGTCAGTAGTTTCTGGACATGGGCACAAATCTAAAAATCTTTGTTTCTGGAGCTCTGTTTACTGAACCAATAAAAACATACATCACTACCCCCACCATCCCAGATTTCTGAGATTTCTGTCAGGTACAAGCATAGGAGAAGAATTAGACTCAAAGGATTCGTGTCAGTGATTACTCCATACGGATCACATGACTTTTTCAAGGCTTCAGAGCCTAACACTCCTGCAAAAGCCTGCTTCCAAAGCTTATGTCTGTCACACAATGAAATAATTTAGGTATTAATTAAACAAACAAGGTAAGTTAATTCTTTGTTGCTTTTTTAGCAAGTGCAATATGGTTCTTTCCTATAGCGTTTAGTAATTAGTCTTCTCTGCGAGCTGGACAGGGATATTGGAATTTAGTGACATTCACACCTGGGAAACTCTTTTCCATCTGAAGCAAACAGTGTCCCCAAACTTGACTGGTTTTCATTTAAAATATTTCATATGAAATTCTATATTTAGCTAATAATTTAAAGTAATTTCTTAAGTGACTTTCTGCAAGTTATTTCCTTTCAGTTTTTCCCTCAAACTCACTCTCACTATAAGGAAAAGCCATCAAAATTCCTTTATTAGTTCAGTGGTACTAATAACTCAAAGTACAAGGGCTTTGTGTGGAGCAGTTGATTGTTGCGTTATTGTACTGTATATTCATATCATCTGAACGTGACTACTTTTCTACGTCTTCCCTGACTCGTACCCATATGGTTGTGCCAGAGTCCTCAGATACTACTTTGGCTAAATCTGGTGTCACAGGATTTCAAGAAAGCTAAAGAGCATTTAAAGTGTACTTTATGAAACCAAAATTAAACGACACTGGCTGAGTAAAGGAAGGAGATTTTGTAAACCTTTAGCCGTCTGATCCTCTGCATGTTTGTTTTCTGTGGTATGTGCTCTGCCGAACGCTTACCTGTCTCTCTGTTTGATTTCTGTTTCTGCTGTCTCGGGCTGGCTTTTCCCCACTAGCTTTCTCCAAGCCCTACACCTGCCACGCAGAGTCCCAAGAAACCTCCAGCAAAGGACCCATTAGCGGATCTTAACATCAAGGATTTCTTGTAAACAATTTAAGGTATCTAATATTGAGCTTTTCCTGTGGGCTTGTAATAATGACCGTGCAATGCTTAGCTATTTCAGGTATGATATTTGTACTTCCTGTGCTTTGAACAGATGTAAATTATTATTATTATTATTATTATTATTATTATTTGCGTGTTTATACTTTTTAAATCAGTATTAAAAGTCATCAATGAATTATCAATAAATTTTTAAAAATCTTGATTAACTTACAAAACTAAGAGGAAGAAAAGCCTCCAAGTTGTCCTGAGAAGCATAAAGATTTTACTGATAAAGCAAAAAGTTGCCCCAGCTACTTGGTAAATTAGAAGATTACCACTTTATTACCGGATGACGGGAATTAATGGAAAGCTAACATCTATTACATGGCATTTAGAAAACATCTAAAAATATCCTCGGGTACATAATTGTATTTTTTATTTGTTTATCCTTACTTGGCCTCATCAAATAAAGCTTAGATTGTTACCCTTTGCAACTTCTGTACTCAAGCGGAATTTTAAATTTCTGACATTCTAGTTTTAAATTTCTAATATGACTTATGACGTGATTAATAATGGACTTATGGAAGGAAACTGATAAAGGAAAAAGTTTACTGCTAACCCCAGCACCTAACACAGTGGGTAGGTTCTCAAAAACTACTTGAGGAAAGTGGATAGGCAGTAATAACGCTGCTTGTCCTTTACACAGTACTTTTCATACCCACTTCCTCGTCACGAACTCCTTTGGTCGTCTCAGTGGGAAATCAAACCCTGTGACGTAAACTAGCCAGATACTTTTTGTCTCCATTTCACACCTAAAGCAACTGATCCTTGGCATTGAGTGATTTGGTCAAGGTCACACACCGGAAGGAGGAGTAAGAGTGTCAAAGTTTTGGGAGCACTGTCCAATGTAATTTTTATTACGCATCTTACAACCTATACGTATATATATTTTTAAAACTTTTTCTACTGCATACTAAGATTTTTGTGGATTCCTACTTTGGCTTTTTTTTTTTTCCTTATACAAGGTTAATGAGAGTTTATCATTTTGAGGCTTTGACATCTCAAATAATCCCTCCCTGTGCCTGACTTTTCTATTCCATTTCGTTTGGACTGGGCTGGTGTAGGCATAAGTGCGACAATGAGCACTTCTTAGCTACTAAAAGTTCAGGACTGATTAAAGATAACTGCTGGGAGCTGCCCTTTATCCACCTCTCAGTTCAGTAAACAGCGCTCTCATCGTATGCTCAGAGCTCTGATAAGCACCTTAAACAGAAACGCTCGAGATAGCCCCTGCCTTCAGAGGTTCACAGTCAAAAGGGAGACAGACACAGACTAATTTATGAAAAAGAGTTCCCCACGTGGCTAAGTCTTCACTCCGGGCAGGTTCCCTGGCAGAGATGACTGGTGAAGCAGGGACTGGTGTTCCTGGGGACAGAGGAGGGAGTGACCTTTGCAAAGGCGCTGAGTCATGAGGGATCTCCCTCCGCCTCTATTCTGTTACTTGTTCAACTGTTGAGTGACTCACTGAACACCATAACTGAAAAAGAAGCAAAAATTATGAAAATTGCTGCCATTCCTTTTTCCCCCCCTTCCGCCCTTTTTAAAAGGCAAACTGTTCTTATTTAATAGTAAATGTTTCACTACTGTGATTACTAGTAAGTACCCACATTTCAAAATTTTGCTGATACAATTTTTATCTAAAATGACACTATATGTTAAAAGTTTTCCTAAAAATTTCTTCCCGGCTGAAACTTTAAGGAAAGAATCGTGAGAAGTGTATAAATGTGAATTTGTTATAAAGAAACCTTCTGCATGAAGATTTTTCATAGTAACAGTGAGGTAAAAATGCAAGGGAGGTGTAATATGTTTGAGGAGTGTGTCATGTTTTTTTCTAATTCAAGTGCTTTTTATCTTTACAGCTGCAATTTTTGTGACTGAATAGGAAAAAAATAATGAGTTTGGAGACTTCAAATAAAATTGATGCTCAGAGTTTCAAAGTGAGCCACCAGTACCAAACCCAATGCTTACTCGTAACTTCTCTTCCAAAATGTGTAGCACAGCTGTGAAAGTGAACATTAGGAATGTGTACTACCTTAGCCGTTATCCCTACTCTCAAAATTGTAGTGTATTTGGGTTATTTGTGTGTTGTACGATGTAAAAACAATGAATGGATGTTTCTGACGCCTTTAGTGCTTTTCTGGACCTCGCCCATGGACGGATGATGCCGCTGTTGTGTGGTGAGCCGTTTGGAAAGATGTGTCTGTGTTTTTGAGGGTTTTGATGTATATATGACTTTTGGACAAACTTAAACTCTCCCCATAAATTCTCTTTTTCTCTGTGTCTCTGTTACAAACATAGTGTGATAATATCAAATAGTAAGGAAAACACTCTTAAATATACAAAACTTTTTCGGTGTGGAGTACATTTTTCCAATCACAGGAACTTCAACTGTTGTGAGAAATGTTTATTTTTGTGGCACTGTATATGTTAAGAAATTTTGTTTTAAAAAAAAATATAAGGGTTAACGTCCATAATAAATATTTCTCCTTGAAGCTACCTTATCAAGAATGAAAAAAATCATATGGAAAGAATTCCATATTTAATCACTGCTATATTAAAATGTATATTTTGATTATATTTGACAGATTTTGCATCTAAATTGACCTATTTATTCATTCTTGATTAAATGCACTGAAAAGTAAAGGGTCTGTTTCTATCCCGTCCGTGAAAATGCAATTAGAGATGTGCTATTCAAATGATTATGAAAGCACCCCAAGGTATATGTGTAATTTAAAGATTACTGCAAATATTTTTATTTTACTGTGGGTTTTATGTACATCTGTTAATTTAGTATTTCTTTGTGTGTTCTGTAGACTAGTGTTCTTCCATCCCTCAATTGAGCTCAAAGTACCATTGTTGTACCATTGTGATTAGAATTTAAACTAATTCAGAGAATTGTATCCTTTACTGTACATACTGTATTCTTTAATTTTTAATTTGTTGTCATACTGTATGTGCTGATGGCTTGGCTTAAGATTTTGATGCATAAATGAGGTCACTGTTGATCAGTGTTGCTAGTGGCTTGGCAGCTCTTTGTAAAAGCATATTGGGTTGGAAAGGTGTTTGCCTATTTTTCAAATTATTTAATAGATGTATGGTACCATTTAAAAGTGGTTGTATCTGAATTTACTGTGGGGATAACATACACTGTAATGGGGAAAAATTACCTAAAACCAATTTCAAAATGGCGTTTCTTTCTATTTCAGTTTAAAAACCCAGT
This sequence comes from Ursus arctos, assembly GCF_023065955.2. NCBI lineage: Eukaryota > Metazoa > Chordata > Mammalia > Carnivora > Ursidae > Ursus > Ursus arctos. The sequence goes on along the minus strand of NW_026622974.1, from coordinate 35,635,827 downwards.
GCATGTACGCCCTCTGAGATGCAATAAACACCTTGAACAAAGAAAATGCAAACATAATCTTTCTCTTTTTGATTATTTTTTAGAGAAGATGTTTGAAATGACACAACAGCATATACAAAATATTGAAAATTTAAAAAACATTCACAGTGAGAAATGCTGTTCATGCCAACATAGTTCTGATTATTTTACAATAAATTAAAAATAAGGGGGGAGAAAGAACATTTTAATTGGCTGTCATTAAACTGAGGACTCTGTGGCTGCTGCCAAATAAACTGAAATTCCATATTTCAAAAAAGAAAAGGATGAATTTTCTTTTAAATTATGCAAGTCTTATAATGGTTTTGTAAGAATTCTCCATGGAAGTTGAAGAAGAATAAGACTTTGCATTATAGTTTACACACACAGTTGCCTGCCCATAAACTCAGACACAAAAATCTAGAAACTGGCTGACTTTATACCTAAAACTCCATTGTGACAATTACTCAAAAAGTCCAATCTCAGAAGTATTTCTCAGCTAGAAGCATATCCTTATTTCTAAAACCTTCTTGCCCTTAACTAACTAGGATTTGTATCTCAAGAACTAACTTTCAGAAGCTAGTATCTGATTATTATGATTTTTGTAGATTACATTTTGGTTATATGTTACTCTGTAGGCATTTTTTTTTTTTTAAGATTTTATTTATTTGTCAGAGAGAACACAAGCAGGGGGAGCGGCAGGCAGAGGGAGAAGCAGGGTACCCACTGCGCAAGGAGCTCAATGCAGGACTCAATCCCAGGACTCTGGGATCATGATCTGAGCCAAAGGCAGAGGCTTAAGCAGCCGAGCCACCCAGGCGCCCTGGGTGCCATGATGTCCTTCCACACGTGAGCCTGCCTTTCCAGCTTCACCTCCGCCTTCAGCCCCGTGCTCTGCGTGCGTGAGGACGTGGGCACATGCGCACTGTTGTCTGCGTGCGTGAGGACGTGGGCACATGCGCACTGTTGTCTGCATGCGTGAGGACGTGGGCACATGCGCACTGTTGTCTGCATGCATGAGGACGTGGGCACATGCGCACTGTTGTCTGCATCGCCACACCACGCGTGAGGCAAGGGGCCACCGAGCACTTCGCTGGCTCCCACAGGGCCCTGTGCCTGACATGACCTCACCAACTCCGGCAGCGCAGCTAAATCCCACTTGTCCGTCATGGCTGCCCACCCTACTGTTGTCAGAGCGCAGCTCTTATCAACCCCGCTGGCACTTAACATTATATCATCTGCGACAGTGGCATGAGCTCCGGCCAGTTGTGAGCCTTAAAGGCAGGAAGCATCCCTGTTCACACCCTCGGGAACCAGCACTTCGGCGGGAGCCGGGTAAGTGTCTGTGGGATGACCGCAAGTAGGCTAGCTCTTGGGGGGTCCTCGCTCGCCTGGACACTGCTGGGCGAACACCGTATTTCGCACCACTGAAGAATTACTCTCCTAGGGACATTCACCGTCAAGTGTTAGTAGAGCTTTAATAGCGGTCAGCGCGTGCCAATAGAACAACTAGCATCGATTAAAAACTCGGAGATTTTGAGGCACTTTTTATTTGGTATAATGGTCGCAAGTGGTTCTCTCCGTATTAGAGCGTCTCCTTTGTTCTCTCGTATGTTATTTGTTGTACTTAAAAAAAGACCGACATTTTCAGAGAGGGGTTTGCAGGAGGAGGAAAGGAGTACACATAAAAGGAGAAATGGAAAGTCACAGAAAGATCAATTGTGTGAGGGCCTCCTTCTGCCTCTTGGGAGCCATCTTTCATAATATAGCCCCAGATGCTGCTGGTGGAAAAGGGGCCCGTCCCGCAGCACGAAGGGCACGGGGTCCCTCGTGCGGGAGCACCGGCTCGAAATAACAGTCGGCGTCATCTTCGTTGAGAAGCCACTCGGGTGTCTCTTTCCAGGGCAGCGGGTCTTGTGGTAGTTGACTGTTAATCCTCTTGCGCTTCAAGAAAAGTTCCGTTTCTCGTAGCCTTGCTCTCGCCTGCTGCACCCGTGACCCGGCTGCCGCTGCGAGAGGAAAGGGCGGGAGCTGGGCGCGATCTGGCGCCACGGTCACGGTCACGAGCTGCAGCTCAGCCCCGGGCTGCGCGCTGCGGCCGCGCCGAGCTCGCCCACGTCTGTATGTTCAGACGCTTCCGAGACGCGAAGGAGTTCTGTGCCAGCATCTGTGATGGGTGCTCTGCACCTGACTGCAGACAAGGGCTCCAGACTCCTTGGTGGCACTGCACCTTTGTACTTCTTACTGAGGCCCTCGAAACGCTTTCGTTGATATGGGTTATGTCAGTCAGTGCTTACTACGTTAGAAATTAATATTGAGAAACTTTCCAATGTCTTTAATTCATTTAAAAATAAAAATATTAAGGGCCACTTGGGTGGCTCCGTCGGTTGAGCGTCCGACTCTTGATTTCAGCTCAGGTCATGATCTCAGGGTCGTGAGAACGAGCCCTGCACGGGGCTCCACACTAAGCGGTGAGTCGGCTTGAGATTCTCTCTCCTCTGTGGCCCCCCCGCCCCCTTCACACACTTTGTCTCTCTCAAAAAAAAAAAAAAAAAAATCAACTCATAGTTCAACACAGAGCTGAGGGATGAGTGTGTCAGCTGGGAAAGGGTGTCCAAGCAGGGCACAACACCCACCAGAGTTCGACTCAGTTTCCTAGAGACTCCTTCTTAGAGATTCCAATACCTAATGATACTTTTTAAGAACATAAATGGAAGATGCTGACATGATAAATGCTTTATAATAGAATGAAGTCTTTCTACCTAGAGATCAAGAAGTTTAATAAATACAATTTGACAGTGATTTAAAAAAAAAAGCTGTAAGAAATATTTAGTGATGATTGGAGATGGGAGATACTGTCGAAGTTAAATATAACCAGAAGGAACACAACATGTGCAGGTGGTAGCTCTCAGGGCTGCGAGGGCGAGATACTTTTGAATAAAGGCCTATGGCTGCCAGAGACTGTAGCCTGAAACAAGCCAGGCCTGCAGACAGCGGCACCCAGAAGGGTCAGGACCTAGAAGGGTCCCTTCCCAGCCAGTCCAGGGGGAGACCATCATCTTTTCCTGATGGTGTCCTCCACTGTTAACCCAATCTTGAGTGCAAGATTCATCTCCCCACACCCAAACATCCCATGGTTCGTTTCTCTCTCTCAGAGTAGAGAACATCCCTGGGGTAAGTCAGCTAATTTTATAATTTATAATTGTCTTTGTAAAACCTAAACAGGAAGTAAACTTTACAGCTTAAAAAGACTTATAAGTATATCCCAGGGAAATTTGGAATTGTTTTTTAAACTCTCTGCTATTTTGGACCACATGGATTTGGCACTCTACTGAAAACAGGAAATGGAGTTGTGACCATGTATGCAATATTTCAGATGTAAGCTTAGGGCCAGATTTTTAGAACACCTATTCCTTCTCAGGGAAAAAACAAACAAATTATGGCTTCAAAGCTAAATTAAAAGGAGCATCTAGTTTTTAGAACAGAGACAAAGGTGTGGTTGCTATGTGATTGGGTTCAGAATAAAATATAATTGAATGACTTACTGGGTGGTTATGTGTTAATTAAGGTTTAGTTCACTAAAAAAAACACATATGTTTATTATGTAACTCTTGGCATTGCATTCTTTGTGTATGGATGTTATCAACCTTATGGATAAATAGTCTACACAAATGTTAAACATACATGTGTAAAAGTGAATCATTAATCATTTTCTTCAAGTCTAGTTTTTCTCTCTTGATTAGTGGTCTCACCATCTACCAAGTCTCCCAAGACTCCCATCTGGGTGACATGACACCCTCAATTCTCTCCTGCATTCAGTGGGCTACTGAATATACTGAGCATTCTGCTCTCAGAATGTCTCCCAACTTGCCCTTTCCTGCCATTCCCACTACCATCTCCTTAGCACAGCAGCTCCAGCAGCCTTTTCACTGGGCTCTTTGCCTCTAGTCTAATCTCCACCCAAACCCACCTGAATCCAGCCTAAAGGGTACTGCCAGGTTTCCTTCCCAAAATACCTAACTGATCACATTTCTCTAGCTTAAAAACCTACATCAATTCCTGGTCAACTAAAGGGTAAAGTCAAAACTCTAACGTTGCATTCAAAGTTCAGAAATCTTTTTAAGGCTCGAAGTCTAGCTTGGCAACCTCATTTCTTGCCATTCCTCACCAGTAGGAGGTGCTAATCTCCTATAGCAACAATCCTTGAATACTCCCTGTAGCCTAAACACACCACTTCATTGTTTTGCACAGGCTGTTCCCCCTCGCTTGGAAGCCCTCCTCTCCCCCAGGTTCCCCACTCATAGGTTGGCAAACTTCAGCTTATCCTTCAAAACCCAACCTAGGTGTCACCTTCTCTGAGAAACCCTTTCTTGTATCATATCTGCCCACCCTGAGAGAGTCAATCCTTCTCAAATGTGTTCCTTCAGCACCTTATACTACACCTTTCCACATATTTTTTAAAATGTATGTCTGACTTCCTTAGTATGTTATGAATTCTTTGAGGAAGGGTAGAATCTAGGACTTCACTCTCTATCCTATGTGTCTAAGATTGGACTCAGTAAAAGTTTGTTCAATTATATTAAATTGATCTAACCTACATTGTGAAGTGGATTATAAATAAAAAATATGTAGGTATCTAATTTTCAGGAAATATGTAAAATTGGTTGTTGCCACAGATGGTAAAATGATCACATATTTTCAAGAGTTTTGTAAATTTGGCTCATTTCTTACCATCATAAAACAGTATTATAACAATGTTATTGCCAAAACGTACTTCCACTTTATAAAAATACTGAAAAGAATACTATCTATGTATATGATAGTTCACCACCACTTTCATTACCAGAGTCCTCGAGGTAGCTTACAAGAACACATATAAAGTTTGCAGGTGAAGCTGAGAAAACTTTTAACCTGGAAGAAAGGACAAACATCATCACCGTGCACAGAGGGAGAGCTGTGGAAGGTGGAAACACGTTATGACAGTGGTTCTCACACCTGGATGGTCATCGTCGGTACTTGGAGAGCTTCATCAAATATAGATCTCTGGGCCTCACTCTAGGGGATTCCAGGGTAGTTCTCGGGGAGGCCCTGGAAACAGGCTTTCTAAAATAATTCCCTAATAATTCCCTAGGCCGTTCCGACGAGCAGCCAAACTTGGAAACCACTAGGCTAAGGGAACCACGGAAAACCCAGAGATCCAATGGAATCACAGTGAGTAGCTCTACTTAAAAGTTATAGATGATTCCAGAGAATTTTAGAAAAGAGAAATTTTCTGAAGACTTCAAAATAGGAAAGCCACAAAAGAGTATTTTGTTTCATCTAGTCTAAAAATTGAGACGTTTAGTTACTAGTCATAAAAAAGGTGGTCCATATTGCATTATGATACAGTGGTTTCCACCAAAACCCAAGCTTTAATTTGGGGGTTTGCGCAGGAGAGAGATGCTGCCATCTGTGGGCCTATGACTCGCCCAGGACATCCTTTCGTGGAGCCACATCAGTCACGTAGCAGTCTACATGAAGAGGCACAGCTGCCCATTTGGTGGGTACGATAGTGTCACTTAGTTTCCTAGGCCACAAAGAAAGTCTTTTAAAGTAAATGTTCTAAGAGCAGTGGCAAAATACTAAATTCAGGTCCTGTCTCAAAAACAACATGCTTTTATTTTTAGGCAATTGCTTGATAAGGTGGTACTTTTGTTTGGCAATAGAATCTTGGCATCAAGCCCACAGTGATTTTTAAAAGAAAAAAACAGTGTGTTTGTAGGTATCACAAAGAAAAATTTTTGAAAAACTTGAAGCTGTATCTAAGATGTTTAGCTGCAAGTTTTTCTAACAACTGATCCATTTAAAGTGGTTTTGAGGGAGGAAAATGTCACGTGTCCTCCCAGATCTCTCTACTATATACTAGTACATTCTTTTCTCCTACACCCTGAGATTTATGTTGTTTTGTGATCTGGTATCTGAGTCATTAGCAATAGTTTAAGTAAAGCAGGGGCGCCTGGGTGGCGCAGTCCTTAAGCGTCTGCCTTCGGCTCAGGGCGTGATCCCAGCGTTCTGGGATCGAGCCCCACATCAGGCTCCTCTGTTGGGAGCCTGCTTCTTCCTCTCCCATTCCCCCTGCTTGTGTTCCCTCTCTCGCTGGCTGTCTCTCTCTGTCAAATTAATAAATAAAATCTTAAAAAAAAATAGTTTAAGTAAAGCAAAATTGCAAAGTCTTGCCTCCTGCCAATTAATGGGAGGAGAAGGGCTGGTAGGGGGAAGGTGCTTGGGGCCCAAAGGGACTTCTCCTTACCATCCAGAAGCCTCAGTACTGTAAGGATTACTTTTAGAAAATCCCTGAATTGCTTATCTAGTTTATAAGCTCCTTGATGGGCAGTTTTTAGAAAAACATTATGTTGTTAGCTAAACCCCAGTCAGCTGGAAGCTTGGCAGTAACATAATGGGGGTGGGGGGCAGGGAGTACTAGTTTCAGAGAGCACCAGGTACATTGCCCTAATCCCCCCAGCACATGCACTACACACAAACTCCCTGTTCTTCAGGAGATAGGATTGTTGGCCTCTGCTCGTAGGAAATGCCAGTCTTTCTTTCTTTCAATTATATCAGGTAATTTCTATAATCTTCTAATACTAACTGTAACTCTCAGCATATTAGGTTTGCTGAACAGTTACTTTATACAAGGCAATCTAGTGTGGTGAGACAATTAACAGTATTTTATTGCACGTGCTGAATGTTTTCCATCGCACCAGAGTTGCTGTATCTCTATGCTGTAGTGCTAAGTGTAGGCATACGTTGGGTGCAGCTGAAACTTGCAACAGCACATTAGCATTCACAATGCACAGATATTTTCACCATGAAGGATGTTGGGGGTTTGATAATATATTTAGAAAAAATATTTTTCTTGACTTTTGAGATTAGAATTTTGTTTCAGTATAAAAACAAGTCAACTATGTAGACCGCTGATGTTTCTTTTCTTTTAAACAAGACTTTTTAAAAACTGTGTTAATGGGGCGTCTGGGTGCCTCAGTCAGTTAAGCATCCGAGTCTTGATTTGGCTCAGGTCATGATCTCAGACTAATGAGACTGAGCCCCTGCTAAGCACTCCACGCTGGGTGTGGAGGCTGCTTAAGATTCCCTCTCTCTCTCCCCTCCGCCCTTCTCCATACCCCCACTCACGTTCACACACACTCATTCTCTCTCTCTAGAAAAAAAAAAGTTAAGCTTTTTGGATAAAAAGTTTTCTATGATGTAATGCCTTCCAAAACTCATGCTGAATATAACTAAATGTAATATTGATCATGTAATTACATCACTATAAATATGACATATATTGGTATGCCTCCGCAAGCCAGTGTGGTTCATGTAACTAACTGTACCAAAATGATAGCCTCAAATGGCTATAATTTTGTAGTCTTTATACCTTTTTAAAAAGTCCTTTAGTGGTTTCCTGCATCCTCCTTTTCTGTCAGGCTGTCACTTCTTGGGACTACGGTAGACTTGCCTTGGCAGCGAGCGGCCTTCTAACAGTAATTTGACAAATCAGATCACCAAATTTATTAAAATTATTTCTAGAGCAAAAGTAACTTCATATTTGGGCCTCATATTTTTCGTGATATTTTGGACACTTGAAATTAACCCACAAAGGAAATTCTAGATAACAGATGTTAGTTGCACGGCATATTACAAATTGCTGATGAAAATAAAAGTGAAGTATATAGAAGAGTGAGGAAATGCGTGCTCACCAGGCTGAGCACGAGCCTGGAGGACGCTTCCGAGCTCTGCATTCGGTTGTGGGAGCAGTTTCCGCAGTGATCCCTTTATCTGCGCTGCACGGGTGGAAGTGTACACGCTTTTTCAGCTTATGAGTCGATACGTACGGGATTCCAATGACATAAATGCGAGTTTCGGTGTTAATGAAACGTCTACGAACACAGCTGTAAGTGTGGCAGCCGCAGTGTGGTAACACCACATGGAATGCAGTCGTGGATCGTATGCTCACAGGGACTGCAGTGTAGACTGAAGTAGAGATGCCAAGTAGCCTGCTTGTCCCCAGTGCCTGATGAAAGTAAATGGATGTGAACATGTTACTGGAAAATTTTAAGTACTACTAAAGCAAAAAGATTTTAGGGGCAAATTTTGAGGCAGAGGTATCTGATTAAACGTTTCCATGGCAGATGGTGAGGACGAGGGTGTACAACGTGGGCCTGGCTCCTGTCAGTGTGTAGGCACTTTTATGGGAAACGCACACGAGTCAGGAGGGAATATGGCAAATATCTGATTCCTTGAGTGCCGTGCCGCAGTGTTCCCATGACAAACTTCATTACAAAGAAATGCTACCATTATTTAAATATGTAGCTGTAGCTTTAGCGCAATATACAACTAAGACCATCCCTCTAGCATTTTGGAGCCTTGTCGTGTAGCACAGAATTAGTAGTGCCCTGAAAGAGGAAGCCTTGAGGTATATTTGGTGATGTTTCGTAGCATGTATTGGACATGTCCTTTGTGCCAGGTACAAGCACTTGAGGTAACGATGATGAAAGTGGTGAGAAAGAGCTTGGTTGCCTCGAGCTGCCATTCCCAGGCTTTGCCTTGTTCCTCTGCTGGCTGCCGTGTTTGTGAGGTTTCCTGGGCCTGGCACAAGGTTAGGCTTCTGGCTTTTGAATGGACACCTGTTGTGGAGTGATAGTGCTCCCCCCCACATTCATATCCCAAATGTAATGCTATTTGGAAATGGGGTCTTAGCAAGGTAATTGGAATTAGATGAGGTCATGAAGGTGGTGCCCTTATAATGGGATTATCACCTTATAAGAAGAGACACCCAAGAGCTCGTTTACATTCTCTCTGAATGTCACAAAGAAGAGGTCACAGCAAGATGGTACCCAGCAAAATTTCGGTTGTCGAAGCCCCCCCCCCCCCCCCCATCTACAGTATTTTCTTACGGCAGCCCAAACTAAGACAACACCTTACCTGGAGGTAAAGCAAATAGCCTAGATTCGGGTTACAAGCTAAATTGGCCACCGTGCTCTAGACAGTTGAACTAACTGAATCAAACTGCCAGTTATAAAACCCAGAAAGAAGTAGACGAGGAATTTCCCTCCCTAGGCTTGATTTATAAGTAGAAAAGAAAACCATCTAAGAGGGTTTTTTTTCCCTTCGGTTAAATAGTGAATCAATAAAGAGTCATGAGTCCACCCATATACTGACCTCACCTGATGAGAAGATGATTTCACAATCAACTAGACCAAATCTCCTTAGTATCTTTGAGCCTTATGATTAGGGCATTAAAGAAAGAACAATTCTAGCTGGGGGAAAAAATCCATTTATTAGAAATATTCTTCCATTAATTAATTGGAGATGTTTACTAAATATAAAACTGTATTTTAAGCCTTGGCAGGTAATCTTTAAAATCAGTAGCCAAAATATATTTGTTATAGTGACACCACATAAAAGAATATATGATCCTATTTCCAGACTATTTCCAGCTAGAGATCACATCTTTGTAATGCTCAGTGCTTGGTTCAATTGTCTTACCCCAATATTCTTAATTAAGGATCACAGTTCATTTTAGATAAGAATAAATACCCAACTGGCTCGAAGAAGGCCAAAGAATTATGAGTAATTGAAACGTGGAGATTGGGATAATATTCAAGGTAAACAATGTTATTTTTGCAGAATGTAACAAACTGAACTAATAATTTAAACTAAAACAGTAAGTTATATTCCTGATTTATTTTACTAACTAACTAATATTTAAGTGGTGAAGTTTTTATTACTGGAAAACCACTTGAATGTGATGGAGAGAAGTTAAAATCTAAATTTTGGAGTTAAGCTAAATGATCTTTATGGTCTCTTCTAATCCTGAGATTCTTTCTATGAAAAACGAATTTCAAAGTATTCTTTGATCTACAAATAAAAAGGGTAATGATTTGTTTGGAACTCTGATCTTGGTCATATATGCATTTAAATCTTTTTTCAAAAAGAACATTTGGGATTTAAATAAGCACATCAAAAAAGACAAAAAATGTTGTCTCTTCTGCCCATGTACTTACCTATTTCAGCAAGAAAAATAAATAAAATGGGGCGCCTGGGTGGCATAGCGGTTAAAGCATCTGCCTTCGGCTCAGGGCGTGATCCCGGCGTTCCGGGTTCGAGCCCCACGTCAGGCTCCTCCTCTGTGAGCCTGCTTCTTCCTCTCCCACTCCCCCTGCTTGTGTTCCCTCTCTTGCTGGCTGTCTCTATATCTGTCGAATAAATAAATAAATAAATCTTTTAAAAAAAAAAAAAAGAAAAGAAAAATAAATAAAATGAAATTCATTATTGGGGTAAAGAAAAAAATCACAAAATTTTAAAGTTCAGTTGTTTTGTAAATACTGTAGTTATTTGAATTCAAATCACTGATAAGTTTCTTCAGGCAGTAAGTCACTACCGTCCTTTGCACGCAATAGACATCATATTGTGCCTGAGTGTATTTCTTCAGCTGCGTGAAGTCGATTTCTATTTCAAATCTGGTAAGCGTAACAGGAAAAGTATGTGAAGTGAAACTTTCTGAGTAATGTAGTATACTTTAGTGGTCCTAAGTAGGTCCTGTAAGATTCATAATTCAGTTGGAAAAGAAAAGAGAATGACAGAATAAAATAAACCCCTGCAAATAAAATAGGCTAAATTTTATATTTTTGAAAAGTACAATTTTAAGGACCTCATTTGTATTCAGAATTTAAGCTTAAGCTCCAGACTTTTGACACCAAGCACCCTATGTTATTTTGAACTTACACAAATCCCAAGAATTATTTTCTAAGAATCTAAGATGAAGATTGTGTGTATATGTCTGCAAGCATGTAAGTGTGCAAAATTCATGTCAAAACCCTTTCAGATCATATAGATGTTTCCCCAAAAAAGATTTGATCGAAACTTTTGAGTCAATAGACCTATCCCACTAGCAAGCACCAATGATAAAACGCTGCTTAGTGAAATGCGGTTAGAATTAAATAAAATCATTTTTTTAGTAAACGACACAGTTAATTTAATATTTGCTGAAACCCTGTATATAAAATGTATATGCAGATATAGTAAGAGTTATGATTGATTTATTTTTTTAATGTTTATTGAATGATTTTTAAACAGATTCACACTATAAAAGAATGTATACTTGTATTGAATTCCAGCTATTTTGGACAAGCTTTACAAATCACCTTTTACCATAACCTAATCAAATATTCTTTTGCATACTGATCAAGGGCATAACTCCCCATTCTCTTAAAAAAATAACAAGTAAAATAAATTTGAACTCTAGCAGAATCAGTGATTTAGGTGAGTCATGAGAAAAAGAATGTGTGCCCTAGAAACTGCCAAAAATAGCAGACCAGAAATTAGGCTTGCAATTCCTGAATTTCATGGTGCACTCAATTGCAAATCACTAAAACCCTTTAGACATAATGGCCTGAACGAACCCACTTTTACAATCATTCAACGAATATCTGTTCATTCAAGAAAAATGTGATTAATGACTCTGTGTTTTGCCTGAAGGCAGCCACTGGTTTCTGTCTGCTGGGGCCGCCATGATGGCCTGAGCGAGTATATTAGCCTTGGCCCATGATGAAAAGGATCAGAACCTTCTTTTAAAAATTGTGTGTGTAAATTATATTCATTTTTAGGGACTTATCTAAAACCACTAGTCAGAGAAATCGCCAAAATAATATGTATATGGCCCTATTAAGAAAGCTGAAATCTATCAAGGGAAAAATGGCTCTGTCTTGAGAAAGACTAAAATTCCTGGTCCTAAAACTCGTAACACCTCATACAAAGAAGACTAGCATTAAATGATGAGGCTTTCAAAACGTGCCCATTTATAACTTGTGAACTGTCCTCCCTCTGCCTTCATGAAAAGTCCACATTTTGAACATTAGTTAAATAAAAACTTGAGATCTTAAAATATCTCAGCTTCCCTATTTTTAAACTAGATACATTTCATAGAACAAAGTATTTCTCCCATTTTTAAATAATACACATTTCAGTTGATATTTTTTAAAGCAGTAAGATAGTTGCTAGCTTTGTTTATAAAGCTTGCTGTATCTTGCAACTCTTAAAAAAAAAAAAAAAAAAACACAGCAATGACTAAACCAAAGTTTCTCAGACCCAGCAGAAAACACTATATAAACACGGAGGGCATGAGCTGAATGGGTCCATCTCCAAGTAATACAAGCTGTTGTAAATTATTGTCTCTACCCGGACTCTAACCTTGTTACTGTATCTCTCTCTGCAGTTTCACATTACTGTGCCACCAGCACCCTATTAGATTCTTGACAGAGTAGGACCCTGAGAATAAGTCCATTAAGAAAAATCACATATTATTTTTAGTACCAGTTTGAAATTTTAAAGAGTGTCTGATCTTAAGAAGGCAGAAAGAAACAAGAGACTTCCCACAAATAATATTTATCACCATGTAAAGAAGAATATATACTTGACATTGAAGTGCCCATCTAGTTTCAGTTATTTGTACCTAAGTATTTTTTAAATGTATGAAAAGCTCCTCATTTGGAAAGTAAATTTATAAAAATATTGAAATGCTACTGCTAGGGTCCAAGTCCAGGCATAACCTAGGAAGTGATCTTGCTGCAATGACCCTAACTGGTGCGCTCTGCGATTCGGATAATCCAGCGCCTCGTTGCAGGTCTTTGTCAGCCGTAGGTGCAGTTGGCGTGCTCTCCGTGAATCCAGAGGCAGATCTGGGCGTACTTAAGGGGGGTGATGCGCACCGCCACGTTGTAGTCCTTCTGCACTCCGTGGACATCCACCCACTGGTGGCCTGAATAGACTGCAATGATTTTGCGCTTCCAGTTCTTTTTGTCTGGCTCTTTCAGACGCAGATAGACTCCGGAACCAGTGGAGCCGGACTCCGCGTCGCAGTATTGATAGAGGAGATCATTGGATTCGTCGGACACGCTACAAAACCGGTAGACTAACTGATCGGCCCTATCGTGATCAAATCCTGAGAAGTGGATCATTCCCCCAGGCAACTTCTTGATGGTTGGACTGATCCCCAGTTCCATGTATTTCTTTTTGTGAGCACGCTTCAACTCCAGAAGAGCGTAGTCATAATCCAGGGCAGCGTCCGCCTTCGCTCCTCTAGCCCAGCCTTTGGGAATGTGCGTATTCTTGACCCGGGTCCACTGGAAGGAGGGCCTCCCCTCAGTGACTCTCCGACCCCGACCAGATTCCTTTCCTCTTCTTCGAGCCTTGGCTCTCTCCAGATTGTCTTTGGTACTTTCTTGCTGATCACCAACATTGGCTTCTCTCCTGCTCCTCTTAGAACCCCTCCGTTTCTTGCCACTGCCCTTATTTCTCATCTTCAACAACCCTACCCTTAGCTTCTTACTCCCTTTGATGTAGTCCTTTCCATCGTGCACACAGTGGGCAGCTGTTAGAACGTGGCTGGGGGAAACGAGAATACCGCTGCAGCCCGTGGAGAGCTTCACAGCTGTGTTGAAAGGGAAATTGGTTAAGAACTTTTTGTCCAGGATGCTGAATCGGCTGTCCGTGCCATACACCTGTCTCTTCCTCCTAACAGATGCTCCTTTCATGCTGATATTGTGAGTGGGCTCCAGGATCACGTCTTGAACTTTCACTCTGGTCAAGGTTCGGGTGCCATTCTCAAAGACAGTCTCATAGGAAAGAGAATCTTCCAGATCAGAAAGGCTGGGAGCTGGGAGTTGTTTCTGGCATTCGATGCCACACACTGTACTGAGCACCATCTTAGCGTCTGCCTCAAAGGTGGGACTGGTGAGAGGGAAAGTCCTTTCACTGACCAGCCGGGGTATTTTTCTCAAGTGCCACATAAAATCCTGTTCCATTTCAGATCCATCAATGAGGGTCCACCCAAGGATGAAAAATATCCAACAAAATAGCATATTTTCCATTTCGTTCTTCTCTTTTGTCCTTAAAAATGTAAAAAGAAAGAGAAGCTTTAATAATGTTCTCTTTTTAAATATGTTACTTATCCATTTCATTTAGGCCTTGAGTTCTTAATGTACTGTCACCACAAATAGGAGTCCTTATTTGCACTGTACTTAGATTTTACTGAGATTAGATAAACACCCTAAGTAGGCACACAAAGACTTCCAAAATTAGTAAACTATATTTCACCCAATCTTCCTTCCACCAGCCCTAACCCACCTTCCCCCACCCCCACCTGCCATCTCCACCTCTACCTCCCCAGACAGCCCAACACATGGGAGGGTAAGATGGGGTGGTGAACCGGAGTCCCCTTTTGCCTGAGCCACTCTCCCTTCCTAGGTCTCCTACAACCTTATTTCCAGGTGATTTAGAAATGAAATGGCAGCAGATGTCTGGCATTTTCCCCTACACTTAGCTCTTCAAGAGCAGGGATCACAAATTCCTCATCTCTAGAGCATAAATCCCTAGCACAGAACTCAGAAAATGGTTCATTATAATACAGTGAATTTCCTTAAACCATGGTTTGCATACCAAGCTGACTGATGGTGCGATGTACCACGCACTTTTCTTGAAACCAAATTGTGCTTGGAACTACCATCTAAGCAAAGCAACATACAGAAATGCCTCATGGTAGAACTTGACTGCAGATTAAAATCAGTTGTAAGAACTGAAGGCTGTGGTCCTGAATTTGCCACTTGGGAGAACATGATCATGATTCAATATAGTCCCTTTCATCATCAGTCTCATCATCTAAGAGCAGTGCTTTTGTTAAATATTGTTTAAATTGCCAGTGTTCGAGAAATTATGTAATACCCCTTGTATTGTTTCCATCTTCTTGCCCTCTTTTCCTGCTTCTCTAGGCTCACTGGTATGTAAATGTACTTCATAGCATTGATGTTTGCATTTTTGCTTTGTGTAGGTAGGTAGGTAGGGGACAGTGGTAGCATTCCTTAGAGCAGCAGTTTCGAACTACCAGGTCACTATTGTTTGTGAGCTGCGCTCCAAGTCATTTTAAACTAATAGTTACAATATCAAGGCTTAGCATATGCTATTCATTGTATAGAAAGCTGGGACAAGTCAAGGTTAGATTATTCCTACAATGCCTTTACTCAAGATGCTTTCTGAGAAGGTTGGTCTTTTGTTTGGGTTTTGTTGGGGGGGGGGTTGGCATGGAAAAAAAGCTAATGAGAAATGTTAGGAATGACCCACAACCCAGGGTAAGATTCTGTGCACTGTCATGAAAAGCAATCGATGTCTCTGAGGCAGAGTTGAATATGGCATCTCTCTCTCTCTCTTTTTAAAAAGATTTTATTAGAGAGAATGGGAGAGAGAGAGCACAAGCCAGGTGAGGGGCAGAGGGAGAGCACACCCCGATGAGCAGGGAGCCCGATGCAGGACTCGATCCCAGGACCCCGAGATCATGACCTGAGGGGAAGGCAGACACTTAACTGACTGAGCCACTCAGGCGCCTGAATATGGGCATCTCTTGACACAACAGAGTTCATTTGGCCCATATTCAAGTAGAGAAGTTTGTTAACACACTAATGGCATTCTTTTGATAAAACAAAAATATATAGTACGTGAACTTTATTGTTTAACACGATATATTCATTGAAACCTGACATAATTTGTATCATCACATATTTGAACATATTAAGCAAATTTAGAATAATCTTTACCATGATTTGCATCAGCAAAATTACACAGAAGTTTTACAGTTTCCATTTTTTATCTGCTCATACGTGCATGCAGAGCCATGGTGATTCTGGTTAATATTAGACTGTCTTGTTTGCTAAATAGCTTGTAATTTGTTTTACTTTGGAGACAGGACATTCTTCTGTACAGAGTGATGGATATCATCAAAAAAATCAATAAAGAAAAACATCCACACTCACGTCACAATATTTTCTAATCATTACTATGGCAAATGTCACTTTATACAAAGCAGTAATTATATTGGTAGTGATTTTGTTGAGCCAGTTAGTATTTTCTTTTGTTATCTCCAATGCAAATTTCACAATGACTATTTCATCAATTATATTTAATTGAATTGGAGCGGGAAAGGCTAACAACTTAGTAACTCTACTGAGGCCTTGAAATCATGTTTTAGTGGGCACTTCCCAAGAGGAAAAAGTATGTCTTTGTCTAAAAAAAAAAAAGCTAGTATCAGAGAGTTATTTGCTGTCTCTTAGCCTAACAACAGAGCAAAATAGATTATCCTTTAAAATATGTGTGTGTGTGTTTGATGCTATCTACTTGATTCGTAGCAAAATTTCAATCAAGAAAATTTTTTTGTGTGTGGGCAACAAAATGTTTAAAAATTGATTATTTTCATCTAGTCCTTTATGACAACAGCTGTCCATTGTGAACTAATATAAGAATACACCAAAGAGGGTGCTTGGTTGCCTCAGTTGGTTAAGCATCTGTCTTTGGTTCAGGTCATGATTTCAAGGTCCTGGGATGGAGCTGGGGAGCCTGCTTCTCCCTCTCTCTCTGCCCCGTTTCCTCTGCTCATGCTCTCTCTCAAATAAATAAAATATTAAGAAGAAGAAGGAGGAGGAGGAGGAGAAGGAGGAGGAGAGGAAGAAGAGGAAGAGGAAGAAGAGGAAGAGGAGGAAGAAGAAGAAGAAGGAGAAGAAGAAGAAGGAGGAGGAGGAGAAGAAAGAGGAGGAGGAGAGGAAGAAGAAGAGGAAGAAGAAGGAGAAGAAAAGAAGGAGAAGGAGAAGAAGAAAGAAGAAGAAAGAAGAAGAAAGAAGAAGAAGAAGAATACACCGAAGAAGGGCCCCTGGCTGGCTCAGTCAGGGTTGGGTGACCAGCTCTTCATTTCGGCTAGGGTTGTGATCTCGGAGGCCTGGGATCAAGCTCTGCAATGGGCTCACCGCTCGGTGGGGAGTCTTTCTCTCCCTCTCCCTCTTTCTCTGCCCCTGCCTCCACTTGCACACATGCATGCGGTCTTTCTCTCTCGAATAAATCTTTAAACACACACACACACACACACCCCAAAGACTAAAAGTCAGCCAAATATCCATGCTGAGAAACACAAAGATTCATTCTGTACATTTTAACACTTGATACTCATGATCCATGGAGTAATAAATATGTGAAAGGCATTCCTAGGCAAAACAAAGGACATCTAAATTATGGTACGGTGATACTGTTTCCCCAGTTAGGTTTTATTTTTTTTCACTGCTACTTAATTTAGCCTTACAACTAAAGCTAGTTAAGTAAAGAAAGGCAGAATGCAAGTATTAAATGGTAACGGACAAGACGATCTTTTGCTACACAAACCATTGAACTGGAACATGAATCTCAAATATAGAGGTTCCACTACTCTTTACCAAGTAAAACATGTGCCCTGTGCCATAACTCTCTAGGCAGACTTGGAAGAAAGCCCCATGTGATGGTTAATTTTATGCATCAAGCTGGCGAGGCTGCAGGGCACCCAGATATCTGGCCAGACAGTATTCCGGGTGCATCTGTGAAGGCGTTCCTGGAGGAGTAGCATTTGAATTGGGAGACTGCGTAAAGCAGACTTCCCTCCTGAATGTGGGTGGGCCTCATCCAATCAGTGGAAGGCCTGCATAGAATGAAAAGGTGTGAGGAAGGGGGAACTCTTCCTGCCTGCTTTGAGCTGGGACATTAGGGTTTTTTCCTGCCTTTAGACTCTAAATGAAACATGAACAACTCAGAAGAATGTTATTAGTTTATTAATAACATTCAACACCTGTGTATGGCAAAATAAACTGTCACATCAAGGGATGTCCAGATTACAGTCCTAGATCCACAGTGACAGTATCACCTGGGATCTTGTTAAAAATGCTAATTCTCAGGGCCCAACCCAGAGCTACTTCCAAACTCTCCATAATAGGGGCGGGGGGTTGGACAGGAGGTGAGGTTCCCAGCTATCCATGTTTTAACCAGCCTTCCAGGGGCTGCAGATGCTCAGTACGGTTTGAGAACCACGGCAGCAGTAAAGGCCCTGGGGCAGCATTGTGAGCCACACCCCAGAAGACAGTTCATCCAGGGATGATTGTTCAACCAAGTTCCAAATGACCTCTGCTTCATCTTTGTGTACAAAACCAATTTATTCTAAACTTTGCTCTTTTACTGTGTTAGCAACTGCTGATATCAAATGGTTCAGCCATTAATAAAGAAAAAACATGCTTTTACATAACTAAGTTAATAATACATCCGAAAAGATTCAAACTCAGTACGCTGGGAGGCAGGGTGGAGAATGAACAAAATGGGTGAAGGGGAGGGGGAGCTACAGACTTCCAGTTATGGAGTAAGTCATGGGAATAAAAGGTACAGCTGAGGGAATAGAGTCAATGGAATTACAAGAGTGTCGTACGGCAACCCATGGTAGCTTCACCACGGCCAGCACAGCATAACCAACAGAATTGCCAAATCACTGTTACACGCCTGAAACTAATGTAACATTGTATGTCCACCATACCTTAATTAAATTCAGTAGGCTTGCGGGCAATGCTTCCAACATCTGATGTTACAAATTACGCGCGAGCATGGGTCTGCCAGGCCCGTCTGGTGCCCTTTGAGGGAGGAGCTCTGTCGCAGTGTGCCCCAGGAATAAAAGCTATGCCCACATCTATCCTTGGGCATGGGAAGGGCAGAGCCTTATAATATGACCTCAGGATCCCAGTAATAAGAGGACATGAATTTAGTTAGCCTAATTTGGCCTGTAATTTAAAACTGGACAAATGTTTAAGGACACTTGCTTTTGGAAAATCTAAGTTTGCCTTGTGGTGAACTGTCAGTGTAAGGTAAATGATAGCTCTTACTGATAGAGCAACCCGCGGTTCAGGGGACACATCTACACGCGCCCATCATCCAAAAAGCACCAACTCATTGATCTGAAGAGACACAGTCACAATTGGCGGGGCAGCCTTAACATTTGGAAAGCTTTCATGTCCCATGTCTTCTCTCATCCTCCTCCTTTTTCCTGTTTTCCATGTAATTGTGACCTTCACTGTCACTTTCCAGATGCCTTGAATTTGGGGCTTCATATTCCAATTTTGGTTAACAAAAGTGAGGTTGCAGTCATCGGTCTCCACCATGAGTCTGCGTACACACAGTCGATTATGGGTTGGCTCATGGAGACAAGTGGAGGGGAAGGGAACTAGGGAAGAAGCAAGACTCAGGATTTATAGATGAATTCTTACCAATGCAGCAGCCATTAATCCACCTCTGTACTTGGTCTATGTTAATAGAAATGACCACACGAAACTACAAGAGATAATTTACTACGACTGTTTGTTTGCTGATGCTTTCTTGGAGGTATGATTGCTGATAGGATTGAGAATATTGGAGCATCTGTAATAGCGTCGTGGTTACGTGTATTGACCAGGGAGTAGGAACACTCGGGCAAAGTCTCATCTTTACCACTTCTCAGGCACATGAATTTGGGCAATTTGTTAAATTCGGTTTGAGTGTCCTCATCTACAAAGTGGGGAGAATAGTAATCTGTACCTCAGATTGTAACTGTGTGGACTAAGTAAGATGATATATCCAGAGAATTATTTCTGAGCCCAGAGCATAGGAAGCAGTCAATATTGGTTCTTTTATAATTATTATTCTACCTGAATTGGGTGAATTAATATCACTTTAAAATAGTTTATTACTTAAGCCAAAGCTATAGCAGTTACTTTTCTAAAACTAAACACCCAAATATTTTTATTTCAGGATAGTTTCAGACACACTCTCAAGCTCCCTTTTTCTTTGTTTTCTCTGTTATGTTTTTTGCTCAAGGACAGCTACATTTTAGAGACTTCCCAAATGAATGCTTTCCTAATTACTCATGTCTGTGAATATCTGTGGCTTTGTAATATATTTTTCTCAGAGCTATTAAACTTAAGTGTGATTAAACATTACCCAGCCACAGAACACTCGAATTGCATTTCCTGTGTCTTATTTATAGCCTGGATCTACATTAGGAATTCTAGAACTGCATCAGGCCCTCAGCCTAAAAAGAAACAGAGTCAGTGTCAAAATAATTACTCCAAGGGAGTGGTTTACAGTGAAATAAAAACCTAAGTTTTTGAGTGAGTCTATCTAGAGCATATAGAATTTTACTAAGGCACGACATAATTCTATTCTAAGACTCAGTACCTCTTCTGTTTTTTGGGATTTTTTTACCCTGAGAAGTGCATCTTTTAGCTTAAGTAGGACAGGCAGACTAATGAAGGATTAGATGATTGCTCAGTATATTAAATATTTCAAATGAATCATTTTTCCTGTATATGGAAAGAATACTGACTTACCATCAAGAACCTGCACTCTGTGAGGTGATAGATACGTTAATTATCTTAGCTGTTGTAATCATTTCTCAATGTGTATATAAATATATACACACACGTATGTATATATAACTACACATATGTATTTAAGTATATACAATGTGTGTGTATATATATAAATATCATGATGTACACCTTAAACATAATTTTGTCAGTCATACTCCGATAAAGCTGGAGGGGAAAAAAAGGAAAAAAAAAAATTTGCACCGAGCTGCTCTCCCTCACCGGTAATAGATTTGCCTTAGCAGGCCTGCCTTTGCGCCTGGTCCCCTGTTCTGTATGGTGAGGTAGTGGCCCAAATTCACGTGGACACTCTGCTGCCATAGAACATAATTTTGCATGAACGCGACGCACATTTTCCAGGGCTGGTGTGGGTCAGGGACTGCTCAGATCAATGACCCTGGAGGGCCAACACCGATTTCCGCCTCATGTGTTAGGACACAGAAACGACTGCATAGCCACTTTCGACAACACGCCTGCGCTTTATTTAGCCCCCCACGTTTCCCACCAGCCGCCCCTCCCCACGGCACCGCCCTCACTCACACGCGACAAGCGTGTGGAAACCCGCACGGCAGTCTTCGCTCGTCCTCCGCTTTCAGCTCCACCCGCCCGGGAAAGAGGGACACGCAGCAGGGAGGCACAGCGGCCTGGCCCGGGGAGTCCCAGTCCCTGCAGACAGAGCGCTGGTTTAGGCCGAAGCTGGAGGGGAGGGGCGTGAGCAGGGAGAGGAAGCAGGTGTGAAGCGGCATCACCTGGGTTAGGTTGGGAACACTCGCAGAAGCTTTAACAGTCGCTCTCACAAACCGGGAGCAGACGCAGGGGTGCGTGGGTGCTGCAAGTGTAGCTTGCCTGAGGCCCTGGCCTAGCCTCGATCACTGACCCGAGCGCCAGCGCCGCGTGGAGACAGCATTCAGGTCAGAGGCGTAGCGGATCACCGCGATGAGAAAGTACCAGTAATTCATCAGTGAGGGGAGGCGTGTCAGTGGGCTTTGAGGGACGTATGATTTTCAGAAGGTTACTTAACGTCTCCCAACATTATTTCCTACATTGGTTAAACAGGAATGATAGTTTAGAGTATTTTTGTGACAAACTAATATGCTGTATATAAGCACAATGCCCAGAGCACAGCAGACACCCACAAATGACAGCAGTCACTCCTGCTATCAAACAACAAGAATCAAAACATAGGAAGATATTTAGAAGGGACCTCATGCATCTCTAACGGCCTCATTGTGCTATGCCCCAAAGTGGCTCCCGAAGAAAGCCCTCCGTGCTCCCCAGCACCCATGAGTATGCTCCTTCCAGGGTAAGCGGGGCTGCGTCTGTGATTTCGTGAAGCCTTCTTACGTGAGGACATGAGCTAGGACTACCCAGGTGAGGCCCATGTAATACCGGGATCCTTAATGAAGGAGGTCCATGTGGGCGGCCTCGAGAGCCTGCAGAGGGCAGGCGAACAAATCCTCTCCTCCGATTCCCAGAAGGAATGCAAGCCCGCGGACCCTCCTGACACTGACCTCCAGAACTGTAAGATAATGTGTTATTTTAAATCGCTACATTTTTTTATTTTTACAGCAGCAGTAGATAAAGATAAGAGTCTAGTTTTTACAACTGTCTGCCCTGGATGTTTAGAAAGAAAGAATCGTAGGGAGTGACCTAAAGTGGAAAACAAACTTTGGTTCAGAGACTTAGACATAAGTGAATATTTTCATTTTAAAGAAAAGCATACAGTCATGAAGTTTTTAAACTAAAAATAGAAGATCGTGTTAAAGTGTTTTGGTGGCCGTGGAGCTATACTGCTAGAGAGAGACGAGAACTGCAACAGGGTAGATAAATTTGTTTATTCAACAAACGCATACTAAGTGATTACTATGTTGTGCACCATTTCCAAGTTTCTTTCCTTGTTTAAGAACCTCTTTGATAATCCTCCCAACCTGCCGAGCTGGAGCAGAACACTTGTAAGATACCTCTCAGCTCTAAAGTCTCAGGCTAAACCACAAATGAGAAAACACCTAACTTAGTCTTGAGTGATCCTCAAGGAGCTTAATTGCTGGTCCCCGGGGTAGGAACTTTCCTGCTGTTCGTATCGCCACCACTAGATGGCAGCGCTAGCCTGCTGATGGCAAATCTAAAGTCCTGCATTTAAATTGTTTACATTCACTCAGCTATGATACAGAATTTATTTTAAAAGCATGTAGGATTCAGCAGGGGGACAAAGTCCAACTGGCTAATAATATACTAAATGGTTGTCACATATGGAATTTATCACATTTAGAAAACCCATCTGCAGGCTGCAGAGCGTATCCTGATGAACTGAAGGCTGATGATGCTATCTACAGCCAGACAATTTTCTGGCAGGTGGGTTTTCCAAAAACCATTGTAGTGCCAGCCCACTTCCACTCTGACCTGCAGCACTGCTAAATAGTCCCCGAAAATGTGCTGCAAGTCATCTCAACACAAAGAAAAATCTTCAACTTGCCAACTATTTCACATATGTTTATCAAATACTTTATATAATCCATTACCAAAGGATAAGCTCTCCACTGACTCAATGCTGAAAAGAAATGGCAAGAAAGTTCATTGACAATGTGCCAATTTCTATTCAAAATACCATACCATAGCACTATTTTCAAGTTTACTTTCAGGAATGGAGACAAAGTAATGTCTGCTTTAAAATTTTGGCAGTACTCGAGGGTAGGAAGATGGTAAAGTTACACAGTTGATGATTTTACAGTAACGCACAACTTCTGTTTCTCATCACAATAAAAAATAAAACCCCCTTTGTTTTTTAGCTATTTTTCCAGGACATGGACATTTCAATTGATGTAATGGATATGCTGTGTGTAAATCAACTTTGGGGTGAATGGCACGAAGGGAGCCCACAGGGAACCCTCTGCTAGCTCTCATAGAGGGAGATAGGAAGCACGTAGGGTAGGGCTGCTGACTTAGTCTTTCTCTTGCAAGTTGGCCTTTCAGAGCAAAGGTTGTATGTAAATGTATGAGCTTTGCTGCTCTGCAGGCTTTCAAGTGTTTTAGGATCACAATGTTGTTGGCTAATCCTGCATCAGTTTAACCTATTTGAAGCTTTGGGGGCGGGGGGGGGGGGGGGAATGGGAGTTAAGCAAAGCTATAAAATAACTTTTATACCACTGATTTGGCTTTGCTGTTTCCCAGCCTCTCATCTCAGATTTCTCATCTGCAGAGTTAACAACCCCAGCTGAGGTGCCTTCGGCCTCCGGAATTCCAAGTCTGATCCTACTGTTAAAATGCAATATGCTGGCCTTGGATATTTGAGCGCTGGGCAGAGAAAGATAAATAACTGACTTGATAGGGAAAATTAACTCACATTAGCAATTGTTTATTTTAACCTATAATGAGCACATCCCGTGTGCCAAGCACTAAGCTAAACAATCTCACACTTAAAAACACGAAGAAGATTCTCCAGAGTGTACAGGTTTCTCAGTTGTCTGCAAGAAAAGTGGTCAGAGTATCCATGCTCAACCTCCTCTCACACTGAAGGGGCTCCTGTAATATCTCCTAGTAAAAATAAAAGTCCATCTACTTGGCCACTACTTTCAAGCCTAAATGTCTTATTTGGCTGGAACTTTAACATTCTCTCTTCTAAATTATAAAACAGATTCTAAGCATAATTCTCCAGGATTATATGACTTTTATAATCCTCATAGAGACAAACGTACTGGGATAAAATGAGAATTTTAGAAGTGAGAAGGATTAATAAAGAGGGGGGGGGATACTCACATAGGACAAGCAGCTTCTTTTCAAATCAGTGACCGTGTGAAAAGGCCAAAGGAAGCCAGTGGGAGTGTTTCTACAACTTTTCAAAAACTGTTTTATTATGGCAAATTTCCCAACTACACAAAAGTAGAGGGAAAAGTAGAAAGAAAGAGGAAAAAAAATATAACTCCGTATGCCCATCACCCAGCTTCAACAATTACCAATATTTTGCCAATCTTGCTTGGGCTATCTAGCCCCCCTTATTTGTATTTTAAAGCAAGTACAAGACTTTTCCATTTCATTTCACCTTCTCATTTTAAAAATGTTTTTCACCACTCCTTTTGCTGACCTGTGCAGCCAAGTTGATGACAAAGTCAGAGAGCGATTCCTGGCTTTCATAGTGACCCTGCCAGAGAGGCTTTCAACCAGAGTAGACTTTCCAAGAATGGTTTTACACCTTTTTCAATGGCATCTGTTAATAATCATAAAAATGAAGAGGGTCTCCTCTCGTACTGCTTAAGTAGAAAGAATTCCATTTAGAGTCCAATGCAAACACTGTTACTGTTAATATTCAACTGTGCGGACGCGGCGCACAGAGTTCCCTATTGGAAGAGTAGTTTCTTTGAGGACTTAAAGTGCTACGTTTGAGCTCTCTCTTTGGAGCCCTTCAGAGAAGCTTTCCTCGGGTGGGTCTGCCTTTCTCAGGGAAACGTCCAGTTCTTGGGTTTTGCCCTGTCGGGGGGGGGGGGGGGGGCTCCGTCCTTACCTGCGAAGCTTGTTCGGTGCTCGGGATGCTGCCCAGCTCGAATCAAAGGCCCCCCGAGGCGGTCAGAGCGCGGGCCGGGCGGCCGGGGGCTGCTGCCACGAGCCTCGCGGACCCACCGGCACCACCAGCAGCTCGTGGCGGGGACTGCGGAGGAGGCCGGAGCCGAGCGGTGCGCGGGCCGGCAGATGGGAGGGGAAAGGGGGCGATGACGCCGGGCGGACGCAGGGGGGAGGCGAAGGAGGAAAGGAGGTGGGCTCGCGGAGAGGCAGGGAAGGAGGGAGGAGGAGGGAACCCGGACGCCGCGCTGGGCTGAAGGAGGGGGGTTCCTCGGACGTGCGGAGCGGATGGGCCACCACCTTTCCCCCCAGCACCGCCGTCCCCAGAGTGAGAGAACGATGCACTAGGAAAGATTCATGCGTCGATCCACGAGAGAGGTGTGTCCCCGTGATAGTGTGCATCCCTCGCACACTATCTCAAGAAGAGACTTGAAAGTTGGGGAGGAAGGGTGATGGGAGTGTGTGCGAGTTGTTCATTGGTCTCACTACCCCAGCTCTCTGTCTAGACCCCAGCCATGTAGAAGAACCCAGGCTGCTCCCCAACCCCATCCCAAACCGTGTCTGTTGGGGTCTCGCTTCCTGGGTCGTATCCCGCACAGGGCAGACCGGACTGGAGCCAGCGCCCGAAGTGCGGGCTCCCTCCAACTTCAGGCTCCCGCAGGCGCCCACGCCGAGGCTGGGCTGCGGGGTCCCTACGCGCGTCCTGTGCCGCCGCCAGGGGGAGAGCGTCAGTTTCCGTCCGTCCAGAGGCTAGTTGGCTCTATTTTCCAAGAGTTTCCAGACTCTCGCCCACCTCTGTCCTACCAGCGTGCTGACCTCGTCCTTTCTCCCGCTCTCATTCTGCTCCTTAGCACAGGTGGGGGCCGCCTGCAGAGGGAGGCTCGCTGATTCCACATCTACTGAACTGCTACAGGGTGGCCGGGCTGGGGCAAGATGCACCCGGAACAAGGACAAAAACTGGGTCCTGGCCCTCAAAGCAGAGAGATCAAAGAAGTGCACAGTATTTACAACACGAGGTCTTCGCATATTCCATAACACTTGGCTCGTTAGTGGGTTATTGCATTTCTCAAGTTTCTACATTTTTTTAACAAAATGAGATCAGAATATATATAATTGTTTCCTGATTTTTTCACTTAGCATTTTCGTGTATGTGTATATAATTAAAATCTATTAATACTTTTTATCTGGTATAAAATAGTTCTGAAGCTCTCTGTCTCACTAATTAGGTCATAATTTTCATAGGCATCTTTGAATCCCCACCCTGTGCCATAGAACCTGGCATATAATAGATGTTGAGTATGCAGTCAACTAAAAAAGTTTGCCAGTGAAATTGAGTGAGGGGTAGTCCTAGAAAAAGCCCAGAACTCAGAGCAGGAAGTCCCATCTGGCACTAAATACCTGTGCCCTTGGCCTCAGTTTCTTCAACAGTACATCAAGAAAGTTGAGCTGTGTATGGCGGGGCGGGCGGGGGCGGTTGGCAGTCCGCACTTCTCATTGCCACAGGTGCTCTCATTTTCAGGGCCCCCTTCCTGAACCTTATACCCTGAGCACCCCCGCCCCCCGTTTACTGAGATAGAAGTGACATATAACACTGTGTAGGTTTAAAGCAAACAGTGTGATGATTTTTTACACACATGCCTTGCAAAGTGTTTACCACAACGAGGTTAGTTAACACATCCTTTACCTCACCTCTTTGTCATTTTTAAGTTGTTATGGTGAGAGCATGAAAGCTTTATTCTCACAGCACCGTTCAAAATTACACTATTGTTAACTATTGTCATTGTGCGGTCCACTAGACCCCTGAAACTTAACCATCTTACACCTGAAGGTTTATACCGTTTGACCAGCATCTCCCCATTTCCCCCACCCTCAGCCTTTGGCAACCACTCCATTCTACTCTGCTTCTGTGAACCAGTGTTGTTAGATTCTAGTGCTCTCAAGTCTATCCATGTTGTCTCAAATGGCAAGATTTCTTTTTTACGGCTGAATAATATCCCGTTAAATTTATAAAAATGCATAATTATTTTATTTTGTGTATATTTATATATAGAAAACCTTTTCTTTATCCATTCACCTGTCAAAGGACACTTATGTTGCTTCCATGTCTTGGCTGCTATGAATAATGCCGCAGTGAGTATGAGTGTGCAGATCATCTCTTTGAAATAGTGACTTCATCTCCTTCACATATACCCAGAGTGGAATTGCTGGATCCTAGAGTAGCTCTCATTTTAATTTTCTGAGGAAACTCCATACTGTTTTCTAGAGTGACTGCACCAATTTGTCTTCCTACCATCAGTGAAACCAGGGTTCCCTTTTCTCCCCATCCTCCTCAGCATTTGTTATCCTGTATCTTTTTAGATAACAGCCATTCTAATGGGTGTGAGATGATATTTGTTTCATTGTGGTTTTAATTGCCTTCCTCTGATGGTTAGTGATATTGAGTTCATTTTCATGTACAATTTGTATATCTTCTTTGGAATAATGTCCTTTCAAGTCCTCTACCCATTTTTCAATCAGATAATTTGGGGTTTTTTTGCTATTGGATCATATGAGCTCCTTAAATATTTTGGATATTAACCCCTTATCAGATACCTGGTTTGCAAATATTTTCTCCCATTCAGTAGGCTGTCTTTGCTTCCTGTTGATGGTCCCCTTGCTGTACAGAAGCGTTTGCTTCAATATTATTCCACTTACTTATTTTTACTTTCATTGCTTGTACTTTTGGTGTCAAATCCGAAAAGCTGTTGCCAAGACCAACGTCAAGTAGCTTTCTCCCTGTGTTTTCTTCTAGGATTTTTATGGTTTCAAAGCCTACTTTTAAGTCCTTACTCCATTTTGTGTTAATTTTTGTGTGTGGTGTAAGATAAGGGTCTAACTTCATTCTTTTGCATGTGGATATCCAGTTTTCCTAACACCGTTGAAGGGACCATCCTTTCTTGAGTATCCTTAGCTTTCTTGTCAAATACTGGTTGACTATGTATTTGTGGGTTTATTTCTGGGCTCTCAATTCTGTTCCTTGATGAATGTGTCTGTTTTTGTGCCAGTACCATCCTGTTTTGATTACTATAGGTTGGTACTATAGTTTGAAATCAGGAATTGTGATATCTCTAGCCTTGTTCTTTCTCCAGATTGCTTTGGCTATTTGGTGTTTTGTGGTTTCATAAGAATTTTATGATTCTTTTTCTATTTCTGTGAAAATGGCACTGAAAACATCATAGGAACTACATTAAATCCAAAGACGCCTTTAGGTACTATGGACATTTTAACAATATTAACTCTTCCTATCCATGAACACAAGATATCTTTCCATTTATTTTTGTCTTCAGTTTCTTTCCACAATGTTTTATAGTTTTTGGTGTATAGATATTTAATTTGATTGGTTACATTTATCCTAAGTATTTTATTGTTTTTGTTATTATAAATGGAATTATTTATTTTGTTTTCAGATACTTTGTCAGTATATAGAAATACAACTGATTTGTGTACATTGATTTTGTTTTGGTTTTTTGTTTGTTTGTTTCAAGTTTTTATTTAAATTCTAGTTAGCATATAGGGTAATATTGGTTTCAGGAGCAGAATTCAGTGATTCATCACTTACATATAACACCCAGTGCTCATCACAAGTGCCCTACTTAATTGCCATCACCCATTTAGGCCATCCCCCACCCAACCTCCCTCCATCAACCTTCAGTTTGTTCTCTATTGTATATTGATTTTGTATCCTGAAACTTTACTGAATTGCTGTATTAGGTCTAATAGTTTTTTTTGGTGGAGTCTTTAGGATTTTCTATATACAAAATTATGTCATTAGCACACAGAGACCCCCTTTCTGATTCACGTGACTTTTATAATTTTTTTCTTGCCTAATTGCTCAGGCTAAAATGTCCAGTGATATGATGAATAGTGTGGTAAGAGTAGGCACCCTTGTCTTGTTTCTGATCTTAGGGGAAAAGTTTTCAACCTTTTGCCATTGAGTATGATGTTAGCTGTAGGCTTGTCATATATGATCTTTTGTTATATTGAGGTATATTCATTCTATACCCAATTGTTTTTATCATGAAAGAATGTTGAATTTTACCAAATGTTTTTTCTGCATCTACTGAAAAGATCATTTGATTTTTGTCTTTAACTCTATTAATGTGGTATATCATACATTTATTGATATGCATATGTTGAACCATCCTTGCCTTCCCAGGGTAAATCCCACTTGAACATGATGTATGATCCTTTTAATGTGATATTGAGAGGTGTCTGGCTGGTTCAATTCATTGGGTGTCCAACTTTTGATTTCAACTCAGGTCATGGTCGTGGGGTCTTGGGATTGAGCCCCACGTCAGGCTGTACGCTCAGCAAGGAGTCTGCTTGGGATTCTTTCTCTCCCTCTCGCTGGCCCTCCCCCTCCTCTTTCCCTAAAATGAATGAATAAAATCTTTTTTTAAAAAAAAGTGATGTTGAATTCAGTTTGCTATTTTTTTTTTTTTTTGAGAAGTTTTGCATGTATATTCATTAGAGATCTTCACCTGTAGTTTTCCTGTAGTATCCTGGTCTGACTTTGGTATGGGGTAATGCTAGCCTTGGAAAACGAGTTTGAAAGTATTCCCCCTCTTCAGTTTTTTTGAAGAGTTTGAGAAGAATTGGCATTAATTCTTTTTTACATATTTGGTAAAATTCACCCATGAAGCCATCTGGTCCTAGGCTTTTCTTTGTTGGGAAGATTTTAATTACTGCTTCAATCTCGTTACTAGTTATTGGTTTGTTTGGATTTTCTATTTCTTCTGGATTCAGACTTGGTAGGTTTTGTTTTCTAGGAATTTATTCATTTCTTGGGTTCTCCAGTTTGTTGGCATATAACTGTCATTAGTAGTCTCTTATGATCTTTTGTATTTCTGTGGTATCAGTTATAATATCTCCTTTTTCGTTTCTGGTTTTGAGTTTCTCTCTCTCTCTTTCTTTCTCTCTTTTGGAAAGTCTAGCTAAAGTTTTGTAAATTTTATTTACCAGCTAAGAAAACTCTAAATCTTGTTGACCTTTTCTATTTTTTTTTTGTACTTTATATTCATTTATTTCTACTCTGATCTTTGCTATTTCCTTTTTTTCTACTAACTTTAGGCTTTGCTTCTTGTTTTTACAGTTCCTTGTGGTGTAAAGTTAGGTTGTATGAAATCTTTCTTTTTTTTAATGTAGGCATTTATTGCTATTAACATTCCTCTTAGCACTGCTTTTGCTATATCCCATAGGTTTTGGTACGTTATGTTTCCATTTTCATTTAATATACTTTTTTATTTCCTTTTTAATTTCATCTGTGACCCATTTGTTGCTCAGGAGTGTGATGTTTAATTTCCACATATTTGTAAATTTTCCAGTTTTTCTCCTGTTACTGATTTTTAGTTTCATACCATTGTGGTCAGAAAACATACTTGATATGGTTTCAATCTTAAATGTGCTGAGACTTGTTTTGTAACTAACATATGATTATCCTAGAGAATGCTCCATGTGCACCTAAGAATGTGTATTCTGCTGCTGTTGAATGGAATGTTTTATATATGGCTGTTAAGTCCATTTGATCTAAAGTGTAGTTCAAGTCCATTTTTCTTTATTGATTTTATGTCTAGATCTGTCAATTGTATTGTTTTCTATTACTTCCTTCAGATCTGTTAGTATTTGCTTAATATAGTTAGGTAATCCTATGTTGGGTGCCTATATATTTATAATTGTTATATCCTCTTGATACATTGACCCCTTTCTCATTACATAATGACCTCCTTTATTTCTCGGTACAGTTTTTGATTTGGAGTCTGTCTGATATAAGTGTAGCTACCTTCTCTCTTTGGTTTCCATTTGCATCGAATATTTTTTTTTCAGTCCCTTCACTTTGTGCCTATGTGTGTCTGAAGCTGAGCAGAGTCTCTTGTAGGCAGTATATAATTGGGTCTTGTTCTTTTATGCATTCAGCCACTATATGTCTTTGGATTGGCGCATTTAATCCATTTACATTTAAAGTAATTATTAATGGGTAAAGACTTACTATTGCTATCTTATTCATTGTTTTCTGGCTATTTTGTAGTTTCTTTGTTCTTTTATTCCTCTCTTGCTATCTTCTTTTGCGAACTGATGAATTTTCTGTAGTGGTATACTTTGATTCCCTTCTCCGTATCTTGTATGCATCTACTCTAGGTTTTCATTTGTGGTTACTCTGAGACTTACCTGAAACATCTTATAAACATAACAGTCATTTTTTAAGCTGATAACAACTTAACTTCAATCACATACAAACACTCTACTCTTTTATCACCCCCTCACCACTTTCTAAGTGTTTGATGTGACATTTACATCTCTTTATATTGTGTATCCATTAACGTAGTATGATAGTTTTACAACTTTTGTTGTGTCCTTCAACCCTTATTCTAGAATTAAGTTGTCAACACACCACTGATACTACAGTATTAGAGTGTTCTGAATCTGGCTATATACTTATCTTTTCCAGTGTGTTGCTTATTTTCATATATTTTCATGTTTCTAGTTATTATCCTTTTATTTCAGCATTTGTTATAAGGCAGTGGTAATGAACTCCCTGAACTTTCGTTTGTTTGGGAAACTCTTTATCTTGCCTTCACTTCTGAAGGACAACTTTGCCAAGTAAAGTATTCTTGGTTTTGTGTTTCTTTCTTTGCCAAGTAAAGTATTCTTGGTTGTGTGTTTCTTTCTTTCAGCACTTAGAGTATGAACCCATTTTCTTATGGTCTGCAAGGTCAGTGCTGAAAATCCACTGACGGCTAAGTACAGAGGTGTGTGGCAGCACGAGGTCCAAGGGGACATGGCTCGTTGCCTCAGGCCATGGCCTCAGAGTCTACAGCATTGACACCTGCATGGTCCTGGGTTAGCACTGCACAGTGTCTGCTGAAGGTGCAAGAGCTGTTGGAGTCCTCAGCAGCACCTCTAGGTCCGGCAGCTAAGGAGTAGGGCAAGCGCTGGTAGTGGCCAGAGCCAATGGTACGCACATGCTCTGCCATGGGGGACAAGTGCAGCCGCCTGTGTCATGGCAGGGGCTAGTTTCAAAAACACATGTAGTGGTGAGGGCCATGGCAGGCGGCAAGGGCCAAGGCCCACGACTGCTGTACTGGCAGCTGCAGGGGCCCTAGCCATGGGCATGCGCTCCTGTGGCTGCTGTGTCTTGCCATGGGCACACGGCAGTGGAGGCTGGTGATGGGGGCTGGGCTGGGGCGTGCAAATGCACAGCTGGAGGGGCAGCTGCAGGTAAGCGCAGATGTGCAGGCCTGTAAGAGAAAACAGGGCTTGATCGGGGACCACAAACAGCCGCAGGGATCCTGGCTGTTGGCACGCGTTCCCATAGCTGCAATCTTCTCCCTGGACACTGCAGATCGGTGAAGGCCAGTGATGGGCGTCAGGCTAGTAACACGCAAGTGCGCAGCTGGAGCAGCTGGCCTTGACCGCGCACACAGTGGTGGAAGTCAGCCGCTGCGATGTTCTTTCTTTCCCTGCAGGGGGAATGCTTTCCTTTTCTCTTTTCTTTTTTCTTTTTTTTTTTTAAATTTGTTTATTTATTTGAGAGAGAGAGCAAGGGGAAGGGGAGAGGGAGAGAATCCCCAAGCAGACTCCCCGCCATGAGATCATGACCTGAGCTGAAACCAAGAGCTGGACACCCAACCAACT
The DNA here is from genome assembly GCF_023065955.2 of Ursus arctos. Classification (NCBI taxonomy): domain Eukaryota; kingdom Metazoa; phylum Chordata; class Mammalia; order Carnivora; family Ursidae; genus Ursus; species Ursus arctos. The sequence goes on along the minus strand of NW_026622974.1, from coordinate 35,603,329 downwards.
GAGCCACCCAGGCACCCCACGGGGAATTCTTTTCTAGCCTGGAAGTTTCTTCTTGGTGTGGAGCAATGCTGGTTTTGGGGATGGGATGATGCAGGCAAAATCAAGCTGTCTTCCTTCCCTTTTTGTGCCGTTTGTTTCAGTGCGTTGCTGAAGTTTCTTTTTTTTTTTTCTTAAAGATTTTATTTATTTATTTGACAGAGATAGAGACAGCCAGCGAGAGAGGGAACACAAGCAGGGGGAGTGGGAGAGGAAGAAGCAGGCTCACAGCAGAGAAGCCTGGTGTGGGGCTCGATCCCATAACGCAGGGATCACGCCCTGAGCCGAAGGCAGATGCTTAACCGCTGTGCCACCCAGGCGCCCCGTTGCTGAAGTTTCTTAACTGGCTTCCAGAGCTCTTCCAGATCTGTTTTGTTCATGGAGAGCTGACTAGTTGTTGATCTTTGTGAGGGAACAGAGGCTGGGGCTCTTACTCTGCCACCTTGGTGACACCACTTTTCAATCTACCCCAAGCCCTATTGTACTTTATTCCTGCATCTATTTGAGGTTGTCTTAGCATCAACTTAAATTTAAAAATCAACTAATTAATTCATTTCTAACATTCCGTGTTCTGACCCAGATGCTTAATAACTCCTGCTTCTCTGGTTCAGGATTCTGGCTTAACAAAGATTCTTTCTCCTGGCTTAATACAATCCCTCAGCTTTTCTGTAGCCTTGTATAAGCAATTTAGCACCCATACCCAATTATATCACAATCAGGCCCCTTCTAACATCTTAAGTTCCCCCTTCTGGTCCTGTTAAGATGATCTTACAATTTTTCACTACTCTACAACCAGTTTTCTACATGAGAATGGACACTTTGTACTGTGTGACTCCTATCATTTTAGTAAAAAATGCATTGTAGGGAATGTTATAAATTATTTTTTAAGATTTTATTTATTTATTTGACAAAGAGAGAGAAAGCCAGCAAGAGAGGAAACACAAGCAGGGGGAGTGGGAGAGGAAGAAGCAGGCTTTCCAGTGGAGCAGGGAGCCCGATGTGGGGCTCGAACCCAGGACCCTGGGATCACGCCCTGAGCCGAAGGCAGATGCTTAACGACTGAGCCACCCAGGCGCCCCAGGAATGTTATCAATTTTTTAAAAAACACACAAGCATTGAGGTTGCTAGCCCCCCCCCCAACACTCCTAGACTTGATGTTTCAATATCCTGACAATCATGACCAACGATTTTATGAAATTACTTTTAATACAACCCAACCTCTCTATTAATGCACCAATAGAATTCATAACTACCCATTCTTTGTGGGCCCTAGCCTAATGGGGACTTTGGTATAAACACTCCAGAAATGAATCAAAATGCTTGGACACATCTCGTTCCATTTTAGGGCATTGGGGATACTCTGATCTAGGAGAACTGGTGATCCCTGTCATTGCTGGCCATGATTAAAGCTACACCACTTAGCTTTTTTTTCCCTAGACTTGATTTCCCAAGAGACTCCGACCAAAATAGAACAGCTCCCTTATCCAAAGCTAAATCTTATTTGTTATGGAAATGTACTTGGAAAGTTTTAGCAATGGAAAGACAGGAAGAGGAGACGCTTCATGGTCTATGGTCAAGGTCTAAGTGATGACTCAACCTTATAGAAGGGACATGACGTGCTGTGGCTGGAAGCTTTTCTGTTAACTTTTAATCCCCAAGTTTGATCAAAACCCTTTACCCATTAGGGAGTATGGATCTGCATGTTTAAAAACCCGGGGACTTTTGGTTAAGACAGTCTGAGTACATTAAGCAAATGTAATGGTAAGACAAAGTACAAGATAAGATGGCATTTGTCCTCAGAGTAGATGTACTCTGACAGGAGCTACCCACAATCTGCTCATGTGAGGAGTGGTTGCTGGCTTTCCACACACCAGCAGAACCACTGACTCTCACCATCCTTCTGTGTGACCTGAGGAGAGGCAATGAATGATGTGTTCCCAAATGAAGTCTGAAAATTGGGTCCTTCACTGAAGCCATGGTGTCGCCCTTCTTCCATTTGGGGCCGGCTCTCTCAGATAGGCAGGGTCGCTCTCTTCCTCCTTTGGGCCAGCCCTGGATCTGGGTACTTGCCACACCTTTTTGAAATTATTTGTTCCCATGCCTGCCTCCCAAACTGGGTTATAAGAGCCTGAAGGGCAGCAAAACTTTTGTATCTCTGGCACTAAGTGCAGTATCTGGAATTTAGATGTTTAATGAACTGAGAAAATGCAAAAGTCTCCAAGAATGGACTGGAATTAAGGATTCTCTGCCACTCTCATCTGTAGTTTAGAGAGTAGAGAAGATTATCAGAAGAAACTGGATTTCCCACAGAAGTCACTGAGACTTAACCTAGAACCAACACAAATAAGTGTGAATAAAAAACCTGAAGAGGACATGAACTCCAGGCAACATAGCTAGGATGCAAACGTTGGGCCCCAACCAGAAAGTCTCTCAGAAACAGGATTTCACAGGGCATTGTTGGAACTTAGAGACTCTTGTAAAGCTGAATTCATAGGAATGTAAATTGAGGCTAATGGGGCACAGCATTTATGCTTCAAGCTTGGAAGCTCATGGTAGGATTCTTCTATTACATGTGTTTTTATTCTGGAAATAGTGATAAATAACTAATGGACATGAGCAAGCTTTCAGTAAAGATCTTTATCAGGGTCAAAATGGTCCTGCACAAACCACACTCTTCATTGTGTATCCAATCAGGAAAAGTAAGGTTCCTCCTCCTTCTACATGGCCCCTGGATATGGCACTGAATCTATACTGGGCTCGTAACAACAATGCACTCGATGGAAATGTAGTTGACGTTGGAAGACTAAGGTTTGAAACTGAACACTACCACTTACTCGCTGTATGATTTGAGGCAAGCCACTTAACCTCTCAGAGCCCGTGTTCCCTATTTGAAAAGTTGGCATGATAAAACTTGCCTGGTTATGAGGCATAAATGCGAGAAGGTATGTGAATGTCTTTAACTGTGGCCTGGCACATGGTGGGCGTGCAATAAATAGAGCTAGAAATCCAGCTCCGTAGATCCAGAGAAGTGGTCCCTGGCGTAGAGTTGTATGGGTGACATCTGGCAGAGGTCACTACTCCACTCCCAGGGGCCAGCAGAAGCAGATTTCTGTGCCTGCATACGACTCCCAGGACAGGTAATAGACCAGGGGCCTCTAGCGCCAGCTCTTCTCCCTGTTGCGCTTGCCCTTCTGTCCTCATGCCCCAACACTCTGCCTAGATCCAAGGGCAAGTCCTCAATTAGAGCAAACAGCCCTCGTTAAGTTGGACTTACCTCCCAGAGGACGAACAAACAAGGAGCGACCACCAGAGGTCAGCGCTAAGGGGCACGAGGAGCCAGGCAGCGGGAGATGGGACTAAGGACCAGACCACAGAGCCACATTTGATTCTCAGGGGCAGTGTTTCCAACTGCAGATGTTTTGGTGTAGCTAGTAAATTGGAAGGTTACCATGAAAACCCTAATGTCTAGTTTTTGTGTTTGAAAAATTAGATCAGGCAAGTCTGGTCCACATTCGCTCCTGGTGATAACTGAAGCTAAGTAGGAGCTAACATTCAGGTCCTCAAGTTTGACGATTGTCTCCATGCCTTACTTTCTGTCCTGTATCCAGCCTAAGCATTGGTTTCCATTTGTCATCTCAAATGCATTACCATTTCTTTTAGCCAACTGGACTATTTACATGGTAGGCAGCTTCCTAAAAAGGTCAGGTCAGTTTGCATATTAAAAAGATACTCCTCGAAGCAGAAGCATTTGTTGTTAGGGGAGAGAAATGAAGTGAAAGAGAACGTGAAGTAGAAAGAAGAGCGAAGAGGTGTTAAATAGTTCAAGCTAAACATGACAGAGGTTCCAGCTAGGCAGGAGCCCTGGAGCCCTGGAGACGGGGAGAGGACCGAGTCCAGAGATGTGTTGGGGATAAAATTCAGTGAGTCCGTGACTGAACATGGACAGGAAATGGAGGGAAAGGATGATTTTAGAGTTCACAGTACGTCAAGGCTATGTACAAGGATATTTATTGCAATGTTTTTTATTTAGTAGCAGAAAAAGAGGAAACAAAGTGAATGCCCATCAAAGCAAAATGGTACCGTGGTGTACCTGTACTCTGGGATGTCATGCCACGAGGGGCAAGTCTGATCCAAACCAGCTGCCTTGGAGGGAGTTCCTCAAAACGTAAGTGAAATACACTGAAGAACTTACACCAATGATCCCATTAATATAAAAGCAACAATCAGAAAACCTAAATGTGTATGTATATGAAGATATGTATCCTTCTGTAGACACGTACGTGTGTGTAGGATTATGTGAACAAAGTAGAGGCAGGAAGATAAAAGCAAAAAAAACCTATATTATCAAATGTCTTTGAACTGTTATAGAATGCATATGAGAACCATTTTTGTCCAATTGCAAAGGTGTGTGTAACTGCACAAAAGCTGCGTGAAACGGTTGTGTGGAGTTTGAGGGACTCCAAGTGATTTTAACTTTCTGGTATTGTTATAGATTATTTATAAAATTGGTATAAAAATCTATGAACATAAAGCTGCTTAAAAACAAACTTTATTAATTTTTTTACAAATCCACAATAGACCTATTTTCGTCATAGACATGCACAAATCAAGGTACAGTTTCCAGTCATTCAACATTCCTCTCATATTAGGTGTAAATCCCACCACGGCTGTTTACCAGCTAGACGAACTCAGGCAGTTTATGTAATCACTCAGCCTGATTTGTCTTATGGGAGAAATGGGAATGACTATCCCAATCCTGAAGGGCTGTTTATAGGATCAAATAAAAGAATATGCAGGAGTGCCTGGCCCATGTTGGCTCTGCCCAGACGGTAGCCACTCTTCTCAGTGCTCTTAGGAAACACTCTCTACCCAGCTCATAAGGGTAACAGGACTCCTTCAGGCATGGCCTCGAGTTCCTCCCTAACCTCCACTGATACTTTTCTGTCCATTTCCAGGGGTGATGGTTCCTCCCCTTTTCTCTAGACTTTAGTCAGTGACTTGAAGCCTAGGAAGGAATTCTGGGCCGCGGGCCCGTGAGCACGCATCAAGGCTCACAAGTAGTTTCTTCCTTGTCCTATTTTTTTAAAAAATATTTTATTTATTTATTTGACAGAGAGAGAGACGGCAAGAGAGGGAACACAAGCAGGGGGAGCGGGAGAGGGAGAAGCAGGCTTTCCGCTGATTAGGGAGCCCGGTACGGGGCTCGATCCCAGGACCCTGGAATCATGACCTGAGCTGAAGGCAGATGCTTAACGACTGAGCCACCCAGGCGCCCCTTCCTTGTCCTATTTTTGATTGATCTCACTTCTAGTTTAAAACTCACCATTAAATTCAAAGTAATTTTCAAAACTCCTGTCTACATTTAATGAGTAAAAGCCTGTGCTTGCAGGTTTTGCAAGTTTTATTTTTGCGAGTTTTGCCACAATATTAAGAAAAAGACTAAAAATAAATGTGGGCCTTCGGTGCAACAGCATTACTAAGTGCTCAAGAACTAACTAATGGGTTTCCAGAGCTGCCCTCCCTCCCAGCCCCAGCCAAACAGAATAGAAATAGTTTGAACTTTTGATGCAACTATGGTCAAATCACTTTGGAAGAATTAAAATCGCCTTATATTTGCGTATTTGTTCAGTGTCTACTCTTGGAGAAACCAGAGGTACTGAGATATTCCAGGTAACGCTGCACGGTGTTGGCTCTGATGTTGCCTGAGAATTTCAGGGTTTTTTAAGCAAAGAAGTTACACATAAAGCTGGATAAAGCCTAACCATTCAATTTGCTGGGGTCTCTGCTTTATTTCTAAAATATATCCTTGATATAGGAAAAATATATAAACAAGTTTATAAATGTAAATCCAAGCCAACTGAAAGTTTCCCTCAAAGTTTGCTTCTGTAGCATAGAATATATTAGAATGAGTCTGTCCTGGTCCAGAGTTTTTCAGAAGGAACAAGAGAGCCCTTTATATAACCAAGAGTTTGGACTTTTGGTATTTCTTTCTTTTTTTTTTTTTTTTTAAGATTTTATATATTTGACAGAGATAGAGACAGCCAGCGAGAGAGGGAACACAAGCAGGGGGAGTGGGAGAGGAAGAAGCAGGCTCATAGCGGAAGAGCCTGATGTGGGGCTCGATCCCATAACGCCGGGATCACGCCCTGAGCTGAAGGCAGACGCTCAACTGCTGTGCCACCCAGGCGCCCCAAGGACTTTTGGTATTTCTTGAAGTTGTTGATTTCTTTTGTATTTTATTTGTGAGAGAATTCTATTTCTGAATGGAGTTTCCTTCTTTTTGTCTCTAAACTATACTTTAGTCTTCTTTACATCAGAATATTTTAAATATTTTAGAAAAACAAACCTTTAGTTGTGGCCACTTATGGATAAAAATTCTATTCCATTTGGTTTACCATGATTAATATAAAGACAGAAACCAACATTTACTGTTTTTATAATGCCTTAGACATTGTTCTAAACCAGGATTTCTCAACCTTGGCACTGTGGCATTTTGGACTGGATAATTCTTTGTCGCTGGGGGGTGAGGGTGCTGTCTTGTACACTGAATAAGATTTAGTAGCATCATCCCTGGCCTCTACCCAGTAGATGCCAGTAACACACATTCTTCCTCCCCCCCCCCCCCCACCAGTTGTGATAACCAAAAACGTCTCCAGTTATTGCCAGATGTCCTTTGAGGGGCAAGATGACCCCCAGTTAAACAACCACCCCTTTTCCAGACGCTTTGACACAAACAATTTTATTTACTCTTTAGAGCAGAGACTGAGAATTCACGTAATTTTCCAAAGGTCACATAGTGGGTTAGTGAGTGGGTTTCTAGGACTCAAATTTCAGTTGGTATGATTCCACGGCACTTCTTCTTTTAGAGATCATGCTGAAGGGAAAAAAAAGGGAAAAACCTGACTTAGGTTCAACATTTCTTAAAACATAAAGGTTATTCTGAGGTCTGTTCCTAATATTTTCTACATCTCCAAATCCCATCCTTGTCCCCAGGGTGTGCTTTGAGTTGCCAGCCCCAATCTTCCTTCCAACAAATCCCTCATTCTTCTCTGAGAGATCTAAGTTCTTTGACATGAGGGGTTGTTGTGTGTGTGTGTTTTTTTTCCCCAGCTTTTTCCTCTTCACCTCAAAATTCTTTTGTGATGGTTAATTTTATATGTCAACTTGACTAGGCTGTGCTACCCAGATATTTGGTCAAACATTCTAGATATTTCTATGAAAGTATTTTTTAGATGAAATTAACACTCAAGGCAATAGAGTTTCAGTAAAGCAGATTGCCCTCCATGATGTGGGTGGGTCTCTGGAAGAAGAGGGGGTTCTGCCAGCAGATCACATTAGGGCTCGAAATGCAATTCTTGTCTGGGTCTCCAGCCTGTCAGCCTACCCTGAAGATTTTGGGTTTGCCAAGCCTCCACAATCCCATAAACCCATTCCTTAAGGTAAATCGTCATCTCTATATGTACATCCTATTGGTTCTGTTTCTCTGGAGAACCCTGATACATGCCCCTCTCTGAAGAGCCCTTCCCCTGAAGCTGTTTTGCATTGAAGCCCAAACACCCTTCACAAAGTCAGCATTACAAGCCTCTCTCCCACGCCTGCTGGTGGTGTTCTTACCATACGATGTTTGAAATGTTGGGATTTCTGTACTGTGAAATAAGGACCTTCTGTATTTCATTGTTACATTTCCAAAATATGTCTAGCACAATAACTTGAATATTGTGGATAATTAAGCTTATTCATTTGAAATGTCAAAAGTTTTCTCTAAGGTTGAAAACATCTGAAAACAGTGCAACAATAAACATTGCCTTTTGATATTACTGGACTTAGATGTTTGAATTTGAGCTCTGTTTATTGAAAACATCCTTTTGGGGAGGTGCCTGGCTGGCTCATTTGGAAGAACATGTGACTCTTGATCTCGGGGTCCTGAGTTTGAGCCCCACAATGGGTGTAAAGATTACTTAAATTAAAAAAAAAACTTATAAAAATAATAATAAAAAAAAACCATACACACAAACAAGAGGTGCCTGGGTGGCTCAGTTGGTTAAGCATCTGCCTTCAGCTTGGTCATGATCTCAGGGTCCTGGGATCGAGCGCTGCGTTGGACTCCCTGCTCAGCAGGAAGCCTGCTTCTCCCTCTCCCACTCCCCCAGCTTGTGTTCCTTCTCTTGCTGTCTCTCTCTCTCTGTCAAATAAATAAATAAATAAATCCTTTAAACACACACACACACAAAATCTCCTTTTTGGGTAATTTAGTCCTCTTTTCTCTTAAAAAAAAAAAAAAGTTTTTCAGAATTGCAATAAAAGAGCAACCCAAATGCAGAAAATGGTAGTTCTGTTTATGGAACTCCAAGATAAGAGAAATCATTCCCCAAATCCAAGTGGTGATGAATAGATGTGTGGTGAGTGGCTAGCAGACCCTTTTATACTTTACTACAAGTTTAACTCCTTCACTCCTGCCCATAATACCTAGTATGTCCTTATAAAATTTAGGACATTAGGGAAAAAATGAATTATGTGTTAGGTTTTTTTTTTAAGTCAATAAGGGGAGAAAAAACACCAGGGTGCAAGAGAAAGAATACTTCTGTTGTTGGTGATAAAGTTATGTTGGATAGAATTTTGACCTTTAGGCTAAAAACTGAGATTGAGTTTTAAAGTAGAAACATTTTTACAGAATTAAAAGGAACTTTTAAAAACTCAGTGGAGGGTTGCCTGGGTGACTCAGTCAGTTAAGCATCTGACTCTTGATTTCAGCTCAGATCATGATCTCAGGGTCATGAGATCAAGCCCTGAGTAAGGCTTTTCACTCAGCACAGAGTCTGCTTGAGATTCTTTCCCTCTGCCCTTTCCCCTGCTTTCTCTCTCTCTCTCTCTCTCTCTCTCTCTCTCTCTCTCTCACACACACACACACACACACACAAAATAAATAAATCTTAAACAAAACAAAACAACTCAGTGGAGATTTGCCACTGATGCTTTAAAAAAGTTTTTTGCAACATTCAGAATGCCCTAAATTAAAGAGAAAAAGAAATTCCTCACAGTGACACAGACACCACAAATCACATCGTTTTCATTTTTGTATTTACAAATCACATCATTTTCATTTTTGTATTTATCTCTGGGTCTGTATTCATTGTCTATACAGATTTATAATTTTTTCTAACATTTTCTTATAAAATCTATCTCTATCCATCTTTTTTACAATCTTTTTTTTAAAATACATTTCAAAGTAAGTTTCAGACTTCAGTATATTTCACCAAGAATAAATGGGATTTACTCCAGGTATGCAAGGCTGGTTCAACATTTAAAAACCAGCTAATGTAATCTATCACATCAACAGTTAAAAAGGAAAAGTCATATGATCATATGAGTAAATTACAAAAAAGCATTTGACAAATTCAACACCCACTCACAATAAAAACTCCCAACAAACTAAGGATATAGAGGAACTTCCTTAACTTGATAAAGAACATCTACAAAAAATGCGTTGCTAAGATCATACTTAATAGTGAGAAACTAGATGCTTTTCCCCCTAAAATCAGGAATAAGACAAGGATATCCCCTCTCTCTCTCTTATTCAACATCATATTGGAAGTTCCAGCTAATGCAAAAAGGCAAGAAAAGAGAAAATAAACAGATTAGAAAGCAAGAAATCAAACAGTCTTTGTTCACAGGTGGCATGAATGTCTATGTAGAAAATACCAAAGAATGGATTGAAAAAAAACCTAAAAACTGCTGGAACCAATAAGCAATTACAGCAAGATTGCAGGATACAAGATCAATAGTCCAAAGTCAATTATTTTCCTATATGCCAGCAATAAACTATTGGAATCTCAAGTTTAAAAAAAATACTGTCTACATGAACACTAAAAAATTCTTGAAATAAATACTTAAGTATAAATCTAACAATATGTGTAAGGTCTATATGAGAAAAACTATGAAATTCAGGTGAAAGTAATCAAAGAATATTCAAGTAAATGGAGAGATATCTTTTTAAAGATTTTTTGCACTTTTAAGGAATCTTTACACCCAATGTGGGGCTCGAAATTACAAAACCTAAGATCAAGAGTCGCATGTTCTACCAACTGAGCCAGCCAGGCACTCCATGATAGCTTATGTTCATGGGTAAGAAGACTCGATATTGTCAATATATCAGTTCTTCCCACTTAATTTATAGATTCCACACATTCTCAAAATCTGAGAAAATTATTTTGGTGTCTATGAACAAACTAATTCAAAAATTTATGTAGAAAGGCAAAAGACCCATAATGGCCAACACATCACTGGCAGGGAACAAAGAGGAATGATACTACCTGACTTCAAAACTTAGTATAAAACTATAGTGATTTACACAGTTAGATATTGGTGAAATAACAGACAAATAGACCAATAGAATGAACAGAGTAGATAGTCTAGAAATAGTCCCACACAAAATAGTCAACGGATATTTGACGAAAGAAAAAAGTAATTGAGGGGAGAAAGGGATCATCTTTTCAGTAAGTGATGCTGTAGCTACTGGATATCCACATGAAAAAAAACATCTAGACTCAGACATTATACCCTTCACGAAAATTAACTCCAAATAGATTACAGATATAAAATGCACCATAAAACTGCTGTACGATAAATAGGAAAAAATCTAGGTGACTTTGGGTTTGGTGATTACTTTTGTTAGATACAACACCAAAAGTACGATCAATGAAAGAAAAAATTGGCAAGTTGTATTCCATTAAAATTTTAAACTTCTGCTCTGTAAAGGATACATTCAATAAGGAAACAACCAATTAAAACATGGGCAAACAACTTGGATAGACACCTCACCAAAGAATATATACAGATGCCAAAACATATGAAAAGATGCTTAACATCTGAAGTCATTAGAGAATTACTAATTTAAATAACCATTACATACCTACTAGAATGTCAAAAACCCAAACCACTGACAACATCAAATGCTGATTTGGGTGTGGAGCAACAGGAACTCTGTCATTGCTGGTGGGACTGCAAAATGTTACCACTCCTTTGCGGGACAGTTTGGCACTTTCTTACAAAGATAAACATAGTCTCCATAAAGTCTGGTAATTGTGCTCCTAGGTGTTTGCCTAAATGAGCTGAAAACATATGTCCATACAAAAACCTGCACATGAATATTTGTAGCAGCTTTATTTGTAATTGCCCAAAACTGGTGCAACCAAGATGTCCTTCAGTAGGTGAATGGATAAGCAAATGGTTGTACATCCAAATAATGCAATATTATTCTGCAATAAAATTAACTATTAAACCAGGAAAAGACATGGAAAAACCTTAAGTGCATATGGCTAAGTGAAAGACACCAGTTTGAAAAGGCCACGTATGGTATGTTGTGGACTGAATTGTGTCCCCCCAAATCCATAATTTAAAGGTCTAACCCCCAATGTGGCTGTATTTGGACATCAGCCATTTGGGGAGGTAATTAAGATTAAACAAGGTCATAAGGATGGGGCCCTTATTCGCTAGGACTCATGCTCTTAGAGGAAGAGATACCAGTGCTCTCTCTTTCTCTGTGTGAACACAGAGAAGCCATGTGAGGGCAGTCTAGAAGACAGCTGTCTAGACGCTAGGAACAGAGGTCGCTTCAGATATTAATGCTGATGGCATCTTGATATTGGACTTCTGGCCTCCATAACTCTGAAAAAAATGTTTTGTTGCTTGAGCCACCCATTCTGTGGTATCTCCTAATGGCAGCCTGAGCAAACAGATGCATGGTGTGGTTCCAACTATCTGATATCTGGAAAAGGAAGAACTATAGAGTCAGTAAAAAGATCGGTGGTTGCCAGAGGTTCAGGGGAAGGGAGGCAGGTTTGACTAGGTAGAGCACTGGGCGTTTTCAGGGCTGTGAAACTATTCTGTAGGACACTGTAATGGTGGATGCAGGGCATTACCCATTTGTCAAAAACCATAGAATATACAATAAAATGTGGGCCCTAATGTAAACTGTGGACTTTAATAAATAATAATGTATCAATATTGGCTCATCAATTGTAACAAATTTACCACACTGATGCAGATGTTACTAATAGGGGAAACTAGGGCCCCTGGATGGCTCAGTCGATTAAGCATCTCCCTTCAGCTCAGGATCAAGATTGGGATCGGCTTGGGACCAAGCCCCTGCTCAGTAGGGAGCCTGCTTCTCCCTCTCCACGCATACTTGCCCTCTCTCTCTCTCTACTCAAATAAATAAATAAAATCTCAAATAATAATAATAATAGGGGAAACTATGTGCATCAGTACTTTTTCTACAATTTTTCTGTGAGCCTGTTCTAAAACATAAAATCTATTAGAATTTTTCTGAAGTTAATATTCTTTTTTTTTTTTTAGGATTTAACAAAATTTTATAGTTTTACCAAAAATACCACCAACTGTAAAGCTTAAAGTCAATATTCTTATCATAGATAAAAAACATGTTTTTTCCTGCCAATACCTACAATCTCCAGTTGTCTATCACATTCTTGAAAATGTTGTTGCAGTTTGCTATTGACATTTTAAAATTAAGAGGTTTTGGTGCTGTCGTCGTTTCATTTTACAAAAGACTTGTCATAAATCGCCTGGAAGTGCAGCATGATTGTGACCTAATGATGATGGCAGGGTGGTTCACTTTTTAAAGAAAAGTAATATTCATCTGGAGCATCCGTAACTGCTGCAGATGTTGCTATTTTCACGTTTGCTCTTAGTCTACCAAGTGGTGGGGTCGAAGATGGGGAGGGATGTCAGGTTGTACAGGTTGGCTTCTCAGGTAGCTGTACTTCACTAAGATGGGGCACTCTTCCCGCCAACTAGGACCTTGCTTGAGGTGATGGTGGTTGCCAGGGAAGACAGGTCCCTTTCTTCAGGGACATTAAGGAAGGAATCAGAATCTGTCCACACTGACTGCAAAAACCTAAACTTGCATTATCCTTCTACCTAAATTCCCAGGAGCGCTCACCTTGTACTGCCCCTCCCCCTTATTCTTCTCCCTCTACTTTTATCAACTGCTCCTACGCTCCAGTGTTCAGTACCAGCACCGGTCTCTCAGCTTCCTTTTCTCCCCCCTACCCCAGCCCATTAGATTCTGTATCATATTCTCCAACGTATCTTCCAGTTTATTTTGTAACCTTCCTTGTTAAACCCATCTATTGATGTTTTGGTTTCCCCAAAACTTTTTTTTTTTTAATTTTTTATTATTTTATGTTAGTCACCATACAGTACATCCTTAGTTTTTGATGTAGTGTTCCATGATTCATTGTTTGCGTATAACACCCAGTGTTCCATGCAATACATGCTCTCCTTATTACCCATCACTGGCCTATCCCAATCCCCCACCCCCCTCCCCTCTGAAGCCCTCAGTTTGTTTCCCAGAGTCCATAGTCTCTCCTGGTTCATTCCCCCTTCTGTTTACCCCCCCTTCATTCTTCCCTTCCTTCTCCTACCGATCTACCTGCTATTTCTTATGTTCCATAAATGAGTGAAACCAAATGATAATTGTCTTTCTCTGCTTGACTTATTTCACTTAGCATAATCTCCTCCAGTCCTGTCCACGTTGCATATGTCCAACATATGCAAATGTTGGGTAATCGTTCTTTCTGATGGCTGAGTAATATTCCATTGTATATATGGACCACATCTTCTTAATCCATTCATCTGTTGAAGGGCGTCTTGGCTCCTTCCACAATTTAGCTATTGTGGACAATGCTGCTATGAACATTGGGGTGCATATGGCCCTTCTCTTCACTACGTCTGTATCTTTGGGGTAAATACCCAGTAGTGCAATTGCTGGGTCATAGGGTAGCTCTATTTTTAACTTTTTGAGGGACCTCCACACTTTTCCAAAGTGGCTGTACCAACTTGCATTCCCACCAACAGTGTAGGAGGGATCCCCTTTCTCCACGTCATCTCCAACATTTATTGTTTCTTGTCTTGTCAATTTTTGCCATTCTAACTGGTGTAAGGTGGTATCTCAATGTGGTTTTGATTTGAATTTGCCTGATGGCTAATGATTTTGAATATTTTTTCATGTGTCTGTTAGCCATTTGTATGTCTTCATTGGAAAAGTGTCTGTTCATATTTTGGAGAATTTCAAAATTCTTCAAACATATAGAAAAATAGCAGAATAGAAGGAATGCCCACATCCCCATCACTCACTTCAACTATTACTTTTTTTCATCTATACTCCCACATATTTCTCCCCGTCCAAGACTTTGTGAAGTGAATCTGATAATCTTACAAGACTTCTTTTGCACATGTGGCTATCTCTCCTCCACAGTCATTCCCTGGCCCCTGCTTGTTTGTTCAACCTCAAGGAGATTCTGTAAGAGCCTTAGGGTATAATAGGAAAAGGACAGGAAAGTATAAAATGCCCAGGCTGAGAGCAGCTGACGTTAGAGGTCTCCAAGGCTTTCCTGAGAGTCACGTGACACCGCAATCAGCTTGGGAATGCCGTGCGGTAGTGGCATCTGCCATATTGCCAGCTGTCTTAGTCTGCTCCCGTGGCCACTCCTCTGGATCCAGGGCTTATGGCTTAAGAAGGTGGGAGTTCTGAACCTCTTTATTGTACTTGTACTGAACCACTTTCAAGACAGACCTCAAATAATTCTTTCAGACACATTTTGAGGAATATGAGCTCGCTAAGATACAAGACCCAGGAGTAAGATTCAGGAGAAGCAGCCTCACAGTGATTGCCGATACTGGAATTATAAAACATAAATTTTAAAGGTTTAAAGAAATAAAAGAGAGAATTGGAAATATGCGTAAGGATGAAGAGATTGGTTTTTTTAAAGACCAGGACATTTGAAAAAAAGACCAAAGAGAATTATTCAAAATGAGATTATGACATCAGAAATTAAAACTCAACAGATAATGTCAAAGACGAGATAGTCACGCTAAAAACATTGAACCTGAATGCGATTACACCTCTAATTTGTACTATCAGTTGACAGGAGCTAGAGGAGCTAAAGCAAGATGTGCAATTGGCAAAATCTGAACTATAGAAAAATCTATGGAACAAAAAACCCACTTTCTTAAAAAATAGATTGCAAGAAAAAATAAAATATGAAGGAGAACCTATTGATTAAAGGGCAACTTAGAAGATATTTACCTATTGCAATATTCATACTTAATTTGGATTCTGATTCAAAAAGCTTATTTAAAATATGACATTTATAATACAATTAGGAATTTGAACTGGGCACTGGGTATTGAGCCTACCATCAATGCATTAACTTACTGCACAATTTTGTGTGGAATTCAGTCATTCAGTGCTCAAATTTCAATTTTGAGTGGAATAGAGCTTCAGTGTATTTCTTACATTACAGGCTGAAGACCCCATATTTTTCTTTTTCTTTTTGTGTTTCAGGTAACAGTTTGTCAAAATTTTTACAAATTTATATAGCTTAAAGATCATTTTTAATATATAATTAACATGCAAGTTACTTATTATAGTTTACATAGAGTAAAATACACAAATTTTAAAAACACAACTTGATAAACTTTTAATACTTACAAACCCATGTAACTACCGCCAATCATAATGTAGAACATGTGTATCTTCCTAAAAGAACTGCCATGGTTATCTTCCCAATGAAACCAACTCCAAAGGAACCACCGTGCTGTCACAATGGACTAGCTTTGGCCGTCCTAGAATTTCACATAAATGGAATTATACAGTATGCACTGCTTTGTACCTGTTCTCTTTTGCTCTCAACATGTTTTTCAGTTTCATCCATGTTTTTATGTGTTTCTTTTTTGTTATTGTATAGCATTCCATTGTATGAATAGACCATGACCTGTTTGTTCATTCTTCTTGTGATGAATATTTGGATGCTTCCTAATTTTTTACTATTATAAATGAATATGCAATTGAATAGTCTAGCATGAGTCTTTTTATGGACACAGTTGTCTTAGAAAAGGCATTTGTTTAACTTTGAATAGAAACAGCCAAAGAACAGTGTATGAGAGTCTCAGTTACTCCACTCTTGCCAACACAAGTAACGGTGTCTTCTTAATTGTAGAACTATGCTGAGTGTATGGAAGGATCTCATTGTGTTTTTAATCTGCATTTCTCTGATAAATGTTGTTGTGAAATATTTTTCTAATGCTTATTGGCTATTTATACATCTTTTGTGAATTATCTCCTTAAATCTTTTACCTTTTAAAAAATTGGATTGTTTGCTTTACTGTTACTGAGTCGTAAGAGTCTTTCATATATTCTGGGTACAAGTCTATTGTCAGGCATATGTGTTGTGAACACATTCTTCCAGCCTCTGCAATGCCTTCTTCACCACCTAAATAGTACCTTTTGATGAGAAAATGTTAAAATTTTGAGGAAGACAAATTTGTCATTTAAAACTTTTTTTGGTTTGTGATGTTTGTGTCCTATTTAAAAACTCTTCTCTCAAGGTAGTTTTAGCTTTCAAGTTGACATTTGATCCCCTAGAATTGGTTTTTGTGTATGGCATGAGATAAGAGTCAAATTTTCTTTCTTTTCCATATGAATCTCCGGTTGCTCTAGCATTACTTATTTGAAGAGTAGGAATGTCTTTTTAGTAAAACAAGTGAACATATATACCTGGGTTTGTTTCCAGACTCTCTTCAGTTCTGTTGATCTGTTTGTCTGTCTTTACGCTAATATCACACTGTCTTAATTACCAAAGCTTTAGGGTAAGTTTAACATCTGTTAGTGCAAGTCTTCCAATGTGGTTCTTTTTATTTTATTTATTTGAGAGAAAGAAAGAGTGCACGTGCACATGAACAGTAAGAGGCAGAGGGGGAGGGAGAAAGAATCTGAGGCAGACTCCACACTGAGCACGGAGCCTGACGCGGGACTCTGTCCCACTACCACAAGACCACGACTGAGCCAAAACCAAGAGTCGGACACTTTAACCAACTGAGCCACCCAGGTGCCGCTCTTTTTTTTTTTTTTAATAATATTGTTTTGGCTAATCTAGGTCCTTTGCATTGCCAAATAAATTATAGATTCAGATTACTGATTTCTACACACGTAAAAATTAAGCCTGCTAGGATTTTGATTGGGATTGTGTTGAATCTATGGATCAATTTAGAAAGGATTGTTATCTTAATATCCCATCAATGATGTGTCTCTTCATTTATTTAGGTCTTCTTTAATTTTTCTAAGCATTGTTTGATAATTTTCACCATATAGATCTTGCATATTTTTAAATTTTTTTACCTTCTTTTTTTCCCTTAGCTTCTTGAAGTGGAAGCTTAGATCATTGATTTTAAAACTTTCTTCTTTTACAACATATGTATTTAAATGTATAAGTTCCTACTAAGCATTGCTCTAGTTGTGTCTCACACATTTTGCTAATGTGTATTATTATTGTTTATTCAAAATAGTTGAATTTGATTTCCCTTTTCATTTCACTTTTGGCGAACACATAATTTAGAAATGTGTTGCTTAATTTCCAAACATCTGGGAGATTTCTATATTTTTGTTACCGACTTCTAGTTTAATACCATTGTGGTCACAAAAGGTATTCTGTGTGGCTTGGTCCTTTGAAATTTATCAAGATTTGCTTTATAGCCCAGAATATGGTCTGCTTTTGTGAATGATCTATGTGCACTTAAATAGTATGTATTCTTTCTTCTTTTTCATAGTTGTTGGCTGTAATAATCTACAAGTACTATACAAATGTCCATTTAGATCAGATTGTTCATATCTTGTATATTGTTAGTAATTTTTGTCTGTCTTTTCCACCCATTACAGAGAGAAATATTTTAAAATCTCCAATTCTAATTATGGATTTATCTACTTATTTCTGTCAATTTTTACTTTCTATTTGAAGGTATGCTATCAGGCACATACACATTAAGGATTATTATATCTTCCTATTAAATTGGCTCTTTTATCGTTATTAAATGCCCCTCTTTGTACCTGGTAATACATTTTGCCCTAGAGTCGACTTTGATATTATATCTGCAGCTATAATTTTAATAAATATAACCTTAATTTTTAAGCTTTCTTACAGTTAGTGTTTATATGGTTTCTGGTATTTACGTTTTCATCATTTTACTTTCAACTGTTCTATGTCTTAATATTTAAAGTTTGTGTCTTAAAAAAATATTGTCGAGTCTTTTTTTTATTCAATCTAATAATATCTGCCTTGTAGTTGGAATGTTCAGTCTTTTCATACTTAATGTAATTACTGATAGGATTTAAAGTCTATCATCTCAGTGTTTGTTTTCATTTGTATCATATTTTTTTGTCTTTGCTCCTCCTTTGTGCCTTCTTTTGGATGAGTCAAAACTTCTCCCCTCTTTTATCTATTCTATTATATTAACTTGGGATGTTTTGATGATCTAGGGAATGAATTACTAACTCAAAAGCCTTGTGCACCAAAAGTCACAGTCACACTTCTTACCTTTATACTTTTGCATTGTAATTATAATTTTTACTGTGTAAAAGTGTTTGGCTTCCCATGATAAAGTCTGTGGTCCATACGGATAGATACGTATGCACGCATGTGTTGTGTGAGTGCGTACGTGTGTTTTCATATGTGCATGTGTGTTCACAAACGTGTGTGTATGCATGTGCCTGCATTTATAGCGTGCCATGTGAATGTTGCCATAAGTCCTAAGTAAATAAGTGATGAATTTTAAGAGCACATTTCATAATTTCATTATAGCTCTTCATTAATTTCTGAGTACGGTGACGTAATCCATTAAATGACAACATAATGGTCTATCCAAATAAATGGTTCTGTCAAACTGTTTATACTTGAACCGTTTAACTTTAAGCCAAAATGTAACTCAGGTGTTCGAAGAAAAAAGTTGCATGTTCATAAAATATCTCAAAGGTCAGATATGAATGATGTCCTGGTTTAACTCAGTATATATTTCCATAAAATCTTATGATGATGAAATTCAGGAAAGCCACAGGAGGGTGACATGCCAGCCACTCTGTCACAAGAGAGACATTGAGTGTTTCATTTTCGTGTGGACATTTTGTTTTCTCACTGATTTTTTAAGAACACACCTTCCTCTCCCTCTGGCGATGTGGTCAAACTGTTCGGAACACTTCAGGAGAAGAGCGGCTTTAGGAAAGGTTTGGGGCAGGCGGCCTAGGGGAGCTTGGTGACTGACATGATCAGGGCTTGCAGCACGTGGGTATGATGCAAGCCTGTGCATGTGTGGAGATGTGTTTAACCAAGACTCTGTTCGCCGAAATGGTGAAATTAAACTTTGGGGAATTTTGAGAAATAATTTGTGAAACATAATTGTAACGAAGGTCTCTTTGTTGTGGCTGAGGTCTTCTCTGGCAGCAGGAATTATATTACTTTCTTTTACCTTGATTTTGCGATGTAGGCAAAAAGATATATGCATTCAGTAGATGGAGCCACAATTTTTAAATACGGGTACTGCTAGGTATTCAGCCAGGCCCCATGGGTAATCCGAAATGAGCGTCCAGATTACTACTGCACAAAGACATGGTCAGTTCAAGGGAGCTACAATATGAACACAAATAACCATAGGGTAAGGTAGCAAGTGACATGAACCTTAATTTCTGGAAAAGATTATTTTCACCAGAGGCTGGGATAGATCAAAGAATGCTTCATGAAGGAGGTGACATTTGAGATGGGCCCTAAAGGATCAGTAGAATCTGACAGGAACTATCAAATTTGATAGAATTTGATGGCACTGAAGGTATTATCAGAGGTAGACACGTGGCCAAAGGTCCAAAGGTATAGTGATGAGTTTAGGGAAAAAAGAACAATTCTGTTTTGTTGGTACATAAAGTATAAATAGGAAAATAGTAAAAGATAGAAAAGATAAGATGGACCATACCAAAGAGCGTTAAATGCCAAGCTATCGTTATTACTGATTAAACAATCAACTTTTTCTAATTTCCCTTACTCTGTGTTTAAAATAGGAATAGCTGCTAAGCAGCAATACAGAAGAATGAACATTACATGGTCTATATGTGTATGGGAAATAAAATACAGTCCCCCACTTTCAATTGTCTCCGTTCTTTTCAACTTCATAAATATTCTGGTTTCTAAAAATGCTTTTGTTCATACCTATATTCAGTTGTATTTCTATTTAACTTTGAATTTATATTAGATTTATATTTACCTATCGTTTACAATCGCATTAATTGGAAAGCTGGTTAAAATAGCAAAACAGTTTTCCATTGATCTGTCTGTGGCTACCTTTGTCAGGAACACCTGCCTGTGGTACCTCTTACTGATTGAGCTTCAGTCTGCCAAGATCACAGAGACATACATGGCCTTTGTTTTCTTCCCCTAAGTCTTAAGCATTCAGGACTTCATGAGCCCGATATACCAGCCCATCTGGGACATATATGGCCACCACTTGGTGATTCCCCTGGTGTTGACTTTCTATTTCATATTCTCCCTAGTTCCAGTCTGTGGTAGGTGGAATTTGGTTCTCTAAATTCCTGACTCCTGGTACACTCTCTTCCAGTTATTCAATAAAGCACTAATCTAGGTGTCGCTGTAAAAGAATTCTGCAGATGTAATTTAACGTCCTAAATCAGCTGACCCTAAGATGGAGAGATCGTCTGAGTGGGCCTGACATAATCATATCCATCCTTTAAATCCGGCCCTCGAGGTAAGAGAGGGAGTCAGATTTTAAAGACGAGAAGAATTTAACAAGGGAGAAAATCTCAGTTGCTGGCTTTGAAAATAGTGGGGGTCATGTGGCATGGAATACAGGTGGCCTCTAGGAGCCGAGAGCAGCCCCTGGCTGGTAGCCAGCAAGGGAAAAGGGGACCTCTGCTCTACAACCTGAATGAGCTTAGAAGAGAATTTTTCCCCAGAGCCTCCAGACATGAACTCTCAGTCTAGCCAATACTTTGATTTTAGCCTTGGAGATCCTGAGCAGGGAACCCCGCCATGCTGTGCCTAGACTTCTGACCCAGATAACTGTGAGCTATGGGTGTTTTTTAATGGGTGTTTAATGAAATGGGTGTTGTTTAATTTTTTTGGCTTTTATTTTTTTAGTATATATTTTATTGAAGCATAATTAACATACAGTGTTATTATATTAGTTTCAGGTGTACAATGTAACAATTCAGCGATTCTATATATTACTCAGCACTCACCGTAAGCACAGTCATCAGTTGTCATTAAACAAGGTTATTACATTTTATTGACTATATTCCCTATGCTGTACTTTTCATCCCTGTGACTTATTTGTTTTATAAATGGAAATTTGTACTTCTTAATCCCCTTAATCTATTTCACCCATCCCCCATTCACCTCCCCTCTGGCAACAACCAGTTTGTTCTTTGCATTTAAGAGTCTGATTTTTTTGTTTGTTTGTTTGTTGTCTCTTTGTTCATTTGTTTTATTTTTTAGATGTCACATATAAGTGAAATCATGTGGTATTTGTCTTTCTCTGTCCCATTTATTTCAGTCAGCATAATATCCTTTAGATCCACCCATGTTGCAAATGGCAAGATCTCATCCTTTATTTTTTTATAATAATTTTTTATTATGTTATGTTAGTCTCATCCTTTACAATGGCTGAGTACTATTCCATCGTGTATCTACACCGCATCTTCTTTATCCATTCATCTATTGATGGACACTTGAGTTGCTTCCATATCTTGGCTATCGTAAAGAATGCTGAATAAACCCCTATAAAAATAAGGGTGCGTATATTTTTTGAATTAGTATTTTTGTTTTCTTTGGGTAAATATCCAGCAGTAGAATTACTGGATCATACAGTAATTCTGTTTTTAATTTTTTGAGGAACCTCCATACTATGATCCCCAACGATTGAACCAATTTACATTTCCTTCAACAGTACACGAGGTTTCCTTTTTCTCCATGTCCTTGCCAGCAATTGTTATTTCTTGTCTTTTTGATTCTAGCCATTCTGACAGGTGTAAGGTGGTATCTCATTGTGTTCTTTTTTTTTTTTTTTTTAAAGATTTTATTTATTTATTTGACAGAGATAGAGACAGCCAACGAGAGAGGGAACACAAGCAGGGGGAGCGGGAGAGGAAGAAGCAGGCTCATAGCAGAGGAGCCTGATGTGGGGCTCGATCCCATAACGCCGGGATCACGCCCTGAGCTGAAGGCAGACGCTTAACCGCTGTGCCACCCAGGCGCCCCTCATTGTGTTCTGACCTGTAGAACTGGGAGCTAATGAACGGGTGTTGTTTTATACTGCTAACTTTGTGGCAATTTATTATGCAGAGAAGTGGCCCATTTCTTCTATCTCTTCACCTCCTCTTTATTCAGCACCGACTACTGCATGTGCATGTAAAGCACTATTCTCAGAGAAAAACAACTTGCTTGCAGACATGTTCACATTTACCGGGAGTATTTTATGGGCATATTTTTCAACTAATGTACCCCAGCAAGGTATAGTCAGGTTTCTAAATTTTTCCTTTTTATCTTTTTTCAAAAGTTTGAAAATATTTCAAGCATAAGAAAAAAGTCTAGAGAATTTAGTAAACCACTTTGTATACATTATCAAGGTTAAGAAATAAAATATTACTGACCCATATAAAGCCCCTGTGTACTCTCACCCAGTCCTGTTCTCCTCACTTCAGATAATCACCATCTTGAATTTGATGTTTTTCATTCCACATGTGTTTTTATACTTTTTAAAAGCATATATGTATCCATAAATAATACATAATACTATTTTGCATGATTTTTAACTTTACATAAATGGCATCATGCTGTCTGTGACTTTCTGCAACCTGTTTTTGGGGTTTTTGTTTTTTTTTTTACTCAATATTATGTTTTTGTTAACAGTTTTATTTTATTTGGATACCTAATATTCCTGACTGAATGCTAGGCACTCCCTCCCCCAGAAATTTATAAAGACATTGGGAGGAATGACACATTTCATATCCAGGCACCAGTGGATATGAAATAAAGTTTATTACTCACACAGAAAGGGCAAAAGGAGTCCGTAAGGAGAAGGGGCCATGTTCAGTCAGAACTGAAGAAAGAAAGAAGCCAAAAGAATGGATTGGGCCCTTACATTGGGTAGGAGATGACACTAGGGAAGAGTTCTTTTGTACAGGCTGGGCTGAGGTCTGAACTGCCCACTGGTACAAAGGGTGAGTGGTGTACACTAGCTGTCTTATCTAGGTTGCCCAGATATGGGGCAGACAGAGAAGAGGGGTGACGATCTAAGACTTGTCAATAGTCAGCCATCAAAGATAGAGTAAACTTCTGGCTCTTGGGTGACTCAATCAGTTGGGCATCCCACTCTTGGTTTTGGCTGGAGTTGGGACCTCAGGGTTGTGGCCTTGCAACAAGTCCCTTGTTGGTCTCCACGTTCAGCGTGGAGTCTGCTTGTCCCTCTCCCTCTGTTCCTTCCCCTGTTCACGCTCTTACTCTCAAATAAATAAATAAATAAAATCTAAAAAAAAAAAAAATAGAGTAAGCCTCTTTCTTACAGCAATGTTGGGAGATATAGTTCTAGTTAGCTCATTTTCACTGTATATTTTGTGATTATATCATTATCAATTCCTCTGTTCATGAATATTTAGGTTAAAAAAATTAAAGATTTATTTATTTATTTATTTATTTATTTATTTATTTATTTATTTATTTAAGAGAGAGATAGGGAGAGAAAGCACAAGTGGGGGGTGAGGGGAGGGGCAGAGGCAGAGAGAGAAGCAGACTCCCCCCTGAGCAGGGAGCCCAACACAGGGCTCCATCCCAGGACCCCGGGATTATGACCTGAGCTGAAGGCAGACACTCACTGACTGAGCCACCCAGCGGCCCTGAATATTTAGGTTTTTTCTAATCCTTAGCTATCTCAAACAATGCTGCAGGGAACATTTCTTTGCATGACTCCAGGCATATGGAAAAATGTCCGGGTCGTAGGGAATATTTATTTTCAACTTCACAAGATACTCTCAATCACTCTCCAAAGTGGCTCTACAAGGTAGCATTCTTGTTACTTGTGTGTGAAGTGCTCATTTCTTCACATCCTTCCCAATACTTAGTATTGTCAGACTTCTAAACTTTTGCCAATCCAATGGGTGTGAGATAGAAGCTTTTTTATTTGCGTTTTTTATTTACCAATTACCAGTGGGATTAGACATCTTTTCCTATATTGTTCATTCGTTTCTTATTCCGTACATTGACCATCCGTCCTGCCCTTTGATCTTTTTTCTATTGGGATATATTTTAAGTTTTATCTGTAGGACTGCTTTTACATGTTTTCAATATTAGACATTTAACAATTATACACTTTGTAAATAAATTCCTTCACTTTGGGGTTTATCTTGATTTCATTTATGGTGTCTTTTGGTATACAGAAATATTTAATTTTAATTTAGCCTAATTTATTTATCTTATTCCTTATGGTGTGTAGTTTTTAAATCTTATCTAAACCATCCTTTCCTAACCTAGGGTTATAAAGACATTTTTCTATATTTTCTTCTAAAAGTTTTAAAGTTTTTATGTCCACGTTTACATTTTTATTCACCTGAAATTTGTTTTGGGGAAAGATATGAAGTAGAGATTGAGATATTTTTTCTCAGTATGGAAAACTAGCTATGCCCATCCTATCCCCACTCATTTGCAACACCTCGTCTTACATAACGAGCTTCCATATGGAAGTGGAACTATTTATAGGCCTTCCATCAATCTATTTGTTTTATCCCTGAGCTAGTCTTACCTTGTCTTAAACTATACTGTCCTAATAACTGTAACTTTAGGATAGAAGATACATGATATTTTGAAGAATGAATCCCCCTTGTTCTTCCTCAAATTTATTTTGGCAATTCCTGGTGCTTTGCTCATTCAAATGGACTTAAGGATAATACTGGTTAACTTTTATAAAAAAAGTCTGTTAGACTTTGGATTTGGGGAGAACAGATGTCTTTATATTATTGAGACTTCCCATCTGTGAACATTTCTTTCTTTAATATCTTTGAAAAGATTTTTTAAAAATTTTCTGTTATAAAAGCCTTATACACTTGTTAAAGATTTTATTTCTAGATACCATACATGTTTTGTTGCTATTATAAATAACATCTTTTAAGATTATATTTTTGAACTATTTGTTGCTGGTTTGGGGGAATGTAGTTGGTTTGCATAACCATTTATCTGTTGGTTCCTTTGGATATTTTTATGTAGAAGATCATATAAGTTGAAAATAATGACAGTTTTGTGACTTTGAATCCTTACATCCCTCGTAACTATGTAATATTACCATATGTAATATAGCATATGATAGAGCATATGATACCGATGTATATATATACAGTTGGCTCTTGAACAACACGGGTTTGAACTGCACGGGTCCACTTATGTGCAGATTTTTTCCAATAAATACATTACAATACTACAAACATAGTTTCTCTTTTTTTATGGTTTTCTTAATATTCTCTTTTCTCTTGTTTTATTGTAAGAATACAGTATATAATACATATAACATACAAAATATGTGTTAATTGACTGTTTATGTTAGTAATAATGCTTCCAGTTAACAGTACTTAGTACTTAAGTTTCGAGGGAGTCAAAAGTTACATGCAGATTGTCAATTACATGGGGGTCAACACCTCAACTTCCATATTGTTCAAGGGTCAACTGCATATAGTATATGATAGAGTATGCCTATATATATATGTATATATATATGTATATATATGGTATTACTATAGCCATATCATATAATAATATACCAATTTTATAATTAGATATACGAATTATGTAATGTAATTATATCGCATAGCTATAGTAACACCCTAACACTCTTGCTGACAGATCCTACAGGAAGAAAAGATGTCTAACCTATAAAGGGCTCTCTGATTATTTTTTAGTGATAAGTCTAGGAGCTGATTAAGTAGTTCTATTCAATAGTTCACTATGAGAATTAGGCCTGTAAATACATTCCAATATTTGCCTGAAATAAAATTGAATATACTGTTTATCAAGATTCATTAGCTTAGGCTCTGCCCTTTAAGTAATTTCTCCAGAAATGGTAATAATTTTGTATTGACCCAATGAACTTTACTGTTAAGTGTTCCTCAGAATCAAAGACATAGTACTAACTATAAAAAGATAGTACATTAGTCTGTTCAGACATCTATAACAAAATACTAAAGACTAGGTGATTTAAACAAAATACCACAGACTTGGTAACTTGAACAATAGAAATTTATAATCCCACAGTTCTGGAGGCTGGAAGTCCTACATCGAGGTCCACAGGCGCGGTCTCTGGTGAGGGCCCTCTTCCTGACTTGTGGGTGGCCACCTTCTTGCTGTGTCTTTTGACCATGGAGAGGAAGTAAGCTCTAGCATCTTTTCTCAGATCAGGGCCCCATCCTTAAGACCTCATTTAACTTTTAATTACTCCCTTACTCAACATGCAGTCACATGGGGGTTAGACCTTCCACAAATTTTAGGGGGGTTAGGCTTTCTACATTTAGTAAACAGACAACTATTTCAGTAACCCCACTTAACCTACTCTTCAGGTTAATTGGTCCTCTCCAGTCCCTTTGTAAAAGGTGTACAAACTTACAGCCTGACCACTGCTTATGGCTAGAAGCCTACTCACTAGTAAGCCCCACACTGCTATTCTCATGCGTTGAATGGTGAGTGTCTTAAGGGTCAGTTGTGTTGGGGGCACCTGAGTGGCTCAGTCGGTTAAGCATCTGCCTTCAGCTCAGGTCATGATCCCAGGGTCCTGGGATCAAGCCCCACGTTGGGTTTCCTGCTCAGTGGGGAGTCTTCTTCTCCCTCTCCCTCTGCTGCTCCCCTTGCTTGTGCTCTCTCTCTCTCTGTCAGATAAATAAATTTTTAAAAATCTTTTTTAAAAAAGTCAGTTGTGTTGATTCCCAACTTGCTCATACCTGTTGAACTTGCTATTTTAATTATATGATTTAATCTGCAAACTAATAAGTATGAATATGGAAAGAAAAAGTTACTGTTTCTATGAAAACTAAATTGTCAACTCCTGGAAAGATTCAATAGTTTTAAAAATTGTGGTGAAAATACTTGACAAGACAATTATAAAAGATTAGAAAACACTGAAAGTCCAGGATCTGCACCAGGGGTGTTTCAGAAGTGGCTTTAGTTCTCATTCCACGTTCAAGAAACTGAGAGTGGATAGTGTGACAAACGCCATTATGCGTGTTGTTCGTGTAAACGTGTGGTCCCGGAATCCCTTGCATCAGCAGATTCAAAGAAGAGATTTCAGTAAGGGCTGAAAAGTCACGTGTATTTCCACATTTTATGATAAAATAAAATGAGAAGGCATGTTTTTATTATTTGGAACTGCCTTCAGCAAACGACTGCTTTTCCTCATCACTCCAATAAAACTTCTCTTATGCTGCTGACCAGGGCTAGACTGGGGCATGGTTAGTTCATTACTGACTGACTCAGAGTCTAAGCCACAGACAGAACCCCAGTCTTCAGCGCTGTCTCTCTTGTTGGCGTATCTCAGTGGCCAGCCACTGAAGTGTATAAACAGAGGAGGCTCGTGTGCGCCAGCCGTCAGAAGGCCGTGCTTGTCACTCGTGCCATTAATGTTTGAGGTGAGAAGGTAACGTGGTGAGTGCACTGCTCCACAGAACCCCAGGACAAATGATGCCAGGGCAAAATCTTCTCTAAGATACTGCTTTTCCCGTGAGCTGTAGTGATGGAAAGGACCTTAATTTCTTAACCTTTGCACCTGTAGTGTGTCAAGTGCCGCATGACGGTGAATACCAACAGCACTTTAGAGGAACACACTACCTTTCATCCAAAAGTTCACATTTTTCAACAGATACTTGCCTTTGTCCTCACAGCACTACAATGGGGTAAATAGGAGCTAATTCACATTTTCATTTTCGAAAGAGACACCATACTCAAAAGAAGCTCAATTGTTGACTCAGCTTCTCAGAGTCTACCGGTTCCAATCTTACTTAATCTCCTCTGGCAGGCCCACAGAGTCGGAAAACTCTCAGCGTGGTCAGGTTCACGGCGCCCTGCTTGTGACCCTCCACGTGTCTGCCGCCTGAGCTCTCTCTGCAGAGACAATGTTAAACAGCTGTTGGAGAATTGCACCTCAGCCGGTGTCCCTACTCCCATGCCCTCCTGGCAGGACTCGCAGTTAATCCAAACAGGACAGAGGTTATGAGAGTGGGGAGAGCCACTTTAGCTCAAATCTGACAAGGCAATGATTGCCTTGAACTGCTAACGGGTAAAATGTTTTGCTGACTATAATGTTTCTAGACTTTTTCGTGTTATCAGCATCACAGTGACAAATACATTAAGTTGACTGAAAGGGCTCTTTTAATTCTCACCAGAATGGGCAAGTTATAGGCAATAGGGAATGATACAAATTTATGTTCATTAAGGTTAATCTCTGTGACTGGCTCCATTGGATTGTCTAAGTGAAAATGACATGGGCTTACAGCAGGCATAATTAGAGTGGGCGGAAGACGGCCCTGAGAACTTTCTAAATCAGTGTGAAGACAGTGGTAGAACAAAAGATTCTTGGAGCTGGGAGAAACATTAGAATCCATTTAGTCCAAGTGCTTATTTTATAGATTAAGAAATAGCCAACATGTTCCTCATCAGGAAAACCACTGGCATTTGGGAGGGACAGTTCTTTGCTCTGCGGGACCATTCCACACGTCGCGGGATGTTTAGCATCCCTGGCACCTGTCCACTAAATGCCAGTCACCCCTAGAGTCACTATGACAAAATGCCCCCACAAACTTCCCAATGTGCCTGAGGGAGTTGTACCTCTCCCTGTTGAAAACGTCTGAGCCAAAATGCTCATAAACAACCAGGAAGCGTGTGGTAATACAAATAATTCAGTGATAACACTTTTTTTTTTTTAAAGATTTTATTTATTTATTTGACAGAGATAGAGACAGCCAGTGAGAGAGGGAACACAGCAGGGGAGTGGGAGAGGAAGAAGCAGGCTCATAGCGGAGGAGCCTGATGTGGGGCTCGATCCCATAACGCCGGGATCACGCCCTGAGCCGAAGGCAGACGCTTAACCGCTGTGCCACCCAGGCGCCCCAACACTTTTTAAAATTTAATGAGCATTAGAATTAACCAGAAATCTGGTTTAAAACGCAGACCCTGATTCAATGGGTCTGGGATAGAGCTAAGATTCTGCATTTCTAACCACCTCACAGGTGATGCTGACATCATTAATTCCTGGATCCCACTTTGAGTAACAAGGAACAAGGGATCTCATTAAGAGGATGTCTAAACTGTCTTGGTGTTCTTACTGGTTCATTTCCCACCTGGAGTTGTGGCTAAGGAATGCCACAAAAGGGTACTGGCTCTGTGTATGGGCTTTTCAGGACATCTGCTCTGGCTTTGCCATAGAGACTCTGCCTTAATTTGCTCCTTCTGCTGGGTGACTTGATGGCAGATTGCCTTTGCCGCCCTGCACAGCAGCCTTCAGACTATCTTTTTGTTTCCGGAGCCCAACTTTCTGTGAGACCCTCTCTTATAGTCATATGCCCTCATCCATCCAGCTGCAGCTCCTAGAAGCCCAAACGAGACCAAAGCCACAGCCCCTGCTTGCTAACGAGCTGGCAGAGGTGGGGCCTGGGAGTGCCTCTGTGCTGTCACTCACCCTGGTGACAGAGTGGCCCAGAGCCAGTATTTCCTAACTCCCTGCTCAGACATCCACCCCAGTGGCCTCTGTTCTTGTTTCCTTTCCAATCCTATCGTTCAGTGAAACTGTGCATCACACAGTACACGGATTTCACTTACCAGGAAACTGCCACGCACTGCGCTGCCGTAAGAGGGCTTCTCATGGGTCAGTTTCCTGGTTGAAGCTTGATGTAGGGAAACACTCTTGCAACAGGTAACAAACGGCATACTGAAAAATAAGTTCCCGTAGGCACGGTTGTCAGTTTTTTTTTTTTTTTCCCATTCGTGCCACTTCTGTGCATCAAAGGGCGATCCCCATGGCACGGGAGAACATATTTTTAAGTCGTATACCTGGTAAGGGGTTGACATCCAGAATACGTAAAGAACTCCTACAACTCAACAACAAAGAAACCAGAAGCTCAGTTTGAGAATGGGCAAAGATCTTGAATAGATACTTCTCAAAAGATATACAAATGGCCAACAAGTACATGAAAAGACACTGCTAGCAACCATTAAGGACATGCAGATCGAAACTGCAATGAGCCGCCACCTCACACCCACCGGGATGACGACTGTGTTAGTTTGCTGGGGCCGCCGGAACCCAGTGCCACAGCCTGGGTGGCTGCGACAGCAGAAACATATTTTCTCACAGTTCTGGAGGCTAGAAGTTCCAACGTGTGGGCGGGTTCAGTTTCTTCTAAGGCCTCTCCCCTTGGCTTGCAGGTGGCAGCCTTTTCCCTGTGTGCTCACATGGCCTTTCCTCTGTGCGCACACATCCTGGGTCTCTCAGGGTGACCTAATCTCTTCTTGTGCGGACACTAGACAGATCGGATTAGGGCTAACTCTTATGGCCTTGTTTTAATTTAATTATCCCTTAAAGGACTTATCTAAAAACATGGTTACATTGTGATTTACTGGGGATTGGAACTTGAACATATGAATTTTTTTAAAAAGGTTCTTTTTTGTTAAAGGTTCTTATTTGTGAGGGAGAGAGAGAGAGCGAGAGAGTGGAGGGAGAGGAGGGAGAGGAGGGAGAGGAAGAGAGAGAGCACGCACAAGTGGGGGAGGGGCAGAGGGAGAAGCAGGCTCCCCGCTGAGCAGGGAGCCAGATGCAGGACTTGATCCCAGGACCTCGGGATCATGACCTGAGCGGAAGGCAGACACTTAACTGACTGAGCCACCCAGGAGTCCAAACATATGAATTTTGGGAGGACATAATTTAGTCCATAATGGCTACCATCAGGAAAACAGAAAATAACAAGTGTTGGTGAGGATGTGAGGAAATTGGAACCTTTGTGCCCAGCTGATGAAAAAAGAAAATGATGCAGCTGCCGTGGAAAGCAGTACGCAGTCTTCAAAAAGAATTAAAAGTAGAGTTACCCTATGATCGAGCAACTCCATTTCTGGGTATATACCCCCAAGAATGAAAGCAGGAAATTAAAGGGATACTTGTACACACACGTTACAGCAGCACTCTTCACCAGAGTTGAAAGGTGGAAGGTGCCAAGGGTCCATTGAGGGATGAATGGGTAAAGAAAACATGGTGTATACACACAGTGGACTAGTATTCAGTCTTAAAAAATATTATTCAGAAAGAAATTCTGACACATGTTATAACATGGATGAACCATGAGGACATTAGGCAGTCACAAAAAGACAAAGACTGTATGATTCCGCTTATATGAGCCCGTCGGGTTCATATAGATGGAAAGTAAAGTGGAGTTGCCAGGGGCAGGGTGAAGGGGCCGAGACCGGGGAGTATAGAGTATAGAGGTTCTGTTCTACACAGTGAGAGAATTCTGGAGATTGGTTGCACAACAGTGTGGATGTCCTTAACACTATTGAACTGTACACTGGTTAAGATGGTAAATTTTATTTGTGTATATTTCACTACAATTAAAAAGAAAACAAAAAATAACTATGAGGGAATGGAGGAGGAAAGCCATCAGAAAATGGGTGAGGGGGCGCCCGGCTGGTTCAGATGGGGGACCACACGACTCTTGATCTCAGGGTTGTGAGGGCGAGTCCCACATTGGGTATAGAGATGACTTAAGAATAAGAAAAATTGGGATGCCTGAGGGGCTCAGTTGGTTAAGCGTCTGCTTTCAGCTCAGGTCATGATTCCAGGGATCAAGTCCCACATCAGGCTCTGTGCTCAGCGCAGAGCCTACTTCTCCCTCTTCCTTTGCTGCTCCCCCTGCTTGTGCTCTCTCTCTCTGTCAAATAAATAAATAAATAATCTTTTTTAAAAATCTTTAAAAAAAAAAAAAGAAGAGGGGCACCTAGGTGGCACAGTTGGTTAAGCATACAACTCTTGGTTTTGGTTCAGGTCATGATCTCAGGGTAGTGGTCTCAGCGTCGTGAGATTAAGCCCCGTCCACACTCTGCACTGAGTGTGGAGTCTGCTTAAGATTCTTTCTCCCTATCCGTTTGCCCCGCCTGCTTGTGCTCGCTCTTTCTTCTCTCAAATAAATAAATAAATCTTTTTAGAAAAATAAATAAAAAGAAAATGGCTGAGGAGCTAAATAAATGGATGAATGAGAATGAACAAATGGAAAATTTTAAATCCCTACAAAACCGTTTCATTACTAAATGGAGATGTTTTAAACTACTCATTTTTGCTGATACAAACCTATCTGTTCAGTGTTTCTTTTTGGTTCCCCAGAAATCTGCCGCAAGGCAGGAATGGACTTTATCAATCTTGACCTCTTCCCCAGGCTCTGCTCAGTAGGCCACGCGGCATAATGCCTCAAATTAGACACTGCCCTTGACGCGCAGTGAGGAAGAAGCGTCCCCAGGGGCTCAGGCCCTTCTCTAGCTGCTGCTGCACATCGGCAGGACCCTCTGGGAGCTACTGGCACAGGATCCTAATGAGTTTTATCCAGCGATACTTAAATTAGTAACGAGAACAGCGCAGGGGTGTCATTGCAAGCTATTCCATCCAGAGGCAGTCACACTGGTGGTAGTCATTAACTAAGTCATACCGCTAATGCTAGAATTATGTTTGTTGCCTAACAAGCCATCGTCTTTGAAATCCACCAAAACCCAAAATCATTGCTTGTGTAAGGCCATGGGGAAGTAGGAAATACAACATGCTTACAAACTAGTTTTACATTCCGAATAGACTGATTTTTCATTTGGATTTGGCTGATATTCATACCATCTGCCTTTGCCCATACCATGTTATGGACACTCTGTAGTCTTCTCCAAGACGTAAATGGGAGAGTATGAAATTCACTTTAATCGCACACTATTAACTTTTAAATTAATTAATTAGTTAATTCAGTGTTATGATCAGCAAGGCTTTTTCTTAGTGATAAAGTTATTTCATAACAATCACAGTAAATTTTAGCATTTATGAAGAGTCTAAAAGAGCCGACCAAGCTCAGAATGAGGAAAAGAGAAATTTATTTCAATGACAAAAATTTGAGTTCCTTCTACACCCTTATAGTTGTTATGTTTTAAAGCATTTCTTCCCATTATTTTAAATGTTCTTTAGCAATTTAATGTTAAGAAAGTTTAATACCATTTAGCAGAATAAAATTTATATATAAAATGCAAAACCCAGTTTGATCACTGGTCTTCAAGAGAGACAAATATGTTTGTACAGACAACAGTAACAGTAATGGAAGGGTCTGGAATCATTTTATGTGATAAATGATTAATGAACCTAAGAATACTAAGTTAGAGAAAATCTGAGAGATAGGATTTCCATTTTAAAATATTTGCAGAGTTACTGGGTAAAAAATAAGGTATATTTGGGGCGCCTAAGTGGCTCAGTTGGTTAAGTGCCCGACTCTTAATTTTGGCGAAGGTCATGATCTCAGGGTCCTAAGACTGAGCCTGGTGTGGGGCTCTGCAGTCAGTGGGGAGTCTGTTTGGGATTCTCTCTCTCTCTCTCCCTCTGCTCCTCTCCCTACTCGTGCTCTCTCTCTCTCTTAAAAGAAATAAATAAATCTTAAAAAAAAAAAGCGAGTTATATTTCTCCAGCATGGTGGGGGGTGGGGTGGGTAGAAATATGACCACTGGATACAAAGGAGAGTCGTATATTAAGTATATTAATATCTTGGTTGATATAAAGCTAAACGTTCCTACAGCCAGTAGGATTTGTAAGTCAAATACTAACATCTGCAAAACATAATTTTGTTTTTTTCTAAGTCTATCAGATTTTTATCTCAAGTCTCCAATTGCAGGGAAAAGGTCATGTCAGGGTAATCTAGGTCAGTTCAAGATTCCCAGGAGGGGGGCCTTTTTTCCTCCATGAGCACACCAAGCCAAGCAGCAGAGCACAGGGCTTAGATAGGACGTCACCAGCTGCCCGTGCCACACCGCAAACCCTGCGTGACAGCTGCTGGCGGGGCGGGGATGCCCGGTGGGCAGGGTCTGGGGACACTGAGCCACACATTCTCGCTTCTTCTCTAACTCTCCCTCTTGTCTCCCTCAGTTCAGAGGATCATTATGTATTCAGAGGATGGGAGGAGGCAGGGGAGGCAGGAATTGGGTCACTTACTTATCCAGATCCTTCTTGAAGAATTTGATATTTTGAAGTATTGTTTTATTTAAGGCAATGGAAGCTTTAGACTGCAGTTCTAGAGGCCAAATGGGTGAGCGTCATGGGGTGAGAGAGATGAGAGGAGAAGCCTTCACACAGGGCAACAGCTTTTCGCCAGACTACCATTTACAGATGCTCAGCGTTGCCGAATGCAGACGCTTAACCAACTGAGCCACCCAGGCACTCTAAATAGATGAGTCCTAAATATACATTTCGAGCTTGAACCCTTGCCTGAATCCTAGATTAATGTATGCAGTGCCTGATTGACATTTCCTTTTAAAGTTAACTCTTATCCACTTCCCCAAACCTATTTTCCCCCAGTATTTCCCTCAAGCCATAAATCTAAGTGTTCTTCTTGATTTCTCCTTTCCCTACATCTAATCTATTTATAAATCAGTTCCCCTCTCAAATATATCCTTAATCTGTTTGCGTCTTTTTGCTCTCTGCTGCTGCCACCATACTGGCCTAGTACAAACTACCATCACATATGCTCCAGATTTTTCTAACACCTTCAGAATTGCTCTCCTACTTCCACTCTTCCTGTCTACCATTCTTTTTTCCCAACAATCAAAATTATTTAAGAAAAAATATATATGTATAAAATATTCTCATGATCGGGGCGCCTGGGTGGCGCAGTCGTTGAGCATCTGCCTTCAGCTCTGGGTGTGATCCCGGCGTTCTGGGATCGAGCCCCACGTCGGGCTTCTCCACTGGGAGCCTGCTTCTTTCTCTCCCACTCCCCCTGCTTGTGTTCCCTCTCTCCCTGGCTGTTTCTGTCAAATAAATAAAATCTTTTAAAAAAAAATATTCTCATGATCATCCCCCATTTAAAACCTTCATGAGGGTGCCTGGATGGCTGAGTTGGTTAAGCATATGCCTTTGGCTCAGGTCAAGATCTCAGGGTCCTGGGATGGAGTCCCGCATCGAGCTCCCTGCTCAGTGGGGAGCCTGCTTTTCCCTCTACCCCTCCCCCTTGCTCGTGATCTCTCTCTCTCACACACACTCCCTCTCTCTTTCAAATAAATAAATAAAATCTTGAAAATTAAATAAAAATAAAATCCTTCATGAGTCTCCATTACACATAGAAAAAAATCCAAACTCCTCACCACTGCCTGCCTGTAAGATCCTATGTAACCTGGCTGTCCTTCTCCAGCCCCATTTCAGACCATTCCCTGCTCATTCATTATGCTCCAGCTACTCTTTTCTGTTCTGTCAACTCACCAAAACTGTTTTGACATCAAGGCATTTGCACATGTGCCCTCTGTCCAGAATGCTTTTTCCCCAGATCTTTGTATGACCTTAGGACCACTTGGGTCTCAATTTAAATGCCTGCTCAGAGAGGTTCCCTGACCTCCATATCTAAAGCAGATCTCCCCCAGCCCATCATACTCTACCTATTACCCTGTGTGGATTATCCTATAGCAATTTTCTATAAAATGTTTCAACTAACATGGTCTTATTTGTTTACTAATTTCTTGTCTGTCTCTCACTATTAAAATATGAACCCCCTAAAGGTAGTGATCTACTTGTCTTATTCACCACTGTATCCTCAGTGCCTGGAACAGAGCCTAGTACGTGGTAGGCACACAATGAATACTTGTTGAAAGATTTGGCTTTTCCTTAGAGCACAAAGCGTTTTTCAAGGTAAGATCTCTAGGTGGGGTACGGAGTCCATTTGCTTACTTATGATAGAAGGTGCAACCCAAAGATTCAGAGGCCACCTAGTTGGCTTTTCAAATAAACTCCTTTCTCAGCCCCATTAATATGAATTAAATTTCCAACTCTTGAACATGAATGATAATAGACATTGCCAGTTCATTGAGTCTGACCCCTGCTTTTTTACAGAAGGCATTAAGTCTGGACTATGAGGTATTTTTTAAAACACCTGTCATTTTATTCTTTGAGAACACTGGTGTCACGGGAGGAACTTTATATTAATTCTGACACTGACGAAGTCTCTTTCCTTGCCTAAACTTTCATTAGACTCCTCTGAGTCCTGTTCCAAACTAGGCCTCAACCTTTGCCTCTAGAGAACTTGTAGCTTTCAGCACAAATGACTTCACCCACCTCCCACACTAAGACTTGAACGAACACAAGTATAGTTTTTATCAGCTCAAATCTGTGTTCCTAGCATGAGGACCCGGGCCCCCTCAAAATGCTGTGCCTGAGAAAACTCAACATTGCCTAAAGAATTTATTGTTTGTTGTAGACAAAACCTGCCTAGAGGCCCCGACCTCCCTTTCCTTGGAGCATTTACTTTAGAAAACATGTGATTGTAAATCTTTTCTCTGTCTTGGAGACTATTATTCTACAGTCCAGGAATGCCTTTCTCGAGGATATGGGACCACCCTTTCGAAATGCAATCGTCAAGAAGGATAGGGCTTTTGTCTCCTAGGCTCTGTGGGAGAGGAGGAGCCTAACTTTGACCCCCGTTAGCAGACACAGATGGGCTCACCATTGACCCCCCACCTCCCAACACACACAGTGTCCTGCAGTACTGTGTGTGTGTGTGTGTGTGTTTAACACACCCAGGACTTAAAAAGCCTCCTGCCTTCTGTTTCGCAGAACTTACCTCTGTTCTATAATGAAGTCTCTCTCCCATACTGCAGTAGCTCGGGTAAAATCTGTCTGGCCACTTCTAATAAGCGTCCGGTGAGTAGTTTGTCTTTAATGTCACAAGCTAGCCAGTTACCATGTGTGGCGTGTTCGGCTGTATTTTAGTGTAGATGATTTCTTATACGTGGTGTACTACATTTAGCCAGCATTTTCGGCTCCCCAAGATGATGATAGTCTTCAGGAATAGTTCTTTATTTTTTTCCTGAAGCCTTTATTTTAATCCCAGTTAGTTAACACACAGTGTAATGTTGGTTTCAGCTGTACAATATAGTGATTCCGCACTTCCGTACCACACAGGGCGCTCATCACAACAGGTGTCCTCCTTAATCCCCATCACCCATTTAACCCCTCCCCTATCCACCTCCCTTCTGGTAACCATCAGTTAGTTCTCTCTAGTTAAGTCTGTTGGTTTGCCTCTCTCTCTTTTTTCTCCTTTGCTCATTTGTTTTGTTTATTAAATTCCACAGATGAGTGAAATCATGTGGTGTTTGTCTTTCTCTGACTTATTTTGCTTTGCATAATACTTTCTGGTTCCTTCCACGTCATCGCAAATGGCAAGATTTCATTCTTTTTTGATGGCTGAGTAACATATATATATATATATATATATATATATATATAATATATGTATAATATATATATTATATATAAAATAATCTTATATATATAACATGTATAAGAAATATATACCATTTCTTTCTTTCTTTTTTTTTTAAAGATTTTTTATTTATTTACTTGACAGAGACATAGAGACAGCCAGCGAGAGAAGGAACACAAGCAGGGGGAGTGGGAGAGGAAGAAGCAGGCTCCCAGCAGAGGAGCCTGATGTGGGGCTCGATCCCAGAACGCCGGGATCACGCCCTGAGCTGAAGGCAGACGCTTAACGACTGAGCCACTCAGGCGCCCCAATATGTACCATTTCTTTATCCATTCATCAATTGATGGACATGGGCTACATCCATATCTTGGCTCTTGTAAATAATGCTGCAATAAATAGAGTTGCATGTATCCCTTTGAATTAGTGTTTTTGTATTCTTTGAGTAAATACCCAGTAGTGTAATTGCTGGGTCATAAAGTAGTTCTATTTTTAACTTCTTTGTCTCCATTACCTCCGTACTGTTTTCCACAGTGGCTGCACCAGTTTGCATTCTCACCAACAGTGCATGAGGGTTCTTGTTTCTCTACATGTTTGCCAACACTTGTTGTTTCTTGTGTTGTTGATTTTAGCCATTCTGATAGGTGTGAGGTGATATCATAGTTTTGATTTGCATTTCCCTGAGGATGAGTGATGTTGAGCATCCTTTCATGTGTCTGTTGGCCATCTGGATGTCTTCTTTGGAGAAATGTCTATTCATGTGTTCTGCCCATTTTTTAATTGGATTATTTGGGTTTTGGTGTTGAGTCCTAGAAGTTCTTTATACATTTTAGATACTGACCCTTTACTGGATATGTCATTTGCAAATATTTTCTCCCATCCTATAGGTTGTCTTTTAGTTTTGTTGATTGTTTCCTTCACTGTGCAGAAGCTATTTATTTTGATGAAGTCCCAATAGTTTATTTTTTCTTTCTTTTCCCTTGCCTCAGGAGACCTACGTAGAAAGAAGTTGCTACGGCCAATGTCAAAGAAGTTACTGTGTTCTCTTCTAGGATCAGGAATGGTTCTTAACCCTATCTTCACTGTGATGCGAAATGGGCTCAAGGAAGGTCCTAGAGATGGATCTCTATCTAAAAAGTAAAGAAAATGGTAGAGTTATGCCCTGAAGTAATGCTCAGACACCCAAATCTCCAAGCCTGTCTTTATCATCTGAATTCAAGCCACCCTGAATTCCTTTTAGTATCTTATTTTGGTCTTGTAGTCTTGACTGACTGTGGGGACTACAAGTTCAGCAGAGAGTTGGATATTGGGCCTGGGGGTCAGGGGAGGGATCTGAGCTTGAAGACCCAGAGTTGAACAAAGTATGTATATTGAGTAGATAAGATTACCCACCAAGAATGGTTAATGGAGAAGAGGGCTAAGGACAAAACCTCCTAGGAAACACCAATGTGTTCAGGAAGGGTGGGGGACCTACTGCCCAACTTTTTACATATCAGAACACGTATAGAAAATAGCATTTGTATGGCACATTGGAGACAAATTTTAAGAGATTTAAGGGTGTCTATACGGGCTTTGTGAAATTTTTCATTACTTTTGTGTTCATTTCCTAGGATGGCCACAACAAAGTACCGCAGACTGGGTAGCTTAAAATAATAGAAATGTATTGTCTCAGTTCTGGAGGCTTTAAGTCCAAAATCAAGATATTGGCAGAGCTGTGTTCCTTTTGAAACCTGAAAGGAAATCCTTCCTCTTCCTTGCTTCTTGTGGTTTGCCAGGAATCTTTGAGTTTCCCTGGTTGAAATAGTGTGACTCCAATATCTGCCGTTGTCATTACCTGGCATTCTTCCTGTGAGTCTCTTCATCATCAATGACCATCTTCTTTCAAGGACACCAGTCATATTGGATCAAAGAGTCCACCCTACTCCAGTATGACTTCATCTGCAATGACCCTGTTTCCCAATAAGATCATAATCTGAGGCACTGGTGGTTAGGACTTCAATATATCTTTTTGGGGGGCAGCACAATTCAATCCATAATAATTTCTTTTTATTCCATAACTATAATAAGAAAATAAAAAAGTATGGGTGCTAAATATTGAATTTATATAGTATTTCAGCTGACTTTTTAATATCAGATTTTATGTTTGCAGTGAAACATAAATTTTCTAATAATGTATAATCCCTTCAGATTTTTTTTCTCTTCCAAATTGCTATTAATGAAGCCATAGGCAGCAGAATATGCAACATGACTCAGAACACAACATAGCAGGACCTAGATAAGAAGATCATTTTCCCGACGTCTTGGGGAAAGAGGTGATCAGTATTTCTTTATAAACATTATTTAAAGATGTCACCCCTCATAACATTCTCCAGGAGCTAAGCCCAAAAGAATGCACTGGGGACCCGCCATCATCTGATGGGACATCAGAGGCAGTATCTAGGGAGAGGTAGAGAGTTTCCCCATGGCCAGCAGAGGCCAGGGCAGGAATGTCAGGCAGTGACAAGCAGCAGTTAAGGGACAGAGGAAATGGCAGCAACGTCTAGCAGCTCTTTTCACATCTTCATCACAAATATTCGGTAGGATCGATCTCTGGAGCCAGAGAGGCAGACGGAGCCTTCTCGATCATAGGGCAGAGCATGCACCTCTCTGCTTGAAGAGGCGGGGGGGCATTGGGGAGCAAGGAGTGAGGGAACACAGGACTCTCACTGTCTTGGCGACCTCCGTTGGGCCACAGCTGGGCAATGTGAGCAGGTTAAGCCTAGCCGCTTTCGGGAGGAGGATGTGGGGTCCAATCACTGACAGGTTTTAGAAGTTTAGGTTCATATCTGTTTCAAAGCGTTTCTCTACTAACTTAGCATCCCAGGAAATTTCTGAGCTGGAGTAGGTCTGGTTGAAAGTGCTTGTGCAACCAATGTAGTACTGCCGCTCTAGGCCAGGGCCCTGCTGCTCTTGGAACCCGTGGTCCTCCTGACCAGCGCAGTTCTGTTGGAGCCAAGCACTGCGGGCGCCATCTCTGGCGGCACACTGGCTTGAGGATCAAAGGAGGGAATAGGTAGACAGAGGCGTTACAGGCTTTAAGGCCGCTCAACTGGTGTATCGGGGAGTCAGGGTTCTAGACACCCACATGCCCTGTCATCTTAAGACAGATGTGGTTAATTTCCTCTGCTCAGAGAAAATTGATTCTCAAATGTATTAAAGTAATAAAAAAATAAAGGGGCGCCTGGACAGCTCAGTCAGATTAGCGTCTGACTCTTGATTTCCGCTCAGGTCATGATCTCTGGGTGGTTGGACTGAGCTCCAGGTCGGGCTCCACACTCAGTGGGGAGTCTGCTTCTCTTCCTCTTCCTCTGCTCCTCCCCTGCTCACGCGTGCTCTCTCTGTGTAAAATAAATAAATAAATCTTTTAAAAAAGTAAGAACATTTTTATAATCACTCAAAAATTTATGATGGTTGAAATTATATTTAAAGATGCTATCAGCTCATTTTTTTATTGACAAATGTAATAGTAAATTTCTCGCAAAGATGAGAATGGATTTTGAATCCAATCAAATTTTCTCTTTTTTAAAAAAAATATTGATTTATTTATTTGAGACAGAGAGAGAGAAAGACAGAGCGGGGGAGGGGGGCGGGGCAGAGGGACAGAGAGAGAGAATCTCAAGCAGAATCATCACTGAACATGGAGTCTGACGTGGGCCTCCATCTCACAACCCTGAGATCATGACCTGAGCTGAAATCAAGAGTCGGTTGCTTAACGGACTGAGACCCCCAGGTGCCCCCCAGGCAAGTTTTCTCTTGATGAACAAGAATGCATTGTAAGGACAGTCACCCTGCAGCTACCTTGGAGACTACTGAGTGTGTAGCTGGTGCTATATATTTGAAGAAGAATTTGGTCCTTTGATTGCTGCTCCAATGGGAGGGAACCCCATCTAGCCTCCCCACCACCACCAGCTGTGGACTACCATTTTTGGCCTTGTCAACCTAAACAAAGTGACAAACTGAGGCAAGCTTAAAGTGTCGAAAAGATACGTTTTTAGGGAATAGCAGAGGAATTGCAAGTCAGGACGTGTAAATGGTAAAACCAAACTTCAGGCAAGTCCCTTGAAGGTTTGGGGAGGACTGTATTTATGGGCAGGGAATGTAAAGAGAAGAGAGCTCAGTTAGAGTCTGTGAAAGTCAAAAACAAGTGGAGACGAGCTTTGAAAATTCCCGAGCAGACAGAACCAGCCCAGTCACACAAAGAAAGCTCAAGTCAGCTTATTTTGTGAGACCAGTCCTAGCTGGGTCATTTCTTACTGATGCCTCTCGAAGCCATAACTAAAACTTCCCAAAGTTGATATGAGGCAATCCCTGACCAACTCCCTGTCATTTAAGAAAATTCCATTATTAGTTTTCTGTGAATCAGGCATTTACAGGAAATCAGTCTCCCAGTCCTTCAGTTTTATATTCCCGAGGACACGTGTGTGAGATTTTCCCATTTTATATCCTTCAGTTCTTTCTATTTTAGACTAAAATTCTTTCTCATGCTACTAAAGTTGATGTGACCTTGGCCTCTACCAGAGCCACTCAATAAAGCAGTGAGTTCTGTGTGTTGTGGGAAGGAGAGAGACACACTTTCTGATCCGCTTTTCTTACATGGCCCTCATAGGAGCACAGAACAAAAATGTTTCCAATGGTGGCCATCAACCAGGAGGTTCTGTACTTCCAGGCCCTACCTGGGTAAAGCAATCAATATCTCTTTGCTTCCTGTCTGTTGGGAAGGTCTACGGTAGAAGAAGTTTAAAGGCAACCTGTGAAGCCATGGAAAAAATGAAGGAGAGTGATGTCTGAGAACCCGCAAAGTCAAGGGCTAATGATGCTCTGAGCAGACGAGGACTGAACAGTTTTCACAAAGAGGTTGGGAGAGGGGAGGTTTTAGTCAAGTGGTAAGAGCCCAAGCACAAATTTGCCATGGTTACAGAGAATGGCAGTGAGAAGTGGGGACAGTAGAGATACACAACTCTTGTGTCAGCTGTTGCCCCAAGGTGTCTCTAAGCTTCCTGGATTTTTGTTTTGTATTGTCTTGGTAAAATGGTCAAATATTAAAACCCACCCCATAGGATTGTTAAGAAGATTAAAAGAACTGACATGAAAACTTTCTGAAAATTATAAAGCACCTGAAATCTATATCTATATATCATTAGGTATTTTTAGTTCTACTGAAAGTCTGTGATTCCTCCCATACCATCCCCAGCACCCCCATGAGGCATCACTCTTCAAATCTGGTTAAAAAAAAAAAAAAGATAGTAAACCAGAAACAAGAGCTGGATAGAGCCAACATTTCTTGATCCTCTCTGGTGCTTAGGTAGTTATGGAAGTAAATGCCCTAGGATGTTGGTAAGAAAGGAAAGAAATCACCCCCAAAGAGCGATCTCTCAACAAACCATCAAATGTATCCTCTGAGAAGAAAGCATTTTTCATTAATAGTGATTTGAATTTGGCAAAATGCTGAAAGGGGGCGCCTGGGTGGCTCGGTTGGTTGAGCGTCTGACTCTTGATTTTGGTTCAGGTCATGATCTCAGGATCATGAGATGAACCCCATATCGGGCTTTACACTCAGCCAGAGTCTGCTTGAAATTCTCTCTCTCCCTCTCGCTTCTCCGCTGTCCCTCCCCCTGCTCATGCTTTCTCTCTCTCTCTCCGCTCTAACAATAAATAAATAAATCTTTCAAAATGCTGAAAAGAAGCCAAAAGACATGAAAATTAATTCCCTGAAATTTTCAGAAAATATAAATTCTAGAAAAGCCTGGGAGGGTAGATTTAGGCTGGGAGTGACCTTGGCTGGTCCTGAAAAATCTTAATGGAAATACAGTGGTGTTTCACCTCCCCCCTCCTTCCTGACCAGCTGTGGTTTCACTTTTCACTGTTTCAATTACGCTCCGTCAACCACTGTCTAGAAGCAGGTGATCCTCCTTTTGGAGAGTCATCAGAAGGTCAGCCGTAGCTTAACAGTGTATTACAAAACCTGCATCACTCACCTCACTTCATCACAGCACATAGGCATGTTATCATCTCACACCATCACGAGAAAGGTGAGTGCAGTACAATGAGATATTCTGAAAGG
Source organism: Ursus arctos (assembly GCF_023065955.2). Taxonomy (NCBI): domain Eukaryota; kingdom Metazoa; phylum Chordata; class Mammalia; order Carnivora; family Ursidae; genus Ursus; species Ursus arctos. The sequence goes on along the minus strand of NW_026622974.1, from coordinate 35,559,857 downwards.
CAGAGAGAGACCATAGTCTCTTAACTTTTATTACAGTTTATTGTAATTGTTCTATTTTATTATTAGTTATTGTTGTTCATCTCCTTGCTGTGCCTAATTTATGAATAAGACTTTATCATATGGGAAAAAATTATTTATGTAGGGTTTGGTCCTATCCATAGTTTCAGGCATCCACTGGGGGTCTTGGAACATATCCCCCATGGATAAGTGGGGGCACTAGTGTAGATTGCTGGAAGATTCCCCCAGTGAGCCCAACTCTACCACTTTAGGCCTAGATGAGGTTTACTTTGGTATTCAGCCAGAGGAGGGGCATGTTCTAGAAGAAAGGGTTCCTAGATCAAAACCTTAGTTTCCTTTCCCATCATATCTTCATGGTGGGGCAGCTAAACTGGGAAATAGGCATGTGTAGAGTTGAAACGGTGTCAGGCCCAGCTACAGGCAATTGCAATTCTATACCCTTAACTCCTGGAATTGGATCTACCTTTGAAATCAAACCATTTCACTTCGCTCACATAACTATATGATTACAACTATGTAGACCTTTTAATAGTTGGTTTATCTTAAAGAAAGCATCAAAACTATTTTCGGTATACTGAGACGCTATTTGAATGACTATTTCCACTTTCTGAAAACTGATGTCAAAACAAAAATTGCACCGAAATTAAGTAGGCAAGAAAGCGTTTATTCAAGGCTGTTGCATTAGGGGAGAGATGTCAGAACTAACTCGGAACTTAACTTTCACTGAGGCAGAAAGGGTAGGGCTTTTTAAGGGCTGGGGTCAGGTAGTAGGAAAGTACTAGAAAATATTAGCAGGGAGCCATAGGTCATCAGTGTGGCTTTATCCAAAGGAATAATAAGCTCAGAATTTTATAACCTGGAGCAAGGTGCCCATTGAAGTTAGGCTCCGACCTTCCCACAGGAACTGGGAGATAGGGGTACTAACTCCTTTGATGATTACATTTCAAAGAGTTGGCTCCCAAGTCACTGAGAAAGATATTCCTGGGTTGCAAAACCAGGAGGATGCTTTTAAAAGACTTACATAACATTTCAAAGTTTCAAAGAGATCATTTACAGTTAGAAGTTTTGTAAAGAAAATGACCTAAGAAAAAGGAAGTCGGGTGCCCCAGTGTGAGGAAGAAGCCTGTCTGAAGATTAGTCAGGCTGAGGGGGAAGTTTAAGATAATCTCTGTTGTTGGTCACATAATAAATTTTCATTTAAAATTGAAATAATTTTTGCTCAATCTATTTACTCAGTTGTATGTCAAACTCCATTTTTTTTTGTTTTCTGCAATGAAAATGCCATCTGTTTTAATTTTTGCAAACCTCCAATTAGCACCACCCAATAGAACATTCTGCAATGAGGGGAATGTTCTGTACTGCACACTGTACAATCCAGTAGCCACTAGCCACCTGTGCCTATTGAACAGTTGAAATACAGCTCGTGACCGTGTGGAACTGAATTTTTAATTTTAGTTGATTAAATTTAAATAGTCACATATGGCTAGTAGCAGCCATATTGGACAACGCGGCCTCCAAATCTATCGCACTATCAGTTTATCTGCAGAAAAATTGCTGCTACCAAATGTAGTGTCTATGACCTGGGTCATTCTTCAAGCAGGAGCTACCAGTGGAGCACAGGAATACTTATATTCACTCTGCGGGATGGTGGTGAGGATTAAGTAAGATATTGAATGTGAAGTGCCTGGCAAATGCCTCCTATAAAATAGATAGCCAACAATGTTAGTTTCCTTTTCAGTCTCCTTGGGGGCGGGAGGGGGGACACATAGTCAATGTGGCAGGGTCTTTACAATCTAGAACACAACAAACGATAGGGCCTTGGTTACGTGGGTGTTTAGGAACAGATGTGTTCATGTTTTTCCTTGTTACAAGGCACAGATGCTCTTGCTCTTTTGTAGTGTGCGGGAAGTTAGTTCATCTTGGACACAATCACCTTCTTTATATTGACTCCAATAAAAATGCCAAATTTTAAAATCAGAAATTGCAAGCATTTGGGTTACTCTCAATACCGATTTAATATTAATAATCTGTTGCATGATATTGATGCATTCTTTCCCATGGAAGAGTTGAAATAAACAAAAGCTATGTAAAGACTAAATCAGAACACACATCATCGGAGGCTTCCTCTGATCCAAAGATATGACTTTATGTCCTATAAATTAGGTATATGTGTGTTTTTAAAAGAATTTATCACTTTATCTACTGACAGTGAATTATATATTTAGAAATGTGGGATACACAGAGGAGGAAAGGGAAAAGAGCATATATAATGGAGGAAAGAGAATAATGTTGGCCAATGTGTTTCAGCAGAACGTGAGGATCCTGGCATACTGCAGTTAGCCTTAATCTGAAGTGAAGCTGCTGTGACCTCAGCCGTCAGGAATTCCATGTCACTAAGCTAGAGACACATGGCTGGCTTCTCCCAGATACTGTTCTCTCCTATGTCTGACTTTTTCTCCTCTTGTGTTCAATGGTGCCATCCCAATTTTCTCTTGAGAACTGTACAGTGATAAGTTGCCCCAAGAGATGGTAACATTTTTATAACTTGGTCAGTGTATTTATTTATATGAAAGAGTAATTGTTTTGAATGAACCACACTTACCCTTCTGATTCAAGAGCTTGGAATGTTCCATTCAACCAAAAGCAGAATAATGGAGCATCTGATCTCAGATCCCACCACATCGACACGTAAGAATAAATCAATTTAGCACTTTATTTCATTGGTCTAAATATGGAAATGTCCCATACTGCCTTTTTATTCTGAATCTTATGCCAAGCAGATACAACCCATTACTCAATAGCTTAAAAAGTTTTTTTTTTTGTTTAAGCAAGATTTACTTAAAACAATGCAATTTTACACAGTGCAGAAATGATAAGGTTTTGCTACATGTCTCTAAAGTAAATGCTAATAATCCATTTAAGGTATTTAGTTTACAAAATAATGATATTTAGTTTACAGAATAAATTAAGGCACAACCACAGATGTTTCTCAATTTACAGTGGGGTTACATCCTGATAAATCCATCATCAGCTGAAAATATCGTCATTTGAAAATGAATTTAATACATCTAACTGCCCGAACATCATCGCTTAGCCCAGCCTCCCTTAAACATGCTCAACACGCATTAGCCTACAGTTGGGCAAAATCATCTAACACGAATCCTCGTTTGCAGTAAGGTGTTGAATATCTCCTGTATTTTACAGACCACTGCACTGAAAGCGAGAAGGAGAAGGGTCGTGTGGGCACAGAATGCTTGTCGGTGTCGGGTACGCACCCGCGGGGTCGCGTGGTTCACGAGCACACATGCCCCTGCGCGGCCTCACAGCAGAGGGGGTACCGCGTCTCGCCAGACCAGGAAAAGGTCAAAATTCAGAATTCGAAGTAGTTTTCACTGAATGTGTATGGTTTTTGCATCCTTGTGAAGTCAAATAATTGGAAGTCAAACCGTCCTATGTCGGGACCCGTGTATACATAACAATGTTTCCTTTGCCGGAGCTGAACATGTAATAAACAGGAAGGAAGGAAACTAACATTTGCCTGTAACTTTCCTGTGCCAGACGCACACATAAAAAAGACTCTTTTAATCCTGTTTTGTAAAGACATTTTTAGTTCCCATCTACCTTGCTCTGAACTCACTTGATTTTTTCAGTGACAACCATTTCATGATTCCTTTGGATACCACATGTCACCTTTGTGTTTTGATGACTGACTAAACATGCTAATATTTTATAGTCTACAAATACATAACTTGCTTTCACTTTTAATTTTTATATCAATTAAAAAGCATATTAGTTTCTCACAGATAGCTACCGAACGCAGCATAGACTTTTAAGTACGTTAGATAGGAATATCCTTATTTATAAGCATTAAAGAACTAAACCAAAAAACAATTAACAAAAATTGGGAAGTTGGGAAGTGCTTAGGATTTCAGAAAAAAATTCTCTCACAAAGTTAGTCCCTTATGATCATTTAGAAGCCTTGATACATTGTTAACCTCTGTATCCTACATAATCTGTTTGCAGAATATCTTCTGTCCACAGATCTACGTGTAACCCCTCTCAAACCCCTGAGTTTAAGATTTCTGATTAGTGAATTGTTCACCAGTATCTGATTTACACTGACCCCTTAAAAGAAACTTCAGTATTTGGTTAAAAAAATGATTCTGAATATATTCAAGGTGTAAGGTAATAAGTAGCGTCTATAGAATGTGTTCTCATTCTGAAGTGATTTGTATCAGCGAACCCTATAATGGCTACTACTGTGATAGGCAGACTGATTCTTCCCAAGAATGACTCCTGGCACGTTGCCAATATTCTTTTTTCTTTGTTTGACTTCTTTTCACAGATCATGATGTGAGCTTTGCCTAGACACTCATCTGAAACAATTATAACCGTAATCACTGTACAATTTGCTTTTTTTATCGAAAACTTTCCACTTTATAGTTTCGAAGTTTTAGTTTTTATTTTTACTTGCAGATTATAGGAGCAATTACATTTGAAACACAGGTATATTTCTGTGTGCACTTTCCACAGCATCCAGCTAGGATTAAGGGATAATGTTTCAGGAATTGTGTAAATTCACATTCTTGGGTTCCAAGCAACAGTTTCAGTAAAGTTTTCTTTTCTTCTTTGTTACTGCAAAATAAAGAAATCCTATTACAGAATCAGTTCCTATCATGAATGGGCTGATTCTATCATAGAATCACAGAATCTTAGAGTTGGACCTAGTCCAGCATCTCACTCAGTTCAAGAATCCATAATCTAGCATACTTTAGCACCCTTGATGCATGACCATCTAGCCTTGGCTTAAGTGATGGGAAGTTCATCTCCATAAAATCAACAAGTCTTGCTCTGTTCATGGTATAGTACAGAGCCCACTGGATTTGGAAACAAGCTGGATTACAATCCCCGTTCTAGCAACTTGAGGAAGGGCAGAGTTACCTACCTTCTCTGAGCTTTCACTTCCTTGCCTATTTCTGACATAAGTGCTCAAAAGATAGCTAATGGTAAACTATGAAGATAACGGTAGTTAACGTAAAATATGCTCCGTGATTGATAGCCGCCGCCCCCCCCACTTTTCTGTCCCCACAGAAAGAAAATTCTTTCTTCTGTTAAGCCCAAATCTGCCTCTCTATAAGTTAATTCATTCAGAAAACATTAAAACTGTTCAAGGTACTGTATAAAACTGTGAACAGGGTAGAAGGAAACTCCTTCTCAAGGAATTTATATTCCAGTGAGAAGAAACAGACCAACAGACAATAAGTAAAAGAATTAAGTTTACAGGGAAAAAAATCAAGTGAACGAATAGTGATAACCGGTTATACAGAAAACTAAAATAGGGTAACGTACTCATTACTGGGTGGCTACTTCAGGCAAGACATTGCTGAGGAAATCTCACTTATGCTGAAATCTGAATGACAGTTATGCCTCTTGACCTTCCTTAAGCTCTCTGGAGCAGCCCAGAAAAACAACAGCAGCAACAAAAAAGACCTTTCAAATTGTTGAAGGCAACTAGTATGTCTTCCCTTAGATTTTTCTTTTTCTTTAAAAAACATTTTTTTAAAATTTATTTGTCAGAGAAAGAGAGAACACAAACGAGAAGAAGCAGGCTCCCCACTGAGCAGGGAGCCTGATGTGGGGACTGGATCCCAGGACCCTGGGATCATGACCTGAGCTGAAGGCAGAGGCTTAACCAACAGAGCCACCCAGGCATTCCTAGATTTTTCTTTTTAAAGCTAAATATCACTAATCCCTCCAACTATTATTTATATCACATGATTTAAAAAAAAAATTTAACAGGGAAGACTCTGGGTTTATCAACACTGTCTTTAAATGTGCACGTAGAATGATAACAGTTCTCTAGATGTGGCCCAGTTTCTAGATGCAGCCCTAGGGAAACAGAATCCCTTCATCTGGATTCTGTGCTTCACTGCGGTACAAGCTTGCATTCGATTTTTTTTTTTTTTTTTTTTTGTAGTGACTATAGCAAAATGCTGACTGAACTGTCATCAACCAGAAGTGCCTGGTCTTTTCCATAGGAACTCCTATTTGCACACACTGCCTCTTTTCCTAGGTATGCACACTTGTTTCTATACCAGAGCTTTACATTTACTTTTGCTAGTTTATCTTGTTCATTTCAACCTAATTCTTCCAGCCTGCTGAGAGTTTTTGAATCTTAGAACTCTCCTCTACCTATTAACTATTCCTTTAATCTCCATGTCAGTCATAAATTCAGTTAATATGTTGCTAGGCCTATCAAATAGATGTCCGGCAAATATAAAACTACTTCAGAGGCATACTAAATTATTCAAGAAATATAATTTGTCCATGGGAAAGAGAAGTGACATTACTATGGATATTTTCCTCTGGTGTTTTCCAAATCATCTGTAGTAAATGTGAATTATTTTTTAAATCAGAATAAAAAGTTAAAAAAAGACGTATCCCATTACTTTTCCAAAGGGTATGCTTTCACATTTTGATCTGAAGAGTTGATGAGTGTCAAAGAATAGAGACAATGATAGAGCCCTGTCACATTCAATTAGAGCTTTCCCTCCAGGCTGATTCTGGGCTATTGATTTATTACCAGTCTTGTTAATTTAACCCAGCTCTTCCTGGGCATAGTAACATATGTATAGTTTTTTAAGATTTATTTATTTATTTATTTAAGAGAGAGAGAGAGAGAGAGAGAGAGAGATTGAGCACAAGCAGGGGGAGTGGCAGAGGGAGAGGCAGAAGCAGGCTACCCAGGGCTACCCTGGGATCATGACCTGAGCTGAAGGAAGACACTTAATCGACTGAGCCACCCAGGTGCCCTGTATGCATAGTTTACTAATATGGCATGGTAACGTAAAGATCGAGAAGAAGGCAGGCCTTTGATTTTATGTCCTCCTATTTGTTACATTCTCAAAATACAAGATTGTCCGGTGGAATTTCTCCTCCTACTTCCTGGTTTAAAAGTACTTTTATCAATAATTCCTAGAAATAATTATTAACTATTTGAGGCAATGGAGCAGAAAAAAAAATAATGTTCTCTTCTGCGATAGTGCACGCTTAAAAAGCTAAACAAAAGAATTTAAAATCAAAACTTTGAAACTTGCAATAAAATGAATACTCAGAGGACCAAGAACACATTTCTGAGTGTGGGAAAGCATTTGCCTTTGAGAAAAATTTAGAAAAAAACCATTTTGCTGCATGTGGGCAGATATTAGGCCTTATTCAGAGAAAAACGGCTACATGATGTAATTGTTTTGATACAATATACACATAGAACACATTGACCTTGAGCAGCTCAGTTCTATTTGAATTTTTATCTCTCTTTATTTCCCTCAAGACCTGACATTTGAATTTCTTTTTTTGTAAAATTATCTTAAAACTTAATCTGTGTTTTTTTCTAAGACTTCACAGTAAAACTGGCAAAACCAGGGGTCATCCCCTTAATAATTTGGTCCTCTTTTCTCCAGCACCCAGGTCACTTGCTCATCTTAGGGCCAGAGCTGGGGTAGAGCATGGTGGTGGCATTGCCACATAGGCTCGGGTCAGGAAAGACGGGGAGGGCTGAGATAAAGAAGGATTTTGGTTAATAAAACATAGCAATGGGCTTCTAACCCGTTTTCCTTGGAAAGAATGCATATGGTCTTGATAAATATATTTCTTACATGTTAGCAGATCTCATATCAATGACACTCATTGATTTTGACTGAAACCTAAGAGAGAAAAATGCCACTCTGTATTTCACCACGTAAGGCAGAAGTTAGAGAAAGTCCCGGGGCACAGGCAATCCCTCCTGTCAGCCTGTCTCTTCATGTGTGGCTCCATGAACATGTATTGAACTCCTGCTGAGCCCTGCCCCCCAGCACTAGGGATTCAGAAATTAATGAAATGTAAGTCTTGCTCTCAAACAGTTCACAATCAAAAAGGAAAGATACACTAAAGCAGATGAGACCAATAGAGGTATGCCTGCATTATTTTCTGATCACAAAGGAGGAAACCCTAAACCATCCCAGAGAGATTCCTAGAGGAAATAATACCCTCTAAGCCCAGACAATTGGGCTTCTCAGAGCATGCTCAATGCTGCCTCCCTAGCGTCTAGCTCCGGGCCTAGCCCACAGTAAGTGTTTCATAAACAACGGCCCAACTGAACTGAGTGCATTTTATTGACATAAAAGGTTTTATGCAAGACCAGAGGGCTGATTTAAGAAGAACTGTGTATTCCCCTTAATGCCTCGTAGGATTCAGGTATATCCTGCTTATTTTTTCCACAACACTTACCACACCCATTATCTTATTTATTATATTTATTGTCTGCCAGCCCCCTCCCCCAGAAATGTGAGCTCCTTGAGAATGGGACTTGTACTTCCCTTGCATAAAACTTGGCTCGCATCTAGTAGATATTCAGTAAATATTTGTGGAATGAGTATGGAGTCCAACACTAGTTACACTGATGAAACAGACAGTTTAAAAGGAAATCCAATGAATCCAATAAATTCATGAGACTCTATATGAGAATTTAGTGCCTCAGTTTTTGTTGCCTAGGGCAATGGTTCTTAGTCTTTTGAGAATGTCATGAATGCTTTAATTCCCTCTATAGAAAAATGCACATATGCATCAAGTTTTGACATCAATAAATACAGAAAGTATCTGGTTGAGGGGTGCCTGGGTGGCTCCATCCGTTAAGCAACTGACTCTTGATTTTGGCTCAGGTCATGATCTCAGGGCCGTGAGATTGAGCCCTGCATCCAGCTTGGCGTTCAGTGGGAAGTCTGCCTGAGATTCTCTCTCCCTGACCCTCTGCCCCTCCCCCTGCTCACATATACTTTCTCCCTCTAAAATAAATAAATAAATAAATAAATAAATCTTCATATATATATATATATATATATAATTTATTTGGGTTTTCCTCCTTCTGACTCCCCTTAATTTTGGTTAGTCAAGAAAAGTGTTTTAGGACTATCAAGTGTTCAGATATATCACTAATATGTGAAAACTAGGCAACTATTTTAAAATGTATATAAAAAATTATTTCAAAAAATCCTTTTTTTCGGGGCACCTGGATGGCTCAGTCGGTTAAGCGTCTGCCTTCAGCTCAGGTCATGATCTCAGGGTTCTGGGATCGAGCCCCACATCAGGCTCCCTGCTCAGCGGGGAGCCTTCTTCTCCCTCTCCCCACCCCCCACAACCCCCACTTGTGCTCTCTCTATCTCTCTTTCTCAAATAAATAAATAAAAATCTTAAAAACAAAACACCAAGAGGCACCTGGGTGGCTCAGATGGTTAAGCATCTGTCTTTGGCTCAGGTCATGATCCCAGGGTCCTGGGATTGAGCCCCACATGGGGCTCCCTGCTCGGGGGGGGCCTGCTTCCCCCTCTCCTTCGACTGCTCCCCCTGCTTGTGCTCTCTTGCTCTCTCTCTCTGCCAAATAAATAAATAAGTAAATAAAATCTTAAAAACAAAACAAAACACCATTTTTCTTCATTTTAGAGAACAAAGCAGACCACATTTTATTCAAATAAAACCCACTGACCTTTGGAAATAGTTACCCAAAAGTATTGCAATGTGAAAAACCTCTGGAGTTATAAAGCATTTCCCACATCGGGGATGGTAGGCAGTCTCTGAAATGTCTCCTGGTATTGACACGTTTGTGCCATTTCCTCCATTCGAGTGTGGACGAAACCCAGTGACCTGCTTCTGAAGAATAGAACACGGCAAAAGTGATGTGATGTCACTTCTGAAATTAGCTTATAAAAGACTGCCATTTTGCTTGTAGTCTCTTTCTGGATCTTCTTGCCTGCTTGTTCTGATGAAGCAAGTCGCTAGGGCTGCTTTGCCCGAGGAAGGCCTCCAAGGGCAAGCTCTGCCCACCAGGAGCTGCATCCTGCCAACATCAGTGAGCTTAGAATCTGATTCTCCCGGGGTCAGACCTAGACATGGAAGCAGCCCTGGCTGTCACCTTGACGGCATCCTTGTGAGAGGCCCCGAGCCAGGCACCCAGCAAAGCTGCCTTTGGATTCTTGCCCCACAAAAACTGTGAGATAAAAATGCTATTATTTTAGCCACTGTTTTGTGGCAATTTCTTACATATTAGTAGATAACAAATACATCAAGAACTACCTTATCTATTGCCAGGAACACACTGATGTCATAATTTTTTTTTTTTTTTTGAGAGAATGTGCTCATATGAGGGTGGGGGAGGGGTAGAAGGAGGAGAGAGAATCTCAAACCAATTCCACACCAAGGGCAGAGCCTGACACAGGGCTGATATCACAACTCTGAGATTATGACCTGAGCTGAAATCAAGAGTTGGACGTTTAACTGACTGAGCCACCCAGGGTCCCTCCTCTGTGTTTGACATAGATTTCAAAGCGGCTAATTCTAGAAAATTTGTAAAACACTATCTCCTCAGAGGTGTAGGAAGCATTATGAAAAAGTGGGATCTTTAAGTACGAGAGAAGTAATAATTAGTGTAGTGTGGCTCTCTCTCTGCCACTTTTTAATTGTTCAGAAACTACTGTAAAGCTTCAACTATATAGGGCTTTGTTCTTAGGTCTTTTTACTTTTGGTTTGTGCAGATCTACTTATAAAGAAAAAATACAGATTGTAGAAAGGTATTATGAATATAAAACTATTTTAGCCTTATCAGATAGGCTTTGTGTCTCTCCAACATATATATATCATCAGAAGAACTGCAAGAAAAATAACAGAAAACAAAGTGCAGGTAATTAACATCTGTATTAAGTAATATATTTTCTACAATTATATATCAGTTTCTCTGTAGACAGGGCAAACAAGTCAAAGTGTGAATCAGAGTCTGAGTCTCTGGGATTTGACCTATAAACTGTTCAAACATTTATTCTCTGATAGACCTAGAGCAGGGTCTGAACTTCATTCCAAGGCCCTGAGAGCATTTTGATATATTCCTTTTAACACAGTGATTTTTATAGTTTTGCTCTGACTTTGCTTATGTTTTTGAATGTTTCCTCGAAACTTTTTGCTCAGCATGGTCTTGTCATTTCTTGCTCCTTATTTTTTTCCATTGCCACAAGAGTGGTGTAAACATGAAGAAAGGAAAGGAAAAGGCCGAAGACTGTGAGGGATTATTCCTGTCTCTGTATGGTTCTGGCTTACCCGATAAAACTTAATTCCTTCCTGGGCCTTACACACCATCACAGTAAGGCCGTGGGAGTGTGCATAATGGTCTCAGGTCTCTCCAAAGCCCTTTTTAACTGCAGGATAGAATAGTGCTAAGGTGAGGAAGCCACACAGAAGACAAACATGCTCTGGGGGATGGAGAGGAGGGAGGGAGAGGTGCAGGACAAGTGATTGACTACTTCCTCCAACGGTTTTTGCCTATGGTTTTAGCAAAGGATCTCCAGATCTGAAAGCAAACAATTACATGTAAATTTCCTGCGTCAATATAAATTCTATTCTCGCTGGGAAATCTTGAATGATTACATGGATTTGTGTGGAAAACAAGAACTTAAAGACTGGTTATTTTTTCAAACCCCCGGAATGACTTCATAACTTTCCTACCAAACCCATACAATGTTTATCCCTGCTCAAAGATTCCCAATTTCCCTTCAGAAATTGTACCATAGGTTCAGAAAAATGGTTTGGTCATGCTCTTTCCACTATGGCGAGATTTATTTTAGTCCTCAAATTTCCCCTCTGGCCTACGTGCTTTCTCTCAGGTCTCTTCATCCGTCATGAATGGGTCTCTTGTCTAACACCCCCCCCCCCCCCCAGTACGACCTTTCATATACATGCTCTCCCTCGCCCATAAACCAGCGCGTCTGGAGCTCTGCCAGGGCGTCAGGAGCCGCAGCTTAGAACTCGATTTGAAATGCCAAGTTCGTGGTGACGTTACAGATTGACAGTTGGTGCCTAATGCTGGCTTAGTTGTTTTTCCGCGGGTCGCTGGAGGCTAACCACTAGATGCAGTCCGTGGATTCCAGATTCACAAGGTCAATGTACTTTGAGTTGATCTCCAAAACAAAGAATATATTCTCTCTTAAAATTCCACTTAAGTAAAGCAACTTAACCAGGCTAACTCTTCACGTGTGTGATTTTTTTGGTTCATTATTTTTTTAAAAATATTTGTTCCAGAAATGAAGACAGTTTAATATAGTGTCAGAAACTAACGGCAATTTTAAAGCAATGACTAGCTATTCCTTCCAAGGAGAAAGTTAAGTTGCTTTTGGAAACGTTATGTTTTTGCTTGGAAATAAATCATATTTAATGTTTACTTTCTCTCATTACAACATCAACATTTTCAAAATATGTAGCAGCTACTGAGAAGTAAAAAGCCATGTAATATCACAGTTGGGAGAATTCCTGTTAACATCACGTTATATTTGAAAATCAATGATTTATTAACTAAATTACATGCGAATGTGTTCTGTAGGTGAGTTAGGGTTAAATGGTAAAGTTTATTATCGTTATGACAAATGGTTACATTTCTACAAAGTTTTTTAGCTTTAATTTTTTAACTTGAGTTTTTTTTGGGAGGGGTTTGCTTTCAGTCTGGCTTTTTTGAAGTAAGAAAAGCAGGGTGCATCTGCACAGCTGTTGGCAGAGTGAGGCATTATGAAGCTTATCCTCTCTGTCTCAGTTGCATTATGTTGTTGGCTTCAGTGCCTACCTGCAAACAGTGAGAGATTTTAATGCATCCCTGCTACAGAAAGGTAATGAGGTAGGCTGCCAAATCATCATCTCTAATTACCTCTGGAACAAAAGAAAAAAATGGAGGTTCCTAAAATTTTACAGTATATTGCTTTTATTATATACACTCCCCTGGGTATGTTCCAAGTTTTTAAAGTTTTTTTTTCCCTGAATGTGAAAGTAATATATACTCTTTATACAAATTTCAAACACGACAGAACTATAAAATGAAATAAGCCATCAATAACTTTGGAGCATATTTTTTCAAGTTAAAAAAGAATTCTCAAAAAAAAAAAAAAAAAAAGAATTCTCTATCCAGTCAGAATTTAGTGTCCATTACTAGTTTTAATACGGTATTCCTACTACAGCTAAATCAGTACATGGTTCTAATAAACCCAAATGCCTTTGGTTTCTAATATACAATCCTTTTACTGTTCCTTGTAAACACTCTATGAAGCTAGCCCAATTTAATAATCTCCTAACTATTTAAGACAGTTAAGATATTGTAGAATGCTATATTATGGCTAATTCACTGTTCTGGCTGAGCACCAACACATGTTTTCCTAGGAGTTGCCATTTTTCAAAGTATTAGAAGAAAACATACCACATTAAAACCCATTAAGAACAATTGAGAAAGCACTTGGAAATCTCTCTGTACTCAGAATCATCAGTGATTCCAAAATCTGATACACCAAAGACGTAGTAAAGGATAAGGCCTGAATCTAAACTGAACTATAAAAGACCCTCTAAACTGCTTTTCTAGAATAAATTTTTCTCAGCTTGTTTACTTATGTACATTTTACATTGGTGCCGATAATTTGTCTATGTCAAGTGCACCACCCACTGCATATTTCAGATGAAATAATGATATATCTATATATTAAAAGAAGTGATGGGAATAAACGTAAATAGATCTCTTCGCTCCTATGTGGCAGATGGTGTTTTCCAAATGGCTGCAGCACATCACGAACGCTCTTCTTACCTGTGACTTTGGCAGTCCTGTTTGGCTTTTGTGACTGTTTGGATCCAGAGATTATGGGACACTATGTGATTTCCAAGGCTAGGTAATCAAAAGGAAAAGTGCTTTCTACCCTGTTTTCTGAAATACTTGTTCTGGAAGCCTTCAAGCTCCATATAAGCAGCTTGACTGCCCTGAGGTGGCCATGGTGGGCGTGAGGAACTCAAACCAGCCCACAGGGAGAGACCTCACACGGAGAGCCTCAGATTCCGTGAAAAGGGAGGGAGGGAGGGAGAGAGTGAGAGAGGTGCTTCCGCAGCCCGGCTGCTTCAGCAGTCCCTTTACCCAGTCCCAGCTACTGTTTAACTGCAACCACAGGAGAGATCCTGACCCAGCACTAACCAGCTAAGCCCTTCTCAAATTCTGAAGCACAGAATCCATGAGAGATATGAAAATGGTTATTATCATTTTATGCTACTAAATTTTGGAGTAACATGTTACATACCAATACCCTACTGGAATACCCTACAAGCTTTTCCAAATGTTTAGTAGTGTAATTTCTTTGCTTCTTGTACAACCTGAGCAGCTCTGCCATTCCTCAATCTAAGGAAGAGGTTTGGACTGGCACAGGTATGAGGGGCGATCGAGTGGTGAGCTTCACATGCGATACGTAGACAGTTAATCTAGATGAACAAATGATGTATTATGGAGGCTATACTGTGATGCTATCTGGGCAAAACAAAGCAAACTACAAAACCGTCCGTGGATTCACCTGCATTTTCAGGCACTTCATCTCCAAATTAAAAAACATGAAATTTGGGCACCTGGGTGGCGCAGTCGTTAAGGCGTCTGCCTTCGGCTCAGGGCGTGATCCCGACGTTCCGGGATCGAGTCCCACATCGGGCTCCTCTGCTGGGAGCCTGCTTCTTCCTCTCTCACTCGCCTGCTGTGTTCCCTCTCTCGCTGGCTGTCTCTCTGTCACATAAATAAATAAAATCTTTAAAAAAAAAAAAAAACATGAAATTTAAACAAAATAGGCAATTCCAAATAATATTTATTTAGTTATGAGAGTAAAAAATATACAGAAGAATCTAGTGCATTCCTTAATACTCCAGGATTACTATTAACACCTGTCAAGTCTCAATTCTGCCAAAACATCTATTTGCTGAAATTTTAAGTAAAAATCATATTCTTAGGACACTTAATCTCTTCTAGTGATGGTGAATAGTGTTTTCTTTTTAAAAGTTCAAGCTGAGTATATAGTGTGCCTGATTTCTTTACCTTGTTTGCTTTCATTTGCAAAATATTCATATAGTGTTACTGCTAGTGAGCATAAATCACCTGAGGAGAAAAAGGGATGTCTAAGTAATGTAATAAGGGCGTACCAGCTGGAAGTGGAGAAGCTGGAAGAGGAGCCTAGGAAGTCTGGTTCCAGAGTCTATAGTTCTATATTCCAAACTACTCCTTTTTTTTTTAGAGAAAGGGAGAGAGAGTGTGTGTGTGCGCCTGTGCACGCAAACGGGTGGGAGGGGCAGAGGGCGAGGGAGAGAGACTCTCAAGCAGGCTCCATCCCAGAACCCTGAGATTATGACCTGGTCCGGATCCAAGAGTCGAATGCTTAACGCACTGGGTCACCCAGGTGCCCCTAAATTACTACTTTTAATACCTCTTTGACAGGTTCATTAGCTATTACTTACATAATTACTTGTGTTTTTCCTTTCATAGTTGATGGAATAGTTTTTTTTTTTTTAAGATTTTATTTATTTATTTGACAGAGAGAGCACAAGCAGGGGGAGCAGCAGAGGGAGAGGTTGAGAAGCAGGTTTCCCACTGAGCAGGGAGCTCAATGTGGGGCTCGATCTCAGCACCCTGAGATCATGACCTGAGCTGAAGGCAGACGCTTAACCAACTGAGCCACGGAGGCGCACCAGCTGAGGGACTATTTCTGGAAATATCCCAACTGGGGACAAATCTGCTATACACGTGTAACCGAAGTCTTACTGATGTTACCTGTAGCTACACCTGAAGAAAACCTCTATCATTCAGAAATATTCTCAAATACTTAAATAAAAAGCATCCTGAGTATGATGAAAAAATACAGTTGAAAAAACATATTTAAAATTAGTCTTCATGTTACTGATTGTTGAAGTACACACTAATTTCCTTCACACTTCATATTTTGTAATTATCAATCTCTTTACTTGTGTATTAGCTGTTTCTCCTCATAAGTCTATCTCTATATACCAGTGCCTAGCCTGAAGCTTAGCATATAGTAAGTGTTCAATTAACAATTTTGAATAAATTAAGGGACAAATAACTATGTGAGGGAATACCACAAAAATATGGATATGTATATTTGACCTTCTTCAGTCACTTAAAACATTGATTTAAGAACCCAAATGCATTGGATTAGATTTGTAGGAAAAAATAAATTTGTGTTGTTTTTAATTGAAATATAAAATGTATACTCAATTCAGTCATTGGAAGGTTTTAAGTATGTTTGCAACAACTTGGATATTTGAATCTGCTATTTCAACTGTAAATTTTAAAAAATCTAAGTGCAGAAGAAGTATTTCTAATAAAAATCTGGTATCCAAATTGGATGTGCTGTAAGTGTAAAATACACTAGATTTTAAAGAGTACAAAAAAAAGTAAAACATCTCATTAATAATTTTATATTGGTAACATTGACATAATATTTTTGATATATTTGGTTAAATAAAAAATATTAAAATATATTTCACCTGTTTCTTTTTACTTTTTAAAAAAGATTTTATTTATTTGAGAGATTTTGCAAGAGAGAGCATGAGGAAGAGGAGGGGCAATGGAAGAGGGAGAAACAGAAGCAGACTCCCCACTGAGCAGGGAGCCTGACAGCGGGCTTGATCCCAGAACTCTGGGATCATGACCTGAGCTGAAGGCAGACACTTAACCGACTGAGTCACCCAAGCACCCTCTTTTTACCTTTTTAAAAAAAAGATTTATTTATTTTAGGGGGGTAGGGGCAGAGGGAGAGGGAGAGTCCCAAGTGGACTCCACACTGAGTGCAGAGCCAGACTCGGGGCTTGATCTGAAGACCCCGAGATCATGACCTGAGCTGAAACCAAGAGTCGGGTGCTTAACCAACTGCACCACCCAGGTGCCCCTGTTTCTTTTTACTTTAAAGAAAGTATGGCTCCCTGCAAAATTTTAAATTACAAGTGTGGTTCACATTATGTTTCTGTTGGGTAGCATTGCTCTGTACCAGTGGTCCTCAAATGTGGTAACTGACCACCAGCATCAGCATCACCTGGGAACTTGTTAGAAAAGCCAAGTATAGACCTCACCTCAGACTCACTGAATCAAAGATTCTGGGGGTGGGGCCCTGTTTTAACAAACCCTCCAACTGATTTTGATGTATGCAAAAGTTTGAGAACCATTATTTTAGGCCAGTGGTTCTCAATGTCGGTGCAAACTAGGATCATCTGGGGAGCCTGGGGCACAAAGTCCTGGTGCTGAAGCTACAACCCATGACAGTCAAATCAGCAACTCTGTGGCCCAGTCAAGGGTGTTCCTTAAAGCTCTCCAGGTGATTCTAAAATGGGATAAAGAGTGAAAATCACTGGTAAATCTAACCACTGTAACCTTAAAAAATCTATGAAGGCACGATGTACGGTTCATGTCACCAGGAAATGATGGACATCAAGCAGTTCATTGATAAACTTTGTCAACCTTAAAAACAAAATAGCCAGTTCTTTAACAAGCAAAAAAATGAATTTAGGAATAGCAGAGGAATTGCTATTTGGGACTGCAAATTATGGCAAACCCCAGGCAAGCCCCGAGTAGGAAGGAAAAAGAGTATCCTTGTATAGAGGAAAGAAGGAAGTTGGGAGGGATTGCTTTGAACAAAAGTTCATCAGAGGAGAGGGAGCCTTTGAGGTTGTAGGGCTTCTCATTGGCTGGGCTGTTGCTAGGCTAGGAGAATCTTCCTTCTTCCTGCTGAGGTATGCTAAGTAAGCTGCTGAGTGAGAACTCTCACTTCCATGTCTCCAGACTCCACTTCAACTTAGTTTCTTTATTGGTTTTCACAGCTCTAACTTCTAGTTGATTGACCTAGAGGTCTTGTGTAAAAGGTACACCTGCATCACTTTAGGGGAGTATAAACCTTTTCAGGTGCCCCACCCTGAAACTATTAATGTTTGTGGTGCTAAAATGTTTTGTAAATACACACCAATGACCTAGCCTAAATGTCTCCTCATAGGAAATATCTTTTTAAGTTTCTATGCAAGTACTGTATAACATGATCCAGAATATGCTAGTATTAAAATAAGCGAAACAGCTGGCTTCTTTTTCAAATGTATTTCAGCAAAATAAAATATTGCAACCAAATTATGTCATTGGAAAATTATTAACATAATGAAAATTTGTTCAGGTATAAGTGAGCAGTTAAGATATAAATTATATATACATGCTGTGACTTAGTCTATGGATTTATTCCAGAATTAGTCACCATGCAGTGTCTGTATATGCATACAAATAAGTAATGATTGTAATACATAGTAAGAATGAGGTGGTATTACATTATCCCTAATGGGAATAATGCTTTGAACTGTTAAAGAGTAATATTGCTTTCTTCAGGAAAACAAAAAAACCAAACAGCTCTATAGAGCTCCAGACATTCTGGGGCTTTTGCACACACGTTTGCTTAAAGAATAGAATAAGGGTACATCTTTTTAAAACACTCTAATGAAATGACTCATACACCCATTCCACCTATAATACTCAAATACCAATAACTTAGAGGTTTGTTCATCAGGACTCCTTAGAGCCAGGTATAAAGCCTGGTGAAGGAAACCAGGATAGGTCACCCCAAATAAATATTTTGGGGAAGAGGGATTGGGAAACAAAACCTACTGTTTCTTCCCATATATTTACCTTTCTAGTTTGCCAGCCTTGAAAGCCTAAAACTGCTTTCCTTTCTGCTGTCATTTCTCTACAAATGTGTTGTTCTTTGCTGAAGATGCCATATAGACCACAGTTTTAAGCTGCTGCTTTGAGTTACTCTTTGTTTTCTGTTTCTTAGATGTGATGTGCTGCTGCAATCATTAGTAAACTTGTTAATGTCTTCTTGTTAAAGAGCTCCACCTGAAAACCTAAGATGGGTGGAGGTGGAGTTTAGCCTCCCCCACACCAGCATTCATTCCAGTCCTATCCTCACTGCAGAATGCAGGCAAAAAGTTAACTCTTTCCTTGGTTGGCAGTTACCCTGGGGCTGGCCATCCCAAGGATGCAGCTGCCTACACTAAATTCTCAACTTTTTGGGTCAGCTACGCAGGTGGATTTTCTCCTCTCTAATACACTGAACACTGGAATTCTCAAATTAAAACCCCGTAAGGTCAAAGGTCTTCCCTTCATGCAGAAACACATCAAGAACCAGGCATCTTGAGGTTTTCAACTTAAAAATCACTTATTTTACATAGCAGTAACATGCATTCTGTATGAAGAAATAAGGATCGTTTACTTGATATCATATAGCTACATTTTTCTATCAGATTGTCTTTCATGAAAGTAAAACATTTCCAATGTCCCATCTTGCAATTTAGCGTTTTTGGTGTTGCAATATTTTACAAATATACATCAGTGATGTAGACGAATCCTTTTTTGTGGGAACTTTATGTTCTCTTAAGTTTACCATGAAAGTAAAACATTTGAAATGCTATATGTGCTGTATTTCCTGAATTTTTTTATACTTAATGTCAATGACATTAGATCAGAATACTATAATTCTATTTTAATGACTAGAGTTCATTGTGCAACAAATTGGGCAAGAAAAATTTGTTTTGACTGATAGTATTCTCACCCGTGTAACAAAAATTTATAGGTTCTAATCCCTTAGTTTGTGAATCCTACCCATTCTTAACCAATTATGTGCAGAGTGACTGGACAACTGTAGTTTTGCAAAAGGAAACTTAAAACAAGTTTTTTTCTCTTTTCCAAAATGTTTTTGTTTTGTTTTTACATTAAAACTTAACCTTACAAACAAGTAAAAAGGACTGAAATTTGATGTTCTGGGTAGCATTTGCATGGAAAAAGAGCTTCCTCCCAGTTCTCTTAGAACTGCACATGAATATACAAAATGGCTCCCCGTTAGGCCTCACACTGTTAGCATTCAAGATGGCTGGACTTCCTTTCACAAATTCACATCTCCCATGGATTTACTTCTCTTTACCTGCACTGCCAGGATCTTGTAATTCCTTTGTAGTGGTGGTGTGGGGGAAGAGCCCACATACTTTTTGGGCTTCTCCCTATATTTATGTCAACTTTCCTATCTGTACATCATGCGTCACAGAAACAGGACTAGACAGGAAACATAGCTAAACTTCTATACAAGGGGCGTTATAATAAGGTTCTGGTGTACTGACATTTTTGTTTCTTCAGCATCTTATGTTTGCTTCCTAGGCCTGTAATTAAACTGTTTCTGTTTCTGATAAAGCGCCCTAATTGTAACATGCCTCAGTTAACTCCTGGGAGTGAGTTTTGTAAAGCATACCCTCTTCTCAAGTATCCCAGGTAGGGTTAACTATTTATGGATTGTAGCATTCACACTGAAAGGTGTTACTTAAATGCAAGGAATGTTTTTAAAGAATTCTGATGCCAATAAAATGTTCGCTGTTAATAAAATGTTCTCCCTTGAAACAAATGATTCTAGGGAATTCAAAGAATAGGCCCAAGAAGCTTCTGGTTGTAAGTATGGCCAAACAAACAACTGTAGCAATCTTTCTGATAAAGTATCATGAAACATTAAATGTGTGTCTAGTTTATGGCTATATATAATGAACCCATAATCAATCCTTACTACTATCTTTTGTACCACCATGAGGTAGAAATGAATAGGGCAGAAACTAGTGATTCTACTTACCTGAAAAAGAAACTGCGGCACAGAAAGCTTTAGTGGTTTTTGTGTGTCCCACACCCTTTTTGGCTTTGTTCTGACTGCTCCTCCATTCCTTGAAATTCAAGTATAAATATCAATAATAACAGAATTCCAGTTCTGGAAGATCATTTATTCTGACCCTCTCCTTTGACCAAAGAAGAAACGGAGGCCCTTAAAGACTGAGTTACCCATTAATATTCGAAGAGTTTCATATTCATCCTAGTTTCGGAACGCTCACAAAATTATATACAAGATAAATGTGACCGTCAGTGGGCCCTAACACACCTGCAGCGTGACACACCTTGACTTTTACTTCAATTATATGAAAATAGAATTCCCACTGAAATCTAGAGACTCCCTCAGTGTCCTGGCCCCACACTGTCCTTTCTCCCGGTTCTACTCTGACCTCTCTTTCTGGGTCAAGGTTGGTTCTGTCTGGGCGTGGCCGGCCTCGGGACCCTGCACACAGCTTCCAAGCCCCTAGCAGGAAGGGTCGGAGAGGTCTAAGTCTCAGCCAGTCGAGGTCTTCTGCAAACAGCCCCCGAGTGCCCTTCGCGAGTGCGCCCATCCCTTGGTCCCGCAGCCGCTGTGTCCGCCGGCACCTCCCCAGCTTCCCTGGGACTCCCGCTAAGGGCCCAGCCCGGCCGGGGGCGACGGTACCCTCAGGGCCGCCGGGGCGGGCGGGGGAACCCGGCCTTGCCGCCCGCGTGGGTCTGGGGTAAGAGCAGTCCCTGAACGACGGAGGCGCGCCCCACGCCGGGACGCGCGAGCACAGCGGCGATCAGAAGCCCCGGGCGCGGACGGGAGCGGCCCCCACGGGAGGCCGCCGGAGCCTCGCTCTTCCTCCTCCTCCTCGCTCGCCGGCTCGGCTCATCTCCTGCCATGACTCAGCGATTCTCGCAGGCTGCCCGGCCGGGGACACCGGCTCCTCGCCGGCTCCTCCCGCCGCGCCCACCCCCTCTCGCCACCCGCGCCCGCCCCCGACCGCCGGCTCTTTCCCAGCGCGGCCGCCGCCGCCGCCGCAGTCAGCGCGGGCGCCGCCCCAGCATCCGCCGCCTGCCCCGCGCGCCGCCCGCCCCGGCAGCCCCCGCAGCCCGCCCGCGCGCCGGCCATGGAGCCCGCCGCCCCCCGCCGCCGCCCCCCCCGCCAGCGCGGCTACGCCGTGACGCGGGACCCCCACCTCAACAAGGTGAGTCCGCCGGCGCACCTGGCGGCCCGGCGGCCGCTTCCGCTCCGGCGCAGGCCCTCCGGAGGGTCCCGGGCTCGGCCTCGCCCGGTGCCGGCTGTCCCGGGGCGCGCGGCCCTCGGCGCGAGCGGAACCGGGGGGCCGCGCAGTGCGCTGGGCGCTCGGTGCCGGGCCGCCCCGGCATCGCGTTTTGGGGAAGAAGGTGTAACTTGTTTACAGTACTTGCTGGCTCCCCGAGGGCCAAGCCGGACGGAGTAGCACCGGCCGAGTGCGTGACCGGACCGTGTCTGTGAAGGTAGCAGGTGGGCTGCCCGCTCGCCCGTGTGCCGCCCACTTACGGTTCCACTCCGCGCGGCGAGTGCCGGACGCTGCTCCGGAGAGAGGTGGCCCTGCTGGTCCCTCCCGGGCAGACACGAGTTCTGGAAGCCGCAGATCACATCAACAAGCTCGCAGTCCGGGCCGCTCGGTTTCTGGAGCGACACGATGAAGAGGCTGGGAATGCGTGGTGGCTGGCTTCTGCCTTGGACACTTTGCGTGGCCTGGTACAAAAGCCTTGCCCTAGACATGGGACTGTGCGTGAAGCCATTCCTAGTTGTTGAATCTGGCCTTCTGGAAATTAAAACATTGTTTTTTTTAAAAGACGTCTTATTAAAATAAGAATTCAGCGTAGGTTAGAGAACCTTTTCAGATCCTGGTAACATTTCATTTTTCTTCACTGGTAATATAGTGCAAACATCTACTATTTCTCTCAAATGAAAACTACCTAATTTATAATTTTGCTTCTGTAGATACTAAGCAGTCACACTCTGTAGCCAGGTTTGTCTCTAGACTGTTCTTTTTGTGTGACTGTGCTTTTGACCTATGCTTCTTATTTAGGATATGGAAAATGCCATGGGTCAGCACAGAGATCGTCTCTTTTTTTTGGGTCATTTGGGTCGTCTCTTTAGCAGATACTCTTTTTCATTAGGAACTGGACCTCAGCTTCTACCTTCTGGTCACGTTGCTGGTGATTTGTTGATCATCGTTAATGGCTTGAAGACTTGTGATTTCTTTTATTTAATTGTAGTAGTGTGACTTGTTTTTGATTTCGTGGTGACAGGTAACTTTTACAAATACATGGTTATTTAGTATTTGTGTTCATAAAACATGAAATTTTAAACAGCTCCTACGTATTTTTTTTCTTCAAAATGAATTGCTTGATTTTTTCTTCTTGTTATTCTGCAGGTTGGGCCCTATTTTCAGTAGAACAAAGGTAAAATCTGATGTGACAGAACAATTTGTGACTTTCATGTGTACCTGCTTCCTGTAATTTACGACCAAGTAATGGGTTGTCCCTTAAGAAGGACTACATGAGCGGTATAACCTGTTTGAATTTCCTGAAGTCATAGGCAGGTGTGAGTGTTTCGAGTGGGTAGATGGAATAGGCCCTCACTGAGCAAAAGTCATTATGTCTTTATTGTTTGCATCAAGAATATATGTTCTTAAAATCTTTTTGGCTCCTGTTCACCAACAAGTATTAACTCCTACTTAACGATAATATCACGGAGATCTTCCACCAAGTTGAAAGGTGAAGGATACTGTGTTAAGAACACAGTTTTGAATTTATAATTGAACTTTATTGTCTGCATAGTGTCAAATTGGATTTAAACTCTAGTTCACCAAGTCTGGGGTGATGAATGGAATAAGCTTTACTTTTCTTACTCGGTTCTAAGATAGTTGTGTGGTGCCTCATGGAAGTCACAGAATTGCCTTTCATGTACCATTGAAACTATGGCTGTGGGACATACCTGATTTGCCCTGCACTGAAGATCTCTAGGCTTTAAAATTTTTGATAACCCAGGAATTTTTATTGACTTCTATGATAAACTTTGGCTAGTAGATCATGCCCTCTAAAACCCCAGCCCGTCATCTGGCTACATGAAGCCTCCTTCAGCCAAATTAACCCAGACTTTCATCGCCTCACCTTTTGGGTAACAGCGATAGTTTTGCTGGTTTTATTTTGAGTATTATAGTCTGTTCTACATGTAGATATGAGGAACATACCTTCATCAATTAGTGTTTTCTTCATGTTAGTCTTCTGTCATCCAACTATTTATAATAGTTCTTATTATGCTGAATGTACATCAGTCTTGTCAGGTTTACGGTCTTATCCAAATTGATCCCATTATTCCCCCAGTTTAGTCTTCCACTTGAAATATATTTGCAGAATCTCTTACTTAATGCTTTCCTTTTTGTCTCTGTGTAATTTCCTACAGTTAAAATGGCATTAGTTGATTTAATAATGATCTCTTTAGGGAAGATTTTCCTAATTATCTCAGTTCTGTTATCATTACTTGACACCGCTGTTTATATGGATTCAGTTGTATCATGTCATTTTGTATTTACTGCATTTTATTTTTTTCTTATTTTGATTGTCATAGGTTGGGAATCATACGTAGTACAGAATTTTGCTCACTGGGCTTTAAATAAATGTTTAATGAATGAATGAACCATATTTTTATTTCTTTTGTCTTTTAAACAGTACTCAGCTCTTAAAGCAAGAAACTTTTAGAGTGGTAGTTGGAACATTATTTTAAGACATTTATCCTGTTTAATGTAATTTCTTGGAAGTAAATTGCATTGAAATCTAAAGCGCATTTGACTCTCTGTACATTATACAACGTATAATGGATACAGGAGAAAAGTTGGAATTTGGTTTAAATCTGACCATCCATGAAATGATAACTACTTGCTACATAACCTTGAGGTGATTAGTCTTGATAAAATCAGGGTTAACAGTAGATGTGATCCAAATTAAAAAAATAAAGAATTGTAAAAACCAAAGAGAAATAAGGTCTTTCTTCATTCATAATATGATTATTAGTATTTGCTTATACTCAAATTACATAATTCCAGGTAGGATTTCATCATAGTATTTGGGAAAGTACTTCATAGTTACGAGATTCAGTGTATTTCTGTACATAGCCCAAACTACCTTTGAGGTGCTTTTCTTTGTGTTATATGTGCTTATCTAATTTAATGTTTAATGTTAATGATTTTTAAGGATACCTTCTGATTTAGATGAGTTGTATTTCAAATTTTTCCTTCAAAATTAAAATTCTACACATAATAAAAATCACTTATTTTTAATTTCTAAATGTATTTGCTTTGTTTCTCTAGCAGTGGTAGAAAATACTCGTCGATAGTTCTATCATAATTGTGCTTACATGGTTTCCATGTCTTTAAGATTAAATAATAACATGACCTACAAGTAAATCTCCAAAAGATACCATCTGTAATATTTTAGGCATTTTAACCCAGTTTAAGTTAGTGACTTATTAAAATCCATTTTTGGCCAGCATTATTAACTTTTAAATCTAAAAAATGAGCTTCTGGGCAAGTGCATTTGTAGATGTTTGTGTCTCAGCATGTCAAGACCTAGTTGGAGGTGTTGTCGGGAAAAGAGAAATGTCTCGTGACTATGAAGGAAAGATACCTTAAACCTCTTTTTCTTCCACGTAAACTATCCCAGAGTTAATCATCGAGGCATTTTTACCTACCGCAGTTCTCTGGAGTTGCCTCAGCGATGTGAGAAACTGCTGCATTATTTAATGGAATCCCGCTGATAGGAGTGCCATAGCGATGTGGACGTACATATAGGCCTCCATGCCTGTTACCTTGCTGCACTTCAAACAGCAGCGGTGGCACAGGGTAGCACAAAGTCAGAATGATGTGCTCGAACGAGTAGAAAGATGAGTTTGATTTTTGAGAACTTTTGAGACTGGTGATATGGAGTACAGGAAATATTGAAGAAAGTCTGAGATTTTTCATTTTTGTGTTCTAATTTCCTTCTAACTTTTGGGCAAGTACGAGAAATGCAATGTAATGGAATAAACATCGTAAGACATTGTATCTAGAGGAAAGCCTAAGTCCCAATTCTTCCATTTAGCAGTTGTGAGATTTTGAGTGAACTTTTCTTAACTAGCTTCAGTTACTGTCCCTACAAAACAAAGTGATAATTTCATTCATTTATTATTTTTTTATTTAGAAAATATTTGTTTGTTCAGAACCCACTATATACTAGGTAATATTCTGGTTCAAAGAATATAGCAATGAAGAAGATTCTTGTTGTGAGTACACTTATATTTCTGTTGTAATATGATTTCTGCCTTGCTTCTTCGCTCAGATATTGAAAAGATTATTTGAGATAGTGAATATTGTTTCTAAATTATATATTCTAAAAACAGGAGGTCTTTTAGTACTGTCATTATTAATATAGTAATTTCGTATAGAAAGTCTGAGTTCATAGCTGGAGCAATTATAAAGTACTTATTTTTTTTAGTATACTAACCCCTTCTCCTGAATTTTTGATGAACACATGATTGTGTTCCCTCTATTTTATAGTAAAAAGCAAAAATATATCTTCTCTGTGGGAGAGAAAAAAGATATTATTACCCTCAGATTCACGTAGCTGAGCTTGGCTGATGTTACATGACCTTTGCAATCTTTCATACACTTTCACAGAATGCCAGGTATAAAGAGTGTATTTGTGAAGAAATAGAAAAAGGAAAGCTTTTTGCTTCTCAGTACTCTGTTCAAAGTATGTAAAGGCTTGGAAGTATGAAAGAACTTGGCTTGGTAGAGAAAGGTAGAGGTATGCTTTGCTAGTTAAAATTATTGGGAGAAGAGGGAGTGAATTGCAGAGACAGGAAATTTAAAAGTTCCAGTGGTGTGAAACCAGCCTTTACTTGATTCTGTTTGACTTTGGAAAAAATCAGTTACTTTGACAAAACAAATATTTGTACCATTTTCCAATGGTTTTCAAAATCGACATGACCAAATACTGTGAGAGACTCAAAATTGCCCAGATTTGGCCTATTTGTTACTTCATTATTTTCTATTATTGAACCGACTCAACCAACTTTGATAGTATATAGGTCCAGAATAAATCATAAGATACGTTACAATTACATAGAACAAATTTGAAAATGATTAAGAAATTTTCTTACACATGGACATGGGGCCTAAATGTAAAATGGGGATGTTTGTATCCTTAAAATGATATTTAAAATATTTTATGGCTTATATGTTAATTTTTACTTGTTTTTAGCTTAATGTATATCAAGTAGTACATTTTAAACAGAGGATTGTGTTGCCTTAAGTGAATTTAGAGAATTTAAAATATCAATATTTTCCCTCAGGCCTTAAAAATATATCTAGGTTAGCCATCAATTAGACTGTTAGGTATTTGAGGCCTTTGAGTTTTAAGAGAGGGGGGGAGACCGTATGGCTTAAAGTTTTTATGGTTTAATCTGGTAGCTAGGGAAGTCAATACAGTAATGAATAGTCGTCTCTAAAAACATGGAAATCTAACTATTAAAGCTTTATACTAATGAATCCTACACCTAAAACACTAGGATTATTTTTTTAATCAGGTAATGTTGAGTGAGAATATCAGCAAAAGTATTACATGTTCATACACATTTTCATAATTGCATTATGA
Source organism: Ursus arctos (assembly GCF_023065955.2). Classification (NCBI taxonomy): domain Eukaryota; kingdom Metazoa; phylum Chordata; class Mammalia; order Carnivora; family Ursidae; genus Ursus; species Ursus arctos. Next base: position 35,532,646 of record NW_026622974.1, on the reverse strand, counting down.
GTATCCCTGGGGTAGTTAAATTCTAAACTGCCTCACAAAGACTTGGAAATCTGGAGACTGAAGTTCTAAGACTCCATTATAAAATTAGGGCTAGGCCCTTTAAGCTAATATAATTAATATATATTAATATATTTACTACATTTGAATTGTCTATTCAGAGTCCTCTAAGAAGGTATTTTAAAGCTTTTTTGATTGCACACGTCCATAGTACATATATAACTGTAATGTTATGGGCTGAATTGTGCCCTCTGGAGGGTCATGTATTGAAGTACTTATCCCTAATATCTCACAGTGTAACCATATTTGGAGCTGAGATCTTTAAAGAGGTAATAAGTTAAAACCAGGTCTTTAGGGTGGGCCTTAATTCAATGTGGCCGATGGCCTTACAAGAAAAGGAAAGACAACGTGAACACAGAAAAGTCAGTGAGAAAAGCCTCAGAATGTAAGCAACCCTACTGACATCTTGATCTTGGACTTCCAGCCTCCAGAACTATGAGAAAATGAATTTCTGTTGTTTTAGTCACTTAGTCTGATACTTTGTTATGGCAGCTTAGCAAACTAATACACATATAATTGAAACAAAATATAATATAATACTTTGCTGCATTTAGTGCACTCTAGTAGTACCTATTCTATTTCCATTTTTAAAAAATGTGAGGGGTGTCTGGGTGGCTCAGTTGGTTGAGCGTCCAGCTCTTGGTTTCCGCTCAGGTCATGATCTTACGGGTTGTGAGATCAAGCCCCATATTGGTCTCTGTGCTCAGCAGAGAGTCTGCTTGAGATTCTCTCCTTCTGCCCCTCACCCCACTTGTGCCCTCTCCCTCTCAAATAAATAAAATAAAATCTTTTTAAAAAATGTGAATCACAACCCATAGTTAAAAAAAATTATGCTCTGTAACTTCTTTAAGTAGTGCATTCACATACCTAGGAAGTTATTAGGAGTAATAGGAGTAACTTTCTTTTCTGTGTCTTAGTGTCGCACATACAAGCCTCTAGTTTGCCTTGGCAGTATGGGTCCAGTCTCCTGTTTTTCTTTTTTTTTTTTTAAAGATTTTATTTATTTATGTGACAGAGAGACAGCCAGCGAGAGAGGGAACACAGCAGGGGGAGTGGGAGAGGAAGAAGCAGGCTCATAGCGGAAGAGCCTGATGTGGGACTCGATCCCGGATCACCAGGATCACGCCCTGAGCCGAAGGCAGACGCTTTAACGACTGCGCTACCCAGGCGCCCCCAGTCTCCTGTTTTTCTGTCTACATATCCAGTTTGAGGTAATCTTTTAAACCAATAATCTTGAAATGATGAGAACATTATTTTTTTTTTATTTTATTTTTTAAAGATTTTTTTTTAAATTTATTTATTTGACAGAGACAGAGTCAGCCAGCAAGAGAGGGAACACAAGCAGGGGGAGTGGGAGAGGAAGAAGCAGGCTCATAGCAGAGGAGCCTAATGTGGAGCTCGATCCCACAACGCTGGGATCACGCCCTGAGCGAAGGCAGACGCTTAACCGCTGTGCAACCCAGGCACCCTGAGAACATTATTGTTACTAATAGTGGCAGTTCTTAGTTAGTTAGCAAAACAATAAGTCCTTACTTGGTTGCTCAGAGCCGGGAAAAAACTAAAACTTGAATAATGAGCATTTTTGTAAGCATTTAAAATTTTACTTATTCAAAACCTTATACTTAATTTTTACGTATGGTAACTATAACAAAATGGTGACAGAATTGAGAGCAAACATATTGGTCATATTGTTGTGGGGTTGTCAAACCCAACAGTCAAGAAAGAATTCTTGAGACGTTTTATGGTGCTATTTGGTAAGTTTATTTGAGTAGCATGGCAATAGGACCCATGAGCAAAAGAGCTGCACTTTTGCTGTATGAAGCCGGTGGTTATATGCATGGTACTCAAGGGATAGGGGATGTGTGAGAAGTGTTAAATCACAAATGTCTTCTTTGAATTTCTACTCATAAAACTACTTTCACGAGATTTCTCTGGTGTTTATCATTCAGTTCGATATTAACACTCAGTGAGATATCCAGGCAGTCATGAGAGCCTTTAAGAATGTAGCAACCAGGGGTGCCTGGGTGGCTCAGTCAGTTAAGCATCTGACTCCTGACTGAGTCAGTGGCCCAGTCAGTTAAGCATCTGACTCCTGATTTTAGCTCAGGTCATGATCTTGGGATTGTGGGATCAAACCCTGCATCAGGCTCTGCACTGCAGGGAGTCTGCTTAAAATTCTCCCTCTCCATCTTTTTGCCCTTCCCCCCCAAGCATGTGTGTGCACTTGCTCTCTCTCTCAAATAAATAAATAAATCTTAAAAAAAAAAGAAAAGAATTTAGCCACCAGCATGTGTTTGATCCTAATTGGAACTATGGATGTTATAGATCAGCCTTCTGGGCTAAAGGTGAACATTTTCTGCTTCTATCCCTCATCAGTATCAGTAAATATATATGAGAATACCTCACCTGTTAATAAATTATTTTCAGATTGTCCCACAAAGCATAAGCAAATGATGTTATAGATAAGAGATATATTGAAAACAAAATGCTATGAAAAGACTAAAAATAAAGATATAGGAAAATGCAAATAGGGGTTATACCTGACATTAGACAATGTAGAATCCATATCAAAAAGCATTAAGTGAGACAAAATACTCTATAATGCTGAAAAGTACAATTTTGAATGGAGTTAAAAAGTAGTCAATATCTATGCACCAAACACAGCAGCTACCTTCATAAAAAAAGACCCTGCTACAGGATATGCAAAGAGAAGTAAACACTAATACTCGCAGACTTCAACATACTGCTCTCAGTGCAGGACATATCAAAGGGACAAAAGCTGTTTCCATATAGGAATTCCTTCCTCAAATTTCTCAGGAAATTTGTTTTACCAAATAATGAGAAACTTCACTTGAGAAATCGGGAAAATGGAAAACAGTATTATAACTATCCTTTGAGAATCAAAGCTTAATAAATAACATAGAGCTAGCTATTACTGGTTTGAAAGATCCAACGATGTAAGTCAAAAGGAAGAGCTGGAAATAGTGACACACAGATTCAGATGGTAAGGTTGATATTTCCTAATCTTTACAGATTACCTACAGATAGGTGAGAAATAGTAATGATCTAATCAATTTAGCTTGTAACTGTTGCCAATTTCTGATAATATCTCTTTTAATTTCTGTCTTTAGACCATTTATACTTAATGGAATTATTGGTATGTCTGGATTTCTGTTCACTATTTTATTATTAGGTGTCTGTTTCCTCTGTGTTTCATTTCTTTATTTCTCCTTTCCTGTCTTATATTATTTGAATATTTATTCCATTTTGATTTATCTTTGAGTTTTTGACAATATCTCTTTTTATAGTCCTTTTTGGTACTTGCTCTAAAAGTTACACTGTACATAAGTTTTCAGTCTACTTAAAATGACCATTTTACCAGTTCAGTTGAAATGTAGAAACTTTATTTATCGTGTCTTATTACTTTCCTCTGATTATGTTATAGTTGTTACATTACATCTGCTTTTATCTCCATACATTACATAGAATTTTTAAAAGTGAGATATGCTTTACATTTAGCATTAAATTAGCTTCAGGTGTACAGAGTGGTAAGTTGATATTTGTATATATTGGCAAATGATCACCACAGTAAGTAGCTAACATCTATCACCGTACATAGTTATGACAAATGTTTTTCTTGTGATAACTTTTAAGACTTACTCTCTTAGCAACTTTGAAATATGCAGTACAGTGTTATTAACTATAGTCACCATGCTGTACATTCATCCCCATGGCTTATTTATTTTATGACTGCAAGTTTGTACTTTTTGAATACCTCTACCCATTTCCTCCACCCACCTACTTCCCACTTCTGCCAACCAGTGGTCTTTTGTCTGTATCCATAAGCTTGTTTTTTTTTTTTCTTTTTAGATTCCATATGTAACTGAGATCATGTATATAGTATTTGTTTTTCTCTGACTTTATTTCACTTAGTGTAATGATTTCAAGATCCATCCATGTTGTTGCAAATGGTGAGATTTCCTTCTTTTTTATTATGGCCGAGTAAGATTATATTACATGTATATGCACCACATTTTCTTTATTCATTCATCCTTTGATGGACGTTGAGGTTGTTCCCATATCTTGGCAGTTGCAAGTAATGCTTCAGTGAACATGTGGGTGCATATATCCTTTCCATGTAGTATTTTTGTTTTCTTTAGATAAAAACCCAGAGGCAGAATTGCTAGATCATATGGTAGTTTTATTTTTAATATTTTGAGGAAACTCCATACTGTTTTCCATAGTGGATATACCTATTTCCATTCCCACCAACAGGGAAAAAAGGGAACCCTTTTTTCCACATCCTCACCAATGCTTGTTATTTCTTGCTTTTTGATAATGGCCATTCTAATAGGTATGAAGTGATTGATTGTGCTTTTGATATGCGTTTTCCTGATGATTACTGATACTGAGCTTCTTTTCATGTATCTGTTGTCCATCTTTTATCTTTGGAAAATGTCTTTTCAGATCCTCTGCCCATTTTTTAATTGGATTGTTTGTTTTGCTATTGAGTTGTTATGAAAAAAAATTTTGATGTAATAATGTAATGTTTATTTTTTTTATTTTAACTGTCATATTTTAAAGAATTTAAGAGGGAAAGAGTAATCTGTTACAGTTACCCAGATATTTGCCATTTCAGGTTTTCCTCAGGTATTATTTCCTTTTCATCTAAAGAATTGCCTTTAGCAGGACACCTGGGCGGCTCAGTTGGTTAAGTGCCTGACTCTTGGTTTCAGCTCGGGTCATGATCTCAGAGTGATGAGATTGAGCCCTGTGTCAGGCTCCATGCTCAGCACGAAGTCTGCTTCTTCCTCCCCTTCTGTTCCTCCCCTTCTTCATACATATGCGTGCTCTCTCTCTAAAATAAATACATTTTAAAATTCTTTTTAAAAAAAGAATTGCCTTTAGTATTTCTTTTAGAGGAGGTTTGCTGGAGACCAGTTGCCTTAGTTTTCTTTCATCTGAGAATGTCTTTATTTCACCTTCATTTCCAAAGGGTATTTTTACCAGTTTAAGAATTTGGGGTTGACAGTTGTTTACCTTCAACACTTTGAAAATGCCATTCCTCAGGTCACCTGGTGGCTTAGTTGGTTAAGCATCTGCCTTCGGCTCAGGTCATGGTCCCGGGGTCCTGGGATCGAGTTCCGCATCAGGCTCCCTGCTCACTGGGGAGTCTGCTTCTCTCTCCCCCTCTGACTCTACCCCCTGCTCCTGCTCTCATCTGCTCTCTCTCTCTCTCAAATGAATTAATAAAAAAAACTTAAAAAAAATATCATTCTTCTTTCTTCTGGCCTCCCTCGTTTTTGATGAGACATCTGCAGTCATTCGAATTTAATGCATGCAATGGGTCATTTTTTTCTGGCTCCTTTAAAGATGTTTTCTTTGTTTCTAGTTTTTAGCATTATGAAATAATTTTTCTGGATTTATATATTTTTAAATTATCTTCTTGGGTTTTGCTGAGCTTCTCGAATTTGTTAAGTTTACGTCTTGTCCCAAAACTGATAAGTGTTTAGCCATTATTTCTTTAAGTATTTTTTCTTTCTCCTCACCTTTTGGCATTGTGTTGATAAAAATGTTAGCTTTTTAGTATTGCCTCACAGGTCCCTGGGCTCTGACTTTTTTTTGTTTTTTTCTTTGTTTTTAATATCAGTTGATCCATCTTCAAGTTCACTGACTCTTTGCTCTTATATCTCCATCTGTTCTTGAGCTCATCCTATGAATTTATTATTTTAGCTATTGTATTTCTCAGTTCTAACGTTTCCATTTGGTTCTTTATACTTTAGTTTCTTGGCCAAGACTTTGTGTTTTCCCATCATTTCAAAAGATTTTGCCCTTGTGGATTTGGGGTATGGTTACAATAACTTTTTAAATTTTTGTCTGATAACTCCATTCTCTGTATCATCATTGATTTTCTTTTCCTTTGAAAGTAAACATTCTCCTGTTTCTTTGCTGAGTAGTTTTTGCATATATCCTGGACATATGCATATTATGAAATTCTAGGTTTTTGTTAAATCCCAAAGGGAGTACTATTCTTTTAAATTTTTAATCTTCAACCTGGTTGGGTCGGTTCACAAGTCAGATCCATCTTCTATGGTTTGTGGTTCCAATATTCCATTTTCAAAGCCACTTTGTAGTGCTATTTGGATCTGTTCCATCATGTGTACTACCCAGTGGCCAGGGTAGGATCTGTGCAATGATTTACACCATAGTTTAATTCTCAAATCCTTTGTAAGACAGGTCTATACATGCATAGCTCAGAGGTGAGTTTGGGAGTTCATATACAATGTTATGGGATTGCTCTCTTGAGTTCCCTTCTTTCTATGATCTTGCTGATACATTGTCTCCTTGAGACCCCCCTTTCCCAGCCCACTAGCCAGAAAACTGGGTCTTTAGTTTCTTTGCTTGGCTCTATACTTCCTCTATCTGCATTTGTACTTAGGGCCAAGTGACTAGAAGACAGAGAAAAATGCAACAGACATTTGATCCATGATTTTGGGACTATTGCTCTTTTGGTTAAAAAGAATGATTTTATTTTCTTACAATTTTAGACATCTGTGGTGGTTGTACTCCTGTCACCCACTGTGAAATTCCCAGGGGGGCTGGGGCTGGAGAGAATGGAAGATAGTAGTGGATTTCCCTCTTCTCAGACCTTTAAGAGTCTCCTTTCCTGATTCTTGGACCAGAAAAAGAAAGCTTCTTTTGGCCCTCTTTTTGTCTGCACTCAGTTGCACTTCTAGCTTTTTAAGTCAAAGCCAGTTGATTACAGATGGGACTGGACCAAAAAAGCCAGGCTGCACTGAAGGCAAAACTCCAGGAAATTCACTGTTGGTTTCGTGGTACCTTGGATTCTTTTTTCTTTCCCATTCTTATGCTGCCATTTACTTTTCAGAGTCTTCAGATAGCTGCCTAATGCAGTCCGTACCAGGTTTATAGTTGGGTTCTTTGGGAGAGACAAGATAAAATATGCTTACACCATCTTGCACAGAACCAGAGCCCTTAGACTGTTATTTTTAGGATGTGAATGTGTGAAACGCAGTCTAACTTGGTTTTTAGTTTCAGGGGGGAAAATCAGGGAATCTCTTCTCAAATATATATTCCCATTCTCCCCCCACCTCCCTGCCATTTACTGGGTACATATTTGCTATAGTAATATTAGTAAGAAAGGTCACTCTCTGGAAAATGGTTTATGTGAAAAATAAAAACAATATAATTTATAAAATTTCTATATTCTAAGGATTTAGAAAAATGCTTGGCCTTTTTAAAAAAGATTTATTTACTTGAGAGAGAGAGAGAAAGCGAGCGAGAACGAGAACGGGGAGGGTAGAGGGAGAGAGAATGCTCAAACAGACTCCCCACTGAGCAAGGAGCTGGACTCCTTGCTGGATCTCACCACACTGAGGTCATGACCTGAACTGAAATTAGAGTCAGACGCTAAACTGACTGAGCCGCCCAGTCTCCCTACTTGGCCTTTTTGATAATGTATGTTTCACTCCTGTTTCTCTTCATGCTGTGATGGAGAAAATACTACAGAAATTAGAAGGTTCAAAATTCCTCTGGAGAGGTGCGTAGGTTGTAATACTGGCTTATATCATAGCTTTATCTTTTAATGTAGTTTCCCATGGGACCTGGAATACAGTTTGTATTCTGTAAAAGTCTGTTGAATGAAACGAGGGATGGTTGCTGAAGTAACCTTTTATAGCTCTCTTCTGCCTTTCAGATGTGGCTGTAACCTCTCCACAGATCGCATCCTACATTGTGGGGTGAATATGCTATTGGGTGTGTGTTGGAGAATCTTTAGTAGGTATAGGGATGACCGGTGTATCATTTAGGATTGGGTTTTGATATATATAACAGCAATACCAATAAAAACAAATAATAGTAACTTGGGTAAGATGTAGCTTATTTTTCTCTGGCACATGAAAGAAATCAGAGCGTAGACAGTCTAGGTCTGTTTGGTGGGCCACAGAATCATCAGGAACATTGCTGCTCTTCCGTCTTCAGGAGCACTTTATGGTCCTAACTGACAATTGGTCTATAGATATCATTTGTATATTCCAAGCTGGCTGCTGGAAGAAATGAGAGAAACACAAGAATGGCCACTTTCCAGTGGGGTCAGCTCTCTTTAAGTATCCTTCCCCACATCCCACCCATCACTTCTACTTACATGTCATTGCTCAGAACTCAGCCAAAGGGCCTCATCTAACTATAGGGAGTTTGGAATTTTAGTCCTTTTTTTATACATTACCACCTCAAATAATATTGGGTCCTCTTACTGGGGAAAAAGGGGAGAAACAGATGTTATAGTAGGCAGTTAGCAGTCTCTGCCATAGCTAGAACGGCCAGAAACAAGGATAGAGATTTAACAAATGTAAGTAATACGTATGATTATATTATTCTTGGAGATTGAGATAAATGGTTCTTAATAGTTCTTAATATTTTTTGTAGCCTTACAGATTGACTATATAAAAATAAAAATACAAAAAAGTGAAAAGTTTGACTCCCTCCCACTTTGGTGCCCCAGCTAGTTTGTTCCCCTTCCTGGATGCAACTATGGTTTCTAGTGATTAGTATGTTTCCATTATATGTTAGAAGTATTGTATAAAGTATATATTTTTAAAGTTAATTTTCTAAGTTAAAATGTTACTGATTTTTTAAAAGATTTTACTTATTTGAGAGAAATAGAGGGAGAAAGGGAGGGAGCATTAAGCCAGGGGGAAAGGCAGAGGGAAAGGGAGAAGCAGACTCCTTGCTCAGATCCCAGGACCCTGGGATCATGACCTGACCCAAAGCAGACACTTAACTGACTGAGGCACCCAGGCGCCCTAAAACATTATTGATGTAGGGCATGAATCAGATCTGCGCTTAGTGTGGTGGCTAGGAGGTGGTGTTATGAAGACAAATGATGCAGTGGGGAGTATGTATGTGAATCTTACAGAGACAAGGAAGACAGATTGAGAATCAGGAGCCCAGATTGAACCTTCTGTCATCTGCCTGGTACTCAGAACTGAAAAGCTGTTTTCTCTTTCTTTAATGAGCTAGACTTCATATGGAGATTCCCCCATAGTGTTTTCACAAAATGGCATCATGAATCCGGCAAAGAACTGGGTCTTCCCATTACTGTAAGGATAAGGTTTAGACCTTTACCTAGCTAACAAGGACTGGCCTGCTCTGGTTCCTGCCTGTCTTCCGAGGGTCATCTTTCATCATTCTACTCATAGTCAATGTTTCCTTCCCCATACTCTCTCTAAGAAGCCAAGCCCTTCTGCCTCAGGGGATCGTGCCCTTGCCATTCCCTGTTTCTCCCATTTCTTCCAGCAGCTCAGTCACCCTGAGCCTTTCACCTGGTCAACTCCTACTTTTCTCCTTGTCCTTCAAATGTTATTTTAATATCACTGTTTGGTGAACTCTTTCCTTTTAAGCCCCTAAATTAAGTTAGATAGGAAGATTTCCCTTTTGTTTCCCCTGTACTTATCACATTGTTATTTTATAATTATTTGTGTAGCTATTCATGTAATAAATAGCCCGTTAAGCTCTCTATAGATTGTTAGCTTCATGGGGCCGTGGACCATATTTGACGTATCACTGTTTCATTGGCTTAGTGCTTACAAGTGTAAGCATTCATTCAACAAACATTTGGTGAAAAATATTTGGCGTGAGTGGGATGATTAATTTTATGTGTCATTTTAGCTAAGCCACTAGGTGTCCAGACAGTTGGTCAGATATTATTCTGGGTGTGTCTGTGAGGGTGTTTCTGGATGAGATTAACGTTTGAATTGGTAGACTGAGTAAAGCAGACTTCCCTACCTAATGTGGGTGGTCCTCACCCAGTCAGTTGAAAATCTGAATAGAAGAAAATGGCTGATCCTCTTGTGAGGAAGAAGGAAATCCCTCTTGCCTGAGTGCCTTCAAGCTGGGACATCAGTTTTTTCCTACCTTTGGATTTCAGCTGAAACACTGGCCCTTCCTGGGTCTTAAGCCTGCTGGCCTTTGGACTAGAACTATAGTGTCAGCTCTCCTGATTTCTCAGGCCTTTGGGCGTGGACTGGAAATACACAGTTGGCTCTCCTAGGTCTCCAACTTGCCAACTTCTACTCTAGGGACTTGTCAGCCTTCATATTTGCATGAGCCAATTACTTATAATGAATTTCTTCATATACGTGTTGTTTATGCACACACCCTATTTGTTCTGTTTCTCTGGAGACCCTTGACCAATACCAGTGACAATCTCCCATAGACTAAGAGGAGACAAAACATTTCTGAAAATCTCAACTGTGGATCTGAAGTAAGAAAGCCATCTTGTGGCGTTTCTGGGAATATCATGTTGACGTGTGAAGTATATATCCCTTGGAAAATGAAGCATCGTTCTCTGCAACAGTTCTTTTTTTTTTTTTTTAGGTTTTTATTTAAATTCCAATTAGTTAATGTACAGTGTAATATTAGTTTCGGGTGTACAATCCAGTGATTCAGCACTTCCAGACAACACCCGGTGCTCATCACAAGTGCCCTCCTTAATCCCCATTACCCGTCTAGCCCATCCCCCCACCCCCCTCCCCTTTGATAATCATCAGTTTGTTTACCATAGTTAAGACTCTGTTTCTTGGTTTGCCTCTTTTTTTCCCCTTTGCTTGTTTGTTTTGTTCCTTACATTCTACATGTGAGTGAAATCATGAGGTATTTGTCTTTCTTTGACTTATTTCACTTAGCATTATACATTCTAGCTCCATCCATGTCAAGATGTCATTCTTTTTTATGGCTGATTAATATTCCACTGTATACACACAGACACACACACCCCGCATCGTCTATATTATTAGTTGATGGACACTTGGTCTGTTTTCGTAATTTGGCTATCATAGATAATGCTTCTGTAAACATCGGGGGTACGTGTATTTCTTTGAATTAGTATTTTTGTATCCTTTGGGTAAATACGTAGTAGTGTAATTGCTGGATCATAGGGTAGTCCTATTTTTAACTTTCTGAGGAACCTCCATACTGTTTTCCAGAGTGGCTGCACCAGTTTGCATTCCCACCAACTGTGCATGAAGGTTCCTTTTTCTCCACAGTCTCACCAACACCTGTTATTTCTTGTGTTACTGATTTTAGCTATTCTGAGATGTGTGAGGTGTTATCTCATTGTAGTTTTGATTTGCATTTTCCTGATGATCAGTGATGTTGAGCATCTTTTCATGTCTGTTGGCCAGCTGTATGTCTTTGGAAAAATATCTATTCATGTCTTCTGCCCATTTTTAAAAAGGATTTTATTTATTTATTTTAGAGAGGGGGAGGGGCAGAGGGAGGTGGAGAGAGAAAATCTCAAACAGACTCCCCACTGAGCATGGTCTCTCCCTGCCCCAGCATGGGGCTCAACGCAGGTCTCGATCCTACAACCCTCAGATCATGACCTCAGTCAAAATCAAGAGTCAGATGCTTAACTGACTGAGCCACCCAGGCGCCCCTCTCCTGCACATTTTTTAATTGGATTATTTGTTTTTTTGAAGTTGAGGTTTGTAAGTTCTTTATAGATTTTAGATACTAACCCTTTATCAGATACATCATTTGCAAATGTTTTCTTCCATTCCATAGGTTGCCTTTTAGTTTTGCTGATTTTTTTCCTTCACTGTCTGAAACAGTTCTTGAAACATTTTGTACCAAAGTCCCCTTTGGAAATTTGGTGAAGTCCATGGCCGCCTTAAAGCAGTGGTTTCAGATAAATAGAATGCATAGTGTTATAAAAGAAAATAAGTATGATATAGGTATCAAAATATTAAAAAATAAATGTGATATTATAAGATATATTCCTCTTTATGAAAGACTTAAATCGCAAGATAATATATTTGAATGTGAGTAATTTAAAGTAAAATTTCATTTATTAGAGAGATTGGTATGAAGGTTGTTGACATGACTAGCTTGTGTGCCTTTTCATGTTATAAAACAACCTTATTGTAGGTCTAAAATTACTGTAATTTCAAAGTAATGATAAACGTAAATGTTATTTCAAGATATATGCCAGAAGTTTAATATGATAAAAAATATTATTTCAATTTATGACAGTCACAGGAACTACTATTTCTTTTGTCTATTATCTTCTTTTACAGTGGAAGGAAATACAAAGTTTCACAGTGAAAAACGATGCTCACATGTATTTGTGTATTTATTTATTTACGATTTTATTTATTTATTAGAGAGCATGCGCCCGTGTGTGTGTGAGCAGGGAAGGGGCAGAAGGAGAAGGAAAGAATCTCGAGCAGATTCCACACTGAGCATGGAGCCCCACTCGGGGCTTGATCTCACAACCCTGAGACCATGAACTTAGCCAAAACCAAGAGTCAGAAAGTTAACTGAGCCATCCAGGCGCCCCAAGATGCCCACATTTTAAGACTCCTGAATTGTATATATTGATTCCTTAAGTGTCTGTGGTTAGGTCCATGTGTGAAAGTGATATGCATTCAGTAGAAACTGTATTTCGAATTTTGAATTTTGATCTTTTCCTGAGCTAACGATATGTGGTGCGACCCTCTCTTGTGATGCTAGCAGTGGCAGCCAGCTGCAGCTCCCAGGCAGCCACGTAACCACAAGGGTGAACAGCTGGTACACTTACAGCCATTCTGTACCCATAAGTCTGTTCTTTCACTTGCAGTATAATGTTCAATCAGTTACATGAGGTATTAGGTACTTATTTATATAATAGACTTTGTGTTAGATGATTTCGGCCAACTGTAGGCCAATGTAAATGTTCTGAGCACATTTAAGGTACGTTAGACTAAGCTGTGATGTTTGGTAGGTTAGACGTATTAAATGCATTTTCGACTTCATAGTATTTTCAGTTTACGAGGGGTTGATTGGGAGGTAACCCCTTTGTAAGTTGAGGAGGGTCTGTACATCGAACTGAACTACATGGAAATGAAAAGTTGTTTCAGGTTCATATGTTCATCCATTTGTTTATTTAAAACTTATTGAGGCCCTGCTCCATCTCGACATTTTATCAGGTGCTATTCAAATATGAATATCATATTTCCTGTCCTCTAGAAGCACCTAGACCTTGGGGTAAAACAGCACTTCCGCAGAAATAATGAAGTATGAGAAGTTGCATGATAGAGGTACTTGATGCTTTGGGAGGACACTGGAGGACGCCTCGCTAATCCAGAGAGGAGGAGGAAAAGACTCCTCCTCCTCATCGTTCAGGAAGAGGCAAGGGACATTTACAAATTCGTGGGTAACTTCATGTTCAGTTGCCATCTAATTTTCATACGCTGTAGATTCTTCGACTAGCTCAAAGAATTAAGAAATCAGAGTCACAATACATGATTATCTTGTAATCCCAATGCTTCTGGTTCACTCTGTGATAATCACTACACGCAGTATCATAGGCATATCTAGAATGGTGTAAATGTGCACGTGATTTTTTAGGGCCTCTACTGGCAATCAGTATTACCCATTTGATTTAGATTATTCATACACATTTCAATCCAAGACATGAGATTTGGCTTTTTTATTACTTGTGTGCATTGGTAGTTTCAGTAGTTTACTAACAATTACCAGTCTGCTTACCTCCAGTCTACTTACTTAACAGGTACTTTACTGATTTGGTGAGCTTCCTTGGGCACACCGGCATTCCATCTGCTGAAATAATTTTAAACTCTTTTTTTTTTTTTTTAAGATTTTATTTGGGGGAGGGGGCACGCCTGTAATGGGGGGAGGGGCAGAGGGAGAGGGAGGAGTAGGCTCCCAGCTGAGCAGGGAGCCTGCCACAGGGCTTGATCCCAAGACCCCCAGATTTCCACCCCAGCTGAAGGCAGATGCTTAACCAACTGAGCCACCCAAGTGTCCCAAGAATTTAAAAATCTTATTAATGATTTGAAGAGCTATGTTTGAAAAATGTAGTATTAACATTGATGGTTAATAAGTCCTCAGCTTTTAAGGAATCTATATAAAGACTAGTAATTTGAGTTTTAAGTGAGAAATACTTAAACTATTTAATTAAACCTCTGATCCAATATTTTAAAAATCCATTTGGTCTCTTAGGTAGAGATGCTCTTTCTTTTCATTAATTAAGCAAACATGTCACTTAAACTACAAAATAGTTATACTTGCTGATATCCTGTAATACCTAGATGAAATGATTTTTAGGTGTTATGGTTATGATATTTTGCTGTAAATTTTAGGGTATCTAGGGCCAAGTATATTTTATTTATTTATTTTAATTTAAACTCAATTAATTAACATTTAGAGGTAGAGTTTGGTGATTCATCAGTTGCATATAACACCCAGTGCTCATTACATCAAATGCCCTCCTTAATGCCTATCTTCCTTAATGCCCAGTTACCCCATCCCGCCACCCCTCACTCCAGCAACCCTCAGTTTGTTTCTTGTAATTAAGAGTATCTTATGATTTGTCTCCCTCTCTGATTTCATCTTATTTTATTTTTCCCTCCCTTTAGGGCCAAGTGTATTTTAGATTTATTTTTGTAATCATTACTTCTACCAGTTTCAATTACTCTATATAAACTATGAGTAAAAATTAATTGCTGTGTAATGGCACCAAATATTTTTCTTAAAGAAGCTGTTGTTAATATATTATTGATTTTAAATTATTGATTTTCTGCTTCTTAAAGGAAACAGTCACTAGAGAATTTGGTTGCACAGCTGAATGCATGCAAAATAATCATTTAAAAACTTTACTTTGGAAATGTGTATGCCATCTGGCTGATTAATTTTTTGAAGAAATGAGGTTATATACACCAGGAAAGTTCTAGGGGTCATTAGCTATATTGTTAATTAGAATTAAAAAAATCAGTTTCGAAGAACAGTATTTGGCATTCTGGAAGACTTGGGGGAAGGAACCCTTTAATATACGTCCAGGACAAATTAGAATCACTTTTCTCTCTGTAGTTAAAGAATATGCTTGTAAACTACGTTAATACATTTGAAAATGTTGACATTTAAAGCTAAAGCTCACTTTGATCTCTTTATTTCAGAATTATAAATAATACAAACATTACAATAAATCATTTTATAATGAATTATTCATTGACAGATTACCTAGAGATTTTTTGAGTTGATTACTTTGAGTCCTTATTCAGGAGAAAAACAAGGCAAATAACTGAAGCTTATGGCAAACATTAAAGATGGTTAGCGTGGAATTCAGATTGTATGTGTTCTGTTTTTAAGGTAATCATTTCTGATGAATTACTCAGGACAAAGTTTCTTTCTCAGGTGCAAACACAGTTTCTAATACGTCTCTTTGTTATGCCAGGAATTTTGTTTTCGTTTCTGCTTGATAGTCTCAGTTTTCTCAAGAAGATATACATGGATCAATTAGTAGAACCCAGAAGAATAGTTGTCCTGTCTGGGTCCTCAGCAGTGAAACAGCATACCATTCTGCTGTCTAGGGATCTGGTCCAGAAGGTTTTATAAGAAGGAGGGAAAGAAAAAGAAAGATAGAAAATGAGAAAACCAGGGTTGAAATTAGAGTGTATGAGAAAGCTTTTAGGGAATTAGAATTATAGGTGGTCTGGAAACTTAATATATGTATAGAAATCTAAACTTTTTAACCGTATGAAAGACTCAGAAGAAATCAAATGAAAGAAGCTGCATGTATAGTTTGGATACACTATTCTTTGTTGAATAGCCTCACAGCATAACTGTAAGGTAAAAATTCTTTGAAACAGGTATTTGTTACATCAGCTTTTAATGAGGAGCATGTATTAGGCTAGTGTTTCACTGTATTAAGCTAGTATTTAATAAGGAGAATGTATTAAGCTACTCTTTTTAATTTCTACAAAATATATATGAATACGTATCTGTTAGTATGAAAAAATGACAGATAGAGCCAGGATTATTAAATGGTTCAAAATTCTATTTATTGTTTCTCCAAATACTTCTGGGAAGCTTCTGGTTGGTAGGTATCACACTGATGCGTCATTCTTAAAAACTGGTTTAAACGAAATCTTGTCATATATATTTTTAAATTTTCAGGGATTTTAAGGTTTAAGTTTGCTTACTCATTGACTTTTTTCTAATTCATAAAGGGTAGTAATAGAATATGAACCTAATCATAGGACTTTAACTTGGCCCAGTTCCCCAAATTTTTAAGCCCTAGTTCTTTTGTTTTTGGTGGTTATTGTTTAAGACTTGAATTGACACTTTATTATGCCATAGAATATTTGGCTAACAGTATGTGGGTGTTTGTAGTTACTAACCATCAAAGGATAGCAAAAGATAGCCAGATGGCATTGTCATTTACATGGCAAAAGGTGCAGGAGACCTGTTAGTTCAGATCAACATTGGGAAATTAGTTAAAAGAAGGACTAATATACCAATAAATGATTAAGTGCCATTATTAAGTGAATGCAGGAACATATGTTAGTGCTTCTGATAATAAGCCTTATTCTCAGAATATTGATAATTTTGATTATTATTTTGCAGATAGATTTTCAAGGCATAATATTCAGAAATTTACTACTTTTTGCATCATATATTTTTGAGATTTTTAACTTTATTCTAGTTTTTTCCCCATTTTTAATTTCCACATTTTTCATTTTAAGCTAGACAGAAATCTGTTGAATTTTCTTTCTTTTTCAAATACATTACTGTATATAATTCTCTTTTATTCCAGAGTTATTCATGACATTTTGCTTTAAATGATCAGTCTTCCCAGTTATATCTTTAATAAGTGAAGTATACTTTCCATTTTATCATTACTTTTTTATAAAAATATCCCTTTTTTGTTCCTTTTAATTTTATTTATTTACTTATTTATGTGTATATTTACTTATTTTGGGTGGGGAGAGTCAGAGGGAGAGGGAGAGAGAGAATCGTAAGCAGTCTCTGTACCCAGCATGGAGCCTGACGTGGGGCTCAATGTCACAACCCTAATATTGTGACCTGAGTCGAAATCAAGAGTTGGTCGCTTAACTGACTGAGCCACCCAAGTGCCCCAGTTCTTATTAATTTTAAACTTAATTTACCAAGAATTAATATTTTAATCAGTTTCCTGAGCAGTAATTTTACTGTTTTAAAAAATTTTAATATTTCTCTAAAATTAAATATTTAAAGGTTTCTATTTTATTTATGCAGCAAATTACGGAATTTTAGTTTTATCAGGTGCTTTTCTAAGCACTAAGGATGAAGCAGTGAAAAAAAATAACAGACAAAATTCCCTGACCTCATGGACTTTGCATTCTGATTGGGGGACACAGACCACAGATAAAAGAGAAAGTGGCATGCAAAAGGTTTTAGCAATACCATGAGTGTCTCCTGGTGCCTGCTGGAACTCCTAGGCAAAGGACTGACAGGCTGCGCTGTCTGCTCTCCCCAGGCATGCAGGAGAGGGTGGTGGGGCCAGGCGCAGCTGAACACACCAGATTATCCTTTCGGAAAGGGCCCATCCAGCTAGTGAGGAGCAGAGCAGCTCCAGAGGACCCCCAACTGAACACATAACAATGGGGGCTTTTGCAGTCATAAGAGTGGCTACTATTGGCAAAAAATATCTGGGAACTGGACACCACGTGTGCTGATAGCACTTGGAGACCTTCCTTGAAGTCAAGATTGTAAAGTTTCTTGTTCTGGAGGTTCCAGAGCCATTGGTCCCAGCTAGCCCTTGTAGGCAATTTAGAGAGATCCACTAGGGGTCATCCAGTGGATGAATCTATTTTTCTTTCTTCAGGCTGACCCCTGACCCAGGAGTTGAATCAAACATAAAGCTTTCCACCAGTGATGTGAATTAATGGGCCTAAACATTTAAACAATTAGAAGAAAGAGTTGTTTGTTGACCTCCTCCACCTACTTTCTGAGGTTGGACGGGTCATCTACTTCTGGGATGAATCAAATTGTCTTTTTCCCAGAGTAATATTCAGGAGTCACTATTCTGCCATTGCAAGAAACTTTTCAGGGGCAGAGGAGGATGGCTGGCTGTAGAATCACCCAATACAAAGTTAGTGAGCACACTTCTACCATTCAGGTTGTCTAAGAAGCATCAGGCGTGGTGACAGTGAGTGAACCCAACCATCATCATGTTGGTGCACTTTTGCCAGACCCAGGAGTCAGTCTACTCAGAGAAGCCTCTTGGGCTTCGGTGGCTCCAGGGGGGAGTCATCTTCAGGGGAACTGCTCATCCCATTCTCCCAGATTAATGACTGCTGGGGTTTCTCTGCTATTACTTGACTTCATATTATGTTCCAGCTGATCTCTTCGGTCCAGTCTGGACTTTTTTCATCAATCAGTCAGTTGTATTTCGTTGCTTGTTTGCAAACCTCATGTTTTATACAGTGTTCATGTAAACCAATAACAGTATAATAATAGGGTTCTAATGGACACGCTGGCTGAGTCTGGAAAAGCTTTAGAGAAGAAGGAGTAGTTGAGGTCAGATTTGAAAGGTGGAAAAGCAAGGAAAACATTTTTGTCCATGGTGTCATGAAAGAATGAAAGACTGTGCTGTGTTCAGGCAATGGTTCACCAATTTGTGTAGCTAGGAGTGTAATAAGAATAGTAGGAGATGGGTCACCTGGGTGGCTCAGTCGGTTAAACATTTGCCTTCGACTCAGGTCATGATCCCAGGGTCCTGGGATCGAGTCCCGCATTGGGCTCCCTGTTCAGTGGGGAGTCTGCTTCTCCCTCTCCCTCTGCCACTCCCCCTGCTTGTGTGCTTTCTCGCTCTCTCTCTCAAATAAATAAATAAAATCTTTAAAAAAAAAGCATCGACATTAAAAACAAAAGAATAGTAGGAGATGATTTGGGAGAGGAGTGTTGGAACAGGTGCCTCAATCATATATGAGGCATTTTTTGATCTATTTTATAGGGGGAGGCACAGCAGGTCATAGGTGACCTACTCATGTTCATAATTTTAAAATCTCTTATAATTCCTACTCATTTATACATTGAATAACATTAATATTTGTATCTTTCATTTGCATATCTTCACATCATTTTATGTGTTACCTGATTTCAAAACTAACAATGTGAATGACAGAGGTCTGAAAATATTATAGTATTCTAATATTTAAAGATGAGGAAACTGAGGTATTAAGAGACGACATGACCTCACAGTTGAATGGCCATGTTTAGATAATACCAGATCTTCTGAATTTTAATTCCATGTATTTGTTGGATTTTATGTGTGTATATGTATATAGGTTTTGGTTTTTATTCCCTTCAAATTACTGTGTTTTTCTTTTTTCCATAGGACTTGGCTTTTACACTGGAAGAGAGACAACAGTTGAATATTCATGGATTGTTGCCACCTTGCTTCATCAGTCAGGATATCCAGGTTCTTAGAGTAATTAAAAATTTTGAGCGTCTGACCTCTGACTTTGACAGGTAACACATTCCTAAAGATGATTTTTACATTTCTCATAGATAGTTGTTGTCTGGTTTATTTTTTATTGGATGAGAAAGTTAAAATATTTAATGATTTGGAAAGAGTAGTCAAGTTTGAGGAGAATTTACCTATAAATACAATGACTTTTTTTTTAAGATTTTTTTTTAAAGACTATTTATTTGAGAGAGAGCATGAGAGAGTGCAAGAGAGAGCAAGCATGAGCAGGGGTGGGGGGAGAGGGAGAAGCAGGCTCCCCGTTGAGCAGAGAGCCTGATATGGGGCTCGATCCCAGGACGCTGGGATCATGACCTGAGCTGAAGGCAGATGCTCAACTAACTGAGTCACCCAGGCACCCCCATTTAAAGATTTTATTTCTTTGAGAGAGAGAGAGAGAGAGAGCAGAAGCAGGGGGAAGGGGCAGAGGGAGAGGGAAAAGCAGACTCCCTGCAGAGCAGGGAACCCTATGTGGAACTCAGTCCCAGGACCTTTGCGATCATGGCCTGAGCCGAAGGCAGACCCTTAAGCGTGTCTGAGCCTGAGCCACCCAGGTGCCCCATAAATACAATGATGTTTTAAAAAATTTACCCTTGGTAGGAACATTCGAATAACATACAATTTTCCTTTCTAAATATATCCGCAAAGAGACTACTTTTCTCTTGTGATCAGATGGTTGCTGTGAAGGTGAATTATCAGGAAATGCCCTTTTAGACAGAGTAAAACAGGACATAGCGGTGTTCAGTCAGACTTTAAGTTCATTGTAGATAAAAGCACACTTTTTCACCCTCCAAGCTTGGTTCTAACACTACTGCAAATGTGGGTCACTTACTTTTAGAATTCAGTTTCTGTGTCTGCACAAAGATGAAGGTAACATTGTTCCCTACCTTTGGAATTGGGTGGCCTCCTGTTGAAATACTGCTGTGTTTCACTAGCAATGGGGCCTTAAGCAAACTATTGCAACCATTGCCATGACCACTGTGTCTGCCTTGCCCTGTACTTGTGGCTCGGTCCTTTCTCATTAAGGTACTGAAACTCTCTAAACCTGAGGTTTTTTTATTTGTGGGTTGACAGAAATAATAGTTATTTGAAAATATTATTGCAAAGGTTAGAAGAGGTAGCAAACCAGTACCGAGTGTAAGTATTTGTATTAGTCAGGGTTCTCCGTAGAAAAAGAGCGAAAACATACACATATCCTGCTGGTTCTATATAGAGAGACTTACTCACTCACTCACTCACTTACTTACTTAACTTTATTTATTTATTTGGAATTGGCTCACAGGATTATGGAGCCTAGGGAAATCCTAAATCTGTAGGTGAAGCGGCAGGCTGGAAACCAAGGGAAGAGTTGCAGTTCTGGTCCAAAGGCAGTCTGTTGGCAGAATTCCTTTTTACTGGGAGGTTGAAGATTAATAATAATTATGGAGTAGATGGGGCATCTGGGTGGCTCACTCAGTTGAGCAGCCAACTCTTGGTTTCCGCTCAGGTTGTGATCTCGTGGGATCGAGCCCAGAGTCAGGCTCCATGCCCAGTGGGATGTCTGCTTGAGGATTTTCTCCTTCTGCCCCTCCCCTGCTTATGCTGTCTCTTTGTATCTCTCTAAGATAAATCTTTAAATAATAATAATAATAACAATAATAATAATAATGGGGTAGCAGTCCAGCTTCCCTTTGGCAGTCAGGATCAGTCACCCCATCTAGCACAGTAACTCTCTTCTTTGCTTGTTGATTCAGAGGCGTATGATGCCCAAAGTGGCTAGCAGCGATATTAACCTCCAGTTCAATGGAATCATTGTCTCCTGGTAGAAACATTCCTCCCTTTGGAACTAAGACTTCAAGGCCAGTAGAGCATCAGTTCATGGGGACAGGAAGCAGTTTTGCTAGTGGGTCACTGGGGGTCATAGTGAGTGGTGCCACTTCCATTTCCATCCCTTGGTTCTTTGACCCGTGAATCCGGGCTAGTGGACAAATAGCACCATATAGTGGACACTGATTCAGAGCACACACGGCATCCTGGAGAACGTTGCCTCAGCTTTGCAGGTTGCCATCTACCTGGGGCTGTAACCGTCTTCAGAAGGCCATTCTGGCATGCTGTCAAGCCAGCTGCCTCAGGATGGTGGGAAACATGGTGAATTCCATGAATACGGGCCCATTGCCACACTTGGTTTACTCTCGTTGGAAGCGCATTCTTTGATTAAAAGCAGTATTGTGTGGAACACTGTAATGGTGTTTAAGGCATTCTGTAAATCTTTGGATTGTAGTTTTGGCAGAAGTATTGTGTGCAGGGGAAGTAAATCTGTATCCAGAGTAAGTTCTATCCCAGTAGGAACCAACACCACCCCTTCCATGACGGAAGCAGTCCAGTGTGGCATCACTCCCTGGAATGGTGCTGTATCAGGTGTTCAGCATGGGTCTCTTCTTGCAGAGGGGGCATTTGGCAGTGTCTGTAGCCAGGTGGGCTTTGGTGACTGGAAGTGCGTGTTGCTGAGCCCATGGATAACCTCCATCCCTGCTGTGGCCACTTCATGAACCCACGAGTGATGATGACAGGGGCAGCTGGGGAAGAGGCTGACCCGTTTGCCTAATGTTTATGTTTGCTGCTTCTTAAACTCCTTTATAATCCCTTTCATTTGTTCCCTAAGTCTTTCCTTCAGACTTTGTTGTTTTTACTTTATATTCTTTTCCTGGGCCATTTACCTCTACCTCGTAAGAGCTGGTCACATTCATGTTTTTACCACAGACTATTCCTCAAATATTTTTTGAGCATCAACTGTCAGGTGCTCTTTGAGACATTGGGATTATAGACCTTGATCTCTGCCCTCATAGAATTTAGGTAAATTATTTTTAAAAATTATTAAATACTAAATAGTAAAATAATAAAATACTATGCTGGAAATTGACAGGTGCTGATGGAAAAAAAGTAGGGTAAGAGGGGCTGAGGGTTGCAAGGGTCAGTTTGTGTTGTTACATTGTTACATCAATCGGGATAGACTTCACTGAGAAGGTGATTCATGAGCGAATAATCAAAGGCAGTGAGGTAATTAACCAGGGGGAAATCTGAGGAACAGTGTCCTTCAGCCGGTATGTCCAAGGGTCAGCAGAGACCTGTTTCTGGAGCAGAATGAGCTGGGGGAAAATGGTAGGTTGGGAGGGGAAGTTAGCGAGGTAGTAGAGGACAGATTATGAATGGCTTTGAAGACCACTAAAGGACTTTGGTGTTATTCTGGGTGAGATGGGAGCCATTTAAGGTTTTGAACAGAAGATCAACACGATCTGACCTGTATTTCAAGAAGACTGCAATGTTGAGAATAGAATGTAGGCTGGAAGAATATTTAGGAGACTATCACATTAATCCAGGTCAGAGATTAGACCCAGGATGGTAGCAATGAAGGCGTTTAGATTTTGGGTGTATGTTAAAGGTAACGCCTACCTAATTTCCTAATATATTAGGTATGGGTGTTAGAGAGCTTTCAGAGAAGAGGAGGAAGCAACAAAGAAACAGGAAAGGAGTGACCAGTGAGGCAGGAGGAAAACCAAGAAAAATATGATGGCTCAGAAGACAAGTAAAAAGAAAGTATTGAGCTCTAAGGAAGGGCACCTGTGTCAGATGTTTTGACAGGTAAAATAAGATGAGGTCTGAGAATTGATCATTGATTTAGCAATGATGATTTCCACATTACTAAATCAGTTTTAGCATGCCTGAAAGTCATCATCTTCCCAAATGTTACAGGGTTTCATATAACCCATCTATTTGCCAAACATTAGAATCCTTGTATCTCTAACTCCAAATGCTGTGCATTTTCAACTATTCCAGGAAAGGTAAATCAACTTTAAAAGGCTGGTAAGATTAAGTACAATTTTGCAAGACTGTTTTAAGTTGTACTGAGCAGTTTGGGTTTTATTCTATGAATTATTGAAGGTTACAGGTAACATGATAAGGTTGATGTTTAGAAAGAGAACTCTGGGTTAGAAATGCCTCTAGAAAGAAAAAGGCCATTTGATACAAACAGTAAGTCTCTTGAGCTTGCCTGCCTTAGTAATTTTTAGGGTTGGTGCGAAACTCCTTATTTTCTACTTGTCACTTCCCTTGGTTATTCCGTACTACAAGCTACAGGATGAAGTCTATTTACTTAATGTTTAAATTATATCTATAGTGGTATTTTCATTTTAAAATAGAAATAAAATCTTTCCAGATATTAAACAAAACTGTGCTGTGTCAGCGATGATTTTAACGTTTGAATGACAATCACTCAGGTTTATGGTTCTTCATTCTTTGAGGTGTTTAAGAATATTTCTAAAGTCTTTTTTGATCTATGTTTTCTATGTGATGTAAAAAATGTTGAAAAATGTATTTCTAAGCAGCTGTTTCGTGACTTGTTGGAATCTAGATCTCATTATGTCCAATTTCCACAGGTATCTTCTCTTAATGGATCTTCAAGACAGAAACGAAAAGCTCTTTTACAGTGTGCTAATGTCTGACATTGAGAAATTCATGCCTATTGTTTATACCCCCACTGTGGGTCTGGCTTGCCAGCAATATAGTTTAGCATTTCGGAAGCCAAGGTATGTAAACATTCATTTTAAATACCCTCGTGTATTTATTTTTTTTTTAGTTTTTGCAATAATTAAAAAAAATTGTTGAATGGAATTTAAGTTTGGAAAAATCTAAATCAAATTTCATTTAAATCAGATATAAATACATGTAAACACTAAAAAATATAATATTTTCTTTCTATATTTAAGATCATGGAAAAGTATTATAAACCTATTTAGGTTTTCTTTTATAGACAATAAGTGAACTTGTTTTTTGTTTGGAAAGAAAGTAATTGATCATAATTAAGCTTGTCTTTGAGATCTTAATTAACATTATTATGTGTACATTTTAGAAGTTAAAGTAAGGATTCCAAATTTTTCTGAAAATGAATATATTTTCTAAATTAAGAGTTGGCATTAAAGTAGCTCTTTTGTTGATTTTCCTTAAGTGAAATAATAGTAGTCTTGAAAGATGTGTAAAATATAGGGTACAGTTTCTCTAAATCCATAGCTTTACTTCATTAATTACATTACTTTAAATACTTGTGAAACAGGGAACAATTGAAATAAATATTAATACTTTTCATAGCGACAACAACAAAAGCTCAAGTTGAATACATTTATGTTACTTATAATTCTGAATTTAAACATAAAAAAGAAATGTTTATAAGTTTATACCACAAATATAAAAGCCAATTAAAAGTAGTAGCATTGAAAAGAGTATTTCAAAGGTAATATCTGAAAGTTAGATTGAATATGTGGATTTCCCATAGATATACTGATGTAGTGGCAATATTCAGGACATCTGTGCCACATTAGTCTTGGTATAAACAGAAGAATTAGCCACATCATCTCTTGTATAAAGAAAATAATTAGATAAATATCTGTAGATGGTCTCTTAACTTGTATTAATAGCACATATCAATATTACATTTATAAAACAGTTTTATTAATAGTGAATAAATATTTTATTCATAGAGCAAGAGTTAGAATTTAGCTGGTAATTGTGAAGATAATTTTTGGGGGGCATAGAAGTATATGTATTTGTCAATCATATAAACAATACATGTTCATTATTGAAAAAATGAGAAAATATGACTATACAGAAGGGAGAAATGCTTTAGAAATACGTGATGTCACCATACCAGAAAACCTGTAAATACACACGAATACATACTGTTTCCATATACGAGCTCTTCCTTGCCTGTCTCCTCGAGTGACGTCATGAACATTTCTCCATGTTCCTATAAAGTATATTTCTACATAAAGAATCTTGGTAAAAGCATGAGTGTATAACACTTGGCTGTTTTAAAATGTATTGTAAACATCTTTTTTAAGGTTCTAACTTTTTGTGCAATCCTGAGAAATGCTAACAGCTGTAAGAGATGTAGAAGAGTGGGGCTCAAAGTATTTGGGTTGAAGTTGACAGGAAAGTCTCAATAGCAATAATTGTTTTTTGAGCATTTACTATGTACTAGACGATTTTTTAAGGGCTTAGGATATATTGGTATACATGTAAAATCTAAGAGCAGAAGAGATAGGGAAATAAAAAATAAGTGAATTGTCTAGCATATTAGAAGGTAATAAGTGTTAGAAAGAAAAACTAGAGCAGGAAAGGAGGGGGATTTGGAGAGTCAGTTGGGGAGGGGGCAGTTGCAATTTTAAATAAAGTGGGCAGTATATTGCAAAATGATATTGCAGGGGTGAGGGCATGGTCATGTGGCATGGTCATGTAAACACAAAAGGAACTGTGTGCCAGGCAGGAGGCCTAATCAGTGCCAAGGCCCTAAGGGGGAACATGCCTGGGGACGAGGAGGAGCATAGAGGCCGGTGCGCTGGCCATGTGAGAGAGGGGAGAGAAGTAGGGGAGGTCATCGATGGAAGACAAATGAGAGGGTACAGAACCTGGAGTTTTTGTAGGCCAGAGAACATTGGCTTTGACTATTAGTTAAACAGATGGAAGAATCAGATAGCCTGGTTAGCAGGTTAGTGCAGTAAACCCAGTGAGAGAGGAAGGTGTTTCAGATGAGGGCAGCATTGGAATTAAGGGTCATGGAATTAGTCTGGATAGATAAAATCACGAGGATTTCCTGTTGGATTGGAGGCTCCCTGGAGCAGTGGTTGGAAGTACGGGCTCTGGAATAGATTGCCTGACCTCTACGTGGTTTCGCTACTTGTCTTAGTCTTTCATAAATTATGGACCCTTTAGATGCTTCAGTTTCCTGTGTAACACGGGGATTAAACGACAGCTCACCATCCTTTATCTACATTTTTGAAATTTAAATTAGAAAGCCCAAAATATCAAAAAAAATTCTCATTTGGGATAAAACCTGATCTGTCTGAACCCATTGGGTGGAACTGAATTTACATATGGGTATTTATAGTATTTATCTGACTCAGTGTCCTCTGTTCTTCTTTAGAAGTATTAATGTATTTGATGACGTGGGGATTTGTCAAAAACAAATGCATCGATAGGTGAAGGGAGAGGAGGACGGAGAGGTGAGGGGTGGCAGCACAGCATTTGCAGCACAAGGCTCACAGTGCTGAGTAGAGGGGCACGTACGCGTCTTACTCGTTCAGCTTTTCCACAGTATTTGAAATTTACTGACAGAAAAGGTCAAGTTCCTAAAACCATTTCTATACGATCTCTTTTTGGCAGTTTTTTTGTCATGTTGATTTTTAATGTGGGTATCTTGCTGAACTTCTGATGATTTTGATGTTCTTTAATGAAATAATTCTCCTAGCTTCTCCCATGACTATAAAAAAGGGAACCTATTTGAAGATGTGTTATGTGGCTTATATATATTTAGACATTGTATTTAATTGGAGAGAAAATTGCGATTGTGTTTGAATTGTGATGGGTCTTTCAGACCTTAGTTAGCTTGTAGACTATGTTTTAATACCAAAATTGAGAAATGTCTATGAAATCTTTCCTGCTGCAACAGCAAGTATTCTAAGACATTCAGAAAATGGACAGGAGGATTATACCTCTTGTTACATTTACTATGTGTATTTGGTGTTAGCAATTAGGATCATAATCAGTGAAAGTTAGGGGATAATAGTCCAAGTACTGAGGTTAATACCATTGCAAAGAAGTATATCTTTTGATCTCATACTTTTTAATATATCTTCGTGATATTGATGTAGGCTGGCTGGGTCCAAGGACCCAGAGGGAGGTTCCCACAGGACCCGCCAAGAGGGTCCTTAACTTCATGCAGGATAAAAATCAAACTGGAGCCAAGAGGAGGTGAGAACAGAGTCTATCACAGAGAAAGCGTAGATACTGACAGAATGTTTGGGAGATTGAGAGAGGAAGGAAGAGTGACTCTTGTCTTTGCTTGGAGCCTGGGATTTTTATTGAGGATGGTGGTCTGGTGCACATGTTTCTTGATAATCCAGGAGCAAAGAATAGGGTTTAGTTGTTCTCCCTAAGTCACCTGTGCCCTGCAGCCAGGGGTCTTGTGGAGTCAGTGTCTTAGAAAATGTTCATGATGACCCTGCCCACCAACTCCTTCGATGTTATCTGTTGTGCTCAAAGACTCCAAAAAATCATTAAATTCTTGACCTTTACGAGTGGGACGTCTAGTGTGTGTGTGTGTGTGTGTGTGTGTGTGTGTGTGTGTGTGTAAGTGGGGATGCGGTGTAGGTCTCAGCAAGAGTGGAAGCAGGAAAAAGAGTGAATAAAGCAATTTTTCATGGGGTTCTTCTAGTTTCCCTGTCTCAGTATGATACTTTTCTATAGCTAGATATTTATTTTTCATTTTGAATATGTCATTAAAATCTGACTAGGTATCCAAAAATAAATTCTTATATGGCTTCCAGCATTTTTTTCCTAAGGTTTGATGCTGGAGTATCCATTTATTGGTCTTGTGTGGAATTTCTTTTTTCTTTGCCATAGATACTTTGGGTTTTTCAAGTTGTTGAGGATAATGACTTTTAAGACTGTCAAGTTTGTTTGGGTTGTCTTGTTCCCATGTACCCATAACGTTTTAATTCTTGCAGCACTTCCAGCATTTGGTAGTGCAATACGCTTATGTCAGCACACCTAACTGTGGCTAATTTGTAGATAGAGGTGTGATTTTTGGAGCCAGAGACGATTCTTTTTGTATTTTTGCAGAATGCTGAGCTTACTGTGTTACTTAAATTACTTGTATTCTGTAAAACTTTTTTTAAAGAAAAAATTTGTGCAAATTGATAATGCAGGTATACGTAAAGGACAACTAAAGCAGATTTATGTAATTTCTTTGGAAATATTTCTACCTGTTATATTTTACACTGCATTTTCCAAGCAACGTCTTTCTCTTATAAGCTCTTATTAGCTACATATTGTTTTACCATGCCTTTGGCAGTTAATCATGTTGCTATTTTTGGTATTTCTAATGTTCTATCAAAGTACTCTTGGTCTGTTTTTATTTTACTTTTTTATTCATTATTTATTATTTTATTGAGGTATAATTGACATATACTAGTTTCAGGTGCGCAACAAGATGATTTGGTATTTGCGTATCGTGAAATGATCACCACAATAAGTCTAGTTAATATCCGTCACCATACATGGTTACAAGAAATTTTTTTTCTTGTGATGAGAACTTTTAAGATCTCTCTTAGCAACTTTCAAATGTACATTTTTATTATATGCAGCATTATTTGTTATATGCAGTATTAACTGTATCACCATGCTGTGCGTTATATCCCCATGACTTACTTATGTTATAAATGGAAAGTTGTACCTTTTGAACGTCTTCACACATTTCACCTACTTCCCACCCCCATGTTTGGCGATCATAATCTGCTCTGTGAGCTCAGTTTTTTGTTTTTTCTCCCTTGGTCTCATTGGTATTTTACTCTTTATTTAGTGCCAACTAGATTATAAGCATCTAGAGAAAAGGGATCATATTTTAAAATTATTCCTATATTTCCCATGCTTTTAAATTTGGTGCCTGGTTAGTGCTGAATTAATTATCTGCTACCTCATAGAAAGAGTAACAATGTTACTCTATTCATCCACTCACATTAAAAAAACCATAAACTACTGGTATGTTCTTTATTTCTCATATTTAAACATATTATTCTAAAAGGCAAATTTTCATAAATAATTGATCTGAAAGAAATTGGACTCACACCAAGAAATCAGGCTATGGGGAAGTAAAATTTCTATTATAAATAGAAAATATAACCTTAAACTCATTATCCTTCCAACTACCCATCTTTATTGAGTAGATCAGTAGTATGACTTTGGCAAAAAGAATGAGCACAGTTTGATGACGGTTTTTTAAAAAAGGCATTTCCAAAGTTTGATCTAATTAGTACTATTAATTGGTTTGCCAGAAGTTAAGGTGAAAAAAGCATTCAGTGCTAAAATTAATTGAAGAAAAGTTGAATTAACTGAAATTAAACAGGATTCTTTACTATAAGATTTCTTAGAATAATACCTGTCTTGCAAGTTTTTGGAGGGTGGCATTAGATTTAATATAGATAATATACTTTGCATAATTCTTGGCACAAAATAGGTGTTCCCAAGTAGTAGCTTTTACAACTGGTATTATTATAACTGCCAGGTTTCTTGATGACCAAAGGGATGGTGGTATCATTCATCCGGTTTCAGAATAATGGAATATGTTTGTAAGGGAGACAGAAAGTTCTTTTTCAGGATGTGTTGAGGGTTGTTTTTTGTTTTTCATTTTTTTTTTTTAGATTTTATTTATTTATTTGAGAGAGAGTGAGCATGAGCAGGGGGGTGGGGCAGAGGGAGAGGGAGAAACAGACTCCCCTCCCCACTGAGCAGGGAGCCCCATGCAGGGCTCAGCTTGATTGCAGGACCCTGAGATCATAACCTGAGCCAAAGGCAAATGCTTAACCAACTGAGCCACCCAGGAACCCCAAGACATGTTAAGTTTTAAATGTCTGTGTGACTTCCAATTTGGGGAGTCCGGTAGGCAATTAAATGTATGGACCTGGAACTTAGTAGATAACATATTTAAAGCTCCTTATATTTAAACTCACACATTACATATGCTACATAAATGGTACCTGTTTTGATTTTGACAGTGCCTAAGATTATCAACAAGACTAATGGTCAGAGAGTCAGTCAATAAGATCTTCTGTTTTTTATTTTATTTTTTTCCAGTAAATTCTTAAAGAAATGAATAAAAGGAAATGTTGAGATGAACCAAAACAAAATACTAAAATAGTTTTTCTACGCTTATAGTTTGTTTGTATACATATTTCCTTCAGAATTCCAAAACGGTCTTAGCATGTTTGTTACTTAAATTGTGATGACTGATTTTATTACCCCAAGTACAATTTTGTATGAGGATGAATACTTAGTGATATAGAAACAGTCATAACCATACCATGATTAGGCAATGATGAGAAATGGAGATTGTCGGGGCACCTGGCTCAGTCAGTAGAGCATCTGACTCTTGATCTCAAGGTCATGAGTTCAAGCCCCACGTTGGGTGTAGAGATTACTTAAAAAATAAATAAGTAAAGGGTACCTGGGTGGCTCATTCAGTTAAGCACCTGACTCTTGATTTCAGGGTTGTGAGTTCAAGCTGCATGGTGGGTTCCACACTGGGCCTGGAGCCTACTTAATAAATAAATAAATAAATAAATAAATAAATAAATAAATAAGCAACTGATTGGGGGGGAGAAATAGGGATTATTTACTCTATGGAAATACAGTTTCTGCACATGTGCCAAAAGTTCAGCAAGTTTTGTGGTCTTACAGGGCAAGAATATTGCTTTTGATATTTGGTCTGTGAAACAGCAGTAAGAATAGCAGCTTAAAAGGTATCAATATAGGGGTGCCTGGGTGGCTCAGTCGTTAAGCATCTGCCTTTGGCTCAGGGCGTGATCCCGGGGTCCTGGGATCCAGCCTCACATCAGGCTCATATGCTAGGAGTCTGCTTCTTCCTCTCCCACTCCCCCTGCTTGTGTTCCCTCTCTCGCTGGCTGTCTCTATCTCTCTCGAATAAATAAATAAAAATCTTTAAAAAAAAAAGTATCAGTATAAAAAGAAACCTTCCCAAGGCTAAACACTCTTTTAACCTAATAGTATTCTCATTATATAGTGCAGATTAGAACTATAATAACTATTATTGAACAGTTTAGAGTGGACACTTTCGTATTGTTCTTGTTTTTCAATTTTCTCATGTTAAATCTACCTGGTTTTAAACATAATCTATTTTTATGATGCACGATACAGGTATATGTTGGGAATTTCACTTTACTGAGCTATAGTACTTCAATATCTCAGCAATTAATTATAAATAGAGTTTAAGTTGCTTATGGAAAAGAGACATGGGTTCACAGACAGTTTTAATAGCTGCAAAGGAAATGTTGAACCCTTGAAGTAAGGCTGTGACGCCTTTCAGTAGTTTAATACTATCTAGTTGTTACCAGACCGTTGTGATGTAAAGAGTTAAGAGATCTAGCTCCCAGAGGTTAATGGCCATCTCCTGCTCTCCTCCAGCGCCTCACTCTCAGTGCTACAGGGACTTCTGGGAAGGAGTGAGAGCAGGTCCTAGCCTTCTGAGTAGTCCTGGATAGCACAGCCGCCTAGGTGGACCAGGACCGTTCTTGATTGGATTTGGCTTTCTTTAATTAAACCACTTTGGACCCTTTAGAAATATTTAGGAGACTTTTGAGAACCAGGGATATTTTTGGCTTTAAGCTCTGGTTTAGTTTGTAATTTTTATTTTTTACTGTATTAGAATTTTCTATATCTCTAGAAACTCAAATAGTTGATGTTTAAAAGTAATTTTTAATGCCTCTAGAAAAGTGATCATTTTAATGTTAGATGTTAATAAAGTGTTCACTATTTACCTACACTAATAAGCCTTGAACTAGTAATTCAGGTTGACTTCTTTTTTCTGAGCAGACTAAATGCCGTATTTATGAAAATGTCTATGTGACTTGTGCTAACTAGGAGTGAGGTAGAATATCCTGTCTCTTAGCTCTGGAAATTCAGTGTGTGCCCAGAAGTAGTTTAAAATTCCAAACTTTCTTTCCGAAGTATTGCCATAATTAGGAAAAATTTGGAGAATGGAAAGAATGTAGGCACGATTCAAACATTAAATCTTCATATCAAGATCTAAAGATTGCGTGTATGCATAGACACATAAATCTCCTTAGCAAGGCAGTGAAACTTATCTTTTACTGTAAAACCCTTAAAAGTGTAAAGTAACAGTTCGTCAAGTCTCTGTATTCACGTAGAGACATTAAGTGTGGAAAACTTGAATGGAAATGTAAGTTTAGGATCCAAAAATAACTCGGCTACCATCCGTGTGGTACATCCAGGCGTTTTGATTTACATTTATGCACAGCATACAGAGAATTAAGAACAATTGCCAAGTTTTATCTCCAGTAGTGTTTATGAAAACATGTTAATTAGGGCATCGTTATGTATTTTTAAGAGGGGTTGTAAATCCCCATTTTTATTACTAAGAGTAGTTTTTTGTGTTTTGTTTTTTTCAAATGGAGACAGTAGTTCTTCACCGCACATACCCAGATTCTGGGATATCGTCTTTAGTTGTGGATGCCATACGTTTCAGGGTCGTTGGCAAACAGAGAAGAGTGACCAAAGCAGTGGCAGTTGTTGAAAACTTGCTATATGAGAAAGGATTGGAGCAAATAGAAGTAGCCTAAAAGACTTGAAAGGGATATAGCTAAGTCTTCAATTATTTGAAAGATTTTCATGTGGGAAAAAGAAGTATAAACTTGCGTGGGATAGCCTTCAAGTGCAGAGCTGAAACCAGAGGGTGGACTTTATTACAGGGGGTATACATTTCATTTCAATGTAAAGGAAGATTTTCTGATAATTGAACTCTCTGACGTTGGAACAGACTTCCTTACTCTCCCTCATGAGAAATACTCACATGGTTTGGAGACTCCGTTAGTGATATACGTTATAAATGAAATGCTTGCACTGAGTGTGATTGTTAACTAGCTGAATTCTAAGGTCACTTTGAACTGGAATATTCGGTGAATGTGTACAAGGGCAGCCTAGAGATGAATAAGTCCAGGTATTCGGAACATCTCACAGCTAACTCACACCTCGTTTCAAATAACCCTGCTTTCTAATTCAGAAAGCTTTTTAGTGACAACTTTAATCACAATCTTAGGAATTATTAAAAATAATATATTTTCAAATAAAAAAGATTTTAAACACATTTAAAGTGGTTTGATGACACATCTCATCAAAATTCCTCCTCCCTCTCCCAAACACACAAACTACATGTCAGTTTACACAGCTGTATCCTGGCTACAATGTTTTGGTTTCAACATTTCTCCAGTTTTAATGGATAAAAAGTTTAATGTTGACATTTTCTTAGTTGAAGTAATTACATCCTTCTGATCTAATCTTTTCTGTAGTTTTTTTCAGACTATTTGTTTTTCTGTATATTCTTTTAAACTCTTGTATTTTTATTTATTTTTTAAACTTGGTTGCAGTTTAGCTAGTAGAGACATTATTAGGAAGAATTTTCTTTAAGGCGATGTTTCTACTTGCCCTGCTGGCTCCTTCTGCCCAAATCAGTAGTTGAAGAGAAATCGCCCAGTTAGAGTTTGCTTGTATTACCCTTTCCAAAATTTCCTGTGTGCCTCTAAGTTATGCTTCTGAAATTTGAAGATTTGTTTTCATCAGTTTTCTTAACAAAATAATCTATAATTATCATCTAAGAATTCGTTTATATACCTTTAAAAATGTTGGCTATTGTATGCCTAGGTAATTTCGTAGTATAAAATAAAAGTATTTAGGGGCGCCTGGGTGGTGCAGTCAGCTAAGAATACAACACTTGGTTTTGGCTCAGGTCGTGATCTCAGGGTTGTGAGATCCAGCCCCACATCTGGCTTCGTGCTCAATGCGGAGTCTGCTTGGGATTCTCTCTCCCTTTTCCTCTGCCCCTTACATTCGTGCTCTCTTTCTCTCTCTCAAATAAATCAATCTTTAAAAAAATGTATATAAGTGTTTAAAGGCATAATTGAAATCATAAAATAGTATATATACTATTTTATATCCACAGTAGTAAAATTTATGAAATATTTGGTAGAATTCCAAATTATTTAAGTATCTATGAAAGTTATTGAATTTTACTTTTTTTTTAAGCAAAGAAATTTCTCATTTACCAATATAAGTCCTAGTCTTAATATGATTGTCTCATGGCTGAATGAATGACATTCATAATAATTTGGAGGCTATCATATTTTACAAAAATAATGTTACCTTGTGAAGTAAAACATTTTCACTATGAAATGAGGTAATTTATTTTAAAAGCTGAAAATGTTGTAAGTATATTATTTCCCTCATGGAAGAAGTTAATTTTTATTGACAATGTGCCAAATAAATGCCATCTGTCTGTTGAAATCAGTGTTACCTTAGGATTCTTTCCAGTATTTTCTACCATGGAAAGTACTTTGGATTTTAACTATCAGAACAACATCTTTTAATTTCTACTTAATTGGTATGCTCATACTAATTTTAAAGTTTTTAGCATACCTAAAATTATTTTTATGTACATTTTCATTTCATGTTTATTTGACAACAATGGTTGAGTAGTGGTATATATAGGTAGTCATTAACGTCTGGTAATTGCTGATTTTTTCAGTCCACTCATTTCGTAACTGAAAACAATCATTCCAAGGAAACTCAGTGATTACCCCCGTTGTAAGTACCAGAGCTGGGACTTAAATTTATGTTTTCTACCATTTAGACGTCTGTATTAGAGCTCTCCAGAGGAAGCGGATCAGTTGTGTGTATGTGTGTGAATGTGTGTGTGTAGAGATTTATGTAAAGAATTGGCTCACACAATTGTGGGGGCTGGCAAGTCCAAAACCTGCAGGGTAGGCTGACAGGCTGGAGCCCCAGGGAAGAGTCGATGCTGCAGTCAAATCCAAAAGTAGTCTGCTGGAAGAATGCCCTCTTCCTTGGGAGGAGTCAGCCTTTTTTCTGATAAAGCCTTCAACTGATAGGGTGAGGCCTGTCCACGTTATGGAGGGTAATCTGCTTTACTCAAAGTCTACTGACTTAATTGTTAATCTCACTTAAAAATTACCTTCATACGGGGTGCCTGGGTGGCTTGGTTGGTTGGGCATCTGCCTTTAGCTTGGGTTGTGATCTCAGGGTCCTGGGATCGAGCCTCTCAGGGTCCTGGGATTGAGCCCCGCGTCAGGCTTCTGGGAGGAGTCTGCTTGTCCCTCTCTCCCTGCCCCCACTCATGTTCTGTCTCTGTGTGTCTCTCTCTCTCAAATAAATGTTTAAAAAAAATTACCTTCATACATACACACACACGCGCACACACACACACACACACACACACACACAAATTACCTTCACAGAAGTATCTAGAGTAGTGTTTGACCAGATATCTGGATACCATGCTTAAAACTGACACAGAAGATTAACGATCACATCCCTCCCAGACCAATGTTGGGTCTTTTTATCTCAGATTGATTATGTTTTTATACCTTGGGTCTGAGCTGTTCAGAGAAGCTGCACTCTTATCATGTAGTTTCTTAGACTTTTCCTCATTGACTAATATATGTTGTG
This sequence comes from Ursus arctos, assembly GCF_023065955.2. Classification (NCBI taxonomy): domain Eukaryota; kingdom Metazoa; phylum Chordata; class Mammalia; order Carnivora; family Ursidae; genus Ursus; species Ursus arctos. Next base: position 35,497,200 of record NW_026622974.1, on the reverse strand, counting down.
ATTTTCAAAAGCTAAAATTATGTATTATGTTTGTTAATTCAGATTATTCTCCCAAATACTGTAGTGTTTACATGCAAAGAATTACATATCTTGCTTTCTAGAAGAGTTTAATCCTGATAGATATTTCATATGAATGTTGTTGAAATATGGTTTTTCTTTAAAAAGTTTCTACCACTAATTTCTTTAATGACAGTAATTTAAGATTTAAACCTCATTTTAGAAATTGCCAGATAACATTGTTGATCACTCAGTTCTTCCAAAAGATTCTTGCTATGTTTTCTTCCCCAACTCTGCCACCTTTTCAAAATCTTTTTGCTGATACTCTGTGCTTGTTATTTCTTCTCTCCTTCCTTTCTTTGACAGAAATGTAGTGAGTGTGCACTGCATGCCAGACGCTTTACTAATGGGAGGACAGGTAAATAAAAGACATATTTCCTGCCTTTGTGAAACGTACAGGTAATATTCAAGTGAACAAAGAAATGCCTGCGCACAGCTTGTGTTAAGGGTACGAACAGAAGGCGGTGATAGAGAGTAACAGGGAATTTCCTTTCATGGTGTATTCAGGAATGTGTCTGCAGAGACAGTATGTAAGCTGACACCTGGAGGGTAAGGAGTTGGCTTGTGAAAACCAGGGGGAAACAAGCGTTTGAGGCTGAGGAAGTAGCATATTCAAAAGGTCCGAAAGTGAAGAGGGTGGTTGGACATGAGGTTCGAATAGGGCAGGAGACCCGTGCAGGGCCTCATGGGGCATGGTAGAGTTCACGGTTACTCTTCATCCATTTGGGAAGCCATTGAAGTATTTGCAGCAGAGGAATGATAGCATTCTGTTAAAGTTTTAAAAGATTATCCTGGCTGCTGTGTGGATAAATGGTTAGAAATGAGGGGCTAGAATGGAAATAGGAAGACCAGTAAGAAGACTGTTGTGATACTGGCTCTCCTTCCATCAGTCCTCATCGCTTTGAATGGACTTGATCCTCTTCGGACATGGAGCCCCTAGTCCTGCAGTGATGGCTGTAAGTAGCTGAGGTGATGTCCATATATAACACATAACGTGCTTAACGGACCCTAAAAATATCAGCAGGAGATAAGAAGATCTGCCGTACATAAGAATTTCTCAAGGGTGCGGGCTTAGTACAGTTTAGTTTATTTACTACCCAAGTCAGTATTTTTAGGATCTTGTCCTTTGTCCACTGTCCGCTGCATAAATCCCTCCTGAACCAACCCTTTTCTTTTTCCTCAAGGAAGAATAATTAGTATTTTATGCTGCCATAAAATACTATTCATTTCATTTCTGTGCACCTATTTTTTAAATTAAAATATTATTAATGTGGGGGTGGAGCTCTGTAACTCTGCCTGCGCGGTTCAGTCTCTGCTGGCCCTTCTACTCCACGGAGTTTAACTCCAGCTGTGTTCTTGCCTCATCTCACGCTTGCAGTTCTAAGAATGTAAACACTCTGCAGCTTTCCCCCCCTTATCTCATATATTCTTTCCCATGTCCCCTATGAATTCATTGGCTTAACATTTTATTTCCATGATCTAAACCTAACACATTTCCTCTCTTTCATACGTTTCCTTCTTCATCTGTACAGCTAAGTACGGTGATCCATTCCGCCCACTAAAATGTCAGCGCGCTCTAACGTTCCTTCTTGGCCCTGTTACTCCTTAGCTTAACATCCCAGTTCCTGGGTTTCTTAACACTGTAAGTTGCAACACCACCCAGTCAGTCACCTAATCCAGACACCTTGGAGATGGTCAGGAGTTTTCCCCTCCTTGCCCTTTCTAAGACTTGCCAGTTTTACCCAGTTATCCGCTGAATCTCTCTCATCCATTCAGTCCTGTTGCCACTCCCTTAGACTGGCCCTTCTCATTTCAAAAGAGTGAGTTTTCAAAAAGAGATGTCTAAGTATATCACTTCCTGACTAAACTCATTGAATGACTCCCCATTTTCAGCAGCATAAAATCCAGGCTCCTTAGCATGGCTTTCAAGGGTTTTTGTGATCTGGCTCCTTTGCTTACCTCTCTGTCTTCATCGTTACCCCTTTCCTGCTCTTCACACAGCTCCCACCTCGAGTCAAGTATCTCTCAAGCCCCTGGGTGGGTGCTTTCACACTGACATATAGCAACTGACTCTCTTCTCTTTATCTGTCTCGTGACCATTTTTTTCTTAAGGGTAGCAACTATACCCTTTACTTCTATTCCAGAACCTAGTAGAACTTAGCACGGTCTTTGTTGAGTGCATAAATGGGCAAGAGAGTGAATAAATATATCCAGCCTATAGTATGGTTTGGACCTGAAGAAGCTTGGTGTAAATCTCTTTATTGCTTCTTATTAACTGTGTGATCTTGGGTCTGTATCATAAACTCCCTAATCTGTAGTTTCCTCATTTGTAAAATGAATATTGTGATTATATTTAAATAAGATCTTTTTAAAACCTATTTTGACAGGAAGTGTATAACAGAAATTAAATACTGATTTATCTGAAGTTCAGATGTGCCTACAGTTCTCAAGTATCTTTTGAGGCAAAAATTTCTAAGTATTGAAACTTAGTTTAACACTGACTACAGTAGCTATAATTGGAATATAACTAGTTATGTTATAAAATGTATTTAGATAAATGTAAGAATAGAAAAGTATGGGTATCATGTGAATCATCAACCCAAATTAATTTTAGGATCAGAAGATTTCAAAAAAACTATATGCAAATACAAGTTATGTATTATAAATAATGAAGATATTTCTAAGACACTAGCAAATAAAGACTTATAAAAAAATTACCAAGAAATGTTTTTATGAGTATTCAGAGCACAAAGGAAGTTTGTATGTTATTCAGCCTCGTGATTAGTATATTACATTAGGTATGCCCAAAGAAATACAAATATTTCTGAAAACAGATGGAAAGTGTTAAGTCTAAGCAATAATTGAAAGTATATAAAATTTCTCAAGGAAGTCCTCACCCAGAAAAAATCTATTTAATATTGGGGAGTTCTATTTTTTAAACTTAAGGTGAGCTCACTTAATTTTTCCAGTAAGATGCATGAGATACTGATGTCACATACTTCTTTTTGCAAAGATTATTTCTCTACCAAATTTAGCTTCTGATTCATTATTTTGCAGTTATAAGACATTCCTAACATGTGACTGTTTTAAGTCTTGGATGTGGCAATGTGGTTTCTTTTTCTTTTATTACTCTCCATTATTTCTCATGTAGCAAATAGAGCACAAAGTTCACTAAATAGTGTGAAATGTTGTACTAATAAAATTCATTTTATTAGTAACATAAGTAAGGAAGTAACTTGAATACGGTGTTTATATTAAAGTATGTAATTCACTAATATGAGCAATACCAGAGTATATATATAGAACAGCTTTCTTCTTTTATTTGGAATGAGATACATTCCCCTAAAAATAAAAAAATACAAAACAATCTCAGAGGACAATCTTTTTCACTCCTTACCCAGAGAAAACCACCAGTGACTATGGTGGGAAGAATTCTTGTGGTTGGAAAACAGATGAATAAGTTGTTGGAAGTTTTAAGCTACTTAAAAGAATCTCTCTCTTTTTTTTTTTTAAAGATTTTATTTATGTATTTGAGAGAGAGAGAGATAGTGACAGAGAGCACAAGTGGGGAGGGGAGGGAGGAGCAGACTCCCTGCTGAGCAGGAAGCACAACGTGGGGCTCGATCCCAGGACCCTGGGATCATGACCTGAGCCAAAGGCAGACGCTTAACAGCTGAGCCACCCAGATGACCCCCTCCCCAAGAAACTTTTTATATGAAGGATTTCCGTTGTCCAGGTGGCAGTTAGCTGAGTTTGTATAAAACCTTCCCCCTACTTGTATGTCCCCAATCAGTAGATAAATAATTACCAGGTAGAGAATATACTTCCTGGTTTGATATTTTAATAATACAGCAAACTATTCCCAGTGAAGTATATTTTTGATTTATTCAACCTGATTTGAAGGCATAAAACTTAACATTATATTCTGTTTTTATTAGGGTCCATATGAGAAAGAAATGCCAAATAGAGAGGCTTCTTCTATATCTTTTTAGTGAAACTTCTGATGGAAACAATGTCTAATATATTGTTCAATGTCTTTATATAAAGACCATTTGATAAATTCCTCTTAAAATTGAAGAAATGCTTTTTTCCCCTTCCCAGATTCTATGTTATACTTCCTTTAATTAGACTTGAGAACTAATTCACCCTTGGGCTTTGGCTATATTTTGCACTCAATTGCAGTAGGTTTTTTTAGACCATTTTCTTTTTCCTGTCTCCCCTCCCCCTCATTATATTCTCTTTAATGAGTATGTCTTGCAAACCCAGGTTTTAGACTGTCATTAGCCCCCAGGTTCCTCCAAGGCTAAGTGAAAAGCCCATGTCCTCTATTAAACATTTTCTTTTAAAGGGCATCTTATTAGGATTTCACATCTTCTGTCTCCTCCAGGGTGGGTGGTTTCCTGCAGCTCAGAGAAAACAGACTAAAGCTCGCCAGTCTTCTGGCTCTCTCTGCTCACTGTGACTTTTCTACAAGGAGTTCATGGTTTTCCTGAATCTATAACTTGTGTTGGTTACTGCCTCAAACCTTTGTTAACTTAGTGAAAACATTGATCAATTTGTTGTTTCTGTTTTCTGTTAGTTTAAAATGAAAAACAAAAGACCAGAAATGAAAACCATCATTCTAGCCCTTGTTTTAATGTGGTCTAAGCACCAGTCCCTTTGTTTTCCCAGCTATGAACGTGTAACATAGTTAATTAGCAAGGTCTTGAGAGAGCCTGATGGCTGAGATCCCAAAGGTTTCCTACATTTTCCTTTAGAATAATTCTTCATCAACCTTTTGCCTCTCCCTTTTAAACTAATTTGTTATATATTTGGGAGCTTAAAAGATTAAATTCTTTTGATGACCAGTATCCTGCCAAATAGTATAAATTTTAAAATTCTAATAACAATACTCTCATGCTTGAGAGTAACTGTGGTAATTTCCCCAATGCCAAAGGATTTTCTTTCCTTTTCTGAAGAGGCATGCTTGATAGAAACTTAATTTTTTGGGGCGCCTGGGTGGCACAGCGGTTAAGCGTCTGCCTTCGGCTCAGGGCGTGATCCCGGCGTTCTGGGATCGAGCCCCACATCAGGCTCCTCCGCTATGAGCCTGCTTCTTCTTCTCCCACTCCCCCTGCTTGTGTTCCCTCTCTCGCTGGCTGTCTCTCTCTCTGTCGAATAAATAAATAAAAAAATCTTTAAAAAAAAAAAAAAAGAAACTTAATTTTTTTCTTGATACTTGAGATCATATTATAAATGGGCCAGTATAGAACTACACCATTGGGAGGGTTCTGCCGCTATTCACAATGTATGGGAAACACAAATCCTTAATAAGAACAATCTAGAAACAGTAAAAAATGACTTTCAAAATTCATACGTTTCATCTTAAAAACAGTGAAAACTCTATTTCTTGGATTCTCAATCATTGCTAATCCCTATCGAAGTACATTTTCTTGGTTTGCCACTCAACTGATTTAAGAATTTTGCTCAATTCTGTAACTGGTCATATTCAGGAATAAATGTTACTTAACATTGAACTTTTAGGGAACTAAGGTGGAATCTCTGTCAACATCAGTGAAAATTCAGTAGCATTGAATTAGTGTGCGTCAGTGATCATCTTACTATTTTGCTCGCAAACCTCTTAGAATTTTGAAAAATTTTACCCTTGCCCTTCTAAATTTGACGTCTAAAAACTTACATCATTACTTTGAATAGTTGCAAGGAGTGTAGTTTCTAGCATATCTCGATTATTGACATATAAAAATAAAACTTATTTTTCATTTAAATATATCCAAAGAAATACAGTCTCATATATTCCATTATCTATTTAAAATATATAAAAACAAATGCTTTTTTAACAGAAATATTATAATATTCATTTATCTTCTTGGATTTATATTTTCATTCCACTCCTATTGATGATAATATCCTTATCTAATACATTTTAATGCTTGAAAGTCTTTTATTGATCAAGCATTATACTTCTGTGCAACAAAACTGTGCGTATGAAGTGACATTAATGTTTTTATTCTCTGTAATTAAGGTTCCAAGTTTGAAAATTTGTTAAGATTATTACTGGCATACAGGTGATCTAACAGTAGATATGTATATTCAATTTTGGTTATTAACATAGAAACAGTTTTGTTGGAAATATATCATTTAATGAAATGGGGATTTTTTTCCCCTCTTGATTTGTGTATATCTAGTCATATGTTAGTTATGGGTAGAAGATGATTCCTCAGATTGGTTTTATTCCTATTTCTTATACTTACACATGTATGTGCTGGAAAACCTTATTCATAAAAATAAATAAATGGGACTGGAGAGCATTTTGTTATAGCAATATCACTTAATTTGTTGAACTCTTTCCAAATTATGTACCAAAAATCATATAGAGATATAACATGAGCACTTATTTTGAATGACTCACCAAATGACAACTCAATTACTTCCTCCTTCAAAAATATTGAAAACAAAGAATCAGAAACCACCTGAATTGCAAAATGCTTTGTTACCCAGTTGTTCAGAGTCACAATTATTTAAATTTCTGAGAAATATCCCAGAGACTTTACCAAGATTTATTATATATATTATGTATTATATATTACCAAATAGCCGCTAATACCTGTTACTCTTTACTTGTCAGCATTTTGAGTATATCATTCTATATACCTGATATACTCAGAAAGTGTTGGGAAAATTGAAACATTAATTTCAATACATCTTTTACAGTACAGACTTTTTATTTATCTTACGCATTTGTCACAACCTGGAAGTTGCAGATTTAGCTCATTCACATAGAGTTCTTGCCGTATACCATTATTGGCCTGAATAGTCCTTTTTTTATCAAGTCTTTCAGCCAAAGGCTTGCCAGTTCAAAGCATGTGGTAATATTTATTTTTTTGAATATTATAAAAAGCATTGAGAAATAATTTATAGATGGTTGATTAATGAAAGTCCTTATGTCAAGGTTAAAATTGTGCAGATAATTAAATTGACTTACCCATTTAAAAAATAAACTATAAAATAAGATCCTGGTATCTCATTCATTTATTATACAGCAATATAATATATACCTGAAATTATAAGTTTTTATGAAGTAAGGAGTGTGAAAGAAAGCATGATATTACTTGGGTAAGAATGTATGTATGCATGTATTAAATTCTGGTGTTGGGCTTTTAGAAATAATTAGGTAAGAAATATATGTAAATAATAAATAAACCCATTAATTTTGTCAGACATAATGATCAAACTTTCCAATGTTTAATGAAAGATAAGAATACATATTGCTAAAAGTGAATCGATTTGGTGGGTAATAATTTTACCCTTGGGACAAAGATGTAGATAATATCTATTTTATAAAATGCAATAATAGGATTGACTGTAATAGGTATAAATAGATTATAAATTTGATAACATTATATAATACCTTATTAAAAGATACCCGGGATATCCAGAAATATTTAGTAATTTGGGAAAGTATTCAGTGTATACTTAAAACAATCATTATCAATAACCATTTACTGTTTCCAGCTGTTTGAAGATTTCTTTCTTTCTAGTAGACATTTCCTAACTATTGGGAGTAACTGAAAAGGTATGCTTCTCGTTAAATATACGAGGGGAAGAAAATGCACTTCCAGCGTGTGGTTCTTTTGCCTTTTGCTGGTGTCTTCCTCAAGACTGAGGCCAGCTCCCACTGATTCACTCTATGCCCTGTCTGAATTACAAGCCAAAATACCCTCATTCTAGGGCCACACTTTACTTGTAAGAGGATTATGTGAAAGACAGGGCAAGGGCAGCCTCATCAAATCTGATAAAATCCCCAAAGTTTTCCACCTTGGGACAGTGCATTTGGGTAAAATTCGGGATAGGTAATCTGATGTCTTTCTTTTATAAAATAGAAGATCTGGTGTAAAAGGGGAGAAAAAGTAGATAATCTGCGTGAGGGGATTAGTCTTTGGAGAACCATACCAGGTCATAGTAGATCAATTTTAGGAAACAGAGAAGTAGAAGGTAAATATCTGGAAGTTGATTCCCTTAAAACTATTCGTGTATTTGTACTCCTTGTACAAATACTTCTCAGCCACATCTGTCAGTCTTACGGCTTTCAGAGCAAGTGTTCTAGGAGACCAGAAATGGAGTTGCTAGTTTGTTTCCTTTCTCCTTCCTTCCTTCCTTCTTTCCTTCCTTCCTTCCTTCCTTCCTTCCTTCCTTCCTTCCTTCCTTCTTTCCTTTCTTCCTCCCAAGATTTTATTTATTTGAGAGAGAGAGAGAGAGTTGCTAGCTTCTTAAGAATTGGTTAGAAATTAGCACAGTGTCTTTTCTGCCATGTTCTGTTGGTCAGAGAAGAATCAAGGAGGGGACATAGACCCCACTTTTCTATGGGAGGAATGTCAGAGCATCTGCGGTCAACTTGAATCTGCCTCAGCTGCTATGTTCCAAACAATCTGTTAGGTCACTGTAGTAAAATCATGCATAAAACGGACCTGACAGTTTGTCTGATGAAGCATATGGTCTCGTGGAGGAGAGAAACCCTAAACAAGCAATTATAACACCGTGTGACAAGCACTGTGATAGGGGAGTACAAGGCACTAGGGTGTCTGAGGAGGGGTCCCTAACCCAGATAGAACGGGATTTGAGGCACAACTCCCAAAGGAAGTAAACCGAGAACTCTCTTATGTTGAGTTAATGCTGTTTAATTTTGTCCTTTAATTTTCTGGAAGTCTTACTGAGTGGTGATAATACAGCTTTGGCTTTTTGAAAGCATATTTCTCACTTAAAGGAAAGCAGTGACAGATTTCCAGTGATAGTATAAATTGGAATTTGTGGAAGGATGGTCTAAATCTGAGGGAAAATGGGCATTGGTTCTTGGTTCTTGGAGTAAGATTGGGGAGAACCAGTTTCTTAGGCCCCAGCAGTGGCAACCTCGCCTGGAAAATTCTTTGGAAAAGTGGCCTCATATTAAAGGAATTTACTTGAACTGTATTTGGCAGTATACCAAGTCTGCCCATGTGGCTTGTATTTTTCTGTTGATGAATTTTCTTTCTCTGAAAAGGAGAGAAAAAAAAAAAAAAGACTACCTAGGGACAATGCCTATATACAGCAGTATTTTTCTTTTAGGTTAATAAAGACCTATCCTTGAAATTCTCAGCATATGCGTATAGGTCTCTCAGCTTTCTTTAATATTAAAAAGGAAATGAGACTAATCGGTTAAATGCTTTGATCACTAATTTTGGGTTTAGATAAAATAGTCTTCAGGAGTACTTCCAAAGAAAGTAAAGATTAGCAAAAAGAAAGGCTTCTGGATAAAGGCCCAGAGTTAAGGCTGTGGGATTTACTTTATTAGCTATTTGAAAGGAACCCCAAAACAAAGCTTCAGCTAAGAAGTTGCTGCTATCCAAGAATGCTGTTTATCAGAGAAATGAGAATGAAAGAATTAAACTTTAGTCCATTTATAGCAACAACAGTATGATTAATAGAGGTTGTTACATTAATGTAGAGATTCCCTAAAGATTTTGGACATGGGATCATGAGCTCAAGTGGGTAAATTTCATGTAAACCCTGGGGCAAATCTTAATGGTCTGAATAAAGTGTTATATGTGTAGAAGTAGTTGAATTCTCCCATCTCCTTGTTTTCATTGCTGCTACTTGTAAAGCTTGTCCTCGATGCTTTGACTTCTTGCATGGAATCGGTGGCGTGACTGATGTGCAGGCCATCATTGAGTGTCTCTCTAATTTCCGTTCTTGGATCCCACTGCTAGAGTCAGTTTATACTGGCCTTGGATAGGACTCTCATTCCATAGACATCAAGTAACTGGAGGATTTTTTTTTTTTTTGAAGGATTTTTTTTCCCTTGCATTGCCAATAAATGTTTGATAGGATATATGTATTTTCCCTTAAAAGTGAGAAGAAAAGTGCTTTTTCCCCTTTACTTCTTTGCTATTATTTATAATTTGGGAAGGATACTTGAGATACCAGCCTAGATGTGAGACTAGGTAATTATTCTATTCTGATAGAATTTGCTAATTCAGACAGGGTAAGTAAGATGGATGCTTGGCAGGTAATTGGTGACAATGCAGTTGTTTTTGTGTATAGGAGTTTACCATCCTATGGTCTTTTCTCCATGTTTCTCTGACCTCATTTTAACTTCTCCTTCTTAGCTCTGGGTATTTTTAATTTTCCTTATTATAATGTCATATTCAAAGAATTTTAGTCCATCCAGCAGGTATTTCTGGTGTCTTTGTTACCGCTGTCTCTGCTACAAGGGAGTTTAGAAGAAGCAAGTGTCACCTAAGGGACTGAACACAAGGTAGGTTAGCGTGACTGGTTTTGTGCCTTGCAGGGTTAAATTGTAAAATTTGTTGTGCCTTTTCTGCTCATCATATAGTATCTTGGAATGATAGTAGGGCAGACTGGGAAAAACCTGGCTATATTAGCTACTTTATTTCCTTAACTTCCAATATCACAGAAAACCCTTAACACTTCTACAATCTTCCTAAACTTACCCCCTTGAATATTGAAGAGCTTCTACAAATGCAAGCACGAATGACTTGTGTTTTATCTAAGTTTTTATTCTTTTTTTTAAGATTCGTTTATTTATTTGAGAGAGAGAGAGAGAGTGCACACAAGTGGGGGAAAGGACAGAGGAAGAGAGTATCTAAGCAGAGTCCACCTCAGGAGCCATGAGATCAGGACCTGAGATGAAACCAAGAGTTGGATGCATAACTGACTGAGCCACCCAGGCACCCCACCTAAGTTTTTATTCTTGACTGAGGTTTTAAAAATAATGCCTTTTACACTTTTTGTAATAATCCTATAAATATTTAAAAACTTACATTTTTCCTTTATGTCTCCTCTACTGCATCCTTTTAAAACTCATCCTTTAATGGTTTCCTTTTAAAACATTGAATTCTCTTTGCTGTTCTTTGAAGACCCTTTAAAAAATTACCTATGATCAGTTTAAATCTTACTGCACCAAAGTTGATTTGATTGAGAATATATAGGACTTTGATTGAATAACTGCCAAGCTTTGACCTGAGAAAGAGCATATTCCTTCTTCTAATGTAACTTAGAGTAAAATCCATCGTGTGTGCAGTACTGGGAATATGAACTCCAGCACCTGGGACATCTTGGGGCCCATCTTAGAAATCTCCCCACCACACTGATTTTCCCTCTTCAGGAGGATTAAGACTAGAAATAGAACTTTAAGCATTGTCTACAATAAAAGAAATTCATAAGATTATCATTGCAGAGCAAAATCAACTAGTTACACCAAGTAAAATATCACTCATGTTAGTAATATTAGGATGTTATGTGATAATAAGAAAGAAAAACCTTACTTTTGGAAGTAGGGGGCTAAAGGAAATGGGAAATCTACCTTTCTCTTCTGGCCTCAATTAAGAAGTTTCTTTACTTCTGTAATAGAATTGGTATTCAGTCCCAAGGATGTCACCACCCATTGCTCCCCAACACCTTCTACTGGGTCCTCTCCATCGATAGGCTCTGCCTTATCATAGCTTTATTTCGGAGTTATCCAGAAGAAAGCCTGATCACTTTTTACTTTTCTTGTAAAGCTAGCGTGATCTTGTAATTTGTGATTCTTCCTTAGATCTAATGGCTCTGGTTCCCTCATTATTTCTCAAGTCCTTTGCTGTCATTAAGATCTTTTGCTCCTGTATTAACAGAGATCTCACAGTGCTGATCTCTCAACCTCTGGGTGTTCCATGTCCTAGAGTTGGGCATTGCTATACTTTCCCGGGGACTTTTCCCCTAAATTTTGAGTTCTTCTATCTGTTTCTTTGGTTTTGTCATTTTCAGAAGACCCCCCAAAGTATATACATTGACCACATAGTTCCTGAGTGTTCTGCATTCCAGTTTTTGTTTGGTTGGTTGGTTGGTTTCTTTTGCTCTAGTGCTTTACCCACTACTGGGTCAGCTAGTGCCATAATCACATCTGAATGACCTTCTTTCCTCCTCACCTATCTATAAACTCCCTATATTCTTCTTTTCTTTCTGTAAAAAAAGCAGAATTCCTGATTTAAAGAGTTCATGATCTGGTAGGATAGACATATATGGAAGTAAAAAACTATATGACAAATATGATAAATGTTATAATACAGAAAAACAGCAAGGTTCTGTGGGATTGCAGAGAGATTCCAACTCAGCTTGAATGTGGGTCAGGAAATAGTTCCAAGAGGAGGTAACACTTGAACTGCCTCTGATAAGCACTTAGGAGCTCGCCTGGCCATGAGGAGGAACTGGAGGTATTGGAGGGATGCCTAAATGAATCCCTAAAAGATCATCCAGAGTAGGAAACTAGGTAGTTCTCAGGCTGAATTAGTTGATCAAATGCCAAAAGCAAGGATGGGACCAAAAAGGGAGATAGATCAGATATTCAGCTGAAGCTGAGACAAAGGGGACTTCAAAAATTACTCCAAGGGTGGGAACAAAGCAGTCCCTAGGCCTTCACTGGGCATTAGAGTGAAAGTGAAGGGGACTAAGTGGCCAAAGGGTGACAGCATGAGGGTAAACTAGACCAGAGGACAGTGATATTGACACTCTATTCACCAGTGAATGATGGAAGGAGGTTTATCAGGGTGGATAGCTAGGAGCTGAAAGTCTCTTTCCTCAGAGTTGAGGGAAAAAAGTGTGCTAATCTGATGACAGTGTAGAGGGTGGGAATGGGCAAGGAGAAATATGGAGTAGATTTAGTGGTGATCTAAGAATGGCCAGTAGGTGATACTTAAGAAAGTCATGTTGAGTTTTGAGGACCTGGCTGACATTGGAGAGACTGTGAGGTTTTTTGTTTTTTTAAATTTTTTTTAATCTTCAAATTCCAGTAGAGTTGACATACAGTGTTGTATTAGTTTCAGGTGCACAATATAGTGATTCAACAATTCTATACATACCCAGTGCTTACCATGATTAAGTATATACTCTTAATCCTCATCACCCATTCACCCATTGCCCCGCCCACCTCCCCTCTGGTAACCATCAGTTTGTTCTCTATAGTTAAGGGTCTGTCTCTTGGTTTGTCTCTCTCTCATTTTTTTCCCTTTGTTCATTTGTTTTCTTCTTAAATTCCACATATGAGTGAAATCATATAGTATTGGTCTTTGTCTGGCTTATTTCACTTAGCATTATACTCTCTAGCTCCATCCATGTCATTGCAAATGACAAGATTTCATTCTTCTTTATGGCTGAATAATATTCGGTTGTATATATGTACCACATCCTTTTTATCTATATCGATGGGAGACCATGAGGTTTTAATGGATCTAACACAACTGAATGAATGGCCTTTTCTTTTCTTTTTTTTTTTTTTTTAAGATTTTATTTATTTATTCATGAGAGACAAAGAGGCAGAGGCAGAGGGAGAAGCAGGCTCCCTGCAGAGCAGGGAGCCCATTGTGGGGCCCGATCCCAGAGCCCTGGGATATCATGACCTAAGCCAAAGGCAGACACTCAACCAGCTGAGCCACCCAGGCACCTTGAATGGCCTTTTTAAGCATCATTCTCCAGTAGGGCCTGAGGAAAAGAGAAGGTAAATGGATTGATTTAGATTTGGAAGTTTTCAGAAAGGGTGTGGTGGAAAGAGAAGGCAGCAAGGGAGTTAAGAATAGTTGGCAAAATGAGAAAATTCAGCTAAATAGAGAAGGAAATTCAGTCAGGATTGACTGATAATTTGAAGAGGGAAAAAAAAGCAGGTGTCAAAAGACAGACATTAATGAGGTCAAAGTGTAATTATAGAAGAAGTGTGATATTTGGAAAACTTTGAGGTGGGATTTTAGATCCTCCTATCACGGAGTATATGGAAAGTGATGAGGCAGGACTTCGTATGCTTAAAAGAAATGTAAGAAATCTGAAAGGAGAAAAATCACTTGTTTCACTGTATATAAATGGGAAACAACAACAAACAAAAGTGAAAGATAAAAAAATTAGGAAAATAATTTCCACAAGTATGATGAGCCAAGTACATGGAAATATTTCCAAGATAAAAATCCTTAATCCATAAAGGTGTGCTTGAAGTTGGTATTCTTCTAGCAGCAGAGGATAATCATAGCTTCTTTTCTACACATCCGGTACCATTTTCTCATGTTCTGAGAGGTGACAGCAGCAGCACCCTCCCTCTGCTTCACGGGGCTTCCGTCTCCAAGGAAAAGGGTGGGGGGGACCCAGCCTGGAGTGTTGGAGCTTGGGCAGGGTTAAGAGCACGCACATAGAAGGGCCACCTGACTCAGGGTGTGAGAGCCACACAAGGTGAAGGGAGGGTCCTTGTAGGATGGTCCAGTGCTGGGTGTCAGAGCCCCAGTGGCTGGAGAGTGCACCTGTGTAGGAGGGCTGCCTGCTTCAGAGATCAGAGCCTTAGTGAAGTGAGCAGGGTATCTGCACAGGGAGGGGACAAGATTGGTTTCATACAAGAGGACTGGTCAAATAAGTAAATTCATTAAGCATAATGGGAGCTGGGTTTCTCACTATAAGAGAAAGTTATGATAAGTGTGAAAACTAAAGGAAGATCACTAGAATGAACCTTCTGGTGTTGAATTGGAATTAAGGGTATTAGTGTAAACATATGGTTTTCGGTGTAGAGATAAGATGGATAGCTATAGAAATATATATGTGAGTATATGAATGTATATACACACATGCACACACATACGTGTATAAAGTATGTGTGTATAAACATATATTCTATTTCCGTCCATTGAGTTGCCCTGAATGGCCTTTATGGGAGCCGTAATACCCCAGTATCAGTGAACGCACCTGGCACTCAAATCTAGGTTATTTGCATCAAAAGGGACCAGAGCTCCTTAGAGAAACTGCTGATCCCGGGCTGCACCAGGATAAGTAAAAGATGAGCTTGGGACATCTTGTACCAGTTAAGTAAGCAAGTGCTCAAAGAGTAAGGGGGATGTGTCAAGAGGACACAGCAGCCAGCTTGAAGGGGTTTCTGTTGGCCACATTTTGGACATTTTGAGCATCAAATAAATATTTGCTATGGATTAAAACCGATTGAATAAAATAATAAAGAGGAGGCCACACTGATAGGAATAAATACACGAATAAATTGAAAGTTGGATAGAGAAACAGGGACTTTTGAAGCATCATCCCATAAAATGCTTGTTAATTACAAAGGGAAAAAAGAGTAGCTTTGTGGTGAAGAAGCCTAGAACACACCACCTTAATCAGGTGATCAGAGTGAACGTCAGCAATAATGGGACAAACCAGGAACACTGCCACCTGATAGGGCGCGATGAGGGGAAGCCAGTATCTCTTCTGTGAGATTCCTGCAGTGAATGTATAATCTGAATCTAGGCGTGAGGAGCCACCACACAAATCCAAATTGAGGGACATTCTACAAAGTACCGACTTGTAACTTTTAAAGTATTAAGGTCCTGAAAGTCATGGAAAAACTGAGGAAATATTCCACATAGAAGAGGACCAAGTAAACATGACAACTAAACACAACATAGGATTTTGAGCTGGACTTCTGTTATACAGGACACTATTGAGACAAATGGTATAATGTGAATGGTGCCTGAGAGTCAGATGCTAGTGATGTATCAATATTAATTTTCTGATTCTAATTATGTAGGAGAATGTTTTGTTTGTAGGAAATGCACTAAATTGTTAGTGATGAGACATCATGTTGGCTACTTGACTCTCAAGTAGTTCAGGAGAAAACAGTTCTTCTTACTGTACTTAGAAGAATTTGGGGCACCTATGTGGCTCAGTTGTGTAAGAGTCCGACTTTTGATTTCTGCTCAGGTCATGATCTCAGGGTAGTGGGATCAAGCCCTGCGTTGGGCTCTGCACTGAGCATGGAGCCTACTTAAAATTCTGTCTCTCCCCCTTTGCCCCTCCCCCACTTGCAAGTCTCAAAAAAAATACACACACACACACACACTTAGAAGAATTCTTCTAAGCATTTACTGCAGGAAGATAATATTGATCCATGCCTTCTTAACACTGTCCTTTCTTCGTTGACTTCCCTTGGCTTTAGAAACGCGGCTTGTCCTGTTGGATCATTTTCTTTCTCTCATTCTCTCTTTCTTTCTCTTTCTTTCTTCCTTTCTTTCCTCCCCCTCCCTCCCTCTCTCCCTTCCTCCCTCCCTTCCTCCTTCCTTCCTTCCTTCCTTCCTTCCTTCCTTCCTTCCTTCCTTCCTCCCTCCCTCCCTCCCTCCCTTCTTCCTTCCTTCCTTCCTTCCTTCCTTCCTTCCTCCCTCCCTCCCTCCCTCCCTCCCTCCCTCCCTGCTTCCTTCCTTCCTTCCTTCCTTCCTTCCTTCCTTCCTTCCTCCCTTCCTCCCTTCCTCCCTTCCTCCCTCCCTCCCTCCCTCCTTCCCTCCCTCCCTCCCTCCCTTCTTCCTTCCTTCCTTCCTTCCTTCCTGGACACTGTTTGTAATGCTTTCCCCTTGGCCTTCACTTCTTTCTCCTCTGGCAGCCTGTTCTACTCCTTCAGCTGTTAGGCATATGCCTCCTAACTCTGCATCTTTATCCCGGGTATCTCCTGATTAGACCTACATATTACCTTAACGTAGCTTTTTTTTTTTAGCACTTCTTTCCCCAACAGCTCAGATCTGCTGATATAACTCAACTTTGGGCTGACTCCCAGGACTCACTAATGCATACTCACATTTTGTGAAACATATGGGGTCTAATTTCAAAAGATCGCAAAACGAGTTTCTGTATGGAAGGGAGGATTCTTACAGAAAATTGTGGAGTGGTTGCCTCCTTCACTGGGTAAGGAACAGGGTTATGAACTAATTTCCAGAAGAAAATACAAGTCTAGTTATAATAGAAGGTTGCATGGTGGACAATTAATTCTATTTGGATATGAAATAAACTTCATTAGGTATGTTATCTGAGACAACATGAAGAAGTAATATTATCTCATCTTATAAATCTGAGAGTGCAATGTATACAGTGTTAGAGGTTATGAGAAAAGTTTGAACTATGTACATGAGAAAATGATTCATATTTTTAAATTATCTTAGTTCTGACGTGAAACACAAAAGCATGAGTATTTTTAATTGGCATGTTTAATCTACATTGAATAAAAATTAAATATTCTAAACAAATTGACCAAAAAGAACGTGGATGGAGAAAAAGTGTTTATTGAAATTCCATTCATTTAAAAATATCATTGATAAATAATCTTCTGGTCTAAAGTTTTCATTTTATAACTGTAACTATATGTATATGCTAAGGATTAATGTTTCATATTTGGCTCTATACCAGCAAGTATGAGTCATGTCCTGCTGACTTTTGGGTATCTCATTAGGTTTCTGATCAAGGGGACCATCCATGAAGTTTTGCAAATTATTCTCTCAAATTGCTTGACTTCTGTGGGACATCACAGATCCGTCATTTATTGAGCTCTCTCTGTAATAGTAAGCACTTTAGTGGCACCTGGGTGGCTCAGTTGGTTAAGTGTCCGACTCTTGATTTCAGCTCAGGTCATGATCTCAGTGTTGTGAGATTGGGCCGCTGGGCATGGAGCCTGCTTAAGATTCTCTTTCTCTCCCTCTGCCTCTGCCCCTCTCCCACCATCTCTGTCTCTCCCTCTCTAAAAAACAAAGACACTATTTCCTGAAACTAGTGTGTTTGAAAAACCTTGGCTAACTAACAAGTTCCCAAGAAATATTATTTAGTGGTATATTGCCAAGAACAGTTTAGATAATTCAACAAAATTGCCTTCTTTAAAAAGTCCAAATACATTTCATTTTAATTTTAGAATAATTTATTGAGTTCTTGTTGTTTGCATAGTTGGATATGATAGGGATCCAAAAAAAAATATGTAACTTATACAGAGCTTATTATCATTTTGGAGAAACAAAATAAATTCATATAAAGAAAAACCCAGGAAAGGATATCATTTAGTGCCAACTTGATAAATTAATATTTTTGTTGAGCCAGAAAGTCATCAGTAATCTGCCTGTAGCACTTACTATCATAATATAATTTTTGGTTACTTAATAAGTCAGTGTAAGTCTGGGTTTATTTAATGTTTTCTGTACTTTTAAAAAATTTAATTATAGAAGCCTTATTTTTTCAGTACTAAAGTCAGCATGTATAGTTGGAACAAACTATGTACCAGCACAGTGACAGGCATTGGGTTACTTATGTGAGCAAAACAGAATCTTTACTTAAGGAACTTGTTGCATTGCATATGTATGTGTACTGGGAGGAGGGTGGCAAGGAGGAGATGGACGGTAAACATGTGAAAATTTAAGATCACTTCAGGTACTTGGGAGTATTGTGAAGATGGTCAAAATGTTAGGGTAAAGGTATTTTAATTGCTGTTATCAGAAAAAAGAACTAAGTTCTGAAGAACTAAGCTGTGAGTTGGGGCCTGAATGATGAGAGGAGTTAACTAGTTGGCTAAATTTACAGTTTGGAACTCAAGGAAGTGGTTTAGGTTGAAGATAGAAGTTTGAGAGTCGTCATTATGAGCATGCTGTTTAAAGCCACGTCAAAAACAGTTGAGAAGTCAAGTAAGATGGGAGTTGAGAGTTGACCTTTGTCTATAGCAGGTGTAAGTCATCAGTGACTTTAGTAAGAGTTGTTTCTGTGGAGCAGTGAGGGAGAAAAGCCTTATTAAGAGATTGAAGAGAGAATGGGAGGTAAGAGATAATAAGAGAACATAAGTCTTTGAGGGGTTTTGCTATGAAGAGAGAAAAGTAGGGGACGAAATCCAGTTTTTACAAAAGTTGGATAATATTAGGGCAGGTGGTTATGCCAATAAGAATAATCCAGTAGAGAAAGTGATATTATAGCAGAGAGATGGGTAATTGTAGGAGTGATACTTTTGAAAAGCCGACCTGGAATAAAATCTAGAGCACATGTGAAATGATGGGCTTGATAATAGGAAATTTCTTCCATTATAACATGAGGGAAGGAAGAAATGCAGAAGCAACACAATGGAGAAAAGGTCGTCTTTTCAATAAATGGTGCTGGAACAACTAGACATCCACATACGAAAAGATGAATCTAGGCAGACTTGATATCTCTCACAAAGATCAACTCAAAATGGATCTTAAACAGGTGCCTGGGTGGCTTTGTTGGTTAAGTGTCTGACTCTTGATTTCAGCTCAGGTCATGATCTCAGGGTTGTGAGATTGAACCCTGCATTGGGCTCCATGCTGGGTGTGGAACCTGCTTAATAATTTTCTCTCTCCCTCTCCCTTGTTGCCCCCCACTCCACTGCTCACACTCATGATCTCTCTCTCTCTCTCAAAAAAAAAAAAAAAAAAACACAAACCTAAACATAAAATGTAAAACTTATAAAACTCCTAGAAGATAACAGAAGATAGTACAGGAGAAAATCTAGATGACCTTGAATATGGTGACAACTTTTTAGATACAGCAGCACATGCACAATTCATTGGAAGAAATATTGGATAAGCTGGACTTCTTTAAAATTAAAAATTTCTGCTTTATGAAAGATACTGTCGGGGTGCCTGGCTGGTTCATTTGGTAGAGCATGTGACTCTTAATCTTGGGACGTGAGTTCAAACCCCACACTGGGCATTGAACTTACTTTAAAAAAAAAAAAAAAAGACACTGTCATGAGAATGAAAAGAAGCCACGCATTGGGAAAAAGTATTTGCGAAGCATGTATCTGATAAAGGACCATTATCTAAAATACACAAATAACTTAAAAATCAACAATAAGAAAACAACCCAATTTAAAAATGGGCTAAAGATCTTAACATACCTCACCAAAGAAGATTTATATTGATGGTAAATAAGCACGTGAAAGGATGTTCCACATTGTATGTCATCAGGGAAATGCAGACTAAAACAACAGTGAGATACCACTACACAGTTATTAGAATGACCAAAATCCAGAACCCTGACAACACCAAGTGTTTTTCAGGTTGTGGAGCAGTAGGAACTCATTCATTGCTGGTGGGAATGCAAAGTGATACAGCCACCTTGGAAGACAGTTGGGAATTCTTACAAAACTAAACCTACTCTTACCATAAATCCAGTAATTCCATTCCTGGTATTTACCCAAAGGAACCGAAAACTTATGTCCACGCCAAAAAACTGCATACAAATGTTTTTAACAGCTTTATCGTAATTGCCAAAACTTGGGAGCAACCGTGATATACTTCAGCAGGTGAATGGGTAAATAAACTGTAGTGTAGCTAGACAATGGATTATTACTCAGTGCTAAAGAAGAAATGAGCTATGAAGCCATGAATAGACATGGAGGAACCTTAAATGCTTATTACTAAGTGAAAGAAGCCAATCTGTAAAGACTATAAACTGTATGATTCCAGCTCTATGACATTTTAGACAAGGGAAAACTATGGAGACAGTAAAAAGATCAGTAGTTGCTAGGGGTTTGAGAGGGAGGGACGAATAGGTAGCGCAGGGAGGACATTCGGAGCAGTGAAGCAACCGTGTATGATGCTGTAATTGTGGCTACATAGCACTGTAAATTTGTCCAGACCCCCAGAATGTACACCACCAAGAGCGAACCCTAATATAGCTATGTGCGTTGGGTGATAATGATGTGTCCGTGCCCACGGTGGTGTGAGGGATGGTAATAATGGGGAAAGCTAGACATGGTGGGGCCAGGAAGTTTATGAGAAATCTCTGAACCTTCTGCTCACTTTTGCTGTGCACCTAAAGCTGCTCTAAAAATACAATCTATTACAAAAGATGGGGGTGGGTTACTAGGGTTTACATTAGAAAGATGAGGTAGTTCTCACCCCGTTGCACCCTATTTCTGTTTGAAATTAAGGTTTGGTGATCAGCTGAGCGTGAGACGGAGATGAGTGTAGGAGGTGAGGAGAAACGAGAAAGTGTGAAACGGCTTCTCAGAGACCGCTAAGTTGAAGTTGCTAGGAAACCATAGTGGTTAATTTTGCAAGAGAAGAATGCCAGTGTGGGGGTGCAGAGCTGGCTTAGTCGGAAACGTGTCCAGCTCTTGATATCATGAGTTCAAACTCCACCTTGGGTGTAGAGATTACTTAAATAAATAAACTTAAAAAAACGAAGAGAGCCAATTTGAGATTTCTGGCCATAAATAGGACGTGAATCTTAACATCGTTTAATAATTTTTCTATGACAGTACTTTCACCAACCAGTAGCAGGTGGGATGTCTATTACCTATACTGTGGTCTTGAAATACCATTTTCTACTAAAAGAAACCAGGACTTCTTAGAGAAGTGGCTCATTTCAGGCCTGAGGCAAACATTTTTAAGACAACAAGGAACATTTTGTCGCAACAGAGAACAAAGAAGCTGTCAAAAACTGTAGTTATAGAATGTCTGGGTGGCTCAGTTGGTTAAGCGTCTGACGCTTGATCTCAGCTCAGGTCTTAATCTCAGGGTCATGAATTCAAGCCCTGTTTTGGGCAAACTATAGTCATGTCAAAAGGACTCTGAGGCCAACATGAAGAGTCTTCCACTGGCAAAGTATGGGACAATTAGAGTTTCAATAAAGAAAATAACTGCAGTGGATTAAAACACATCAAATATGTTTAAATCCATGAGTTCATTTTGATCTAAAACATAGACACGCACAACGCACGCACGCGCACACACACACACACACACACTTTACTGGAGGCTCTTGAAGGATTCTAGCAAAGGAGCTCTTTTTTTTTTTGAATATTCATTTATTTTAGAGAGAGAGAGAGCACACATGAGCAGGGGTAGGGGAGATGGAGAGAGAATCTCAAGCAGACTCCCCGCTAAATGTGGAGCCCGATTCGGGGCTCAGTCTCACCACCTTGAGATCACAACCTGAGCTGAAGTCAAGAGTCAGATGCTTAACCAACTGAGCCACCCAGGTGCCCTGCAAATGAGCTCTTTATTTCAAAAACTGGGAAAGTAAAGAGAAAGAATCCAACATTTGTGTCAGCTTTATCATCAGGTAACCAAACAATAGGTATGGTGAAATTTCTCTTTAAATAAGAGTTTCAGCAAATAAATGAGAAATGATTGATAGAATATTCCATTTCGTAACCCCTAGTGAATTAATGATTTTAGATATTAAGCATTGCCAGTGTTAACATCACATAAAGGACTACAGGATATGTAACCAATGTGAGTTCACTCCTTGGTGAGTCAGAAACTGCACCCGGTTGAGTTGTCACACAAAATACTTTATTTGTGGCAAATAAGGAGATCACCGGGAATAGCTTCCAAAGTCATGATTCTCCCAAGCAAGGGTGGATGGATTCCTTTTATTTAGGGGTAGGGTGAACATTTGGATAGGGAAGCCTTGTTTTTGTAAGGTTGTGTATGTGCCATTAAGGAAACATGCCTATACACACATTGTATGTTATGTAAATGAGGCTTGCTCCCCTCCTTGGGTAGAGTTTTTAGTATTATAATGAGATAAAGGTATTAGTTGATCATTTTAGAGCTCACTCCATGGTCCATCTGTGCAGACCCAAGTCAGGGCTTAAGTCTGGCTGGTCTGGGCCAGCTGGAGGTCTTGCCAGGGCAGTCGCTGTGGCTCAAGGGGTGGTTTTGCTCTCTGTTTGCCTAAGAGACAAGCTGGAAAGATGAACTTCAGTAAAAATGTGGGACAAAGGCTGGTGAGTACAAGCGGGTGGGCAGTCAGTAAAAGTCAGGCCTTGGGGTCTAGCTGGTGACAGTACTGTGCATTTTCTGAAAACACCAGACCATGAAGTATCTTATAAAAAATGGATATAAATCTGATTAATGCTTTAGATTCAATTACCAATTTCTCAAGAAGTAGGGAAGAAAGATTAATTTGTTAATCTATACCATAGGAATGTAATCAGCAAAATCCAGATTGTGGGTAATTTAGAAGACAAATTGTACTGTCTAGGGATGGCTTATCATTTGGAGGGTAGAGCTCTAATTTAAATGATACTATGAAAGTCAGGACAGTTGTTACTCTTAAGAGCGAGTGGTTTTGATTGGGAGAAAGATGTGGAGGGCTTCTGGGATACTGACAAGACTTTCTGCTTAAGTGGGTATTCTGTACAAGGATGGTTGCCTTATAAAAATTCATTAAATTTGAGTTCCATTTAACAGTACTGAAGCACAACTTTTAAATGAGATTAAAGCATTGAAATTTATTTTTAAGTTTAATTTTTAGTTCCTTTTTAGACTTTAGACTTTTAGACTTTTAGAGGAGCAGTGTTAAAGACTTCAGTTGAGTCTAAATAACAGAGTTGCAAACAGCAGCTAAGACCGCAAATCAAAGAATTATAACTTGGTTGTTCAAACTTAAAAAAAAAAAAAAAGTGTGTTTCACACGAAAGGACTGCTTAGCATTGGTCAGTCACTTAATACAGGCTTTCATCTTCACACTGTGAATATGCAGTAAGTGGAGTATATACTGAAAATACCTGTTTACACGCTTCATGTTTTTCCAGGTGCTTTTACATATATTATTTAATAAAAAACTAAATGAATCTATGAGTGGAATTGATAATGCTACTTAAATTCTCTATATAAAAGAGTAAATGCTTCTTTAATTATAAAATATTTAAGAATATGTGATATAAAAATGAATCTACCTTTATTATAGATGTTAATACATTGTTTAAAGTAATTTCTCCCTTACTTATAAAATTCCTAGCTTTTATTTGTTTAAGGAAATAATTTTCCCTAGTTTGATAAAAATGGAGGTATATTCAACTGATTTAAAAAAAATTTTAAATGTTCTTGATATTTTGGCAAGTCTGAAGTAAATTAAAACTCCTTTTTTTCTGTCAGAGGTCTCTTCATTAGTATCCATGATCGAGGTCATATTGCTTCAGTTCTTAACGCGTGGCCCGAGGATGTCATCAAAGTAAGTCATCTAATTTTTCCACTACGGCAAATTTGTTCTTTTTCCTATTCCATAATATATTGATAATTTTTATGATATTAGATAGCATTTGATGTGGAAATGTTGGGGTTTGGAGCCAATGGCCAAGAAAAAATTCTTGAGACGGTTCTGGTGCTAAAAGCACAGGGACAGGAGCCGTGGGCAGAAAGATTGTGAGGAGCAATTGATTCTATACTGTGGAGTTGGGGGAGGTAAAGACAGGGAAGTTGCCAGAAGGATTTTCATATGCTAAAAAAGACTCACAGGATCCTGGAGGCCTGGCTATCCTCAGGCCAAGGTGGTTTTTTTCCTCTAGCAAAGCATTAATATTAAGATTGGGAGTTCCTGGAGAAATGTCATACTCTGCCTGCCTCAAGTTTTTGTCAATGGGCTGCAAGTTATACGGACATTTAATTTTCTCTACACTTCCGTTTTGCCTTTGTTCTTCACATCAACAGTCACTATCTTTTCTAGTGAATGTCACCTAATTTATAGCTCTTCGAATTTGCATACTGGATTAGTTTTATTTTGGTACCGATTAGAGACTATGTTTCTTTATTATTTCTATCTGATTTCTTAGTATTTCTTGACCCATTGTAAATGATGATAAATGTTGAATAAATGTTGAAGTTGTCTCTGAATTTCTTTAAGCAAAGTCCCTTTTCACATTTGTTGGGTTTAATCATCCACTAAGAGGAACACAGGTAGACAAAAAAAAAAAAATCCATTAATCCACCTCTTTTATCATTATGACCTTCAGTAGTTCATCTGACTCTCCTCTCAGTGACATAATGGAAAAAAATAAGAGTAGTATCCAACGTTTAGTCGCTTTCTGTGTGAGACACTACCTGGATTGACATTTGTAATTATCATGATAATTCAGTGAGGAAAGGAAGGGGGGGGGCAGGCTACACAGTAGTGCTTGGTGGTGGTGGGAACTGAACACAGGCCGCAGGACCCCTTGCTCTTAAACATGGTCTCTACGGGGCCTTTCTTGTCTGAGGAAAGTGAGATGTACTTGTCACTTCCCTGGCTCTTTTTTTTTTTTTTTTTTTTTCACTTTCTGTTAGGTGCCAAGCAACTTTGTGCTGTTGATGTAGGAAAGACGTTAGAGTACGAAGCCGACGGCCAAGAAGGAATTCTTGAGACGTCTTTGGTGCAAAAAGGTGGTTTTATTAAAGCATGGGGACGGAACCCATGGGCAGAAAGAGCTGCCCTGGAGTCAAGAGGAGTGGCCCATTATATATCCTTAAGTTGGGAGGGGGTTAGGGATAGCAAAAGTCTCTAAGGAGTTTTAGAAGCAAGGTTTCCAGGACCTTGAGGGGCCTAGTTCTTGTTGGGAAAAGGTCATTTATTACCGTCTAATGAAACTTTAGTCAGGAGACCCTTCAGATGTATATCGGTGGGCCACATGCTTGGGGGATGATTGCCAACACGTGCCTTGGGGGTTGAGAGATAAAGGAAATTTCCAAAGGAATTTTCACACGTTAAAGTAGACTTAACAGGATCCTGGGGGGAGACGCGGTCAGGCTAGGGCCTTTTGCCCTTAGCAAAGTATTAACGTGGAGCAGTGGAGTCCCTAGAGGACTGTCACTCTGCCTGTTTCGAGGACTTGTCAGTGGGCTGTAGGTAGTGAGGACATTTAATGTTTCTCCTGCCTTTGTTTCCCATATCACTGTGTTTTAGGAGTAAGATTGAATAAACTGATGCCTTTTGTAGGGGTGCAGAGGACTTCAGCTGTGACTCCTGAAGCATTGCTCCCTTTCTTCTGAGCAGTCATGGCTAGAACTGATTGACTCTGCTCTGTAAGGCTTGTGCCAGGCAAACTTGTAAAGCAAAATGTTTTTCATGATTTCCAATCTTACCAATGTTTTTACTTTTACCAAATTCGTTTCCTCAGCTTTTCTCCCACCAGGTAGACTGCACTATCCTTGGATCCTATCCTCAGAATCTACCCCAAAGTGTGTTAATTCTGTGAAGTGTAAAATGTCTGAGAAGGATGCTTACATTTTAACTGGAATCTAGAGAGGATTTTAAAAGTGAGTCAGTATAGGAAATAGTTCTGGGGTAGAGAGGACTAATACCCACGTCATCATAATAGCTAGCAATACACAGTCAGCTGGCTTTGTGTTCTTCCTGTCAGCCCATCTCTGAATATTTATCTTCATTAGTAGCCTACCTTTGTTCTTTTAACTCTTAATATTGGGTCCTCACTGATATTCCTGATCCTAACTATACTTACTATTATTTTAAAAGCCTAGCATAGTATCTGGCACCTAATAGGCACTTAAATGGCAGCTGTTTATTGTAATAGAATATTGGAGAATAAGATGTGGTCCCTACTGTGTAGTCAAAAGCACACAAGAAACAAAGGCAATCAATTATTAGACAATATATAATTAAACTAGTATAAATTATAAATGCTGTATTCTCTTCAGAGGAGACTGTTCAGAGAAGGCTGAAACAGTTAAGAAATTTTTGTACCAAAGTTGAAATTTAAATTTAGCCTTTGGTAATTAGAAAGGGAAGATGATACTATCCGAAGAAGGAAACAGATGAATGTACGTCTCTAGTTCAGGAAGAGAATGGTGTGTTTTTGTGCAGTAAGTGAATTAATCGGCTGGCCTGACTAACACTAAGTGTTCATATGGAAATGTGGTGGGATTAAGATGGCTTAAGTAAGAAGTGATCAAATTATTATGAAAGGTCTTGACATTCAGAAAGAGGGATTTATTTTATATTTATTTTTTATTTTTAAAGATTTTATTTATTTGACAGAGAGAGACAGCCAGCGAGAGAGGGAACACAGCAGGGGGAGTGGGAGAGGAAGAAGCAGGCTCGATCCCAGAACGCCAGGATCACGCCCTGAGCCGAAGGCAGACGCTCAACGACTGAGCCACCCAGGCGCCCCTGAAAGAGGGATTTAAACTTGAAATAATAGAATGTCATATTTACAGACAGGAATGACTTTCTGTAAGTAATATTTGAGGAAGGCTCATCAGACAGAGGAGAAGAGGCGAGAGTTGTGCATCCAGGTGTGGCCACAGCAGAAAGGCCCTGGGGAAGGAAAAGAAGGAAGGAAGACAGGAGACACAGTGAGGGTGTCTGTGTGTGTTCAGGAGAACCCCTGCATACCTCATGCAGAGTTACTAGTCAGCTAACGCCCAAGTAATAATTGACGCAGTAGGATGAAAGCAGACATCACTGAGAGAATGATGGTGGTCTTACTGAGATAATCCTCCTGTGGTAACTTCATCATTGTGGAGAAGACATCCAAATGCTCTATTGTCGTTGGGTGGAAGATGAAGTAGATAAAAACAAACGCCAAGGGAATGTCAGTTTAATGATACACTGTGTAGATGACACATTTCTGTTTTTCAGAGGATTCCTTCACTATTAAAATCTACTTTAATGTTGAGATGTTTGTGAATTGTTGCTACAAATGTGCATTTGTAACAAGGCCTAAGCAGATAAAATAGCAAATGCCTCAAAACAGAGTTTAAAAATTAATCACGGGCACCTGGGTGGCTCAGTCAGTTGAGCATCCGACTTGATTTCGACTCAGGTCATGATCTTAGGGTCGTGAGATCAAGCCCCGCCCCATGTTGGTCTCCTTGCTGGGCGCGGAGTCTGCTTGGGATTCTCTCTTCCCCTCTCCCTCTGCCCCTCCCCTCCTCGGGCTGTCTCTCTCTCTCTCTCTCAAATGAGCAAATCTTTAAAAAAAAAACACAAACCTCAAATAACTACCACCTATGTTATATAATAAAATTAATAGCTCAGGATGAGAGGAGAGCTTAGAGAATAAAACTTATGAAGAAATGAAAATAACATTTTCCCTTAACTTTATATACAAGACATAGATTTAATTGAACTTAGATATGTTATCAAAAATAAATGAAGCTATTATTATTTTCAACCCCTTTTTCAAAAATGTTGAAACGGATGAAAATCACAAGTAGCAACTCCCAGGGTCTAAGTATCTTTAACGAACCTGGAGAACATTATATAAATTATTACTCAGATCATACCTAAGTTATATGACAATGTTGCTCTCCTTATAAAATATCTCCTAAAAATATTTTTAAAATATTTGCAGGCCAACTAGACTTTACCTGTTTAAAGGACACATACATAAAAGTATACATTATCAGTGATAGAAAAAAGTACCTCTGTGATAGTGTGATAAATAGAACAATGTCAAAAATGTGTTTGGAGTATTTGAACTTTGAAAATTTGGTTTTAATTTCAAAAACAAAGTTATAATTTTCTGTAGTATTTGTTTATCTTTCTTATCTTAAATCAGAGCCAACTAAACCAGTGGTATCAAGTTGCCTTCTTCAAAACAGCATAACCTATTGACCCTTTGCGATTAGACATGGAAAATTTGACAAAGGTCAGCTTTATGGGATATGCAAAAATAATTTCCACCCACTTCTCAAATGTATTTATTTTTAAGGCAGTTCTTTAAGAGCTGCATAGTGTAGGTGAACAGAAAATTAAGAAGATCTCAAAAGTATATTTTAAAATATGTTCTGCACTAGTATAGTGGAAAAATATTGTACTACGAGTTAATAGAACCAGCTTCCCATTCTTTGGAATTAAGCAGGTCAGTCACCTTAGGCAGATGATTTCAGTTCTCTGATCTTCAGTTTCCTAATCTATAAAATAAGAGGAATGGACTGAATACACTCTAAATTCTCTTCTAAAATACCATGACTCTGCATAATGCTCTTGATGGTAGTAGTAGTATTGATAGCTACAATTTGTTGGGAATTTGTAATGTACCAGTTACTATATATGTTTAAGTACTTTGTATATCATGTTCTCATTTTATTGAATCACAGATTTATGAAATTAACTAATGTTTATTCATTGTTGACTATGTTCCAAACACTGTGCACAGTGTTGGTGCACAGTAGTGAACAAAATAGAGTCGGTTCCTATTTTTATGCAGCTCTTCTAAAAAGTACCATTATTATTCCTATTTTGCAAATAAGAAACAGAAGATTTAATTTATCCATTTATTTAAGGTCAAATGACTGACATTTTCCCAAGGCTCCATGGAAACGATGAATGTAGGAGTTTAGAGAAAATCTAATAAATTGTGTTTCACAAGATTGGTTCTGCTTAAATTCATATAATGGCCATGAATCACAGAACAAGGATGTTAGATGCATCAATTTCATACAGATATCAAATAAAATAGAAATAAAAATCTCCTCATGATTAACATGGATGGCTCATAGATATCCAGGGTGATGGGAAAGAAACTAAACAAAATTCATTAAGCCTTCTAGAAGATTATCAGGTAAGAGATGTAGCAAGACTGTACTTCGTATATTTGAAAAATGGTAAAACAATATCCAGTGGTTATAAGAGTTAGAGAGGATGGATCAACATTGCTGTGAAAATAGGAGGATGGTGCCAAGATGCATAAACTAACATCAGAGCATTTGGGGGCTACTTAGCAATCACGCATTTTTTAACTAGGGCACTCCCAAAATTATGCTCAAAGTGGAAGGGGCTGGTTTCACGTTAGCTCCCACTTCAAGCTATTTCCCTGTACTCTTCCCATTTGCCACAAAGCTATTTGAATCTTTATGTGCATACCATCTCTTCTTTCTTCACCGACCAAAGTAATCATATATATTTTTAAAAAATAGTTTAAAAATATATATCAACTTTATTTTTTCTCTCCATTCTTCCACACTAATATCATATGAAATCTCTCTCTGTTTTTTTAAAGATTTTTATTTATTTGACAGAGAGAGAGAGCACAAGCAGGAGGAGAGACAGAGGGAGAAGCAGGCTCCCTGCTGAGCAGGCAGCCTGACCATGCGGGGCTTGATCCCTGGACCCCAGGATCATGACCCGAGCCAAAGGCAGCTGCTTAACCAACTAAGCCACCCAGGTGCCCCCATATGAACTCTCTTAGATGTATATTGAATTTATGCTTTTGACAGCTTAATATTTCATTACATAAGTATTAACTTCAGAAGCAGAGACAAGGAGCTGTGCCCCTGGATTTGTAAACATCTATTAATAGATACTTTTTCTTTCTCTTCCAGGCTATTGTGGTGACTGATGGAGAGCGTATTCTTGGCTTGGGAGACCTTGGCTGTAATGGAATGGGCATCCCTGTGGGCAAGCTGGCACTGTATACAGCCTGTGGAGGGATGAATCCTCAAGAATGTCTGCCTATTATTCTGGATGTGGGAACAGAAAATGAGGTAAACAATTTAAGTCTGTGAGACAGCTGTACACCTTAAAAAATAGCACCAGTTCTTGTATTTTGAGCTTTTTTCCAGGAACTTCATGACATTCATTCTTTTCTGTCTGGTTCTTCCTCCCTCCTCAAACTCATCCCCCAAGTATTATAAGAAAATTATTCTTTCTCTTTTCCTTTTTTCTTCCCCTTCTCTATTATGTGATCGGTCTTTTACCAGCTTGTTTAGTGTTTTATCCTTTGATGAACATTCACACCATTCTGTAGAGTGTATGTTTTACTTTGGGAGATCATAGTTTCTTTTTAAAAATTATTGCTTTGGTACTATGTAGAAACTAATCCCAAAGGACTACTAAGTTTAATCAATATGAAATCTTGTTCTAAAAGTCTGTTTTAAACCTGTGGCAGATGATTTGGAATTTATTTTATTTTTTATTTTTTATATATTTTTAAAGGTTTATTTATTTTAGAGAGAGAGCAGGGGGAAGGGCAAAGGGAGAGGGAGACAAGCAGACTCCCTGCTGAGTGGGGAGCCGGACTCAGGACTCGATCCCAAACCCCGGGATCGTGTCCTGAGGCTAAATCGAGAGTCGGATGTGTAACCAACTAAGCCACCCAGGCGCCCCTGATGATTTAGAATTTATTGCTTTTCATTCCTGCATCAGTATTTTAGAATCTTAAAGTGGTGTATCAGTACGTATTTTTGCTCACCCTTTATTGCTAATGTTGAGGTTCAGTCACGGGGATAGATACTAGAAATTAAAGGTGGAGTATGTACAGTTTTTAGAGTTGTTCTCTTTGTCCCCTTCTAAGGCAATTGACTCATTGATAGTATAATATTAATTTGAGCAGTTTTGATATTCATTAATAGAGAAAGTTATAATATATAACTTCCTATATATATGTAAGTGCTCATTTAGCCTGAAAGGAAACATTTTGATAAAAGCACACCGTTTATATGATATTTTCTTTTTCAGTACTAATAGAAATCACTAGAAATTATCAAAGCCGATGTCTTAGAACAATCATACTAAAATTGTGTCTGTGCATTGAACATTTAGATTTCCTCTTTATTTTTTCATTTATTTAAAAAACATTCTTCTGTGATAGATTACAGTGACATCAAGTAAAGCTTAAAATTACAAAATCTGGGGGTGCTTGATGGCTTAGTCGACTAAACATCTGCCTTTGGCTCAGATCATAATCTTGGAGTTCCAGGATCGAGCCTGGCATCGGGCTCCCTGCTAGTGGGGAGTCTGCTTCTCTCTCTCCCACTGCCACTCTCCCCACTTGTGTTGTCTTCCTTGTTCTCTCTCTCTCAAAGTAGTAAATAAATAAAATCTTTAAAATGACAAAATCTGTAGAACATCTTAAGAATCCTAGGGAGAGATGAAGAGGGCTGATGAGAAAGGCATGCAGAAATGTAAGAATTCAGTTTTAAATTCGGGTTTTTGTTTTGTTTTTTATTTTTTATTTTTATTTTTTAATTTTTTTTAAAGATTTATTTATTTATTCGACAGAGATAGAGACAGCTAGCGAGAGAGGGAACACAAGCAGGGGGAGTGGGAGAGGAAGAAGCAGGCTCATAGCGGAGGAGCCTGACGTGGGGCTCGATCCCATAACGCCGGGATCACGCCCTGAGCCGAAGGCAGACGCTTAACCGCTGTGCCACCCAGGCGCCCCTGTTTTGTCTTTTAAAGATTTTATTATTTTTTTAAAGTAATCTCCACATCCATCATGGGGCTCGAACCCACGACCCGAGATAAAGAGTCACATGTTCCACTGACTAAGCCAGCCACACCCCTAAACTTGGGTCTTTTATTGAGATGTTAATGTAATGTGGACATAGAGTTATGCACTAATGATTAAACCATAACACTAGCACTCTTGCACTGATAGATTGTATTAGTTGTATGAAATACTTTATTTCATGAAAATAGGTCTTAAAATTGTCAAATTGGCCAGTTGTCTTGAGTTTTCTCGAATTATCTGCTAGTATTCCTGTATTCCTTTCCTCTTTGGACATCCAGTGCTGTTATGTTATTCCATTTCTGTCCAGTATCCTACCCCCTCAGCCTACAGAATCCATATCCATTGGTCCTTCCTCAGATCTCTTTGCCTTGCTGTAGATCTTGCTTTCTTTTGCCCTTCTCTCATTAAGCATGACTGGTGCTTCTGTTCAGAATTCTGTAAGCATTTAATCCATTCGCTTTTTATATTACTGTGTTCACATCTTCCAGCCCTCTGTTGATTCACTGAAGACTAATCATGATGTTGGAAAAACACACTGTAATTTTTTTTCTATTTATCCTTTTATTTTAATAGGCATATAGTTGTTACTTATTTAGTACAGAAAAATTCAGTATTAATATATGTGTTAGGATATGTGAGGTCATGCAATGGTAACAACCAACCCCCAGATTTCAGTGGCTTAAAATAAAGATTTATTTCTTGCTTGTAAAAAGTACAAACAAACAAAAACATGCCTGGTGCTTACTACATTTGAAAGGTTTTCAAGTTACTAAATTAGAAAATAATCTGATAATTTAAATGAGTCTGTTATTAAAATGCTGTGTGTTATTTCTAGAGATTTTTACTTATTGCTAGTGGACTTTTAGAGATATTAGGGAAAAAATGAATAGTGGAATTTTAACTCTTTGACCGGTCACTGAGAATATCTTTTTAGCTTGAGAGACCTTTCCAAAACTCTTCAAATTCCATTATGTAGATTTCCTTGAATTAGACAAACATTGAGCACTTATCTGTTAGGGCCTGAGCAAAACCTAGGTAATAACGGAGTTAATAGTTTAAGATATTGCCAGCAAGATGTTCTGAATCTAGAAAAGGAGATACATATGTAACTAGTTTCAGAAATATATTAAATGCTTAGATAAGGACATTTGGCAAACCATTAAGGACAGTCAGCACACCATTTCTCTGCCAGTTACAATATATTATTAGTCTCTATATTACTGTTATCTGCATATAACTCCCATTTTTCTATAAATCATAATTAGTAATAGTGAAAATATATATCAATATGATTAGCTAGAGTTCCTATTTTAAAAAGAGTACATTATTTGTTCCTTTTAAAAAGATAACCTAGTTGTATGTGGAGTTAGCCAGACTACAAATTCCCCACATCTGTCTTTACTTCTGACACCAGCTGCAAGTTTGGGGGGAGATTCCCCAAAGCTGACTGTCAGGCTTGATAATTCACTAAAAGGACTTACAGATCTCAAAAAAAGCTATTATAATTGCAGTTATGGTGCATTATAGGGACAGGATACAGATTAAAATCAGCCAAAGGAAGAGATGCATAGGGGAGAGTCTCGGAGGGTTCCAAGTGTGAGGCTTCTGTTTTCCTCTTTGTGGAGTCAGGGCAAGTTGTGCTGTTAATGTGTGAGGTTGATATGGACCCCCACTGTTCAGTTTCTGTTGGGGCTCCATTACCTAGGCATGATTGATTGATTGTCCATGTGAACTCAGGTACCAGTTTGACTGATTACATTTGAACCAGAGTCCCTCACCCTAAGTCACATGGTTAGTTTTTCAGGCCTGGCTAGCCTTCACCTTGTGACAATTAGTTGGGGCTCCTAGGCTGTTAGGTAAAATGGTCAGGCTCTATCCAAAATGGTTGAATGCTTGTGAACCAGTTCACCAGATTTATGCAAGCATTAGACAGAAAGATAAGAGACAAACACGCAAAGGGGTAAATAGGTCTAAATTTTTTAAAAAGATTTTATTTATTTATTTGACAGAGGGAGAGAGAGGGCACAAGCAGAGGGAGTAGCAGGCAAAGGGCAGACTCCCTGCTGTGCAAGGAGCCCAATGTGAGACTCCATCACAGGACGCTGGGATCATGACCTGATCCGAAGACAGATGCTTAACCAACTGAGCCACCCAGGCATCCCTAAATTTTGATGTTAAATTAAGTAGAATTCAGTTTTAAACTCATACAAGATTATGCATTTGATCATTCAAACTTTTAAGGAAACGTAGCTCTGGTACTCTATAAAATATTCACAGTTTCACATTTAA
The DNA here is from genome assembly GCF_023065955.2 of Ursus arctos. Classification (NCBI taxonomy): domain Eukaryota; kingdom Metazoa; phylum Chordata; class Mammalia; order Carnivora; family Ursidae; genus Ursus; species Ursus arctos. The sequence continues at coordinate 35,463,089 of NW_026622974.1, read as the reverse complement.
TTTTATGAAAATACCATAACCTTGATATCCAAACCTGGTAAAAAAAAAAAAGATAGCACATAATAAAAAAATTGCTAATTTGTCTCATGTTTATCCATGTTCCTACCTTTACCACTTTATAGATGTGCAATCTTGAAAAAGTTACTTAACTCTTCTGTGCTTCAGTTTCCTCATGTGAAATGAGTATGTACCTTACAGAGTTGTCATAATTTAATGCTCTTAAGAGTGTTTATGATTGTGATCGACATTTTGTAAGCACTTAGTAAATGTTAGCTTATATGTAGAAGCAAAAATCCTTCGTAAAATACTGGCAAACTGAATCTTGCAGAATACTCTTAATGTCAAAAGCTATTCAAACCATTAGCAACATCTTAATTAATGGTAATGGAGGCATTCTTTTATTTTTTTTTTAAAGATTTATTTATTTGAGAGAAAGAGCATGCGTGTGAGGGTGAAGAGAGGGGCGGAGTGAGAGAGAGAGAGAATCTTTAAGCAGACTCCACGATGAGTCCAGAGCCTGAAACAGGGCTCAATCCCATTACCCAGAGATCGTGACCTGAGCCTAAACCAAGAGTCAGATGTTTAATGGACTGTGCCACCCAGGCGCTCCTTGAGGCTTTCTTTTAAAAAGTTATCAAGACACTTGTTATCACTATTCTCTTTGATTGTTCAGAAAGTGCTAGCCTTTGCAATAAGACAAGAAAAACAAATGGAAGCATTGACTGACTGGAAGACCCAGTTATTGTTACTTATAGGTAATGTGTTTATTGATGAAACCCAAGAAAATCAAGTAAAAATTATGACCAAATTAGAGCCCTCAGTAGGGTGATTGCTTACAAAATATATATTAAAAATTCAAGACTTCTCCCAGGTAGTTGTAATAACTAATTAACAAAAATTATTTCATTTGCAATAACAATAGTAGTTTATTCTGCTAATGTTATATGGTGTTCAAAATTTCAAAGCAAAGAAATAGTGACATGTGATTTGGTTCATCAGAAGAATGATTTTTTTTAAGTACACATCTGCCTTGTCTTTTCCAAAAACTAATAGAAGTATGTTGTATTTATAAAGCAGAATATATTTTTGTCTTTTCCTTAACTTTCTCATAATTTTATTCACTTTTGGGACACACATATCAACTGTATTCTATGAACAATAAAGCACTTACATATTAGGAAGAGTAGAAGCCATTTAGATTCTAGATGAACTTTTCTGTTGTTTAAAATAGAAATGCTCCAACACATGACTTTCTTTTTCTCTTGTGAGCTATTGGAATTCAAAATATGTTAGTAACATTCTAACTTATAAACAGTCTAATCTAAATTTTTATGTTTATAGCTCTTAGTTAATACATAAGGGAGAATAGAAAAACATTTAATGTGAGATGAGTTGTTAACTCTTAATATTCTTATTTAATTCATTCTGACACTTTATTCTTTTTATTTTGTACTGCTGCTTAACTAAAAAGACAAAGAAAATTTAATTCACTAAAATATGACTAAGTGTAAAATGTAATGGAGTTTTTATTTGCTACTTTATGTTCCACTTTCACATGTGGAAAAGTGCTTTCAGTAAAAACATTCCTGTGGTAAAAACTTTTAATCTCATCTCTTCTGTGAATCTTGGTCCAATTTTACACCTCATGGTAAAAATATAAAAATAAATTGATAACACCACTTATTTTCTTACCCAGAATACTCTAGCAAAGTTTAATGAGAACTAGAGCCCTTTTTTATAAATTATAAACACTTCCCTCTTTTATCATAAATATCTATATTGAGTAGCAGCAATGAAAACAGGAAAGAAATTAGGAGCCAATTGATAGGATATTGTTCACTTGCTGTAAGATCACACTTGCCTAATTTTCTTAATCTCTGCAGCTTTCACCTAAAGGAGATTTAAAGAACAAAGACACTGATTGGGGGCATGGCTGGCTCAGTCAGTAGAGCATGTGGCTCTTGACCTTGGGATTGTAAATTCAAGTCCACGTTGAGTGTAGAGATTACTTAAAAATAAAATCTTAAAAAAAAAAAGCCAAAGACAATGAAAACTAGCCATAAAAGTGTTTGGCTAAAAAATACTCTTATTCTTTAGGTTAATAAAGCAAAGCATTCATTTAGGTAGGATGTTTGTGTTTCCATCTTATCTTTCATCTCTCATTTCACAGTTCACATTTTCTTTGTGTTACTTTTGAAACTGTAGCTATATACAATTTACTTCTGTTACCAGAAGTGAATTTTCTTCAATTATCTTTTAAGAGCATACCATATTCAGTTTCTTTTTAAATCATTGTTACAAAATCTTTTCATAGTAATTATGTTTCTTATTTGTCTGTTTTTCTTTAATAAGTGACAAATATCAAAGTTTGCTATTTGACTAAAGATGTGAGTAGATGCTCCTTGTGTCCCCTACATGCTGGTCTGGGTTTTATTAGGTTTCAAAGACTGCTTCTTATATTACATGGTGTCTTAGTTTCCTAGAGCTGCCATAACAGTACTACAGACTGGGTGGTGCACCAATAGAAATCTGTTTTCTCACGGTCCTGGAGAATAGATACCCAAGATCAAGGTGTCAACAGGGTTAATTTCTTCTAAGATCTCTCTCCTTGGCTTTTCTTCCTCTGGTTTTCCTCCAGTGTCTTCATATGGTCTTTCCGCTGTGCGCATCTGTGTGCTAATTTTTTCTTACAAGAACACTAGTTATGTTGGATTAGGACCACCCTAATGACCTCATTTAACTTAATTACCTCTTTAAAGACTCTGTTTCCAAATATAGTCATATTCTGAGGTTTTGGGAGTTAGGACTTCAACATATGATTTTGGTGAGGACATAGTTTGGCCCATAACATTTGGTTAGTCTTCAAGAGGGCATGGATAGTTGTTTTTTCATAGTTATTCTTCATTTATTAAGTCATCGCTCCAGGTCTCAGATTTCTGATTCTGGTTTTATGTTTAGTCTGGCCTTTTGTTCGTGTATACAGTGTGTCTATATCTAGAATCCCTGCAGGAACTTGAACTCACAAGTTTGAAGCCTCCTTCCATTTAGAAGGTTCACCTTTGTGTTCCAGAAAGTACTCTTCATATTTGGCATGATTTGGCCATGGTGGAGAGAAACTGAAAGAAAGAAAAACCTGATAGACTTTCTGTCACATGTAGCTGCCATATGTCAGAAACCAGTGTTGGCACTAAAATGTGGCCCATGTTAGTTTTCTGTTGCTACCCTAAAAACTCAAGCTCAATGGCTTTAAACAACACAAACATATTACATTATAGTTCTATAGGTCACAAGTCTAACACAGGTCTCAAAAGGCTAACATCATGAAAGGTGTCTACAGGGCTGTGTTTCACAGCCTGTCTTTTCCAGCTTCTAGAGACTGCCTCCTTTGTTCCTTAGTTCATGGTGCTCTTTTTCCGTTTTCAAGGCAGCAATGTCTTTCTGGCTTTGCTTCGGTCTTCACAGTTCTTTCTCTGAGTACGGCCAGGAAAGATTTTTTACTCTCAAGGACTCACCCTTAATCACATCTGCAGTCTCTTTTGCCACATAAGGTAACATATTTGCAGGTTCTAAGGATGGGGGAAGTCATTATTCTGACTGCCACGGAGTCCCAGCCAGAATGTCATCATTCGTCACCCCGCCCTCCTTCATTTCTGTCTTGTTCCTTTCATAGTATGGCATTGCTCGTCATTTCAGACAAGTGATCCTGTGCTGTAATGAGTGCTAAAAAGCCAGAGGAGAGAAGAAGGTCCCTCAGTTTCCAGCCTCTCAGTTTGTAGCGTTGTGTGCGTACTCTTTGCTATCTCTTTTTATCTCACCCTCTTTAAATTAGATGATAATGGATCGTAACAAGAATTTCTTTGTTTTTTGAGATACCACACCAATGCCTTGGGAACGAGATGGGGTCTTTCTTCAGTTTGGCTTTATATGCCCTAAAACTATCAGAAAGTCCTTGAAATTTGTGGTATCTTTTAGGAATACCCGTTATATAAACTAAAATAGGCAAGATATTTATCTGAGACAGGAACCTTTTGGGAAGTAGAATACTTTATTTTAACTTAATAATAAAAATTTGAAATTAGTGGTTCTCAGTATATGTTCTATGAACCAACCATTTCAGAATTACCAGGGGCATGTGTTAAGAATGCAAAATCCTGGGCCCTACTCCAGACTTGCTGAATCACAGTCAAATTTTAATCATTTTTATTTCTACCACTTTTTAACATTCGTGCCAGCTCATATGCATACTGACATTTAAAGTATTGCTTTTATGCAATATTTAAAATTTTATGCCTCAGACTCTTGGCTGAATGTTGGCAGTTAGTTTCCTTTTATTTTTTTATTTATTTAAGAGAGAGAGAGAGTGAATGGAAGGGAGAGGGAGAGAGAGTCTGAGGCAGACTCCACGCTGAGTGCAGAGCCTGACACGGGGCTTGATTCCACCACAATTGTAAGAACACGACCTGAGCTGAAACCAATAGTTGGATGCTTAACTGACTAAGCCACCCAGGTGCCCCGGCAGTTAGGTTCCTTAGTTGTATTGATGATATGAGCTAGCAAAACAGCCAAAATTATGTATTCTTTACAGAACCTGATTATTTCATTTGAAAATGAGTAAATGGCAACAAAGAAGATGATTATCTGTATATTATAAATAAAATTTTAAAATAAATGCTAAAGTGGGGAATATTCATAACATTATGGCAGATAAACATTAATAATGTTCTTAATATTCAGAGAACACTTTCAAGGCAATAAGAAAAGTCAAATTTGAAATATAAGAATTGCCTAAGGGCATATGGGCACAGATAATTTACAAATGAAATAAAAATGGTCAATAAACTTACAAAAAATGTTCAACAATGTTAGAAGAGAAAAACAAATGAATGCCACTTGGCAACATTTTATATATGCAAATATATGTATTTTTATATATTTAATATTTGTATATTACATACTTGTATATTTCATATACATATACACATATATGGAAAGAAAATACTGTTACTTGATGCTGCAGCAAAATAGACAGTTCCTGACTTACGATGGTTTGACTTAAGGTTTTCTGACTTCACAGTGGCGCCAAAGCTACATACATTCAGTAGAATCCATACTTCAGATTTCGAATTTTGACCTTTTTCCAGGCCGTGGTGTGTGGTATGATCTCTCTCGTGATGCTGGGCAGAGGCAGCGAGCCGCAGCTCCTAGTCAGCTAGGTGGCCGTGAGGTTAAACAGCCAGTATACTTATAACTATTCTGACGCAGACAACCAAACTTACATGAGATATGCAGCACGTTATTAAGTAGGCTTTTTGTCGATGATTATGCCCAAGTGAGCACGTTTAAGGCAGGCCGGACTAAGCTATGGTGCTCAGTACGTTAGGTGTATTACATGCAGTTTGTACTTACTATCTTTTCAATTTATGATGGGCTTATTGGGATGTAATTCTGTTTTAAGTTCAGGAAGATCTGTATTTAGATGTCACTGGGTTGGGAAATTTATTTGTTCACCCTCTCTAGGCGGGCAGAGTTTCAGTACAGTTTGCAAGCTTTTAAAATGTTCATCTAGTGACATGAAAACTTTTCATAATATATTCCTCTATGAAAGGGGGTCATAAAGCAGTCTGTGATCTTGTCACACATTTGGAGAGATAGTATTCTACATGCACAGACATAGGGAAAAGGACCTGGAAGAATATACGTCAAGATGCTAACAGTGGTAGAGATTATTGGTATTCTTTGTTTTTAGTTTTACTTTTCGGTCCTCTCAAATTTTCTGATTGGCAATGTTGCCTTTTTTTTTTTTTTAATGATAAAGAAGACCTTAAAATATTAAGAAAAATATTAAGAATACTAAATTCCTGAATACAGAATATTTAGGGTGTTCTGAGAAAGTCAATATAGGACACAGGATAAAAATCATTAAATTCAGGACATGTCCGTATATACAGGATGCCTGGCAATCCTAAACACACACCAAGGTCTATTTAAGAATGAAAAATAAATTATTATTTTTTCATTCTTAAGAAAATATTTTTTAATTCACAAACTCCAGCTAGGAAAGGTAGGAATGTGAGAAACTGGAACAAACTGAGAGTTGATAATGGTTTCTATTAGCATTAAATAAATGAATACTTCAAATAAAAATTTCCAAGTTTCCAGAATTGAGATATTGCTAATAAGTAAGTAATTACCTTCACCAGTATATTCCCTCCTTATCTCCTTTTTGGAACCCTCTTCTATTTCTATATATTTTTGTCTTTTACTGTTTTTTTCCTACTCTCTTTCCTTCTTTCATGCTTGTAAGTCTTCAGTGACACCACATGTATTGTATGTGATACTTCTTGCTAAAGGAAGTCTAACCTTTTTTAAGCGCTTGCTTAACTTCAAGTCTTTCATTTGTTCTCCAGCAAAGATCTCCTAAATGTTTACTCTTGGCCACAAGAAGTTTTTAATCCAATGAGTTAATATCACTTCTGTGCCAGGCTATTTGGTCTATGGAGCCATTATCAAAACTGGGTAGTCTTGTTAAATTGCTTTTTGTAGATACTAATTTTTTTGTTCAGTAAGATTTCCAGGAATGCACTCATTATTCAAGCCTTAATTATCATGAAATTTTTAAAAAACAGTAACTTTGGCAGGGACATTATGATTGGAAGAGTTTTATAACTTCCTGCTTTAATTCAAAGATAAGTGTTCATAAATCTTCATAATTGACTCTTCATTGTAGGCAGACTTTATGATATACACTTAAATTATTAGCATGGGAAAGAATGAGAGAAAAGGCAAAACACGTAGCATCTTTTCTCAGTTGTGTTCTTTTTCTAATTCACGTTTTAGAAGTCCAAATATATTCCAGACATGGAGGAAGTATTTTAATTCTGGCAGCCATTAAGTAGCTCATTGGTACTTCAACCTCAGCTGTTCAGAAGCCTGCCAGTAGACCGTTCAAAGTGTTTAAGCCTCACAAAACAGCTGGGCTTTACAACAGCACTGTGTCAGATTTTGCATTTCATCTGAAATAGATTTGTATGATTAAATATGTTAACTTACAGCTAGCTGGAAAGCCTTAACTCATTGTTGTGCAGTATAGGTAGGATGACCACAGAATCTATCGGCCAAACCCACTGAAAGAGGATGCTGTTAATAATTATAGTAGGATAACAGGTATGAACTGGGCTATAATTTCTGTTGGCTTAAAGCAAATCCCAACTCGGATCATTCCAATGGTTTAACCTTTTAACATCACAGCACCTGCAAAAAACATATCATTTATCCATAACAAGCCACCTCCAAATTTAGTGATTTAAAACAATTACTGTTTTATTAATGTTTATGATTCACCGGGATGGCTAGGAAGGCCAGGATGCTTGGCACAGTCTTTCTCCATCTAGATTCTCATCCTTCACAAATTGTTCACATTCCATATGTAAAATACGCACATCTCCATCCTAGTTTCCCAGAAGTTTCATCCCACTCACAACAGCAGGCCCAGAGTTCGGGGTTCTGTCATCTAAATAAGTTCTAGATGCAAATGAAGCTGCTTGTGTTTTCCTCCTGGTGTGGCCCCTCGTCGCTGTTCGGTAGTGAGGGAGGACAGAATAACCGTAATCCACGCTTCAGCTCGAAGTGGGAGGACTGGGAATCATATTGCCCTCATGGTTCGTGGCAGTTCTGAATTGCCTCTGGACTCAAGTTGCCAGGCCACCTACCCCAGGGGCAGGGGATATTTTTTAAATGGGGCCTAGTTCTGTTTCCTTAGAGTGGTTCTGTAGTTTGTTGTTCTTTTAGGCTTTTGGCTTTGCTCTCTGAGCTCTTGGCTCCGTCCTTTGAAATATCTTTCCTTTCCCATAAGAAATGATGGTGCTACCACTGAATAGCTTTCTCTGCTTTCTGCCTGTGGAAAGCTGGGGACCCAGAGAAGGATTTTCATTTTGAAGTGTCTCTGTCCCAAATCATCTAACTAGTACAGTACCCTTATTTTTTTTTTATTTGTTTATTTTTTGTTTTTTTTTTTAGGCTTTCTATGTATCAGACTGTCTACCCTGTTAGAGAAAGGACTTACTCATAATTCTTTTCAAAACAGACCTCCCTGTATTGACTGGCATGTCAGAGTGCTGTAGAACCAGCTATTTTTCGCCGGCCATGATGGTCTGTTGAGCCCCACTTGAAATCATTCAGAGGTTTTCACAAAAGTTGTTACAACCACACACTTGATCTTTGACAGCAGGCCTTCTTTCACTTTGGAAATCTTTTACAAGCAAGTCTTGTGTCCCCTATATTCTCTTTAAATTTCTCTCACAAGCTAAACATTTCCTTCTGCATCTCATCCCTGCTTTAACTTTATCATACGGCGGTGAGAAGCCGATTTACGGCGTTCTGCCTGGACCTCTTCCACCAGATTCACAAGTTCTTTAGGTACGTTGTCTTTGCAGGTTATTGACGATGACAGTACGTCTGTTACATGACACAGAGTACAAAATTTCTTTTCCAGCCCACAGAAACAGTTTGTCTTTTTAAATATCCTTCAGCAGTATTTTGTAGTTTCAAGTATATAGGGCTTTCACATATTTTGTGAAATATGCCCCTATGAATCTTATGTTTTGGAATGATATTGTAAATGAACTGTATATTTTATTTCATTTTCAACTGTTCATTGCTAGTATATAGAGATATAGTTGTGTATGTTGATCTTAGAGCCTACTATTGTGTTAAATTCACATATTTTTTCTAGTGGATTATTTTGTGTGTAGATTGCTAAATATTTTCCATATACATGATCATGCATGTACAAATAAGTTTACTTTCTTCCTCTAATCTATTTTCCTGTATTTTCTTTTTCTTGCCTTATTATGCTTAGGGTCTCCAGTATAGTGTTGAATAGAAGTGGCAAGAGTAGATATCCTTGTCCTATTTCCAGTCTTAGGGGAATAGCCTTCTATCTTTCACTGTTAAATATGTTGTTAGCTGTGGGTTTTCCACAGATGCCCTCTATTGGGTTGAGGAAGGTCATTCCTATTCCTAGTTTACTGGGAGCTTTTGTTATATATGTATTTTATAGTGTATAAATTATACCTTAATGAAAAAACTGGTCTCATAAAAAACAGTATTACATATACTAAAACTTGAATAGAGTAATGTCGTCTCATATCAGTTTAAGAAAAAACTTTGTAAAATTTAAAAAGTCTAAGAAAACTTAGGTCTAAAAATTTATTTTTAACATCAGCCAGCTAATATATTAAAGGTATAATCAAAATGTTTGTTGAGGTTTTGCTTTCAGAAACAAAACAAATCTAGGAAAAGAATTGGTATCTTTCCATTTCCTAAACTGATGTAATATTTCAAAACCCAATATGACTTTTCTATGTGATAAACTTTGCTTGTAAAATCAGAATTTAACTTTTCTAATTAGCACCACTGAAAGATTTTATTTCCTTTTGTTTCCCCCAAATAAGGCAGAATGTTTTAATGTTTAGTAATTATTTTTCTTATTTGACATATAAATACAATAGACATTCTGTGTAATGCCAAATAGTACTGCCGGTTAATTCCTACTCAGTATGGAAAGATTTTATTTCCATTTCTATCCTTCTATAGATGAGGAAACAAGCTCAGAAAGTGTGAATGACATCCCTATCATTATTTCTATATCTGTGTAACTTTTTTTTAATAGGATTTACTCAAAGATCCGTTGTACATTGGGCTACGTCAGAGAAGAGTGAGAGGTCCTGAATATGATGATTTTTTGGATGAATTCATGGAAGCAGTTTCTTCTAAGTACGTATAATCTTTATTTTATCTATATTTGAATTGCATTTCAAAAATTTAAAGATAACCTAACATAGTGAACTAAAAAGGTGTCCAAGCTTGGTGTATTATGTTTAGTAATTAGAAGTGATTTGTATGAAATGCATACACACATACTGTCTTAATTATTAGTGACCAAATGATAAAGTCATGCATCTATCTCAAAAAAGGTTGTCTTCGTTGCTGTCCCTGAAGATACTTTTATGAAAATCTTTAGATCGTGTGGTTATTGAAATGCATGATTATGGTGAATGAGGCAGTGGTCACTGACCAAATTACCTGAGCAAGCCATTTTATGATTGGCAGTCTGTACTTTGTTTCTGACTGCTAATAAAATGTGATCGCCAATCATCTTTGTGGGTCTTTCTGACCCTTTTGTGGTAGGAAGTGGGGACTGAGTGTGAGTTAGTATAATCCACAAGTCCAGAATGGTGTTTAAGAACCAGGACATCCAATCACAATTCATGAGTCTTTGATTAAAATGCAGTACTCGATTACACCTAATTTAGGTAACATTTAATTGTGGGCCAAGTGCTAGTATTAAGTTTTCCAATTTTTTTTTTCTTTCAGCAAAGAGATTCCACCATAATTTAGTAATGTATTCTGAGAGATTTTTGTCACACTAATGGGACAGCCATCCCGTTTGTTACTATACAGCCACAAAAACCATGGACTATTTTAAAACCTATATGTTGCCTTGGTTTTTCATAGAAATAAACTCATCACTAGAATCAGCCGTAACTAGAGACGGAGTTCTGGGTTTTTTTATTATAAGGTTTAGTTTTAAGAAGTTGTATGCAGCAGCAGAAAGTGCTTTCATCAGCTTGCACAATATTTAGAGTATATTGAATCTCTCATTGCCTAAGGTTGCAGGGCGGAGTATATTTGGCTGTGAGTATGGGCTACTTTTTGAAAATATAGGCCTGATTTATTTATTGTTGTTATTAACTTACTTGGCTAAGCTGTACTTATTCATAGGAATAGTTGAGGAACTGTACAGTTCAAACTCAAGATTGCATGGTACAGTTAATTTCTAGTAGTTTCTCATATATAATGTTTTGAAATTGCCTGTAACTCTTTAGATAGCAACATTAATTGGGAGATTCTGTAGAGAACATTGTGACACTATGTAAAAGGAAAGGGAAATGCAGTTCTTATCATATTTGTTTTTAGTGTCTCTTTGTGTGAGTAGAGTCTGTCTTTATATTTACAACTTCAGTGTACTTAGGAAGAAGCTGTTAAACAAATTTATGAACGTAGTTTGTATGGCCTATATACTTAAGTGCTGATGAAATGAAAATAGAAATAATTCCATTTGGAATCAATGAGAAGCTTTCCTCAGAAAATGAGATTTGAGCCAATTTTGAATACTGTGTGTCAATATAGAGTCAGAAAAGCTTAATTTATTTATTTATAAATAGTGACTTGAAGGCTTACCTAAGATCTCTGATAAGGAAATGAGGATTGACAAAAGTCAATAATTTTAAATGCGGAGTTATACCATCGACTCTTCCCAGAGAAGAATCACAAAGACTTTTCAAAAATAGTTTCTAGCATGCTGCTGGTTTGGGAGAAGTTTTCTAGAAGCGACACCTAGCACTACCCAATTAAATTAGGAAGTGGTCCTGAAGATAAGCCCAAGATTATTTAAAAAGAAAATGTAACCTAAATTCAAGGTGAAAAATGACTTTGCAAGTTGAGTTACTCAGGAATCACATTCTAAGATGGAGTTGATTGAGGAGTGCCCTTGAAATGAACCCCTTTGGAAGGGAGGGAACAGAAGGGGTGGATAAAGGGAGAAGGATAAAGTGGATAATGGGAGTGGTCAAGCTTCACCGTAGAACCACCAAAGCCTTGGATAACTTCATTGGAACCTCCCTGTGTGCCGGTTAGATACTTAAGGGCACACTAATTTCTGCCAGTCTCCCTCCCCCCAATACTGTGTTGGGTTTTTTACTTACTACATTCTCAGGGTTGGGTGGGGCAGTTTCAAATTCTTCCTCTTGACTTTCTTCACAATTACACTCTTTACCTCATGAGCCAAGGACTTGATATGGGTGTTGCGGCACTTACTAATAGTGTTAGTCAATTCTGATTATACATTTGGGGACTGAGAAAATCATCAGGTTAGTCTGTGGTCCTAATGAATGGACCCATTATGAGCTAGACCTTGGCCAAGGCTCTATTTCTTACGGACTTCTAAATGCCTTTACTCTAACGGCATATAGATGCTTTTGGTCTTCTGGTATCACTGTCACCTCTGTGCCCCTGAAATGTTTGGGTATTCCCTGCCCCCAGAGCACAGTTACCTGAATAAAGAGCTATAGGTCCCACTGGAGAAGGATTGAGGAAATTATTACCCTATATTCTTACCATGGTGTTGGAAGGTCTTTCCTTCTGGATTCTGGGTCTCTTATGTTAGAGGGTTCTGAATCCAAAAATTAGCTGAGGCATGGAAGCTGAGAAAGATATTGTGATTTCCTTGGGGCAACTTCCCTCAGATTTGTTCATTTATCATTGATGGTATACATTGACTAGTATTTATGTATTTGATCATACACATTGACTTTGATTTCTTTTGATTGTACACATTGACTAGTCGCTTTGTCAGCTATCTGTTTTGCATCCAGGGATGCTGTATTAACTATCTCAGTAATTCTCTGTGGGTCAGCCCCACACTAACCCCAGCCTTGCCACTCATACGATAATTATGTCCACCTAGCTTCTCATGGCTTCTGGTCCTCACCTTGGACCTATTATCCCCACCGCTGTCAGTGAGCCTAGTTCTAGAACAGCCTTTCTTTCTGTTAATTCTGGGCTTCAACTACTGGGTATTTACCCCAAAGATACAGACGTAGTGAAGAGAAGGGCCATATGCACCCCAATGTTCATAGCAGCAATGTCCACAATAGCTAAATTGTGGAAGGAGCCGAGATGCCCTTCAACAGATGACTGGATTAAGAAGTTGTGGTCCATATATACAATGGAATATTACTCAGCTATCAGAAAGAACGAGTTCTCAACATTTGCTACAACATGGACAGCACTGGAGGAGATAATGCTAAGTGAAATAAGTCAAGCAGAGAAAGACAACTATCATATGATTTCTCTCATCTATGGAACATAAGAACTAGGATGATCGGTAGGGGAAGAAAGGGATAAAGAAAGGGGGGGTAATCAGAAGGGGGAATGAAACATGAGAGACTATGGACTATGAGAAACAAACTGAGGGCCTCAGAGGGGAGGGGGGTGGGGGAATGGGATAGACCGGTGATGGGTAGTAAGGAGGGCACGTATTGCATGGTGCACTGGGTGTTATACGCAACTAATGAATCATCGAGCCTTACATCGGAAACCGGGGATGTACTGTATGGTGACTAACATAATATAATAAAAAATCATTAAAAAAAAAAAATTCTGGGCTTCAGAAGAGAACCGCCACAAAACTTACTAACATGGATATCTTCTCACTAGCATCTTCCTTATGGCTTTTGTAAATGGTGTGTTTTCTGGGCCTTCAGGTAGAACATAATATCTGATGGGTTTTCTGGCCTTACGTAGCACTTGCATTCTAGAATGTACTCTCAGAGCCTTGTGATCCCCTCTTCTGCCATCTGCCACAGCATTTCTGGCTTTTTTTTTTTTTTTTTTGTAGATTTTATTTATTTACTTGAGAGAAAGTGTGTGTGAGAGAGAAAGAGTATGAGAGAGAGAGAGTGTGTGCATGACCTGGGGGGAGGGGCAGAGGGAGAGGGAGAAGCAGACTCCCCGCTGAGCAGGGAGCCTGATATGGGACTTGATCCCAGGATGCTGAGATCATGACTTGAGTGGAAGGCAGACGCTTAACCAATTGAGCCAGTCAGGTGCCCCAACATTTCTGGCATTTCAACAAAATTTAATATGAGCCATTACTTTCTCCATGTTTCGAGGAATCACCCTAGCCGTGAGTTCGTGCCATCTGAGATTCTTACTGGTTGTAAATCCTACATCCAGGAGAGCACCCTCAAGTCGATGAACTTTTTCTTATCTAATAGGTAAAGTCCAAACCCCTTTGAGCAAACACCCTCAGAAATTGATCTCGTATCTGCTCTTCTGGCTAGTATAAACCAGCTAGATCTTGCAGTTCCTTTGTGGAATATCCCCTTTCTTCCTTTGTTAGCCTGGTATGTCCTAGGTGGGTTATATTGTGACATAACCCTCGCTACAGGCCTGAGGGTCTGGAGAGGAGGTGAGGGGGATGGAGGTGAGGGAGGTGCGTGTTGTCTGAGGAGGCAGACCATTTTTGTGGCTTCAGAAAGTTTTAGGGAATCTGGGAATTCAAGTTTTGGGTGGCACCAAAGCAGGTTATTTCCTGTGTCAGGTTCCATCCAGGAACCTGACTTAGCAGATCTGCCTTGCTAAAGTTTTGGAGTGTTTGAATACTGTGATGAATCCCTGTTCCTGGTGATTAGCTCTCTCTGCCCAGGAGCTATAGGATCTGAGAGCATTTTTGGTTTTTTGTTTTGTTTTGATTTATTTATTTTTTTTAAAAGATTTTATTTATTTATTTATTTGACAGAGAGAGAGTGAGAGATTACTAATAATCAGGGGGAGCTGCAGAGGGAGAGGAAGAAGCAGGCTCCCTGCTGAGCAGGAAGCCAGAGAGAGAGAGAGAGAGAGAGAGAGAGAGAGAAAGGGAGAGAGCGCGCACAAGCAGGGGGAGCTAATAGTGGAACTACTGGATCATATGACATTTCCACTTTTAATTTTTTGAGGAACCTCCCTCTTCTTCTCCACAGTGGCTGCCCCCATTTACATTCGCGCCAGCAGTGCATGAGGTTTTCCTTTTCTGTACATCCTTGCCAACACCTGTCTTTTCTTGTATACCAGTATACCAGGAAAAAAATCTGGTTCAAAGAATTCCTTCTTTTTAGGTGATTTAATTTTGGGGAATATTAAAGTTCTTATAATCCTTGCATATGTCAAGTGTATTTGATAATCACCAAATGTATGCACTCCTTAAATATTTGTGTTTGTTTTTCTGGTTGTACTTCTTATACTAGTTTTTTTTTGTTTTTTTTTTAACTAAGCTCTGTGAGGTTTTTTTTTTTTGGTTTTTTTTTTGGTATTTTTTTGTCTGTTTTTCTTTTAGATTCCACACATCAGTGAAATCATACAGCGTTTGTCTTTCTTTTTTTTTTTTTAAGATTTTATTTATTTATTTGACAGAGAGAGACAGCCAGCGAGAGAGGGAACACAAGCAGGGGGAGTGGGAGAGGAAGAAGCAGGCTCCTAGCGGAGTAGCCTGATGTGGGGCTTGATCCCAGGACCCCGGGATCACGCCCTGAGCCGAACGGCAGACGCTTAACGACTGAGCCACCCAGGTGCCCCGCGTTTGTCTTTCTTGATTTGGCTTATTTCACTGAGTAAATTCCCACAAGAGCCAATCCATTTTGACACAAAGGCAAGATCTCGATTTTTTATGACTAACATTCCTCTGTATATGTGTGTGCGCGCTTCATCCTCTCTCCGTTCGTCTATTAATGGACGCTTCAGGCTCTTTCTGTATCTTGGCTATTGTAAATAATGTGCAGTGATCACAGGAGAAATATCTCTTTTCAAATTAGTGTTTTCATATTCTTTGTATAAGTATCCGTAAGTGGAATAACTGGATCATATCATAGATATATTTTTAATTTTTTGAGGAATCTATACTGTTTTCCAAAGTGGCTTTAGCAATTCACATTCCCCATTTTCCACATCCTCTCCAAGACTTGTCATTTTTTTTTGGATGATAGTAATTCTAACAGGTGTGAGGTGATATCTCATTGTGGTTTTGATTTGCATTTCCCCAATGATTAGTGATTTTTGAACATTTTTTCATGTATCTGTTTGCCATCTGTATGTCTTCTTTGGAAAAAGGTCAATTCAGATCTTCTGTCCATTTCTTAATCAGGTTGTTTGATTTTTTTTTTATTGTTGACTGTATGAATTCTTCATTTATTTTGGATATTAATCTCTTATCAGATTTATGATTTGCAAATTTCTTTTCCCATTCAGGAGGTTGTCTTTTTGTTTTTATGATGGTTTCTTTCACTGTGCAGAAGCTTTTTAGTTTGATATAGTCCCAATTACTTATTTTGACTTTTGTTTCCCTTGCCTTTGGAGTCAGATCCAGAAACAGATTGCTAAGACTGTTATCAAGGGGTTTACTGCCTATGTCTTCTAGGAATTTTATAGTTTCAGGTCTTACATTCAAGTCTTTAATCCATTTTAAGTTAATTTTTATGTACTTAATGTAATAGTGTTCTAGTTTCGTTTTGTTGCTTTTGTTTGCCTTGCCTATGGAGACATGTCTAGCAAGATGTTGCTGCGGCCAAGATCACAGAGGTTGCTGCCTATGTTTTCCTCTAGGATTTTCCTGGATTCCTGGCTCACATTTGGGTCCTTCATCCATTTAGAATTTGTTTTTGTGTACAGTGTAAGAAAGTGGTCCAGTTTCATTCTTCTGCATGTGGCTGTCTAATTTTCCCAACACCATTTGTTGAAGAGATAATCTTTTTTTTCATTGGATATTCTTTCTTGCTTTCTCAAAGATGAGTTGACCATAGAGTTGAGGGTCCATTTCTGGGTTCTGTATTCTGTTTCATTGATCTAAGAGTGTTTTTGTGCCAGTACCATACTGTTTTGCTGCTTACAGCTTTGTAATACAGCTTGAAGTCCAGAATTGTGATGCCTCCAGCTTTGGTTTTCTTTTTCAACATTACTTTGGCTATTCAGGGTCTTTTCTGGTCCCATACAAATTTTAGAATTGTTTGCTCCAGGTCTGTGCAAAATGCTGGTATCATTTTGAAAGGGATTGCATTAAATGTGTAGGCTGCTCTAGGTAGTATAGATATTTTAACAATTTTGTTCTTGCAATCTGTGAGCATGGAATGTTCTTCCATTTCTTTGTGTGCTTACTCAATTTCTTTCGTGAGTGTTCTGTAGTTTTCAGAGTACAAAATTATTTCTTCCCATTCATAAGCATGGGATGTCTTTCCATTTATTTGTGTCTTCTTCAATTTCTTTTTTTCCCCCTTCTTCAGTTTCTTTCATCAGTGTCTTATAGTCTTCAATGTACAGGTCTTTCATTTCCTTTGGTTAAATTTATTACCAGATTTTTTGAGATGCAATTTTAAATGAGATTATTAATTTCTTCTTTAGTAGTTTGTTATTATTGTATATAAACACCATAGATTTCTGTATATCAGTTTTATATCCTATAATGCTTTTGTATCCTACAATAGTTTTTTTATGGTTTTCTGCATATAGTATTATGGCATCTACAAATAGAGATGGTTTTACTTCATTCCTTTCTAATTCGGATGCCTTTTATCTTTTTTCCTGTCTGATTGCTGTGGCTAGAACTTTCCAATACTATGTAGAATGTAAGTGGTGAGAGTGGGCATCCTTATCTCCTTCCTGATCTTAGAGGAAAAGTGTTCAGCTTTTTGCCATTGAGTATATTGTTCATTATGGGTTTGTCATATGTAGCCTTTATTATGTTGAGGTACATTCTTTCTATACCCATTTTAAGAATTTTTATCATAATTGGATATTGAATTTTGCCAAATGCTTTTTCTGCATTATTGAGATGATCTATGATTTTTATTCTTCATTTTCTTAATGTGGTATGTCACATTGATTTGCAGATGTTGAACCGTTTTGTATCCCTGGGATAAATCCCATTTGATCATGCTATATAATCCTTTTAATGTTTTGTTGAATTTGGTTTACTAATATTTGTTGATAATTTTTGTCTCTATGCTCATCAAGAATATTGCCTGTAATTTCCCTTTTTTTGTGGTGTCCTTATCTGGTTTTGGTTTCAAGGTAATGATGGCCTTGCAAAATGAGTTTTGAAGCGTTTATTTTTCTTCAATTTTTTGGAAGAGTTTGAGAAGGATAGCTATTAAATCTCTTTTGAATATTTGGTAGAATTAACCAGTGAAACTGTCTGATCTTGGGCTTTTCTTTGTTGGGAGGTTTCTGATTACTGATTCAGTCTCCTTACTAGAAATTAATCTATTCAGATTTTGTATTTCTTCATGATTCAGTCTTGGAAAATTGTGCATTTCTAGAAATTTAGCCATTTCTTCTAGTTTGTCCACTTTGTTGTATAATTATTTGTCATAGTCTCTTACAATCCTTTGTATTTCTGTAATGGCCTTTTCATTTCTAATTTTATGTGAGCCCCCCCCTTTTTATTGGTTTGTCTAGCTAAAGGTTTGTCAGTATTGTTTATCTTTTCAAAGAATTGGTTCTTAGGTTCATTGATCATTTTTATTGAACTTTTAGTCTCTCTTTCATTTATTTCTCTTCTGATCTTTAATATTTTGTTCCCTCTCCTAACTTTAGGCTTCATTTGTTCTCTTGCTAGTTCCTTTAAGTGTGAAGTTAATTATTTATTTGAGAGTTTTCTTGTTTCTTGAGGTAAATCTGTATCACTATGAACTTCCTTCTTACAACTGCTTTTGCTGCATCCCATAGATTTTGGTATGTTGAGTTTCTGTTTTCATTTGTCTCTAGCTATTTTCTGATTTCTCCTTTGATTTCTTTGATGGCCCATTGGTTTTTCAGTAGCATGTTGCTTAATCTTCACATATAGTTTTTCCAGTTTTCTCCTTGTAATTGATTCTTAGTTCATATGATTGTAGTCAGAAAAGATGTTTAATCTAATTTCAGTCTTCTTGAATTTATTGAGACTTGTTTTGTGACCTTATGTATTATCTACCCTGGAGAATGTTCCATGAGCACTTGAGAAAAATATGTATTTTCCTGCTTTTCAATGGAATATTCTGCATATATCTATGAAGTTCATCTGGTGTAATGTGTCATTTAAGGCCATTGTTTCCTTCTTGATTTTCTGTCTGGATGATCTCTCCAGTGATTCAAGTGGGATGTTACCATCCCTTACTATTATTGTATTGCTGTCAGTTTCTTACTTTAGGTTTGTTAGTATTTGCTGTGTATATTTTGATGCTCCTATGTTGGATGCATATGTAATTATAAATGTTGTATCTTCTTGCTGGATTGATCCCTATATCGTTATGTAATGTTCTTCTTTGTCTTTTATTACATTGTTTAAATCTATTTTGTCTGATATGAGTATAGCTACACCAGCTTAATTTTTTTTCCATTTCCATTTGCATGGAATATCTATCTTTTTCTCTTCACTTTCAGTCTGTGTGTCTCTTTACTTCTGAAGTTAGTTTCTTGTAGGCAGCATATAGATGCATCTCGTTTTCTCATTCATTGGGCCACTCTGTCTTTTGATTGGAAAATTTAGTCCACTTTATTTAAAGTAATTATTGATAGGTATTTACTTATTTCCAATTTGTTGTTTTCTGGCTGTTTTTGTTGTTCCTTTCTATTCTCTTTCTCTTTCCTTATTTGATGGCTTTATTGTTATATTCAGACTTCTTTGTCATTTTCTCTTATGTATTTACTGTAAGTTTTTGCTTTGTGATTACTGCAAGGTTTGCATATAACATTCTATGTTTATAATGGTTTCAAGTTAATAAAACATTAAATCTGAACACATTTCAAAACTTTACATCTTTACATCCCCCCATATAGTAGCCTCTTTTTCCTGAATCAGTTGCCCCTGAGTGTTAATAAGACAAGTAATGACTGCTTCAGCTCTGCTGCCTAAAATTCTCTAAATTAGCATTTCATTGATGATGATGATTTTTTTTAAGATTTTATTTTATTTTTTATTTATTTGAAGAGATAGAGACAACCAGCGAGAGAGGGAACAGAAGCAGGGGGAGTGGGAGAGGAAGAAGCAGGCTCATAGCGGAGGAGCCTGATGTGGGGCTCGATCCCATAACGCAGTGATCACACCCTGAGCCGAAGGCAGACGCTTAATGACTGTGCCACCCAGGCGCCCCTCATTGATGATTATTAACTAATTAAGAAAAAAAGCTGTACCTCAAGTGAGTTTTTAAAAAGCTAGTATTAAATTTTTTAATGAAAGAAATAAGAACTATTCAGCCAGTACTCTATTTTTAATTTTTTCCCTTTTTTACTTTGAATTATCAAAATTAAAAGTCAATTGGAAGCACTAGGAGTGGCCAGAAAGATGATTCTTATAATATTTAGATGACTTTCCCCAACTTTGGCTGTCATCATAAATTTTATTATGATCTGTCACATAATATTTAAGAGAAATAATCTTACTCTGAAACCATACCGTCTGCCATATACTGCAGGCTATGATGATTGTTTTTTCATAAAGTGATGATTTTTTTCACTCATTCGGTACTAAAATAAAGCCCTTGTGTGTCATTCACACTATTCAGACTACTGAAAGAAGCTATTAATTTGGTCAAAGTTCTTGGAGGTCATTATCAGATTTTAAAGGAATAAGATATATAGCCCCTGATTATCATGGCCAGATTTACTAAATTTATTTTTATTATTATTTATAATATTCTCTCTTTTTAAAGAAGTCATCAGAAATATAAGTTTATGTGCTCCTCACCCTTACACAAGGTTGCAATTTAATAGTTTCTTCACCATTCTACACTAAATTTTTGGCCTTAACATACATTCCTATTGTTTGTCTTTCTGCCATTTCTGCTGCAGTGAATTTCATGGTTTTTCTATACTGTCTTCTTCCACCTGTTCCAATCATTGCCTTTTATGCCTGGTACTTTATTAGTTGAATGGATATATTTATAACTTAGATGATTTTATCTATAAATCTGTGAGGCCTGTTGGATTCCACCCATTATTTTAATCAGCGTAATTTACTTTGGTTTTCATAAGAAATTTAATGAAAACATATGACTCTGTGGGACACCATCTGCTGTTTTTCTCTGTGGTCCAAAGGTGATGTAAACCATTTGAAAAAAAAAAAATCAAATGGAAAGAATGTCTGTCAATATGAGAAAAATCAGCAACCATGTTACTTACCAAGGAACATGACTCAAATCAAATTTATGACTCAGAGGCTTTTTTCCACTTTTCCATACAAAGAAAAGATCAGATTGACAATTTAACCAAAGCCATATTTTTCTTAAAAATTCTATTTCTAGGGGTGCTTGGGTGGCTCAGTCAGTTAAGCATCTGACTCTTAATTTTGGCTCAAGTAACGATCACAGGGTTGTGAGATTGAACTCCATGTTAAGGAAGAATTGGTTGGTATTTTCTCTCTCCTTCTCCCTCTGCCCCTCCTCTCATTTGCATTCTCTCTCTAAAAAAAAAAAAATTATTTTAAAAATTCTGTATTTATATCTTACTCTCCGCTTTTTTCAAGTGCATGAAGAAGGTAGGTCATATAAGAATTAGAAATCAGCATATATGCTTTATGTATATGTATGTAAGAGTATGTACATAGATTTATATTTCTTCAAAGATTTAAGGTGGATATTTTGTTAGTTTTGCATCTTTGCCTGTATACTGGCCCACCCTTAGAGGAGCCAATTTGACTTGGAGGAGCAAGTCAAATTTGCTGTGTCTTGCTGAACATGGTTTACAGTGTTTTCCTTTTAAGTGCTTTCCTTGCTTAATCATTTTAATTCAAATCATTAATTCTAGTTCCATTAATTCCAGCATTCCTTTAATGTCAGTGTAAATGTTTTACACTGATTTTATTCTATTTCAGTCTTATGAATGTATTATTCCACTGCGCCCTATTTTCCTTACTAGAGTGTGAATTGTGTCAGAAAAAGAAGGGGTTACTGTTTGTCTGAGTATCCCACAATATACTCTACCACATACTGGGTATAAAATAACTGCTTTTAAAAAAGCATGCCTTAAACATTGAATCCGACTTTGGTGAAACTACAGTGACATAACGTATAAGAGAAAGGTCATTCACTAATGTAAGTTAGAGAAACACAGAGCTTCCCAAATAAAGTGATTCTGCCTGTGTGAACTAAAGATTTGAGTTTTAATTGCATAGATACATTTATGCTTTAGATTTTGAAGTTTTTCTAAAGAAGAAAAATATTTTTAATAAATTTCTATTGCATCTGTCATTAGTGTTTCTTTTTTTCAAGTTTTTATTTAAATTCCAGTTAGTTAACATATAGTGTAATATTAGTTTCATGTGTAGAATTTAGTGATTCAACATTTACATACAATACCCAGTGCTCATCACAAGTGCCTCCTTAATCGCTGTAACCTATTTAACCCGTCTCCCTGCTCACGTCCCCTCCAGTAACCATCAGTTTGTTCCCCGTAGTTAAGAGTCTGTCTCTAGATTGACTTACTTCTTTTTTTCCCCTGCTGTGTTCATCTGTTTTGTTTCTTAAAATTCCATATAAGAGTGAAATGATGCGGTATTTGTCTTTCTTTGACTGAACTTATTTCACTTGCATAATACTCTATAGTTCCATCCACATCTTTGCAAATGGCAAAATCTTATTCTTTTTTATGGCTGAGTAATATTCCATTGTATATATACACCACATCATCTTTATCCATTCATCAGTCAATGGATATTTTTCCATAATTTAGCTGTTGTTGATAATGCTGCTATAAATATTGGGGTGCATGTATCCCTCTGAATCAGTATTTTTGTGTTCTTTGGATAAATACCTAGTAGTCCAATTGCTTGATCATAGGGGTAGTTCTATTTTAACTCTTTGAGGAACCTCCAGCTTCTGCAAAAGAAACAGTCAACAAAACTATAGGCAACCTATGGAATGGGGAAGATATTTGCGTTTGATATATGTGATAAATGTTAGTATCCAAAATATATAAAGAATTTATAAAAGTGAACACCAACAAAACAAATAATCCAGTTAAAAAATGGGCAGACAACATGAATAGACATTTTTCCGAAGAAGACATACAGATGGCCAACAGACACATTCCTTTTTCTTTTTGAACGGCATCAAGGCCTATATAGTGAAATACCGAAATATTTCATCTGCGTTTATTAAAGGTAAATTATATTTATTAAAGATGATCATTAAGGTTTGACAAAGTCTGTGTATCATGCTTCCTCTTTGTCTATCTTCTTTATTCTCTTGACCTTTATTTAGCAAGGTAAGTGGCCTAGTTCCTTAAAAGCGTGTGTTTCATACAGTTTTCCATGTATATTACCATGTGTAATAAGTTGGAAAATAAGAAGGAATATATCTGCTCCTCGGTAATATTTAAAAAGGAGTCTCAGTATAGATTTCCTTAATTGTGCTCATAGAGTAAAAGCAAAAGCAAAAAACCCAACCAAAACCAAACAGAAGCAAAAAAACACCGTCAGCAGCAGTGCTTTATGGGTCAAAATAAGATCCTTTGTTGTAATCTTTACTTGCCCTCCTTAATTTAAATGTATTTATAAACAAACATAAAGCAGGAATGTGCTTATGGAAGCAATTTAGTTTTTATTTTTAAAGATTATTTGTGTAGCCAGTTTGATGGGGGAATAGTATAACAATATTTGAACAAGATGTAGTTTCATTAATGGGGATTAAAGATGCTGAAAGGAAAAGAATTGTTACGGAAGCAAAGTTGGAAAGTTCGTTTCGGATAAGGTCAGAAATTAAGGGGACTTTTTTGTTCAGTAGGAAATGTGAAAATAATTTGCAATTAGTAGCCTGTGTTGACCTAACCTTATTGCTGATGGGCAGTGGCATTTCAGCCAGTAAAAGCTGGTCCCTTTTGCGGCTGCTTCTGACCTCCTTTCCCAGCCATTCAGTCAGCACTGCCTTTGCAGTCATTGACCTCCTACGCCATGTTCCCCACTTAGAATATTTGTTCTTGCTCTTCCCTCTGTCTGAAATAGTCTTCCCCCAGAAACCAGCTTGTTCACAACCTAATCTTTTTCAGTATTTGTTGAAATATTACGCTTTTCTGGACTTACCCGGATTACCCCCGGTAACACTGAACTCTGCCCCACTTTGTTCCCATTCCTGGCTCTCCTCATACTCTTGCTTTGCACTTTTTTTTCTTATTACACAATTTTATATAATTTAGCATTTATTACATTTACTGCTTATTGTGTGTCTCAGCCACTAGAATGTATGGACCCCAAGGACAGGGATCTAGTTCTGTTTACGAACAGGTTCCTACACCAACGCCTGGCACAGAATAGATACGCAATAAATCTTTGTTGAATTGAATTGTACTACTCAAAGGGAGGCCACACAAGAGAATGTGAGTGCATTGGCACAAATTTTTCACCATTGTTAGAAAATTAAATTTAATCATGCTTTACTTTTGATCAGTTGCTAGCATCATTTTTTTTTAATGCCATGCTTTTGGTTTTATTTATTTGTGTGGGAATATTTTATTTTATCAGGGAGTTTCATTTCATAACAGACCATTTGAATCATATCAATGGTTTAGAATTCAAATTAAACACAAATATCAACTATTCCTAAATTGAAAATCATGCAGAGCATTTTGTTTGTTTTACAATTCTTTCTATAAGCTAATTTCAGTTAAAGGTATGTTTTTCTAAACTGCCAAAGTGGAATAAAGACAGAACTTAGAAAAGTGTTTGAAAAGCAGCCTTAGTAGACTGCTGTTCTTTTTTTTCTTTTTTAATAATTGTTTATTATGTTATGTTAGTCACCATACAGTACATCATTAGTTTTTGATGTAATGTTCCATGATTCATTATTTGTGTATAACACCCAGTGCTCCATGCAATACGTGCCCTCCTTAATACCCATCACCGGCCTGTCCCAATCCCCCATCCCTCTCCACTCTGAGGCCCTCAGTTTGTTTCCCAGAGTCCATAGTCTCTCCTGGTTCATTCCCCCTTCTGTTTACCCCCCTCTTCATTCTTCCCTTCCTTCTCCTACAGATCTCCCTATTTCTTATGTTCCATAAATGAGTGAAACCATATGATAATTGTCTTTCTCTGCTTGACTTATTTCACTTAGAATAATCTCCTCCAGTCCCATCCATGTTGCTGTAAATGTTGGGTAATCATTCTTTCTGATGGCTGAGTAATATTCTATTGTATATATGGACCACATCTTCTTTATCCACTCATCTGTTGAAGGGCATCTCGGCTTCTAACACAATTTAGCTATTGTGGACATAGCTGCTATGAACATTGGGGTGCATATGGCCCTTCTCTCCACTACGTCTGTATCTTTGGGGTAAATACCCAGTAGTGCAATTGCTGGATCATAGGGTAGCTCTATTTTTAACTTTTTAAGGGACCTCCACACTGTTTCCCAAAGTGGCTGTACCAACTTGCATTCCCACCAACAGTGTAAGAGGGATCCCCTTTCTCCACATCCTCTCCAACATTTGTTGTTTCTTGTCTTGTAAATTTTTGCCATTCTAACTGGTGTTAGGTGGTATCTCAATGTGGTTTTGATTCGAATTTCCCTTATGGCTAATGATTTTGAACATTTTTTCATGTGTCTGTTAGCCATTTGTATGTCTTCATTGGAAAAGTGTCTGTTCATATCTTCTGCTCATTTTTTGATTTGATTATTTGTTTCTCGTGTATTGAGTTCGAGAAGTTCTTTGTAGATCTTGGATACCAGTCTTTTATCTGTAGTGTCATTTTTATGTGGAAGGGAGAACCATAGGACATGGTGAGGGGTGAAAACCTGATTTTTTCAGGCCTTATGAACAAGTTATCCCTTGAGGGGTGGAGGTAAGTACTGAGGTTGGTATGTTACATAAAGCAACTACATTTAAGTTGGTGGTAAATATTTTTTGAGCTGATACATTTCAAAGTTCTGTCATTTAAGGCTGTAACAAAATTTGTAAAGATTTGCTATAATCAGGAGTTAAAAATGAAATAATCATTCATATTGCCAAGATGATCAGTTTTTGGCTAAGTCAGTTTTCCATCATTGACTGTTGTTTTTATTCCACAAGCTGTAAAACAAGCCAGAATTAACACAGCATGCCACGACTTTGATTTAACTATGATGTAGGGATTAATTCATAAGACTGTTTTTCTTTTTGGCATTCATAGATGGTGACCCATTTTTTTTTTTTTTTTTTACATATTCAGTCAAAATCATACCATGTCCTATAGTATTCATGGTAAAGATCACCACATTTGTAAACAGAAAACAAAACAAGCAACTGTTAAATTATTGTTAACCAATATGGTTAGCTTGGGATGTGTAGAAATTTGAATGGAAAAAAGGTTCAGTCATACTGAGCGTATGTGGGAGTAGTGTTGCCTGGAATAGGCTCACAGTCCATTTCTTCAGAGGCCTCGTGGCATGACTTTTTTACTTCAGTGGTTTGAGATCTGACTCAGGAAGTTTAGAAAGCTGGTTTTGCCAGCCTACGAAGACCATGTCTCAGGAACAAGTGGTTAAGTAAAACCCGGGCTTTGAAATCAATCCTCGGCTCCATCAACTGCTACATTTACGACCTTGGGAAAGTTATTGACCTTCCTTTTTCTTAAAAAAATGTGAAAAATAGTAACAGCACCTACTTCACAGGGTTTGTGTGATGGTTGAGATAAAGCATTTAAAAAACACGAAATTACTTTTACTAAGTACTATAAATAGTAATTATAATTTTTTCCCCTAGGAAGCATGATTAAGGCCAATAATTAAGGTAAAATTTATAGGCTGGCACATTTGGTTTAATATTAGATGGAACATTTAATAGTTGGAATTATCCCCAAATAGGGTATGTAAAAGTATTTACTATAATGCACATAAAAATTACTCACCAGTTGTTATTCTTGATTGTTTTTATTGTTAATATTATCTGTGACCTCTCTGTCACTCTAAGTATCTTTAAAGTATAAAGATTTCTGCGTTAAGTGGAGGATGGATTAGAACTAAATATTCTCTGAAATGAAGTGAACTTTAAGATTCTAGGAAAGTATTAAAGAAGCTGTGTTTTTTTTTTTTTCAACATTCAGGGTTGATCTGTATCATAAAATTCAGCAGTTCACTGATCATTGTTACCATTATGAGTCAGTTGGAAATGTTTGATCATCACATTATATAATGATGCTTGACTCAGAGGAATAAGCTTCTTATTCAGTGTTTTAAACTATTTTGTTTTACATAAACTTTAGCTTTCCCTTGCATTCCAAGGTTTATTTCATTAGGAGCTCAAGAGACAGATGGCAAGGTGACGAATTCAAGAGAAAATATTTCACAAAAAGTTTTTATTTGCCTTGCATTAAATTCCCTATGCTACATATTAATTTATAGTCAGCTTCAAAGTAAGTTTATAATAGAAAATAAAAGTAAATACAATAAAAATGATACAAAGACACTAAAAACTGTTGAATTAATTTTGCAAAGATTAAAGTGAAACTTGGGCATATATAAGGCATTTATGCCAATCAACTAGACCAGTGTTTTCTCTCTTTCTTTCTCTGTCTTTCAAACATCTATATCTGTATCATCTGATTATATCCCAAAGCAAATTGAAATAATTTCTTCTTCTTATCTGCTGTGATCCCCCCATGTTTTCCTGTGCATTTACCTCAAGAACAGATTCATTACCAAATCCATCCAGTTCCTCTGTTGTTATGTCCCTGATCCACGTCCTGACTCCATTTGTATAGCCATACCCAACTTCCCTAGACCTTTATCATCATCTCAGAACCCTTCAGTAACTTCTCATTGTCTTTTGTGTTATGTTAATAAGTTTTCATGAACTTATCTTTACCCTTTCATTAACTGTTTTCATCTTCTACATATAAATCCCTTTCTGATCTGGCCCATGCACTTCACCTTCCTTTCTTACCACGTGTTCTTTGCACCACTGATGAAGAACCAGTTTTGGGGCGCCTGGGTGGCTCAGTTGCTTAAGCAGCAGACTCTTGGTTTCAGCTCAGGTCATGATTTCAGGGTCGTGAGATCGAGCCCCAAGTAGGGCTCTGTGCTCAGCAGGGAGTTTGCTTGAGATTCTCTCTCTGTCCTCCCTCATCCCCTACTCAACTCCTCATTCATGCTCTCTCTTTCTAAAATAAATAAGTCTTAAAAAAAAAAAAAAAAAGAACCAGTTTTAATTGCCTGTGCATGTCACTATCTGTCACACCACTGTCTGTGTACAAACTGCTTCTTGCCCCACAATTTCTGCTTATTTAATTCTCGCTTTGCTTTCAGCACTCAGCTTAAATGTCTAGACTATCCCAGTCTAGATTAAAGAAGTTTCCTTTGTGGTTGCTGAGCATGGATACACTATAATAGCATGTATCACACTGAATTTAATTACATTTCTTCCCCTGAGTTGGCACTAAGTATTGAAGATACCGGAAGTCAAGGATTAGGTCTCTTTTCTTTTCCTTTAGAACACCTATCATAATACATAATAGGTGCTCAACAAATGGTTGTTGAGTGAGGGCTGAGGTAAAATCTTACAGTTCTGGAATGTCAGAATGACAGAGATGTCAGATCTGAAGACTGTATAACCTTACGGGAGTATATATTGGCTGATTATTTGAAACTGATTCTGAATGCTGTAAGGAAATAAGGCTTTGTGGTGTAAAACTAGCAATTCTTCATCAGTGAGCGAAACATAGAGTGGTTGTGTATTTGTTCAATGTTGGACAAACTTTAGTATTGTTTGTGTATTTCAAGGTAATACGATTTTTACATGGGAAGTGAAAGGTTAGCTTTGTGTGTGTTGCATATTTAATGTGTGATGTAATCAGCACGCATTTACGTCGTTTTTCATGTACAAACAGTAAAAGATGTAACAACTAATAATTTTAACCTTTTTTTAAAGTTTTATTAGTTAAACCCTGGATTACTGTAATATTTGGATTACTGCAGACCTGTAGTCTCTGCCCGGTGGAATCTGTAGCTGTTGTAAATCTCATGTGTGCACAGAGAATCGAGGTGCTACGAGCAAATGCACGAGAAGAATTAAATTAAAATAAAAAAGTGGTGTTTGTGTTAAAAGTGACCCTCGAGAAATTTGTATGGGGGGAGATGTTATTTAGAAATAGGAATTTGTCAGAAGAGAGATTGAGGAGTTACCTAGAATGAGGGCAGATGCAGTGAAACCACTGGCCCGGAAGCAGATATACTACGATCTCTCTTTCCCCCTCCCAGTGACTCCCTTGCCCCAACCCACATGTCCACGTGATTGATTTACCTGGAAAAAAAATCATTTCCATTCAGTTTAGGTTAAAATGCTAGGCACTGAATCTGCAGTTTCAGTAAAATATACCTAAATAAAATCCTGCCCGTAAGAAATTGTTAATGTGAGAGTATATTCATGTGAAGTGTCTAAGGTAGTCAAAATCATAGGAATAGAAAGTAGAAAGGTACCTGCTGGGGCACCTGGGCAGCTTAGTCAGTTAAGCATCGGACTCTGGATTTCAGCTCAGGTCACGATCTCAGGGTTGTGAGACTGAGCCCCTCCTCTGGCTCTGGCTGGGCGTGAAGCGGGCTTAAGATTCTCCCTCTGCCTCCCCCCACCTCACGCGCTAGCATGAGCTCTCTCTCTGGGAGAGAAAAAAAAAAAGGAAGTAGACAGTTGCCAAGAGCTGGGGAGACGAATGTGGGGAAATTAGTATTTCACGTGGGATATTTATAGACGCAGAGAACACCTTGAAGCTATAAGGAAACTTTTAATATAAGTATACATTTTCCAGAAATATTTTATACTTTGTAAGGACTAAATACCCTTGGAATAGCTATCCTGCTTCTCTGTTTATCAGTTGATTGTATCTTTCTCTAAATGCTGTAAAATACAAAAGAATTTGTTTTTAAGTATACCATTTACATTCTGCTGAGCACCATAAATATTAGGTATTAAAAGTCCTATGTTCTTCTAACTTAGAAATTATCAGAAGATGACCTGATTTGAATGTATTGTTTTTCTTGACATTTAAAAATAGCCCTTTAAAGACACAGATGCATATGCTTTCACATCTTATCATGCATTTGAATCTAAAAAGTGTAAGAATGATTTTTACTGTTGCCATCAAGAGAAACAAAGATGAAAAATGAGTAATTCCTTCTAAGTTTGGTTACGACACATGAAAAAACAAAAACAAAACCCATCTGTCTTCCATCAGTATTAGTAACAGTAGAAACAACCACAACAGCTAGTACATTTTAAAGGCATGTATGAGGCTCTAAGTGCTTTTACATTCTCTTACTCCTCAAAACAGCCCTGTGAGACCCTTACAATTTATCCCCATTTTCTTCCGATAAGAAACAGAGACGCAAAGAGATTAAGTAAAGTTCAGTAGCTACCCAACCAGAAAGTGGCTGGGCTGAGATTCAAATCCAGACGGTCTGGCTCTAGAGCCTGAGCTCTTACTACTCATTGCACGGCACTCCTCTCGGATCTAAAGGAGTGTTATCCAGATATGTCACATGCAAATGACATGGCATCTGTAGGACAGACATCTTATAAATGCAGCTTTTGGTATAATGGTGAAGATAGAAATGACAACAACTGTAAGCTGTTGGCTGAAGATAAGCAGTACCCTCACAACGGTGAAAAAGCGGTTACGGAAAACTAGGTACTTTGGTTGAAAACTATAAATTTCTCTTTCCCTAAATGCTATAATTCCCTAAACAAACAGAACAGTGTGATGATGTTCTGTGGTATTTGAGTTACAAACACATAGGAAATACATGTGAACTCAGTGGAAGTTTCATTCAGTGGGCATTCCAAATCTTGCTGTTTCTTGTACACTTCAGGTGCGGTCCCGTCTCGGGGTCTTCGCCCTTGTTGTTCTCTTGAACTGCGTGCCTTTCTCTCTTTCTTTCCCTCCCCTCCTTCAAATTTTTCCTCATTTATCACCTCAGTAAAGCCTTCCCTGCGTCATTCTGTCTTAAATTGCACCTCTCATGCTGGCTAGCTTTCTCTGTCTCCCTTCTCTGTTTTGTTTTTCTCTGTGCTAATTATCACCTCATAACATGTTATATAATTTACTTATTATTTGTTGCCTATCTACCACAAATGCAGCATAAACTCTGTGAGGGCAAGGATTTCTGTCTGTGTTGTTCACTGCTATATCCTCAGAGCCTGACTGCTAGGAAGTGCTCAGGAAATATTTGTTGGGTGCATTCAATTTATCTCTGATGTCAAAATATTTCATATTGAGTTTATCTGGTCTGAATGGATAAAAAAGATGTGGTATATGAATATTACTCAGTCATCAGAGAGGATGAGTACTTACCATTTACATCTACATGGATGGAACTGGAGGGTATTATGCTGAGTGAAATAAGTCAGTCAGAGAAAGACAATTATCATATGGTTTCGCTCATATGTGGAATATAAGAAACAGCACAGAGGATCATGGGGAAGGGTAGGAAAACTGA
Source organism: Ursus arctos (assembly GCF_023065955.2). Lineage (NCBI taxonomy): Eukaryota > Metazoa > Chordata > Mammalia > Carnivora > Ursidae > Ursus > Ursus arctos. The sequence continues at coordinate 35,432,067 of NW_026622974.1, read as the reverse complement.
ATGGGAAATCATCACAGAGGGGGAAAAACTATGAGAGACTCTTATCTATAGGAAACAAACTGAGGGTTGCTGGAGGGGAGGTGGGTGGGAGGATGGGGTAATTGGGTGATGGGCATTAAGGAGGGCATGTGATGCGATGAGCACTGGGTGTTATACACAACTGATGAATTATTGAACACTACATCTGAAATCAATGATGTACTATATGTTGGCTAATTGAATCTAAATTTTAAAAAAAGGAAAAAAGCTTTATCTGGTAGTTAACTAGAATGAAACCATTCATGCTTTTTGTTGCAAGTAAAAGAACAAAACTGAGAAAACCAATCCACTTGGTTTTGAATAGTCCCTATCACATAGTAATTTTTCAATAACTGTTAAATATGTTATACTACAGTGGTTAAGGTTGTAGTGTTAGTTTTATAATCTACTCCCATTCCTGTTCTTTCATTCTAATGTCAAGAAAAGACAAAACAAGCAAATATGTCCTGTAATTGTGCATATTAAGTTGTAAACACAGAGTAAATAGATTTCTTCTGATGTTATATTCTGCCTTACAAGCACATTTCATCCAGCTAAAGCGCTGGAAGCCAGCACATTGTTTTGGCCTTTGTTTCTAAATTTTATCTCCATTTAGGTTGATGTTTATTATATATCACTTTGATAAGAATTCATACGTTATTTTTGTAAAAACTGAAGAAGAATGGAAGTCGTGTTTTTCTTTGGAATCGCCTTACACCTCTGATGTGCACTGGTTGCCGTCAGCTGTTGGTTGACAGCTATGTGTTATTTTTCAGTAAGGAAGGAAGTCATTTTCTGAAGTCTTAAATGCTGGCCTGCAGAGATAAAAAAAAATCTCCCAGACATCTTTTTGACTAGAAAGATAGCTATTTTAATTTGATAGTTTCGCCGATTTTTAGCAATATAATGCTGTATGTAGGAGAAGAGCGTGTTGTAGGCGAACAGGACGTCATGTGAATGTGCGCTTCCGTGTGGTTCACAGTCACACCACTAATTTTTATAGCTGTCTAAGATATACTTTCCCTTTGGGTATGCGGTATCGATCTAAGGGAAACAAATAAATGATAGGGTAAGGGGAACAACAAAAACAAAACCATGATTGACTAGTAAACCGAGAAATTAGCCTAATCTTCTAGAGCTATGCCCTGGTCGTACCAATGGTTCCTATAAACTTCGTTGAAGAAAATGTTTAGGGGACTTTGAATTATATATTCATTGAACAACACATTGAGCATCTTTATGTGCCAAGCATTCATTACTAAATGCTCTTAAGGAACTCAGTGTAACTGGGGAGCGAGGTAGATAAATAGACATTTTTAACAAGCCTGTGGTGGAAATGAGTGTAGGGTGCAGTAAGAGAATATAGTGTACCCAATAAAGAATGTGGGGGAGATGAGTTGTCAGAGAGGACCTATTTCACTTGTCTCTTCTGGCTTTTACAGAAAGAATAGTTTAGTATTAACTGTTCTTTTTCTTAAGTGCCAAACCATATGAAATTAAAATTAGGGGCAGATTTTGCTCACTTCGTACATTTTGATTCACCATCATCCCTAGATATTTTGAAAAGTTATATTCATTTTCCATGAAATTGGCTTTCATCATGGGGTAAGGCTGCCTAAATGTGCAAACATATCTGGAAAACTTTCAGAGTATTTTTTCACAAGTGAGTGTTTTTATGTTTAAAGACTTAGACACCTGGTCTCACCACCTCTTAATGTGCCAGATGTAAGATCTTTCCCAGGCGTACTCTTAAATACTTGGGCAAAGTTAGACTTCAGAAATACAAACCAATGCGGGAGACTTCATGTTATTTCTAAGATGGATGGAGGTCAAAGCAAGTTGACAAATAACATTTAAAAATGGTGTTCTAGGCCCTGGAGATATAGATATATTCTTGCTACCAATGTTTTTAGACTCATCTGTACAGAGTTCTGTTATAATCAACAAATATGTTGATGGGGAGACAAGGGTCGTAGAGTTCTGCCAAACTTCCACGTGTTTAGCCAGTGTGGTTGTTGGGTCTTTCATTCTTCTGTGCAGCTTTGTTTGTTTCCTTAACGTAGTCACCATCTCGATGAAACATGAGCAGGAAAAAGAGCAATTGGAGGATCCAAAACCTGAAACACACAGAGCTCCAAAAACCCCACGTAACAGATACTGTAAGTAAAGGAAGGTCAAGGAGTTAATTAGATTCATTTTCTCTTCTGCATTAGTGTATCACTTGTACTTATGTTTTTTACTGTGTTCAGTTAGCCCCTGTACAGTACATAATGAGTTTTTGAGGTAGTGTTCAGTGATTCCTTTAGTTACGTGTAACATCCAGTGCTCATCACAGCACGTATACTTCTTTTTAAAAAACTTTCAGTGGTTGCCCCAGAGTTTGTGATACACATTTACAACTAATTCAAGTCCACTTTCAAACAACACTAGACCACTTCATGGACACTCTAGATATGTTGCCATATTCCCAGTCCCTTCCTGCTATCCCTTATAACATTGCTGTTACCCATCTCCCTTGTCCATGAATCACAATCACCAAATGCATTATTACCCCAATGATTTTGAACAAACTGTTATCTATTGGATCAATTAAAGTAGGGTAATGTTCTTCCTTTCTTTACGTAGATCTGAGTTTCTGATCTACATCGTTTTCCTTCTCTCTGAGGAACTTCTTTTAATATTGCTTACAAGGCAGGTTTACTGGCCCAAATTTCTTTAATTTTAATTTGCCTGAGAAAGTCTTTATTTCTGTCTTACTTTTGAAGGATAATTTTGCTGGATACAGAATTCTAAATGGTGGGGGTTTTTTTCTTTCAACATTTTTTTTTAAAGATTTTATTTATTTATTTATTTGAGAAAGAGACAGACAGCAAGAGAGGGAACACAAGCAGGGGGAGTGGGAGAGGAAGAAGCAGGCTCCCAGCGGAGGAGGGAACCCGACGCGGGGCTTGATCCCAGGACCCTGGGATCACACCCTGAGCCAACGGCAGACGCTTAACGACTGAGCCACCCAGGCGCCCCGAGTTCACTAATTTTTTTCTCCTGTATCTAGTTTACTAACGAGCCCATCAAATGCAATATTTATTTCTGTTACTATGATTTCGATTTTTAGGATTTCTTTTTAATTCTCTTTGAGTTTCCATTGCTCTCCTGTATTACCTGTATGTTCTTGCATGGTGTCCACTTCCTCTGTTGGATCTTTTATCATGTTCATCCTAGTTATTTTAAGTTCCTGTTCTGATTATTCCAGAATCTCTATCATATCCAAATCTAGTGCTGATGCATGCTTTGTTTTTTCAGACTGTTTTTTTTTTTTTTTTTTGCCTTTTTAGCATGCCTTATAATTTTTGGTTGAAAGCTGAATATGACATGTGGTGTAAAAGGAACTAAGTAAGTAGACAGGTCTTTGGTGCTAAGGGTTCTGTTCTCTGGCTAGGAGTTAGGTTGGTTACAGTCTGTTGTAGCTGTGGTGTTAGAGGCAAAATTCTGTGTCCTTGTTTATGTTCCTCTTGTTGTCTCTGGATTTTCCTACATACTTTAGAGTCTGAGGCTTGCAGTTCTTTTACCTGTAATCTGTTACACTGGAGCCCTGTTGACAGTTTAATAAGATGTGGGGAGAGGAGAGGCATGCTGCAGTCCTATGTTTAGGTTTCAGTCCTTAGTGAGCCTGAGATGGGTATTCCCCTTCCCCCATTTTGAAGCCTGGCGGAGCCCTTTCTAAGGAGAATAGAAACTTTGGGAGCATTTCAAAATGATTACTTTTGCCTTCCTTCTGCTGTAAGCATAAGGGAATTTTTTTCTGATCTTCACCTTGAGAACCTGCTACGGTTCCTGGAGGATAAAACTGTGAGGGGTCCCCCTTCCAAGAGGGGAGTTTTTAACTCTCAAGTTGGTCTTCACTGAGTGGCCGGCAATTCATCAATTACAGTTGAAAGCCTGGCCCAGATACTGGCTCCAGTGGCAGGGTTGCTCCTGGCCTTTTGCTCCCAGGAAACTGTATCTCTATTTGCCTGTTTGTCTCTTCAGTTTTACGGGCAGCGTGATTGGTCTACGAAGAGTTGTTAATTTTGAGTTTGTTCAGCTTTTTTCTTGTTCAGATGATGGTATTGTCAACTTCCAAGCTGTTTCCATGTTAGACCAGAAACCTTGACCCTAGATTCAGAAGTCTGGGACGCAGATGGCAGGAGCTCCAAGAAGATAAGGACCCTTTGCAGCACACTGAGTTGAATTACAAATTTTATTTTTGTTTTCAGTTTTAGTTTGACAGCACAAACTATGACCTTACCTTAGCACATCCTGCATGAATCCTTTCCCCATGTTGTGTTACCTTGAACTCCATAGTGTTCTAACTGTTCTGCCACAAGCCCACTAAGCCTCTGATCTTCCATGACCCATGATTGTCTATGACCCAGAGCCAACGTACTTGTGGTAGGTAATGTGAGCATTGGTTTTCAGGTGTATTTCCTGCAAATGTGGAATTGTTGGCTGATTCTGAGTAAATTAGGGGCTGAGAGCTCAGATTCAAAAGCCATTGAATTTCACATGTAAAAAAAGTGTAGTAGTAAGTGGTTGGCATTACACGTCTTGTCTCTCAGAGTGAGTAAATGTGAGAATATAGATATTCTGTTTATAAAGACAGTATAATGGATGTCTGAGCGTTTTAATTATGGAGTTCACAAACTATATTAAAAGTTACATTTGAGAGAGTGTTTATTGCTATATTTTCTTTTAAAGAAATGCTATCATTCCTCTCAAGTATTTCTTTGAGGCGGGATTAAGTTTATTTCAAAGCAGATGGCTGTCTTAAAACTTAATGTGCTGGAATTCAGTCTAAAAAATCTTTAACATTCTATCATAGAACTAGAGTAGTATAGCATGTAAGCTATTAGTCTCTTTTCCTGTTGCAATTTGTTATTAGAGATAGAACTTTTTGTAATCAAGAAATTAATAAAAATGTACTTTCCGTCCATTCTTTTTAATGTAACGATGGACATGTACACCTATCAATACCGTAGGAGAATAGGAATTTAACAATCAGGTAGTAAGCATAAAATAATTTTATAGTCTTCCTTTCCATATTTCGGAGTTGGCAGATTATTGGGTATTAGCCCAGCAGAAGGAAGGAGCCAGATGCTGGAAAGGTAGCGGTGAGGCTAAATGATAAGAGTTTCGGGAAAGAGGGACTAACAGGGTCCAGCACAGCAGTGACTCAAGCAAGGTAGGGATTTAAAAATTGCAATTGAAAACTCAACCTTTTTTTGTTAGAAAAATAGGGTACTTGACCTAAGGGGTTAACAGGCACTTAACTAAATAAGGTCACAAAGGCACACTTGTGGGTACAGTTAAAAGGCTTGGCAGAATCACTATATCGTACACCTGAAACTAATATTACACTATGTATAAACTAGCTGGAATTTAAATAAAAACTTGAAAAAAAGGAGGGGTGGAGCCTCAGCAGAATAAGGCTTAACTGAAGCAGCAGAGATGGTGTCATGTAACTTTTGTTTCTTAACACATAACATGGAATGCATTCTTGCTGTTGGCAAACAGAATCTCCTTTCAAAAATGGTAGTGATTTTACCTGATTCGGCACCTTAAAATCAATCATTTGCATCTAATAGTGTAATTATATTTAAGGAGCTTAAGGGAAAACCAACCTCTGTCTTTTTTTAGATAAAAAATACTTCACCATAGAAGAAAAACTTGTTTGCAGTCATGGAATGTTGTTTTTGGTCACAGAAAAAGACATAACTTTTAGGGTTTTTTTGTTGGAAATATGTTTTGAGTTGAGACAGTTGATTGTTTTATAACTTTTTAAATATTTTGTTAAAAATTAATAACAGTGGAAAACCGTTTTTAAACCAAGGCTCTTGTGAATCCAAGCTGGAGAAAATAGCATTTCTCTATAATATGTTTGGTCACTGTTTATATTTAACTGGAGTTTTGCAGAAGATTTGCTCTTGGGAATATTAAAACCTTATTTTGTGTGTCTTCTTAAAAGAGGTCGCTTGAAATTCTCATTTTAGAAACTAATATTGCAGCTTTTGCCTTTATTCCAAGGAGCTATTAGTTACTTTTATAGAATTAATCTTTACATGTAGACTAACTCTATAAACAAATAAATATGAATACAAATTCTAGATATATAGAACTGGAGATATATAAAACATATATAGATATATAAAACTTATTTGCATATAGCTATATAGATACGCTAAGTATATGCATGCTTAATCAGTAGAGACTAATTTTGTAAATACATGATAGGTATGTCCTTAGTTTTAAAGGAAAGCTTCATCTTGGCTTTAGTTGTGTGAATCTAATCCTCAGATTTAGGGAGCCAGTTCAGAGTGAGTGGTTGACTGCATTTCCAGTTACCCCTAGAAGGAACAAAGCACAGCTTCCCTGATACATAGAACCATAGGATTATTTGAAAGCATAATATGGAAATCTCCCCAACTTTAATCCTGATATCCTTTGTTTCACTTTCTCCTGTTTCAGGTGGTTTTTAGAAATCTGTCACATACTTCTGAGTTAAGGCCTAAAATATTATGCTTGGATACAATTAAAAGGTGTTAAACATAGATTATCTTCTATAACGCTTGAAATTGGTACCTTTTAAAATTTAACACACAGCAGTGTGAATTGTAAGGTTGCATATTATGTTTCAGGAAAAATCCTTCTCTTTGTTAGGATTCATGACAGTGGTAAGACTTTCCTGTGCCACAGTTTCAAAGGAGATTTTGTGGATTTGTTTATTTATTTGGTGGTGGAGTATCAGGGATACTTCATATCATATCTTTAAGGTCCTTTAGCCTATCCTGATGAATTGGTTTAATGATGTGCCCATTTTTAAATGTTGTCCCTACTATCTTACATTCAGATTATGAAGTTGAAAACTTTTCCTTGAAGTCGTAATCTTCATATTGTCTTGACATTGCTTGGTATGTGAAGAATTTGGAATGTCCCAAAGTTGATATTTTGCTTACAACCAGCATCACTCCAAATCCGTAACCTCCTCTATTGAAAAATTCCTTCTTAACTGGGGATTTGAAAATATAAACCTTCCCCTTTTTTCCAGATACCGCAGAATCCACAAAATGTTATTGTTATCAGCTTATGGGAAAACAAAGTGACTAATACAGCTCATATGAGAAAGAAGAGCAGGGATTTCTTTCCTCCACACATGCTTGTGATTTAAGCTCTGCCAGCTTTTACTAAACCAGTTGCAGCCTCCACATGACTCAGTTGTAGCCACATTCCCCTTCTTTCTGCTTGGCTGCTGGGCACTTCTCTTGTGAACTGCCAGGACCAGCCCTCAGAACAGAAAAACTGGGTGAATTCATGAAACCATGTCTATAAGCAGTATTTGACTTACTTTGAAAATTTTGATTCCTCTTCAGTTTTGTGAAACCTGTGAAGTTTCTTACTGTTTAATAAATCTAGCTTTGAAAAGAGAGCTATACCAGTAAATAATCCCAAGATAGGAATATCCTCAAATCACAAGCCCATTTCTCCTTGAGATGTTTTTATTTTGTATTACCAGAAAGTGGAAAGCCCTTTCCTGAAATTTGTGTAGGGGTCCCCTGTTAGACTTACATTTTACTTCTTAGCTCAGCCACAAGTTTCTCTTCATTTGAAATTAAGTCAGTTTTTGTCTGTAATGATACATATACCTCCTTTTGACTAAAAATTTTCTCCTTCAAAAAATGACATCTTTCTGTTTACCAGTATAGAATAATAATTACCTCTTATAGATTTTGATCTTTATTATAAATTGTTGAACAACTTAAAGGCTTTCTTAACCCTGTCTGAACAGTTGCACATGCTTGGTCTTTCAGTATTCCTTTCAACTCTTCTTGGGCTGTGAAAAGGTATTTTCTAGTTAAACAAGAATGATAAATTCACATATTATAAAGCCTCTTCTCAGAGATTATCAGTTTCACAATAGTATTTTAGAGTTCTGAGAACTCAAATGCTGGACAAAGAGGCCTGTTTTGTTTTGTCTTGTCTAGTCTAGTGTTTCTCCAAATCACTTGCTCAAGGATTGCTGTTTTCGCAAAATCCCAGTTAATATACTGTAGTACGTGGTTCTGAAAAATCCAGTTTCTTAGGTGTTTCTAGTCACTAAACAAAGTGGTGATCATGATGATTAAATAGGATTTGTTCTGCATAAAGATTAAGCTTTTTTTTATTATTATTAATTTTGGGGGGTTTTAGAAGAGAGATTTTGATCAGAGCTCATTTACCCAGAAACCTGGAATCTGATCCGTTCTGAAGTTTAGCTAATGATTAAAAAAGAAAGTGGTAATGAGGAAGATGAGCTAAATTATAGTAGGTAAAAGCGGATACAGTCTGATAGAAAATATATTTTAATAACATATATGTCTTAGAAAACCCGATAGAAATTTATTATGCAAATCAGTTGAAGGATGATAATATCACTCATTTTACTGCCAAGATAGTACAAATCTTTTTCTCGTTACACCTCTTGCTTCAGCACTATTTTCTGATATACTATCTTGGTGTTTTTTTCCATTGGGTGGATTGAAGAATGGGATATATGATCTGTTTTCGCAAATGCATTACAGAGGTCTGTAGGCCCAGAACTCTGGATATATATTTCATATGGGGTTTTGGAATAATACAGAGGTTATTTTTCTTGCTATGGAGAAATACAGAATTTTGGAATGAGACAGAAAGTCACAAAGCTAATGAAGACTTTTATTTTTATAAGCATCTACTTATTCTAGAAGTTTATATTTGGCCAAATTCCCTAGTTTTAAAACTGAAAATAGGGAATAGAATCTGATTACAATAAATGTTTGACTGGGTCATTCTTAAAGACTTAATTCTCTTCCAAATTCTTATTAACCTGGTCTCTGAGGACAAGAGTATAGGAAGAATGCTTTAGTTACTAAGCTTTCTTGATCTTTCTGCATAGGTAGATTAATTTGGGGCTATAATTACTCTAGATTTTAGAAAAATTATTGATTAAAAAGGGGGGGAACAGTGGACATTTCTGAGAAAATAAATTCAGGGAAAAAATCAACTTAAAAAAGAATACTAGCTCTGACTTCTGCATTATCTTAGGAAATTTTTATGATATTATTTGACTGATTCTTATTATCACCCCTAAAGGAAACTAATAGAACAGTCTCAATATTTGTAGACTATAAAATCCAAGTGTATACTGTAATTTATGATAGAAAAGCCATTTAATCAAAGCCTCCCAAGAATATTTCTTCAGTGTTCACAGTTAGCATTCCTTACAGTTACCTGTATCTATAATTTATTATGAGCAAAAAAATCAAAATACAAATGGTAGAGGAACAAATTTTAGAATTATAGATTTGTCATTGACAATGATAATCAGACTAGAACTATTTATCACTGAGTATTTTATTTGAGATTGCCCTATCTTTACCCACATGCTATAACACTTACCTAAATAGAATGGACCCATAAATATTGCCAGGTCATTGTTTACTCAATTATGGTTTCAAATATCCTCAAGCTTAATCACAACTCTTGTGATAAATAAGGAAATCACATCGGACAAATAAAAACTGATACTGAGTGCTTATTATGTGCCTGAGGTTCTTCCAAGGGCTTATATTAATTTAATTCCCTCAAACCTGTAAGGCAGGTACTGTTATTATTCCCATTTCAGAGATGAGGAAACTGAGGTACAGAGTAATTAAATAACCTGCCCAACTTCTAGAGGTAATAAGAAGCAGGTTGATTCAGTAAAGGCTTGAGCTCTAATCTACTACACATTGTGTCAGTTTGTATTTTCCGTGAAGCAGTTGCTGAGGTGGCGTTGAAGTGTGAGAAGTATATTCGGGGTAATGCCTATGACACATTAACGAGGAAGGAGGATTAGTCAGGAAGAAAGCCTTCAGACCATAATGCACGTCTGGGAAGCAGAATTGGGCAGAGAGCACCTTGGACTGTAATATATATATCTGACAAAGTCCCAGCCTACCTAATAGGGAGCCCCAGAGCCAAAATTGCTTGTTAGATGAGTTCACCTGGAGTATAAAGGACCTGGCCCTAGCATTACTGCTGTGCTCAGTAATTGACTGGGGACCCCCTGGGAAGAGTGTGGTTGTGGTTGGAATGCTGCATCTCGAATCGTAAATCACTGTGGTAGAGGCAGCTGTCTAGCTGGACCCTTAGGCAAGTTCTTTCTTGAAGGGCAATCCAAGCAGCTCCTTTCCTTGGCTGCCCAGTGCCACAGTGCCATTGCGCAGCTATCAAGTACCATCTCACCTCCATCAGATTGGCAAAAGTGTTTATTGGCAATGTCAGATGCGTGTGAGACTGTGGATGAATACTTACACTACTTTCAGGAGTGCAAACTCATAAAACACTTGGGCAATATAGTTAGGATTGTCACAACCTGCTGTATGGCATTTGCACCCCTAAGAAACTCATTTGTAAGGAGCCATGCTCAGAAATTTTCAGAGCAGCATTGTTTCTAGTAGTGAGAAATGGAAAGTATTTTAAATGTCCATCAACAGGCGAATTGATAAATTGTGCTGTATATATAGCATACAGTATTGTACAGCACGTAAACATGGAATGAGCTAGTGCTTCATGTGTCCACATGAATATATCTCAGAATTACAGGATTGGGGAAAAAATTGCAAAAGGAGACAGTTCAGTCCACTCACCCTGAGCTGTTAATAATGGCCCTAAGATGTCATTTCATAAGAATCAGATACCATTCAACACCCATAAGATTCATATACAATTATTCATGTATATAAAACTTAAGAACACTGTCAGTTTTGCTTTTGGGTAGCATACATTTGTAGTGAAAGTATAGCATGTGTGGGACTGATAAGCATCAAATTTAGGAGGGCGGTTACCTGAGAGAAGTGGGATCAAGGAGGGGCAGAAGGAGTTTCAAGTGGTGCGTGGCCCTGTTTTTGGTCTGAAAGAAATATGGCTTAATGTCACCATTTCACAAAATTGTGTAGCAAGCACATGGATGTTAGCCAATATTATTCTCTAATGCTTTTCTCTATGATTAAAATATTCCTTCAAAATATAAATAGGTATTTAGTAGTGAAACAATACGTGCATTTCTAAAAGTTATTCACATTCAGGCATCCTATTTATAGATCCAGATAAAAGAATACTTCTAGGAAGCTCTATACCATTTCACTGAAATCCTTTGTTAAAAAGTTTTATGAGGCAAAGCAGACTTCAGAAAGAAGAAACAAGCCAGAGGTATCACAATCCCAGATTTCAGGATATACTACAATACTATAGTAATCAAAACAGTATGGTACCGGCACCAGTATAGGCACATAAATCAGTGAAACAGAATAGGGAGCCCAGAAGTGAACCCACACACATATGGTCAATTAATCTATGACAAAAGAGGCAAGAATATGCAGTGGAGGAAGAGTCTTTTCACTCAATGGTGTTGGGAAAACTGGACCACTTTCTTACACCAAGTCCAAAAATTAACTCCAGATGAATTAAAGACCTGGCACCTGGGTGGCTCAGTTGGTTAAGCATCTGGCTTCGGCTCAGGCCATGATCTCAGTGTCCTGGGATAGAGCCCCATGTTGAACTCTGGGCTCTGTGCTCAGCAAGGAGTCTGCTTTTCTCTCTCCCTCTCCCCTCTCCCAGCTCATGCGCGCGTGCTCTCCCTCTCCTTCTCTCTAATAAATAAATAAAATATTTAAAAAATGGATTAAAGACCTAAATGTGAGACTTGATGCCATAAAACTCCTAAAAGAAAACATAGGCTTTAACTCTTGGACATTGGCCTTAGCAACTTATTTATGGATATGTCTCCTGAGGTAAAGGAAACAAAAGAAAAATAAACTATTGGACTACACCAAACAAACAAAAAAAAAAAACAAAAAAAAAAACTTTTGTATGACAAAGGAAACCAACTAAACAAAATGGCAACCTACTGAATGGGAGGAAATATTTGCAAATGATATACATGAGAAGGGGTTAATATCCAAAATATATGAAGAACGTATACAACTCAATTCCAAAAAAGCAAACAATTCTATTAAAAAATGGGCAGAGACCTGAATAGGCATTTTTTCAACGAAGTCATACAGATGGCCAACAGATAGAAGGATGCTCGACATCACTCATCGTCAGGGAAATGCAAATCAAAACCGCACTGAGAGATCACCTCACACCTGTCAGGATGGCTCATATCAAAAAGACGAGAAATGAGAAGTGAGAGCAAAAATATCAGATTTTTATTTTCTCACTTTCACGAATCAGATTGGTAACAGAGTCAGATTATCTACAAAAACTGAATTTTTACATACTAGTAGGTGGCCTGGGTTGTTAATTTGACCTCTGTTGAGTATATTTTTCCAATTCTTTTTATAGATTTGGAATTGGCAAAGAAGTTCTCAGAAGAGTAGTGGAAAGACTGAGAATTTGACTTAAAAAATTCAGTTCATAAGTGAAAAGGCAGAACTTAAATCCAGGTAGTTAGGTTCTAAGCCCATTGGATCATTAACTTCATTTTAAGTGTTCCTTTCAGTAAGTATTATTTTAGGCACAGAAATTACTAGTCTTGGCTTATATTTCCCAGTGATACCAGAATAAAATTAGTAGTTTACAAATCTTAAATTATACTTCCACACACACCTGTGGTAGTAAACTCAGTAAACTACCTAAAATTACCTTCTAACACAAAGAAAGCTTTGTTAACGAGATTTTGGAAATACATCCGTTCGCCAGAGACAGAGTTGCATTCTTGAAAGTTTAGACTGCAGTATAAGTGTACTTGTTAATTCAGAAAAATATCACGGTCATTTAAAAACAGTTTAATGCAAAAGGAAGTTAAAACAATTCTTAGCACTAGATTATATTTTGTTCCTAAGAATTGTTCAAAATTAAGTAGGGATTCTACAATAGAATTCTAATTTTAGTATGTTGGACTAAATCAATTCAGCCAATTATTAAGGTATTTTAAAGGAGAAAAAGGCATTGACATGCAGGTAAATGTACCCATACAGGTGCCAGTAGAAGTAGTTTTAAACCAGTTTGGGTTTAAAAGACATTCAGTACCACTGGACCATATGATGGTTTAGTTCCTAAGGCCCCCAGGGAAGTATGGAGCTTATTAATAAAGCAGGGAACATGATATTTTGGTATTTTTATTGGTATTAGGCAGTAATACTCCCATAAGAAAAACCAGTAATATGGAATCATAAATAGACATAACTTCAGGACACACATTGGTAGGTCGGCTCCAGTTACGGAAGATGGTTAGGGTTCAGACTTGGACATTGGTCCAGATGATTGCGCCAAAGAGGCCAGATTTGTAATTTACATTGGATTTGTGCCTTCAGCTATTTCTAAATGTACAGTTCTCAGATTTGTCTTGAATAATATGCATAGATTTCTGTTATTCAGTGGCACAAGAATGTATATCATCTTTCACATGGAGTCTTTTAAGTAGTTACACATGCAGTCTTTCTTTCATTTTTACTTTGATTTTGAGGTTTTATTATAGAATAACGTGATTGATTTTTTTTAAACAAAGCTAGATCTGAATGAGTATTAACCATTTGCAAAGTAATACTCTGGAACTCTGTAAATAAATACTGTTAATATTCACAGTACTTTTGGAATGCCTCTTTGAATATTATCTTTAGAACCTATAGTAATTCTTTCAAATATCACAATGATGACATTTTAAGAAAAACCTTTTGAGCCTGATTTTGATTCTTGGGAGTAGTAGGAATGAGGATATTGATCCAAGTCAGTATTTGGATCTAGTTCTTATTTCGCAAAATATTTGTTCAAATCCACTACCTACAAGATAGAACTGTAAAACAGTGGAACTGGTTATAGTAGATTTACTATATTTTTAGTGGATTTTACTGTCTACTAGCACCCTAGGTCCCAAGTACTTGACTTTTCTGTCTTTCTCTTCGGGGCAATACTCACTGGTATGTGTGTTCCTGTCGTCTTGGGTGTTATTCAACATTCCTGGACATTGCTTGTTGCTAAATGTTGCCTAAGGACCTTTCTAGTTTGAAAACCTTATGACTCTAATCACCTGCAGCAAAAAACCATACAATTCTCTTGCTGCTCAAAACCTGATCCCTAGTGTTTTGTGGAAGTTGTTGGCTTTTAGAAATAAACAGTTTGATTTAGACTAAATTGAGAAGGAGACATAGACAGATTCAGTGGTTCCAAACTACAGAAGGAAATGACATGATTGAGGTTGGGGATAAGGTATTTACTGAAACCTGCATTTGAGGAGACCTTTAATTCTCTATGGTAAATCTGCACATGGAGTTTATAAAAACATTTTCTAAGTTTCTGTGAAGCATTCTGGCCAAGGGAAATGATGCAGGCTAGAAGTGGAAGGTCACAATACAGTGATATGCAGAAGCACAGTTGGGTCCTTTAGAGACGAAACTGCCCTGAGGATTTCAGCCTAAATGGGTGCTGCCCTCAAACTGGAGAGACCAGGATGCAACCTGCCCCTTCCTATAGCCCCAGCTCTCCACACTCCACCTTTGCAGCGCATCAAGTGGCCTCTAGACATAATTCTTAGAAAATCTTGCTTCATGTCATTGTTATAATTGGTTTCCTGTTAAAATATAAATTGTTACAATGTAAAAATATCATGTCATTTGTCTAGTTCCATATACTCCTTCATGCTTTTCCATACTTCAAGCTTTGCGTTTCATGTCCATTAAACCAAACTCCCAACACTCCCCTCCCTCTAACCTTTCCACTGTCCTGCTAATAAAAGGCTCCCTTGTATCCTCACTTCCTCACTGGATGTTCCTTCTCCCCTTCTTGCTTCATGGCACATGGCTCCCATTTAAGACTTCCACTTTTCACATAGTGCTTTCAAACGGTAATGCTTATTGGTCCACACCACATTTTTAGGGTTGGGAGATGAGATCAGTGTCCTCTCTCCTCTGTCCCTTTCAGACTATCAGCCCTCCATCCTTACGTAATCTCCCTCCCCCACATGCTTCTTCGAGGTTTATGTCAAGTAGGTTATCATCTCTTTGTCTTCTCCCAGTTTCCTAACTACTCTCCCCCAGTTCTTGCCCATTTTCAAAGTCGGGTTCTCAGCCCCCTTTAACTTTCATGTCAGTGACCTTCCTTGTATCTTGGCCTTTCTTGTTCTTAAGGTCTTCGTTTCTAATGGCCTCTAGTGCCACATCACTTGAGAAGCACACTCATGGCTGTTATCCTGGGCCTTATCTTCTGCTGCAGCTGTTCAAACTCTAAAATACTGAAGTCATGCATCTTCATATCTCCTGACAGCTGACTTTGCTTACATACCTCTGTGATTGCTCAAACACGGCTTTTCCAAAGCAGAACTCACAATCTTCCGTATCAAACCTGCTGCTTCTCCTGAGGTTTCCTTTTTTTTTTTTTAATGTAATCCATCCTTTACCAAGTTGCCCAAGCTATGAACTTGGAATTCATTCTTGATTTCTTTTTTCTCATCATCTGCTTCTCTTCACTTGATATTGTTAATTCCGTGTCATAAGTATTTCTCAAATCCATCTGCTTGTCCCTGCCCCCATTTCCAAGTGCAGGGCTGGGTTTTTGCAGCAACCTCCTAAGTAAGCTTCCTCTTAATCCTGCCGCTCTGATAGCCATTCTTCACCCTGATCACACACTGTGAGTCTAGAGTGGAAATTACAGTGTCACGCTCCAGTTAAATGTCCCACTCTTAGGGTCAAGTATAAACCCCTAATACTGGTTAGAGGCCCTGCATAATCTGGCCCTGTTTACCTCTCTAGCCTTGATTCTTGTCTCTTTCCCTATAAACACTGTGATTCAATCAGACGTAGTTTACTTCAGTGCCTGGAATATGACATTGATTTATTTAACTCTGGGCCTTTGAATATGTTCTCTCTGCCTCGCAAATTCTTCCCCTTCCTCTTAATTTGGCAAGTTCCTACTAATCCCTCAGGCTCTAGCTTCCTCTAGAAAGCCTCTCCTAATCCCTCTAATTCTAGATAGATGTCCCTGCTCTGTGTTTTGGTGCCTCAGATTTCCTCTATTAGAGCTCTTATCACACTGCATTGTAATCTCCTATTTACCATATCCTCCATAAGATTATAAACTCTGTGAGGGCAGGAATGTGTCAACAGCACTTAGAGTAATTCCTGACCCCTAGTTGGCACTCGGTATGTTATTTGATAAATGAATAAATAAGGGAAGGAAGGAAGGATAAGGTTTCTTTTTGAGAATAGCAGAGATAACGGTACACAAGATCTCATCACATAGTACCTATTTAAAATACCATGACAGAATTTTTTTTTTTTTAGCTTGTTTGCAGTGGGAAAGAAAATAAAAGCAAGGAGACTAATCAGGAGATTGTGGTATTGTTGCAGTCATGTAGTTCAAAGAGCCTGAACTTGAATTGAGGCACTTGGAACAGAAAGCATAACAATTAATATGAAAGAAAGAAGAAGGCATAATAGAACTGGACCACTGGGATGTGAGGTGAAAGACAAAATAGAAAATGCTTGTAGTGCTTTGACATTGGCAGTGCCAGTGATAGCAATAGGGAAAGTTTGGATAGTAAGTTTTGTGTGGAAAAAGTTTAGAATTTTTAGGAGCTTTATATTTACATATTAAATTAAAATCATAAAGGAAAAGAATGCACTGCTTTTGAAGGCAAAAAAAAGTAACTTTTAAAATGCTTTTCAGTAAAATATTTGAGGTGGAAATTTTAGTTATAAATGCAGCTTTGGAATTTGTTGAATTTTAAGGAACTCACAATCTCACAAACTGCTTCTTTTTTTTTTTTTTTTTTTTTTTGAGAAGCAGTTGACGCCTAAACAAAATGACTCTGTTTTGCTTGTGATTCTTGGTTGTCCTTGATATAAAAGAGTTGTAATTTTTTTAATACTATAGGAAATTTGACGGAAATCCATTACAGAGTTAGAATGGCTGACAATATATAAAAACATTATCTTAAACATTTATTTCTCATTTAAAGAAAAAAGATCCATAATATAACATTTCTCCAAGTCTTTTTTACTGTCATTTTGACAATAGAGAATTGGAGCTTCTTTGAAAGATCAGCAACATAGATAGAGATTGAGAAGTCATTTGTCTAAAGATGACTGATGATTCCCTAAGAATCAGTGTATTTGATAAGGGGAAGATCATAGAGCGAAAAGAATGAAAGAATAGGTGATGCTGCTGGATCTTTATAATCTCCACTCTCACGGAGAATAATTAAGAAGTGTCGGCAAAATATAATAGAAGGGGTGATAAGAGAAATGAGAGGAGTATCTAAATGTTACACGATGATACGGAAGTGAGGTAGTAGGAAGTGAAGCCGTATTACAATGAACTAACGAGGGAGTGAACAATTTTCTGTTCTTAGTCCTTACCTACAAGGAAGAATTACACTTGGATGGTTCTTGGCCAAAGGGAACCTCAGTGAACTTCCAATTACTTATCCTAAATTCTAGAATATTCATAATGTGAAACTCGATGACTAGCATCGTCTGCGTCCTCCAGCACAAACTTTGAGGTCTCTGTGATTTTATTCCCCACCGCACTCTTTTCCTCACTTGAATCCTAGCCAAGGGCCCAGCTGAAGCCTCCTCTAATTCATGTTGTCTTCCCTAAATCCTCCAGTGGTCTCTTATGTACTCCTGATTTTCCTTTTAACCTGAACCTTTAAATTTTTGCTTGTATCCTTTGTCTTCCCAGTGAGACTGTGAGCATTTTAAGCACCAGATCCATGTGTCCTATTCCTGCTTAATTCTTTGAGCACCCTCAGACCTCAGTTACATTATTAAAAATGAGTAATTTGTAATAAATTATCTTTGAGGTACCCATCAGAACTAAAGTGCTCTGAATCTTAAATACTGCGTAGTGCCACGTATGCAATAAACCCTAAAAGAATGACATTTTACTGTATCTCTTGGAGGAAAATCAAAATGTGCTTGGTTTACCTGGTTACAGTGAATTCTTAGTAGTTTATAATCAAAGCAAGACTAATCGTTTTCCCCAATATCTGTTTTATATACTTTCTATAATGACAATACCTAGTATATTGAATACATACAAATGCTGTCTTGCTAGTTTTATAAAGTTATAACTCCTTTATTTTATCAACGCAGTCCTTTATTTGTAAATATACTGTTCACGCCATTGGCTTGTTATGCCATTGGTGCTCTGTGGGAGCCGGTATACAAAGTAGTTAAAACCATGGGCCGTGCGGTTCAGTCCAGATCCTACCACTTATTAGCAATAACGCACTGAGCTGTGGCCCTTAATCTCCCTGAGCTTCAGTTTCTTCATCTGTAAAATGGGTAATAACTACCTTCCTCTTTGGGTTGATGAGAGAATTTAGATGACATAATCCAAATAAAGAGTGGAGCACAGTGCCTGGAACTCACTAGGCGCTGGATGTGGTGATTAGTCGCTGTAATGAGGTTTTCTGTGATATAACAATGCCACAGGAGAACATTTGCAGTTTTCACAGGTTAATTTTATGGGTGGTATTTCTGTTAACTTTTAAAACCATTTACACCCACTATTTTATGTGATCTTTTGATCATAAAATAGTAGGTTCTTTTCATAGTTAGGTAGAATTGAATTGGCTAACTTCCTTGTGTTCCACTACTTATAATTTCGTAGTGACAAGGTTGGTTCAACATGGAACAAAATATCTCCTACATGGTTTTCTCTTATTATATGATGCAGGATACTGTGTCACAGAATGAATCCAGGACGCCTCTCTCTAGATCTTTAAGAATCGAATCAGAGTTAACTACCAGGCAGAGAAAAGTCATGAAATTAAAACAGATACACGGTATTCTCCAGGAAATAATTCTAAAATGAACTTTTGTAAATGAGAAAGTATCTTGTGTAGCCTTTTACTACCTCTGCCTGGCTATTCCTAGATTTTACTTAGAAAATATTATAAACTTGTAGCCTGACCACATTGTGTCCTAAACACTGAAGGCAAACCGTATTGTGGGGATTTCATTTTAACCACAGAGAAATTGTAACAAGTCCAAAACCGCAGGACCCAAGTAAGTAGTAGATCCGGGAATAGAACTGAGAAGGCTCTGATTTGTCTTCACATACTGAAACCACAAGGTTCTGCTGCCTCTGAACATATGACAGATTGTCTAGTGCTGCTAGACCATCAGTACATGACCTGTCAGGAGCAAACTGTATGAAGACACTGTCTAAAAGCCCGTGTGGAAACCAGAGAAGGAGGGGAGGAGCCATTACAAGCACCAGATGATTATCGACTGATATTCGTGGTTGGGGTAATCAGTTGCTACCACAAAGTTTGCTTCTTTGCTAAGTTTGTAAAAGTAGTCATTTCTAACCAGGGAAATGCTTTTACCCGTTCTTAAAAACATTTTAGTGATTTTGAATGAAGCTAGCTAAAGAGTTTACTAGGATGGCATCATATATATAAGGAGCATAAAAATTTTATGTTCCTTTCAAGATTTGACCCCACTCCCACATTTTACTTTTAAATTTTTGCTCCTTTTGCCTTGAGTTGGTTTCCAGAGCTGTGAAATAGTTGTTTTGAAAGATTTGTTCTGCTTTACTGTTGTTGTTTGGGGAAAAATTTTCCCAGCGTCCTCACTCTGTCAGGCATGTTCCTCTTTACTATTTTATATGGATAAAAATTCCTTGTTAGTATATTTTACTGTTTTATTTTATCACAGACTTTTTGCGGGATTATTTTCTTTCTTCCTGAAATACACCCTTCGAAAGTTCCTTTAGTTGAAGTCTTTTGGTTTTTGTTTATCTGAAGATGTCTTTGTTTCAACCCTGCTTTTAAAAAAGCATTCTTTATTTTCATTTCTTTTTTTTTATTGAGGTATAGTTGAGTCACAACCTTACTCTTGAAAGAATAGCTTTGGTAGACATACTGTTCTAGGATGACAATTATTTTCTGTTAGGCCATTGAAGCCCACTGTCTATGGCTTCTGTTGTTGCTCTTAAGTAAAACATATTTCATGATTATAGGGCACTCATGTGTCAGTCTTCGCACGCTGAGAGCTTACATTTATCACTTAATTCTGATAGCAAACTTATGCCAGTATTATTCTCATTTATTCTAGCGGAGATATAGAAGCACAGGACAGTCAAGAATACAGAATAAGTGAGAAGGACAGGATGACATCCCAGGAGTTCCGACTCTAAAGCCTGTGATCTTTGTTTTTTTTTTTTTTTTTTTTTAAGATTTTATTTATTTATTTATTTGACAGAGATAGAGACAGCCAGCGAGAGAGGGAACACAAGCAGGGGGAATGGGAGAGGAAGAAGCAGGCTCATAGCAGAGGAGCCTGATGTGGGGCTCGATCCCATAACGCCGGGATCACGCCTTGAGCCGAAGGCAGACGCTTAACCGCTGTGCCACCCAGGCGCCCCTAAAGCCTGTGTTTTAAACCATTGCCACAGCCAAGCTCATCCATAAAGAGAAAGATGAGCGATAAATATTACTAAATATTAAAGATATTTAAAAACTGTAGTAATTAAAACAGAGACTTTTTTTTCTGGATAAAGAGATCAGTACACTAATCATTACCACTGAGCTGTTATTCATGAGGCAGTCTCAGCATACTGTGCCTGTTTTCTCATATGTAAGATAATCATAGTACTATCTGCGCCGTAGAGTAGTTGTGAAGAATAAGCAAGTGTATACAGACACATGCATATTACTTAGAAGTGACAAAATATTTGTTGCCACTAGCAATAGTAGAATAAAAGAGGAAAAGCACAGAAACCAACCCTACTGTATAACAGAATATAGTATCTGGTTACAGGCGATGAGAAGAAATGATGGACTAGTGCTGGCATAGTTGGTAAATTGTCTTTTTTCTTGAAATTTTATTCCCTAGACTTCTGGGAGGTCATACTTTTCTGTGCCTTCTCCTACACTTGTGATCATTTCTTCTTTCTCCTTGGTAGCATCCTCAGCACTTAAACTTCGGTATTTCCTACAGCTCTGTCCTTGGCTACTGTATGTGGGTGTGTGTGCATCCTAATAGAATCTCAGTCATGCTCACGGTTTTAATTACCAACTATATATACTGACTCGTAAATATATAAAACAGAAATTTTGATTATCTTTTTTTAAAAAAAACTACATCAAAACAGTAAAAAAGTAATACTAGATATAGATATTATTTCCTAAATTGTTGATATCACTAGAAGAAATTTTTGATTAATATTTAAATAAATGTGGAGAAGACTGTAATAAGCATATCATCAAGGGCAGCAACTATAAATAAAAAGATAGTAAGGTCTGACTACATAAAATTTAAAATTCCTTTTGTAAAAACAAACAAACACTGTACATGATTCATGGCACAGTATACTAGAGTAGGGAAACTGTATACACATGGAGGAGACAAGTGAAGAGGGTAAGATTTAAAAGGTTTGGGAAACATTAGGGATAACCATTAGGTGTAATGGAGTGGAAGCTGACCCAGAACAAATAAGAGAAATCCCATATAGAGCAACAGGGGGAGTCTAGCCCAGGTTGCAGACCATAAATCTAGTGGCAAGGATGTTCATGGCTCTATGGCTTTCTCTGGCAATGCTTAGAATCGTGGGTTATCAGTAATGTTAATTTCTTTTGCCCTGGATAGGTTAGGTAGGTGGGTGATCGTACATATAAAGGGTCAGACAAGTAAGCTGTTCATATCAGAAATAAAAATCTGTCTAGTATACTTCAAAGCTCAAAGCCCTACAGTGTTTGGCCATTGCTGTAGAATAAAAACCAGAATCCTAGGCTAGAATTTTTGGGTTTCCTGTATACAATTCTGACCTTTTCTTTTAGTGTACCCTTACATGTATCACCACATGATAGCCAAATAGGGCTTCTTGCTATTTCTTGAAAAATGTTTTCTTTCTCAGTTTTCACCTCAATTATGTTGCTTCTAGTATTTACCTAGCTTGTAAAAACCTACATCTCTATTTTTGAAATCATAGCTATTCCTTAAAACTCAGTTCATTTATTACCTGGTCTGTGACCCCAGCCAGAAGTGATACCTGTCCTCTCAATATCTATAATTCCTTATACCAGTTTTACATTACTTTTCATTAGTTCAAAATATTTTTGTCTCTACTAAACTTTAAATTCTTTGATGGTAGGGACCATATTTTTGTCATTTTTGTATTTCACAGTGCCAACACAATGCTTTCCCTGTAATAAATATGCAGTGAATATTTGCCAAACAGACATTGTATTATGTATGTATACTAAGTAGCAAGATAGGACCTTTAAAAGAAAATGTTTTGTCTTTTCTGTAGGGTAATTTTAAAGGCTTATTATTCTATGTTATTTCATGAACCTCTTCTCACGTGAATGTTTTGTCCCATAGGTATGGGATGAATTGCCTTATTCAGTTTGAAGATTTTGCCAATATAAATGCCTTTCGTCTCCTGAAGAAATATCAAAACCAGTATTGCACATTCAATGATGATATTCAAGGTAAGCTGGGTAGGGAAGGAAGTGAACATACAACACAGGAGGGCCCAGATACTCCCATGAAGTTAAAGAATAGGTATGATGGGAACAACTGAATAGACTGGAAAGGTGAGAGATGGTAGACCATTAGTGAGGTATTCTGCTAGGATTTCCACGAAGGATTAGATCTGAGTGATGGTAAGCACCAGCGTGGAACTTTGGAGGAAGACAGCCAAAGTGAACTAAGGTGAATGCTATTGGAAATGGGATAGTCAAAGAAAAACTTTAGTGTAAGATGAGGATGATAATGTTTCTCTATTCATAGTTTGTATTGAGGACAAATATTCATTTGTGAAAATACCCTATGAACTAAAATGTACTTTACAAATACAGTTCTTATAAAATTCACTATGCTTAAAATCTGTGGTGTGACATAGCTAGATAAATATAATGTGTTTAAAAATAATGAGTCTCTACCTTTTGGGGCACACTAAAGTACTGGGTCGAATCTTTCTTTTCCCGAGATCCTTTGTGATGTTAATCACATTGTTACTTCAGTGCCGTTTTCATGACAAAGATGCTTTACATTATTTCAACTTTGTTTTCTTCCTGTTTCATTAAATTTCTTTTTGAGTATTTAAGTGAATATTTGGAGGATTTCAGGAGGGAAGTAAAGAGTCTAATTTTACAGAGCTATAGCCTTAACTTGAAGATACGTGTATAATGATACCGTGCCTTCGGTGTGGCAAACATAGATTTGGTAGACCAGGGTCTGAGTCACTACCAGTTCATTTTGCAGTGGTCTCTAAAATACGTTAGGGGAGCCTGGTTGGGTCTGTTGGTGTAGAGCATGTGACTCTTGATGTTGGGGTTGTGAGTTTGAGCCCTATGTTGGGTGTTGAGATTACTTAAAAATAAAATCTTAAAAAATAAATAAATAAAATAGCTACATAAACTATTGAACAAACTGTCCTTTCTTTAATATTCTTATCTTTTGATTTCGTGGGTCCCACAGAAGTGTCCATACAGAAGTTAAAGACCAATATTACATACTTTTGAACCATTATGGAGGATTAATAGGCATTGGAGTTCAGTTTAAGACAAAGAATGCTAAATCTAAATCATCAGACAAAATGAGCATTTTGGAATTAGGGTCAGAGCTCCCATCAACTAGGACTAAGAATTTAGAGGTCAAGGCCTGGGCTGCATCAGAATTAAAGTCGAGAGCACAGGAAATCTGAGGCAGATGCTAAGCCCAGGCCAAGATTACTACATGGGGAGTTGTCCTGGAGGATCCAGGGCAGAATACCCCCCTCCGCCCAGCAGGTCACCACAGTGGAGGCATTAAGTAATTAATTTTCCACCCCAGCTGATCTGTCCTAAAATATAATCTGCATATTTACCTACATACACATAGGAATTTAAGAGTATTACTGCCTTAGCCAACAAAAAGACAGATTTGAGAAAAATGGGCCCAATCTCTGACTAGAGAAAACTTTTGGCAAGTTAGTGGGGTTCTGATTAGAAACAACCAAACCATTTTGTGCATTTCTCCATATCAAAATAGTGTCCCTAGTGACACTTTTCCCCCATATGTTTCTGTTTTACCTTTTTAACCTTATGTTTTTACCATTTTGCCCACAATGTAATACTTTCCCCGTCGTGGGCATAGAAATTGCATTCCATTGCCAAGGAAAATAATTATGTAGCTATTACAGCCTCACCATGTAAATAAATGTTTCACACTGAACCCTTGGGGGACATTTTTCTTTTCTTTTTTTTAACAGATGCGTTATTTAAAGATAGTTTATGAAAAGTATTTGATTTTAAAAATACTTGAAATTCTGTATTAGTGATCTAAAATAATTTTAAATGATAGAGATTTTGGTCTTGGGTAAAGATTTGGACGTTAATGCATTCTAACTAAATTATTTTTAACTGGAAAAATGTGCTGGCTAAATCTATTAAGGAATTGGACATTAAATAATATAATCTGGAGACCATCAGAATTCAGCAAATTCAGATAAAAATAATAAGGCCTTATCCTCTGGTTGTTTAAAATCAATTATAAAAAGAGTTGTTCTCATAATGGCCTTTCTGGAATGGTGGCTGTTCTCTACCATGACATTGTAAATATTTTATATAGAAGTTTTAGCCATAATAAACTAGTTTGATTTAAGGATTTTTTTTTAAATAAGGTATAGCCTATTCTTACACTAAATGCTTTGATAATTGAAAAGATCAAAATCAGAAATGGTAGAACAGTCTTTCCACAAAAGAAGGGAGACCATTGGCCAGAAAACATGCTTTAAAGTTTAATACCACTAAGTTCTAAAAAGCATATAAAACAGCAAATGAGAAACGGATTTTCTCTGTCAAGCTGGCAAAGATTTTTCTTATAATCCCAGTGTTAACGATGCTGTAAGAAGATATGCACCCTTATATATCTGTGGAAGTATCAACTGGTGCAACTCTTGGGGGAGGCAGTGTGCGTCAGAAACCTTAAAAGCCTACAGCTCTTGGATCCAACAAGTCTCTTTTTAGAAATTTATCCTGAGCCAATAAAGGTGTGTAAAGCAAATGTACAATACAGTGTCGTTAACGATAGTCGCCATGCTGTACATGACATCTGCAGGACTTACTTAAAGGTTTGTACCGTTTGACAGCCTTCATGCCTTTTGCCCGCCGTGCCCCCCGGTCTGTTCTCTATATCTGTGAGTTTGTGTTTTTTTGGCTTTGGTTTTCTTTCAGATTCCACATATAAGTGAGCTCATACAGTAATTGTCTTTCTCCACCTGACTTATTTCACTTAGCGTAAAGCCCTCAAGATCCATTCCTGTTGTCACAAATATTAGGATTTCCTTCTTCTGCTGCATAATATTCCGTTGTGTGTGTGCCTGTCTGTGTATGTATCACATTTTCTTTGTTCATTCATTCATGCATGGACATTTACATTGTTTCCATGTCTTGGCAATTGTAATAATACTGCAGAGAACATGAGGGTGCAGATATATTTTCAAGAGACTGATTTCATTTCCTTTAGGTTAATACCCAGAAGAGAAATTGCTGGATCATATAGTAGTTTTGTTTTTAATTTTTTGAAGAATCTCCATACTTTTTTTCGTAGTGGCTGCAGCAGTTTACTTTTCCACTAGCAGTACACCAGGGTTCCCTTTTCTCCACATCCAAGCAACACTTGTTACTTCTTGTCTCTGGTGATAGCCATTCCAACAGACACAAGGTGTTGTCTCTTACGGTTTTGATTTGCATTTCCGTGATGATGAGTGATGTTGAGCACCTTTTCATGTACCTGTCGGCCATTTATATATCTTCTTTGGAGAAATGTCTGTTTAGATAAGGATATTTATTGTTATTAACATTATTGTTAACATTATTTATTTATTGTTAACATTCTTGAATGTTATTTTTTAAATTAATTATACTCTGATCATAAATGATCTTTTTAATTTTTTTTAATTTTTTTTTAAAGATTTTATTTATTCAACAGAGATAGAGACAGCCAGTGAGAGAGGGAACACAAGCAGGGGAAGTGGGAGAGGAAGAAGCAGGCTCATAGCGGAAGAGCCTGATGTGGGACTCGATCCCGTAACGCCGGGATCACGCCCTGAGCCAAAGGCAGATGCTTAACGGCTGTGCCACCCAGGTGCCCCATAAATGATCTTTTTTTAAAGTGTGCATATTCTTGTGATTCAAAACAAATAGTTAAAAAGCATGATATACCTAATAAAATCGACATGAGTGTTTTATTTTAAAACACATTTGGAGACACATTAAAAGACATTTAGAAGGTATGTGTCTCATTGCAGGAAACATAGGCTTTAAGCGTTAAAAGTAACTTTCCAGACTCATTGCCAGAATTAAATCCGGATGTGAAGGGTGTGCTCAATAAGGACAAGCAAGTAGAAATAAAGATGCTCTGAGTGTGTCTGATGTGTAAGAGGTGTCCCCAGCATAAGCCAAATACAGTCACTAGTAGTGTCCTATGACACAGTCCTGGTAGGGCTGTCTTCCCTGCCTTTCTTAGCTTAGAAAATTCTAAGCCAATAAGAAAAAGAGGAAAGAACCCCAAATTCTCCTAATGTCTCCACTTGTACAATAAACTTAATCCTGTTTAGTCCTGGAGTTCCCACGTGTGCCACAAATAGTGCAATGATTGTGCGCAGCCAGCTGCAAGTAGAGGCGGCATTCCTGTGGTAACAGTGGTCTGTACGAAGGGCGATGCAGGGGGGTTCTGCATCTCTGGGCTTGGTCAGAATATACTGGTTGTCCTGGGAGTCAGTCAGCATGCTAAGACCCACATCACACTCCATTTCTCATTTTGTGAAATTTTGCTTGGAGTTGGCCTCTTCCTCCACCCTCAGAACTGCCTCAGATTGACCCCTTCTTTGACAAGTGTAATGTCATCAGAAGTGTGTTCTTCCATGTCTTCCTCAGCGCAATATGCTGCCTTTCTCCCATCTTCAAGAATATCATCAAACATGGATGAACCTTTCTTTTGATGTTGTGTATTTTTGAGGGCTTCACCTCGGTGTTTTCCTGCTCCCAGAAGTCCCACACATTCTGTCTTTTCCTTTGCAGCCTCGCGCAAGGCCTCCGGGCGCCGCGTGCTGCTCTCCTTCTTGTTCACATCTTCGTAATCTCCCTGCAGTGTTCTCTGGAGGCCATAGGTAGCCTGGAAGACTGTGAATTTTCATTTTTATTCAGCTCTTTTTGGAAAATTTCAAATGCGTGCGCCTGAAACATTGTCTCTTCATCCCATAAGCCAGCATCTTTTTTCACTTCTCTGCCCTTTTCAGTTGGTAAAGAACCCATTCTCTTATCAAAGAAGCCCAGAGAGCCAGACAGGGGCAAACCTTCCTATATCCCTTTCCAGGTGACAGGTGACAGGGCTGCCCCCCCTCCCCCAGCCAGGGGAAGGGGGTTGGGCTGGGTTCAAGGAGGGCCCTGGCCACCCATTGCCCTCTCTGGAATGCAGTCTCTATTGTAATGTTATTTTTAATAGCAAAAAATGAGAACCCCTCTAATTATCCAAAAACAGAAGTTAAATAAATTATGACTTATATTATGGAATATTATAACTATACAAAATACTTTAAAATATGTTATTGACATGGTATGGTAGTCATAAGATATTTTTAAGTGACAGTATGTTAAAATAGTAGTCATGGCATGAGATATTTTTTTACAAATTAAAATTTTCTTTAGTTTGCATATATCAGAGAACAGATGTAAGAATATTCATCAGAATGTTGAAAATGATTCAACTGAGGCACTAGGATTATAAGTGATCTTTTTAGTCTTTGTTCATCTGGATTTTAACTGTTTAATGGATTTATTACAATGGGCATGTACTTATGAATAAATTTTTCAAGTGTAAAAAGATAGCACTTTTTACTGAGTTGTTGAGCCATAACACAAAAATGCCTTATCTTTAATTACTTAATACCAAAGACCTATTGTTTCCACTAGTGTTCTTTTCAAAGTAGTACTGTTATTAGTTTATGTTGTAATTATGTTGTAATTAGTTTATGCTGTCATCTCTTAGAGGAGACATTCTTCATGTCACCACTTAATTGATAACAGTTATGGGGAGGAATATTAGATCTAACTGTGTCATATAAAATAAGTTATACAGAGAAAAAAAAGAAAATAGTATTCTGATGACACTCCTTCCTCTTCTTTGTAGATTCCAAGTTAATACTCAGTTGATTTAACATTAATGTTCCAAAACACTTTATTTCATATGTAAACACATAATCACATTCCCCTGCATTTCTGCTAAGATGTCTTTACACTAGAAGACAAAAAACTATTTAGACTACTTTGTTATATTAGAATTTTTTTTTTTGTCAAATATTTATCCAAAAAAAGAGGCACACGAATTAGAATGCAGGACTATTTTGTCAAATAAGCTTTTTATTAAAGAATTTAATTGAGCAGAATTTTTCAAACATTACTTTTCTTTCCTAATAGTGAAACCAGATCAGTTAGGAAAAAGTTCATTAGAGATAGTGGATAGCTTCTTTTCCTGCGTCTTCCGCCTCTTTCTCTCTAGTGCCTTCTTCCCGTTAGCCTATATCATGCTTAAATTGCTTTAATTCTGAAGGTGATTGCCTTGACCCTTCATTCTTTCCTCCAACAGCCCTTGTCATTCTTTCTGTAAAAACATAAAAATAAAATATTTTTCTTGGCCTTGTTTCCCTCCCACTCCCATCTCCATCTCCATCTCATTCTTTCTTTTCTTATCAGTGCTCTTCCAAGGACTACTGTACACCTGCTGTCTTTGTTCTTTCTCTTTTATTTATACCTCAGCACACTGCCCTTCAGCTTCGGCTCTAGCATGTATAACTAAAGTAGGTCTCTGAAAGATCACCACAAAGGAATCACCGGATCCAGTAGTTATTTGTCATTTTCTCTCTTGATTGACCTTTCTTCCATTTGTCACTACCTCTTCCCTTGGGTTCCATGGTACCATATACTTTCTTGCTTCCCCCTCCTCTTTGTCCGTTTTTTTACTTAGCCATCTTCCCCTATATCACATTCTTCTGCCCTTATTCCTGAATGTTCATCTTCATTTGGGTTCTCTCCTTTAGCCACTCACTGAATAGTGTTATCAATCCACATGACCTAAATACAACTACAGGTTTTCAAATTCCAGATCTTGATCTTTGACCTAGATTTCCAGGCTGAGTCCAGATCTGTATATCTGACTACCTTCCCGACATTGCCCCCTGCGCAGCACACAGACCAGAAGCACAAGCTCGTAAGTTCAAAATGGAACTCCTATTTTCCTTGCAAACTTTTTCCTGATCATCCAAACAAGAAAACATATGATAATTCTTGAATTTTTCCTCACCCAGTCTGTGCATTTAATCACTAAGACCTGTTGATTTTTATCTCTTAAATATTTCTTCCCTCTCAACTTCCTTCTCTCTTGGGTTGTTGCAATATCCTCTCTCCTCAGGAATTGCAATGACCTCCTGACTTATCTACATACCACCAGCCTCCGACTCTCTAATCTGCTCCCCCCACTGCTCTCTGAATTTAAAATCTTTCAGCAGCCATCTGTTACCTGTAATAAATTATAATTATATAATTATGTAGTTTATAATTTTAGTTTTATTTACGTATATATGTGTATGTTATATATTTATATGTATGTATTTGTATGTCTATAAAACTGTATATATAATTATTAGTAATATAAAGTAGAAGGCCCTGTATGATCTTGTCCCAACTCTTGCAGCATCAGCAACACTTTAATACCTACAGTTTCATATGTATTCTGTGTTCTCTCTTCTTTTACATTTTGGGAGGCTTGGTATACATATGGAGCTTGTATTCTGGATCTTTACTCTAAGATACTTGACTGAGCCATTTCCTTAAGGAACTCTTCCTTATCAGTTTCTGGTTTTTCTTTTGTCATGTTCTTTTCTCTTATACTGCCCAGATTCCACAGAAAAGATTTTTTTCAGTCTCTCTCTTGATATTAGCTCTCTCTTTTTTTTTTTAAGGTTTTATTTATTTGAGAGAGAGAGCAAGAGCGAGCACGAGCAGGTTGAGGGGCAGAGAGAGAAGCAGACTCCCCCCTGAGCAGGGAGTCCAATGAGGGGTTCAATCCCAGAACTCTGGAATAATGACCTGAGCTGAAGGCAACCACTTAACCAACCGACTGAGCCACCCAGGCTCCCCTGATAGTAGCTTTCTGCTAGGATGAGCTTTTTGCGAGTATTCTTTGAGCCAAGTGGGGGAAGACTGGGGGTCTCCATGCTGAGTATGTAAACTTGCATTTAATCTTGTTTTCAAGTATGGCATCCTTGCACCCAATTATCCCTGATGCCTTACAGTTGTGTCTGGTGTCAGCCTCCGAGTGTGGAGGGTCAGCCGTCTGCTGGAGGTGACGAAATGGATCTAGGTTATAACTACTTCTCAACAGATTTTTGAGCAGTCTCCTGTTTTTTTGCCACTTCTTCATTCCCACCTTTCAGAGGTACTGCTTTCTCAATCCAGTTGCTTCTTAGCATTCCCCAGGGCTGGCCAAGAATTCAGCTTTTTTACATCTGCTGTCTGTTGCCATTTGCCCATCTGCCTTCTAGCTTCTAAAATTTTGTTACTATCCTCTCCTGGTTCCTTGATCTTTTTTTCTTTCTTTTTAAAATCTTCTTTCTGTTGTTTTAGTAGAGTTTACTGGAGGGAGGGAAAACTAAATTATGTGTTCAGTCCCTCATTTTGACCAGTCCTCCCTGCCTCCATGTCTTTGCACATGCTTGCCCTCTCCGAGGTGCTGGACCTCTTGCGTTAATCCTTTGATACCGTGCTCTGGTCACATGTACTCCTGATGCTGGGGCCCCTGCTTCAACAAAGTTACTCCTGCTCCCCTTGCTTCTACTTCCGTCTGATCTACTTAGTAGCACGTGAAGATTATCATTATTTGATTACGTATCAGTCTCCTTTGCTAGTGATATATAGTAATTCTAATCAGATTTAACAAATCACTGCATTAGTAGAGGTCATTCTTTGATCAGTGTTAAATTTTAAGTACTCCAAAAGTCATAGTACAAAGATAAATTTCAGTCTGTCTTTGTCTGCTTTACTAAAAGTTTAGTTTTCAGTCTTGAAACAGAAGTTATTTTGGAACAATTTATTGTGGAAATTCACATTTTTATGAAATATTATCTTCCCACATTTATTCCCTTGACTGCAGTGAAATTTAAATCAAAGTAGTACCAGGAAGTAGGACTAGGACATGTGCAAGAATCATGCTCAAATTAACTTCTTGGTAGTGCTAAAAGTATCTGTTTTATTTTCATTAATTAATTCTATGAAGAGAAGTTTAGATGTTTCATCATGTCCTCATGCGATGTTATGGAATATATGTTTAAATAGAAGGCTCTGACATCCAATGTACACAGAGATTTATTTTCTCTTATTTGAGGTAATATGTACAGACTTAAAACATCTTGGCTTTTAATACAGAATGATCCAGCATAACCATATAAAAGTGTCACCACATTATAGTTTGGATCTCCTGAAATATTTTATTCTATCTGTTCTTAAATGCCCAGGTCTGTTTAAAATCAAAATGATAATACAAATACAGTGATTGCTGATAATACTTCAACTTTGATTCTTCAGCTGGTTAAATCTTGTGGTTCTGGTAGAGTCTATAGAGACCCTTAAGATGATAGAATCTCAGGGTTAGAAGGGAGCTTAGAGTCCCTCAAATCCAAACTTGAGGTCAGTCTGCTTCAAAAAGCCTGAGATTGAGATAGCTTGAGCAACTATTAGTGGATAACTACTTATCTGGTGACTGGATCCTTATACTTCTCTAAAATATCTTTTCTTCTATTTAACAGCTCTTGTGAGTCCATCTTGATGTAGGAGACAAACCATTCTGATCCTGTTGTGATGTCTTTTCTACAGAGATCAGCCGTAGTTTTACATAGGCTCTCATTTTACTTTATTATTATTTTTTGAGTATAGTTGACATACACTGTCATGCGTCAGGTGTACAGCATAGTGATTCAATAACTATATGTTATGCTGTGCTCACCGCAAGTGTAGCTGCCATCTGTCACCATACAACACTGTTACATTACCATTGACTGTTTTTCTTACGCTATGCCTTTTATCCCCGTGACTTTTTCATTTTACAACTGGAAGCTGCCCTTCCCCCATTTTGCCTGTCCTCCCTCTCTGGCAACCATTAGTTTGTTCATTCTCTGTATTTATAGATCTGATTCTGCTTTTTGTTTGTTTATTCATTTGTTTTTTAAATGCCACACAGAAGTAATTTGTCTTTGTCTGGCTTTCTTCACTTAGCCTAATATCTTCTAGGTCTATATGTGTTGTCACAAATGGCAAGATCTCATTATGGCTGTATAATACTCCAGTGTGTGTGTGTGTGTGTGTGTGTGTGTGTACACCACATCTTTATCCATTCACCTATCAGTGGACACATGAGCTGCTTCCATATCTTGGTTATTTGTAAATAATGCTGCAGTAAACATAAGGGTACGTATATCTTTTTGAATTAGTTTTTTTATTTGTTTGCAGATACATCTGATAAGGGGTTAATATCCAAAATATGTAAAGAACTTATACAACTCAATACCAAAAAACAAATAATCTGATTAAAAATAGGCAGAGGACCTGAATAGACATTTTTGCAAAGAAGACATCCAGGTGGCCAACAGACACATGAAAAGATGTTCCACGTCACTCGTCATCAGGGAGACGCAAATCAAAGCCACAATAAGACATATCCTTATACCAGTCAGGATGGCTAAAATAAAAAAGACAAGAAATAGCAAGTGTTGGCAAGTATGTGAAGAAAAAGGAACCCTTGGACCCTGTTGCTGGGAATGCAAATTGGTGCAGTCATTGTGGAAAACATTATAGAAATTCCCCCCAAAACCAAAAATATAAATACCATATAATCCAGTAATTCCATTGCTAGGTATTTCCCCAAAGAAAACAGGTTTTCATTTTAAATAATGTATAGAAGACTAGCCTCTACATAATGTATGACTTTCCACAGTTCATACTTTGTTAATAACGGTGGCTCAAAATTACAAGCATTTTATTTTCATGTTTTACATTGTTTCTAAATAAAAAACATGCAAGTGACACACAGGTCTTCAGTAATTACTGTGATCTTATTTATGACTACCAAATTCTACAAGACAGAAACAAAGAACCCAAAGATTGAACAGAACAGACATACTGTTGGTAAAATGCTTAATTCATCTTTGGTACTTGGCGTATATAACACTTCATCATTGTGTCATTCATCAAACCTTTTCTAAGTCCTTTTTTTTTAAACCAAATGTGGGTGTTTAAAGTTTAAGTGAGCTTTGCTGCTTGGTGAGTGATCTAGGAACCATTATAGGTAGAGTGTTATTTAGAGGAGTAAAATGTAAATACAGCTGGGAAGTACTGCAGGAGGGTCCAAAGTTTTATTTCAGACATGAGCCAATAAAGAAGTTGAGCTATGCAATTAACGTTTAAAAGCAAGAAAACTGCTGTGTGATCTGTGAAAGCTTATATGTCAAAGTAGTCAAAGTAGAACTGGTGAAGTTTCTGTGACCTTGGGGCAGGATGAGAACAACTCAGTCTTCATCCTAGATAAATTTTACATTAATTTTGTGCACCTTTGGGATCCACCAATGATTATTATAGGTAGGAAGCCAATTGGAGGACATATAACATCAGATTTTAATTGCTATTAACTGTCAGTTTTTCAAATTGAAGATTAAAAGATTAAATTCCAAATGTGTTGAAACATCATTCCCACCACCACCATTATCAGCAAGCACTTACTGTGCACTTACTTTGTGTAGACGGCATCAGGAATAGGTTTCAGAGTCCCTAGAGTAGTTAGGTGGAAGAATCTAATAGCACTTAGTACTCTTTTATCTCACACCGTACAACTGTTTTACAGATGAGGAAACTGATATACAAAATAATTTCTCTAGGGGTGGCTGGGTCGCTCAGTCGGTTAAGCATCTGCCTTTGGGCTCAGGTCATGTTCCTGGGGTCCTAGGATTGAGCCCTGGTGGTCAGTGGGGGTCTCTACTCAGCGAGGAGTCTGTTTCTCCCTCTCGCACTGCCCCTCCCCCTGCTTGTGCTCTCTCCCTCTCATTCCCTGTCTCTCAAATAAATGAATTAAAAAAAAACCCAAAACAAAAAGCCAAAATAATTTCTCTAAATTCATCCAGCTAGTAAACAGGTTGAGCTGGAATCCATATAAGAATCCAAACCCCATGCTCTTATTCATCAAATCACCACATTAAGTCACAGAATCTTTCTGAAAGTTAGCAAGAATACTAGTGAGTTGCTGTCCTAAAATGTTGACGTCAGTAGCCTGAGAATTTCACCTCATTTATAAACATGGGGTCAGACAACCACAGGTTCCCTTTCTGTACCAGTTACCCTGTTG
Source organism: Ursus arctos (assembly GCF_023065955.2). Classification (NCBI taxonomy): domain Eukaryota; kingdom Metazoa; phylum Chordata; class Mammalia; order Carnivora; family Ursidae; genus Ursus; species Ursus arctos. Next base: position 35,397,637 of record NW_026622974.1, on the reverse strand, counting down.
TGCGATGAGCTCAAGATGTGAATGAAGACTCCAGGCTTCAGATTTAGCGTGTATTTGAGGATCACTCAAGCCTCTCTCGTATTTGTTTCAGGAACAGCATCTGTGGCAGTGGCGGGCGTCCTTGCGGCTCTTCGAATAACCAAGAACAAACTGTCTGATCAAACAATACTCTTTCAAGGAGCTGGAGAGGTACCTGCCTTATACAGTGCTTACATTCCCTTAAATTAATGAACAGAGTTTATTATTCATTAATTTGAAGTTCGAGGTATTCTTTCAAATTTTTACTATATTGCAGCTATAGGTTTTATTGAAAGGTTCCCCAGTTAAGTATTGAGTCATATTCATTTGTCATAAGAGACTTGAGTGTAGAGGTATAGCGATCCTTCTCACAATCTTAAATTTCTAGAGATTATCAGATGGTGGCGTGGGTTCTTGTTTCGCATGTTTTGCGGGAACAAAAAGTTTACATTGTGTGATGATGTATAAAAGCCTCTAAGTATTTAAGCTATTATATCTGATGCTTTTAGTATCCTCCAGAGGCACATATGAAAGTTTTCTTAATTTGACTCACCAGTCAGTGTGCACATATATAACTATATACAAGTTTTTAAGAAAAAAATATTTGAACTGGAGACTTGTCCTGCATTATAACTGTTCACATGCAAAAGAACCAAAACATTTACAATTGCTGGAAGGAGATGGCAGTGAGACAAAAGTGGGCTTTTTTCTGTTCTCTTTTGCTATGAGTTAATCATTTGAAAGAGGAAGACTAGACTCCAGTGATAATTCATCGCCCAAAATAGAAATTAAAATGTCAATTGAGTTTGAGCTTCTTGTGAGAAAACTGCCCAAATCTGTTTAGAATTATACAATGTAATGAATGGAGAAGTACTTTTTGGCCATATGTATTTTTAAGAAGCTTTAAATTTTCAAATTGAACATGATTATGAATAAATATATTACACTGGTAGAAATTGTGTATATTGTGTTGGTTTTGATTTTACTTGTTCTTAAAATGAAACAGGCAAAGCTAAAGCTTAAATGCCAAGATGTAAACATGTCAGAGTATTCAGAATGTAAATCTCAAGTTCATTTTCACGTCAAAATAAAAAGCAAGGCTTAATTATATCTTATTAAAATTTGAGGTTTTTATTTGTACGGCTGTTACATGCTGTACTTAATTTTAGTCAACTTCTTTTGAGTTCAAATTCTTTGAATTTCCAAAGGGTTTTGATGAATGGTACAGGCCAGTTCTCGACTCAGCAGGGCAGAGGTATTCATGGTTGGATGATTCAAAACTGGCACTTGCTTGTCCCTGAAAAGGTTTTGGGCATTCACAGATTATCACAAAATTTATCAAATACCAAAGAAGTTGATTCCTTTAATCTTGCAAGAGATTTCACAGTACTTTCTTTGTCCAAATTAATAGAGTAAATAAGTGCTTGGGGACAGAGATTGTATGTGTTTTATTCTATTGCCTAATTGGTCAAGTTCCCATCCAAATGACCAGGCTTCATTCTTCAAATTCAATGAGCGGAGCTGGCGCCCAACAATAAACAATGCAGTCCAATAAGCAGGCTGACCAGGTCATTCTTTTAAGCTCAATATTTTCTTGTTGGAGCAAATCTTAATTGCGTTAACAGGATTAAAGATGATGACAATCAAGGGTATATCACTGGTTTATCTGTAGCCATAGAGCAAGCCACATAATAGTGGTTCTGTTGTGATGACAAGAGTAAATAATTGTCCTTTAGCTTACCCCAAATGTGACAAAAATACTTGGCTCCCAGTATAAATGAATGAATGTAAGTGTTTCTGTCAGTAGAGCCATTCTGTTCTTTCTTATTAACAAAGATAAAATGGAGTGAAACGTTACTCTTGATAAGTTATAATGTGGAGCAACTTTTTAAAGTTTTGTTTTCCTAACGTCCTTCTCAGGCTGCCTTAGGGATTGCACACCTGATTGTTATGGCCATGGAAAAAGAAGGTTTACCAAAAGAGAAGGCCGTGAAAAAGATATGGTTGGTCGACTCAAAAGGATTAATAGTTAAGGTAAGAATTTGTCATTTTCAACTGAATAAAAATTAATGTGCCATTCTGGATGCCCATCTCAAAGATTACTACTACTTCCCCTCACCCTACCCCCGACACTGTGTTAAAAGAGTAGCCATTATACATGAATGCCCACGTCGTACAATAATACTGATACTCTTCTCGTAAAGAAGCCTGGCGTGGCTACAGAATCGGCCTGTGAAGTATGGAGGCTCCTTGCAACTCTACAGGTTGTCCGTGCATTTGAATTACTTCCCAGAGGAGGCAGTTTGACGTTGATACAGCTGAAACACCTAGGTATAGCTCCTTTTATTAAGGGCTAGCTGTCAAATTGCACACTAGCTAGGAAAAATAACAATTTTCTCTCGATTAAATTCTTGAGGGTTTGAGTGGGAATTCTGAGAAGTGCTTTAATAAATGGGCTGTTTCAATGTTAACTACAAGGTTGTTTCCCCAGCTCTAATAGAGATAGCAAGACCTAGTTTGTAGATTATTGTGAGAACCAAATAAGACAAGTAGGTTGACAATGTTGCTACATAGTTATAAGGCATTAATATTACTTCTACCATCTGTATACATTAAGCACTCTTCCGTAAACTGCCAGAAAAAAATACTTGTAAATTTCCTTTCTACATGAAGATGAATTTTTATAATAACCAGTGATAAGCATAGACTTCAGGAATTTAATATAAAAACAAATGTGAAGGTGTACAAATTTTCTGGAAAACTAACTTATGTGTATCCAAAGCCTTTAAAATTTTATGCTTCTGGGATGGCTGGGTGGCTCAGTTGGTTAAGCATCGGCTTTCGGCTTAGGTCGTTATCCCAGGGTCCTGGGATCGAGTCCCGCATCAAGCTCCTTGCTCAGAGGGGAGCCTGCTTCCCCGTCTGCCTGCTACTCCCCCTGCTTGTGATCGTTTGCTCTTGCTCTCTCTCTCTGACAAATAAGTAAATAAAAATCTTATAATAAATAAGTAAGTAAATAAATAAATAAATAAAATTTTATGCTTCTGATCCAATAGTTTCCATCGTAAGAATATATCTTATAAAGATGTATACAATGTTTTATGTTTTTTTCTTTTCTTTAAGTTTTTATTTAAATTCTAGTTAGTTAACATACACTGTAATATTAGTTTCAGGTGTACAATGCAGTGATTGAACACTTACATATACACCTGGTGCTTGTCACAAGTGCACTTCTGAATCCCCATCACCCATTTCACCCATCCCCCACCCACTTCACCTCTGGTAACCATCAGTTCTCTATAGTCAAGAGTCTCTTTCTTGGTTTGCGCCTCTCTCTCTCCCTTTTTTTTTTCCCTTTGCTCATTTGTGTTGTTTCTTAAATTCCACGCAGGAGTGAAATCATATGGTACTTGTCTTTCTCTGACTGATTTATTTCACTTAGCATAAAACTCTTTAGCTCCATCCATGTTGTTGCAAATGGCAGGATTTCATTCTTTTTTATGGCTAAGTTATATCCATTATATATACATTATATATGTATACACACACACACGCACACAGATGCCACATCTTCTTTTACCCATTTGTCAGTCAGCGGACAGTTGGGCTGTTTCCATAATTTGGCTATTGTCGTTAATGCTTCTGTAAACATCAGGGTGCATTTATCCCTTCAAATTAGTATTTTTGTATTCTTTGGGTAAATATCTACTAGTGCAATTGCTAGATCATGGGGTAGTTCTATTTTTAACTTTTTGAGGAAATTCCATAGTGTTTTCCTCAGTGGCTGCGCCAGTTTGCATTCCCAGCAAAAGTGCAACAGTATCCCCTTTTCTCCACATCCTCGCCAACACCTGTTGTTTCTTGTGTTGTTGTCTTTAGCCATCCTGACAGATATGAGGTGCTATCTCATTGTGGTTTTGATTTGTATTTCCCTGAGGATGAGTGATACTGAGCATCTTTTCATTTGTCTGTTGGCCCATCTGTATGTCTTCTTTGAAAAAATGCCTATTCATGTCCTCTGCTTATTTTTAAATTGGATTATTCATTTTTTGGGTGTTGAGTTTTATAAGTTCTTTATGTATTTTGGATACTAACCCTTTATTGGATATGCCATTTTCAAATATCTTTCCTATTTTCTTGCCTTTTAGTTTTGTTTATATCCTTTGCTGTGCAGAAGCTTTTTATTTTGTTGTAGTCCCAGTTGTTCATTATTGCTTTTGTTTCCCTTGCCTCAGGAGACATACCTAATAAGAGGTTGCTATGGTCAGTGTCAGAGAAGTTACTACCTATGTTCTCCCCAAGGATTTTAATGGTTTCCTATCTCACATTTAGGTCTGTAATCCATTTTGAATTTATTTTTGTGTATGGTGTAAGGAAGTGGTCCAGTTTCATTCTTTTGCATGTTGCTGTCCAGTTTTCCCATCACTATTTGTTGAAGAGACTCTTTTTCCCATTGGATATTCTTTCCTACTTTATTGAAGATTGACAACAAACTATTCTGTTCCATTGATCTATGTATCTGTTTTTGTGCCGGTCACAGTGTTTTCTGTTTAAGGATGCTACCACAGCATTACTTAGAATAGTGCTGTTTTATCATGCAGCCATTATAATAGTAATACGCTGTCTTCTGCTATCTTAGCTGAAGAAAAAAAAAAATAATATGTTGTGTTTACCTAAATTAAAGGATGGTTGTGAAATAATTGTGGAGTAGCCAAATGAATAGCGCATACAGTCTTAAGGTTTTTTTTAAAGAACGATAACATTAAAAGATTAGCAATGTAATGTTAGATGTAAAAAGGAAAACACCATGTTATATGTTACTATTTTATTTTAAAAATTGAGTTGCATGGTTGCCTGGGTGACTCAGTTGGTTAAGCAGCTCTCGATTTCAGCTTGGGTCGTGATCTCGGGGCCATGGGATTGAGCCCTGTGTTGGGCTCCGTGCTCAGTGGGGGGTCTGCTTCAGATTCTCTCTCCCCCTCTCCTTCTGCCCCTTCCCCACCCCTGCTTGCACACATGCACACTCTCTCTCAAATAAATAAATAAATCTAAAAAACATTGAGTTACATTAAAATTACAGAAGTAAATGTATAAAATATGTATTAGCTTAAAACATATTATTTTTAATGCCTTTCTCTATATTCCAAATTCTCCTTAGCAATGTGTTCTTTTAAAGCTATAAAATTTTTTTGATTAATATAGACAAATTTTGCCTTAAATAAAGAGTATATGCATAACTTTTTGTGGCAAATGAGTATCTATAAGGAAGTAAAACAAGACAGGAAGTACTTTTACAATATCTCCTGAGAATCAAATAATAATCATTTTATTAATTGTATTAACTTGAAATGTAATTTTTTATAATATATAAGAAAGCATAAAATTTAAAGTTTTTTGGCCTAAAAACTGCTATTGCTTGGAATAATCAGCATAAATAGAAAAAGTTGTACTTTGTGGCCACTCATATTATGGTCATGAAATGATTTTTACTGAATGAAATTGCATCTGGGTCAGGCATTGTACTAGGCTTTGGAACTCAGTGAATCCCTTGATATCAGGAGGCTCACAGACTAGTGGGAAAAACTCAAACAAGCCAAAAGTTATGTCTCTACATGAAAATGTTATAGAAATATGTCCTTGTTGCCAGGGGTACCCTAGAAATGATGTTCCCAGCTGCACCGACGAGAATAATGGGAATGCCGAGGAGGGTTCCTAGAAAAGGTGTCTCTTCACCTCAGTTTGAAAGGAAGAGTTAGGAGTTTATCTGGAGTCTCCATGGACATCTTAAATGTCTCCTATGTGAAAGTGAGACAAGGGAAGTATCATGGAAAGTTCACTAGGAGAGCTTGGCTGGACCTGTGGATCATGTCTTTCATCTCTGTGTGTCTTCAAAGCCCTACATAGTGTCTAGCACATAACTGACAATAAGTATTTTGTTAATAAATGAATTGATTGATGAGTGGTCTTCCGGGCAGAAGAACAGCATTTGCAAAAGAAGATATTTCACTATAAGAGGCATTTAGGGATTAGATTTGAAAGGAAGCAGAAGGCTCTTCTAAACCCTGATAATGAGCAGTTGAAGAAACTTATGCAGAGGAGGTTCGTGTCTTGTCACTCTAGGATTGTGGAGGGCAGATTGAAATGAGGTGAAACTCAGTAAAGGAAACTAGTTACAAAGCTGTTGTAGTAATACAGATAAAATTAATTGGTACCTGAAAGAAAGCAGTGATTATGGGGGGTGAGTGAAAGACATTTGATTCAGTAGATATTTAGCAAATAGGATTGACATACTTAGTAACCACTAAATATGGAAGGAGGGGTAGGGTAGAGTACAGGCAGGACTCTGGCAGGACTCTGTCTGGATAAATGATGTGGCCATTACTGCGGAAAAGGAATAACGAACATACCAAGTTTAAGAGAAAGATAACGCGATCCACTTTGGAAATAGCAAGTTTAAGGCACCTTTGCACATCTCATGGAGATGACCCCTTGGCAATCAGAGGTACAAGAGTGACGCTCAGGATAAAGGTCTGGGCTTCTGGAGATAGAGATTTCGGGAATATCTGCATGCAAAAAGTTGGAGCCATGGAAAAAGCCATACAAATTGTGTCATATTTAGGGATGTATTACAATACATGCAAATATCTAAAAAAAAAAAGTGGAAGTCTGTGACTGTGGATTACTTTTATGATTTCTAATGACATTTTTATGTGAAATATATATAAAAATATACAGATTTTAGCATCTCAAATAATTTTAGTGTACACTTACTGAACTGAGACTCCAAATTCCATGGATTACAATGCTTGGAATAATTGTGAAGTTTGTTGCCTAGACCTAATCAGTCACTCTTACCTCATGTCTTTTACTTGCCAAAATAAAGAACTGCATCAATGCTGCTTGCCAAGATAAAGTTACATTTTAAAAGGTCGTTATATGTTTAACAGCTTGTGTGCTATTTAATATAAAAGAAGCATGAAGCTTCAATTAACTACTTTCTCCTTCAAGTTTTTCAAAAGTTAAAATTATGTTGATTTTTGTTGCAGAACTAATAAATCTGAGGATAACTAGTAAATTAATATACTCTTGCTTTCAAATTTACATGATTTTTGTTTGTTGTCCTTTATCCTTAGTACTTTCACAACCTCTCCTGAAAATCAATAAGACTTATTTTATTAATTTTATTAACCTGTCATGTAATTGTTTATAATACAGAAAAATATACCAAACTCCTTCACTTTTTAAGACATAAAACCAAAAACTAAAAAGTGTACTGTGTGGTTGCCTTGTTTATGGAGTTACATCATCCGACCAGATGATACTTGTTCTGACAGTGAAATGACATCGGCCGCCCGCTAGGAGGGCCCTGTTTGTAGATGTAGAGAGGGGCCCAATTCAACTCTGATAAACTGAGGACCTGACAGCAGAACCGGGCCAGTGCAATGGGCCAAACGTCCAAGCGGGCATGGATTCCAGGAGGCAAAGAAAGCACTTGAGGGAGAGGTCTTCTAGTGCCTGTGTGTAGGAAGAAATAAATATTTATCATAACAATCCGTAGTTAATTTTTTATACCTGTCCTGCGTCATGAAATGCTAACCCCAAATCTCGATGGTCTTTACCACCTATCCTCTCCACCCGCACCAGAGCGTCTGTGCTTTTGAAAAAGGTGGTCATTCAGTATGGTTAGCTGTATCTTCTGTCCTCTTGTAAGAATCAGCACAAAATAAGGGGGTAGGGGAGATTGAAGAAATAAGAGCGCTCAAAAGAAATTCTCAGCTATTCATAATACATTTGGTGTAATTAAAGACTAAAAAAAAAAAAAGAAGAAGAAACACAGGATTTGGGATTTCTACAATAAGAAATGCCCATGTGCACTTTGCCAAAAGAAGGCAAAAAGCATTTCGGTGAGGGATCCTGGAAAGGGGAATGAACAGAAAAGAAATCTTCTATATCCATATCCAACTGATAAGAATAGTGTAAAGAATATGGATTCCAAATCAGATTTTGAAAGAAGAAGGAAAATGATCCATTGGTGTAGAAAATAGAAGTCTAAAGGTGCAGGTGGTCGCCTTCGTGTTGCCAGATCGAGAGGTCACATTCCAGTAGTTTATTCTTCTAAGCCAGATCTTCACATCGATGTCGAAAATGGTATAGAAATTACATGAGAGACCTTAATCTTTGTCTGTTGGTTCTTCTCTTTTTGGCAAGTAGAGGCTTTCAGTAGCGCTATTACTACATTGCATGATTCCCGGCCTTCCTAAGTCACCAGCAAGAATCAAGCCTTTGGGGGAGAGGCCGTGGGCCATTTGGGTTTCTTACTGGCTTCGGTTGGCTGGGGGCTGCCAGTGCTGTTGCTGTGATTAAGAAGGTAAAGTGTTCATGCTGAAAGCATACATCTTTGCCTTTCACACAATGTTTACCCATCTTTTTTGTGATTTGCTTCTCATTCCAGGAAATTTAGGGGATTTAAACCGCATTAAATATTTTTTATTATATCTAAAGTTGTCAGTCAAAAAAAGCAGTACTAGAAATCTGTGATTAATAATTTGTTATTCCACAGCTTTTCTTCTTTAGCAAAAGAAAAATCATTTTATACATTTTTGAAAACATATCACTTATCTTTTTCAAAGGCACCTTGTAGAAATCTGATAAATCATTTGGTGCAGTGATTCTTAAAACTGGTAATCATCTTAGTCACCTGGGAGACTTTAAAAAAGACATGCACAGATTCCAGAGCCTCCTCCTGGACTTGAATTAGAATATCTGAAAGCAGGGCTCAGGAATCTGTCTCTCCTGAGGTGAGTCTGGTGCTCAGCTTGAAAAATTCAGATCTGGCTCACTCTCATCACATTGTCATCATCATGAATCCAAACTGTTTCTGTAGATGGAGAAATCAACATCCACGGGGGTCTCAAAGGACATGCCCCAGGTCATGAGTGAAGGGAAGATCCTGGGGACTGCGGTCCTGAGCCTTAGTCCCATGTTCTGTCTCCACCATTTGTAGATGGCATTTTCTGTGTCTCACCCAGGACCTTTTATTTACTTTTCTCAATATCATGAGAAGTTTTCGGGAGTAATGTAAATTTATTTGCAGTTGGGTATTAGAATGCGTTCTGCTACTAGTGATTTATTCATGTCCCTAGCCAGCAAGATTTATCACAAATTAATGGTATATGGACAGCAATCAAGAATTGTGTGGACAACATTGTGAAATACATTTACAATTTTATTTTATTTTTTTAAGATTTTATTTATTTGATAGAATGAGAGAGAGGGAGAGAGCGCACAAGCAGGGGGAGCCGCAGACAGAGGGAGAGGGAGAAGCAGACTCCTTGCTGAGCAGGGAGCCCGATGTGGGACTCAGTCCCAGGACCCGGAGATCATGCCCTGAAACGAAGGCAGACACTTACCCGACTGAGCCACCCAGGCACCCCTACATTTAAAATTTTTTAAAAATTTGGGGCGCCTGGGTGGCTCAGTCGTTAAGTGTCTGCCTTCGGCTCAGGGCGTGATCCCAGGGTCCTGGGATCGAGCCCCACGTCAGGCTCCTCCGCTATGAGCCTGCTTCTTCCTCTCTCACTCCCCCTGCTTGTGTTCCCTCTCTCGCTGGCTATCTCTATCTCTGTCAAATAAATAAATAAAATCTTTAAAAAAAATTTTTTTTTGTTTAATTTACAGTTTTGGATAGTCTGAGACACGGCTCTCAGGAAAATACTTTGAAACATTGAATCAAGAAAATGGGGGTCCCGTCTATCACTTTCAGATTACTCAGCATCTTCTAAACTCCGCTTACATCGTGGATTTGCAGCTCCACGTTCAGTATAAGCAGACTAGACCCCCTTCTTTTGTTTGCGTTCTGCAGCAGCACAATTCATGCTGTACCAGGTTGAATTCAGTTATTTCAGCTGCTAAGAAAATCGTTTCTAAGACTTTTATGCTCATTTTATTTTCTCCCATGGGAGCCTCCTTCTTACCTTGGTGAACTAATGAAACTGAATAGATTTCCATTTTTATGGCCATCACGTGTGAATTTATTTTAAACTGTATACCAGAAGCAGCTTGGGTGTATTTGCCTTGTCCTGTAGTTTGTCCATAGTGGGATGGTCAAGAACTGGTTGTTCCCTCAGACTGGGAACACCAGATGCTTCCAGCAGGCCTTCACCATGAGCTCCTGATTCTTCTACTTCCTGCTTTGGGCCAGGCTGACTTCCATGGATTGTGTGGAATCTTACTGTTTGGCAAGCCTCAGCACTTTTTAAAATAAAGCAGTGGCGTATTTTCCTCCTTTTTCGTATTTCCTATTCCTATTCTGTTGATAATTCTGAAAACCTTATATACAGCATCCTTTCTGTGGGGTTTCTCCTTTCTACCTGAAGTAAACCACAGGTAAAGACTGATCGTGTTTTACTGCTACTAAAGAAGAAAACATGATACCAGACTGCAGTAACACAACATTTAAAGCCAGATCTAGGAAGTGGGGTCCTCCTTGACCATATTCAGCATTGGTTATTGCTTTGATGGGATGCAGTTCTCGGCTCTGTGGTATATGACGCGGAACAAGAGCATCTGAGAGTTCAGGTGAGCCACTAACCGATGATAGGAGAGAGACGGGTTCTAGTCGGAAAACAGATAAAAACATCGGGGTTCCGCACCTGGGAAAGGAGACAGTGTGATTCAGTATCTGTTTTCAGATACACAAAATATTACTTTTTAAAAGATTTTATTTATTTATTTGGGGGGGGGGAGAAAGAGTGCGAGCAGGGGGAGGAGCAAAGGGAAAGGGACAAGCAGACTCCATGCTCAGTGCCGGAGTTCAGTGCTGGGCTCGATCTCAGGACCCTGAGATCATGACCAAAGCCCAAACCAAGAGTCAGATGCTTAACCAAGTGAGCCACCCAGGCGCCCCCCAACACAAAAGATTATTTAAGGCAATGATACAAAATTGAACAAAAAGAAATTGTATTTAAATTGCAGTGACCAGGAATTTGGGAATAAAAACAACTGTCTAAGTATAGAGAAATGGTAGAATTTACATTGGTATGAATCTTTAAAAATGTATGGACAATTTCTTGGTTTTGATGTTTTGGTCATTGGCCTTCCCAGAAGATAAGAGTTTGTCAAGGCAGTTTCCTCCTGATGGTGTGTGTGCCATTTTCAGATATGAAATGAAGAAATTACTAGCCTAAAGGTATGGATTGGTTAGATTTTAGGTTAAATTGCTGTACAAGGCGACCCCAAAATATGGTAACGTAAGCAAGTTAAAATTTATTTTTTGTCATCTTATAGTTTAGAGGTAGGCAGAAGAGAGGCATCTGTGTATCCATCATCTGTCCCTGGGTACAGAGAAGCTTTCCAGTGCTTACTGTCCCAGCCAGCTGGGAAGAGAGGGTGGGGAATGGATGGGAGGCGGGGGGGTGGCTGTGTCAGAAGTTGCACACGTCACTTCCACTCCATCCTTTTGACCAGAGATAGTCTCATGCCACTCTGGGCTTCAAGGAGTCTAAGAAATAGTCTCCACCTGGGTAGCCATGTGATTGGCTAAACCTGAGAAATCTTAGTATTAAAAAGGGTGAATGAAAAAAAGTTGTTGTTTTTTTTTTTAAGGAAAGATTATACACCCCAAAACTTAAGATTTCATATTGTGTTTTCACAATAATATAATTTAAAAAACCCAGGAGAACGCAAGGTGTCTACCTGGCTCAGTCAGAATAGCATGCAACTCTTGATCTTGGGGTTGTGAATTTGAGCCCCACACTAGGTAGAGATTACAAAAATAAAACTTAAAAAAGAATTAGAAAAGGAGAGCATGAATATTGGTGGACAATTAGAATTCTCTACCATAGCATGAAAAGGGTTTCAGGATTTGGATATAAAATTATTATGGCATTTTCAGGGGGTGCCCGGCTGGCTCAGTCGGTAGAGCATGTGACTTTTGATCTTGGGGTTACAAATTCGAGCCCCATGTTGGATGTAGAGATTACTTAAAAATAAAATCTTAAAAAAAATAAAAGTAATATGACATTTTCAGATACTATAGTAAATTCATTGAATTATATTTGCATGATACTTACAGTTTGTCAGTGGAAAACCAAAAGACCAGTAGGCAAACCCTGTGATACATTGTCTTCTCTAAGAGTCACGCGTTTTCTCAGCAGCTCTCAAGATTACACAACATTGTGTTGGGGTGACTCTAGCCAGTTTGGAGTAGTTTGAATAATTATCCTGAGATCTTTTCCTGTTGGAGAACATAGCACACGTTAAAGTTCCCTTGTCCATAAAAACATTCCGAAATGCAAATCTCTAAACCTTAGAAGAAGTAGACACATGGGGCACTTGGGTGTCTCCGTCCGTTAAGCGTCTGCCTTCAGCTCAGGTCATGATCCCAGGACCTTGGGATCGAGTCCCACGTTGCACTCCCTGCTCAGCAGGGAGCCTGTTTTTCCCTCTCCCCCCTGTTCATGTGCTCTCTCTCTCAAATAAATAAATAAAATCTTTAAGAAAAACAAAAGAAGAAGCAGACACAGGGCTGAATGTTCAGGAATAGTTGCAGTGCATGTCTGCATTAGCAAGGGAACTGGGTAACTGTGGGCTGGAGAATCAGGGTCTCAGCCACAAACAGGAAAGCTGCCAAATATGGTGGCACCACCACCACCATCACTTAGGCCTCCCCTGTGGGTGGTGGGCTAGACACTAGAGACCCCTGCTTTTGCCTGAAAACCAACAAGCACTGCCACAGCTTCGAGAAGAGCCATCTGGCCACTGCTTCGTGACGTGCATTTTCTCCCTCAAGGTCCTATGAAGGTACCTCAGCTTGGTGACCGCTGTGTTGAAAGTAGCAGGTCTGGTTTAGCCCTTCAGCCTCAAGTGTACAGGGACCATGCGAGAAGCAGTTTGGAGTTCTCTAGCGTTTACCATATAGAGCCTTGGGTAGGTGTTAGTCTAACTTCTTGCCTTATACTTGAAATTGAGTATATACATTTCTGGGAAGGAGCAACAAGCCAAAACTATGTCGTGTTTAGTTTAGAATGTTGGAAGCTAAAAGTTATTATTCCCAGGAAATATGTCTCCCCAAGCTGCAACTTTATTTAGTACCTGTCCTAGAAATTTCATTGTTGTGAGAACAAAAATAGTCATGAATTTTAGCTTATACTACATCCAGAAATAGTTCAGAAATAATTTAAATACTCTAACTCTCAAACAGTTCCAAGTTCTTATTCCTATCCAAGACCAGAATTTTTCATTCTTTTCCAATAATGCATGATTTTTTTTTTTTTTTTGCCAAATAACTAAGCGGTAATAAGGGCATTGAGGTAAGCAGATAGATTGCAAAAGCATTCCTTCCATTAAATCGTTTCAGGAAAAGGAACCTCTTAACTCCGAAAGCAACAGATAAGAACAATGAGTAAAAAGAAATGATGGAATGTATAATCAAAATTTATCTCCTGTATCAAAAAAAAAAGTTATCCCCTGTATCACTCAGCTATTGCTGAGTTATCGAAAGCCACAAAATCTCAGTAACACACAACAGTAATAATTTGCTTCTCACACACTGGGGGTTAGCTGGAGTAGCTCTGATGATGTTGGCTGGGTGGCTCTAAGTCATAGGTTGGGTCCAGGTCTTTTTCACAAGGTTCTTATCCTCGTTGGACCAGCCGGCTAGCCAGGCGACACACTTTTAAAGCACAAATAGCAAAGGCACAGGAGAATAAGCAGAAACACCAGTTACTCTCAAGGCCTAAGCTCGGAACTGGCACACTCTCATTTCAGCATACATTTTATTGACCAAAGAAACTACGTGTTCAAGTCCAAAGACAAGGGCTGGGAAAGTATAACTGCCTTTTGTGGAAGGAACTGTCAAGTTACAGTGCAAAGAACTTTGACACAGGAAATGGATGATGAGGAATTGGGGCCTAAGTCAAAGTCTGGATTATCAAAATATTTGGAGGGAATTCTGAGGTACTCCAAATGCCTCTGTTTTTTCATTTGTGACTAATAAATTATTACTAAACCTAGCCTTTGTTTACGTAGTAGGATAATGTTGAATTAATCTCTGTAATTGAGATATGTAAATGAAATAGATTTCCTGGCTGAGAGGCTAAGAGAGATGAGGATGGGGGCACCAGGTAGCCCCTCCCCGCAATTTGATGAGAGTTGTGAAGATTTCAATATTGTCATATATTTCTTTATATTATTAAAAGGAAATTTTAAAAAATCTTGTCTCATAAATAAGAAAAACAATATTTAGTGTTTACTCATGAAATCAGTCTAGGTTTGCATAAACTATTTGTTGTTGGACCTATGACTAATTCTAAAAAGCCTATGATAGTAGATAGATTTTATTGAGCAACTTGATGCTTCCTGATAAAAGTGGAAACTGAATTTATATGACACTTTTGACTTTTTCTTAATAAACGAAATGAGTATGATCTAACTATATTCAATTTAATATTACTGGAGACTAGAATGTTCTCTCAAGTGAATATGAAACAGTAAGCTTCTAATTTGATTCTGGTGAAGTAAGATTTTTTTATTGATATATAATTGACATATAATTTTGTGTCCGTTTCAGTTATACAACATAATGATTCAATACTTGTGTATATTGCAAAATGATCACCACAATAACTCTAGTTAACCCTATCATCACATATGGTTATAATTGGGTTTTTTGTGTGATAAGAACTTTTAAGATCTACTCTCTTAGCAACTTTCAAATATACAGTACAGTATTAACTATAGCCAAGGTGTACATTATATCCACAGGACTGACTTCTTTTGTAACTGGAAGTTTGTACCTCTTGACCTCTCCTTCACCGATTTTGCCCCTCCCTCCCCACTGCTGACAACCACAAATCTGTTCTCTGTATTTGTAAATTCAGGGTTGTTGGGGTTTTTTGATTTTTTTTTTTTTTTAGATTCTACGTGTAAGTAAAATCATACGGTATTTATCTTTCTCTGTGTGACTTATCTCACTTAGCATAATGCCCTCAATGTCCATCCATATTGCAAATGGCAATATTTCATTTTTTTATGGCTGAATAATATTCTGTGTGTGGGGGGGATTTTTTTTTTTTATCCATTCATTCATCTATTGATTGCTTCCATGTCTTGGCTGTTGTAAATAACACTGCAACGAACATGGGGGTACAGGTATCTTTTCTAGTTAGTGTTAAGATTTTTTTTCACAGTGTCTCAGAAGAAAAGGTAAGTTAAATAACAATGTAGAACTCAGAAATGACTAATGGTGATAACTGTTAAGAAATGTACCAAAATTATAACTGTTGCAATTATGACTTGTTTTCTTCTTCATAATAATTTTAATTACAACTACAACTAATGTTGAGTTCTTGTTAAAAACTGGCACAAGAAAAACCTGGCATAATCCTAAGTACTTTATTCAATTTTTTTAAGACTTTAGAAGTTTATTTATTTTAGGGAGGGAGAGTGAGCACGAGCAGGGGGAAGGGCAAAAGGGGAGGGAGAAGAAGAGGGAAAGAATCCCAAGCAGACTCCATGTGTATTTTCAAAACAGAAATAGGGGCGCTTGGGTGGCTCAGTCAGTTAAGCATCCAACTCTTGATTTTGGCTCAGGTCATGATCTCAGGGTTGTGGGATCCGTATGGAGCTCCGCACTCAGCGGGGAGTCTGCTTCTCTCTCTCCCTCTCCCTCTGCCCCTCCCCCTGCTCACACTGTCTCTAAAATAAATAAATCTTTAAAAGCAGAAATAAAGTGGTAATAACCTTTCAAAACAAGAAAATTGTACCATCTTCGGGGTAACAGTTTATAAGCAATCTGAATATACCATTTAAAAACAAATGTACCAAAACAAAGATACGATTTGTAAACCTTTTTCTCCAGGACAGTACTTGCTGTATTATTGGAAAGACTGAGTTCCAGCATCTGCCTTGGGCAAGTCCCTTAACATCTCAGAGCCTCTGTCTCTGCATGTAAAATGACTCTAAATTAATTAGTTGCCATACTTCTTTATTTTTCTTCAGGAGTTATTTATTTTAGAGTTATTTATTTTAGAGAGAGAGAGTGCATGCCTGCCAGCAGGGCAGGGGAAGGGGGTGTGGGGGACGAGGGCTGGTGGAGGGGCGGCCAAGGGAAAGAATCTCGAGCCAACTCTCCACCAGGCGCTGAGCCTGAAAGGGCCTCCATCTCAACGACCGTGAGATCATGACCTGAGCCAAAATCAAGAGTTTGACGTTCAACTGACTGACCTACCCAGGCGCCCTATAGTTCCCTTCTTCTTAAAATTGTTGAGGGGATCATATGAAATATATGAAAACAACTTGTAAGTCATAAAGTACCATATAACATTAGGCAGTGCTGAATTTTGTTAAGTCAAAATCTTAAAAATTTGCAGCTAGAAAATTATAATTAGATGTTTCCTAGATAATACATGACACATTCATAAACAAAACATTAAGATAAAAATACACATAGCTAGTTCTTATTCAGAAAATCAAACTATGATATAAATATGGCATCCCGTTCTATTCTTACTCAATGGGGCATAAATTGGAAGTGCTGTGGCTAAAGCCAGCTCTGCATTCTAAGGCACTGTTATTTAACACAAATAGTGTTTTGTAAATGATATTTAAATGACATTTCGCATTGCCATTTGTTAGTGCCAGTTCCTCACAAATGTCTGTAGAATTAAGATTTTAAATATTAAGTAATAGTTAGGTAAGGGGAAGGCTTTAGTTTGTTCGCTGCTACATCCGCATTGCCTAGAACATTGTCTAAGACATGGTATTTGTTGAAAGACTGAATGGAAGAATACTCTGATAATTGGAGAAGAGAGTTTAAGAACAGCTGTAACACATGATACATGAAGACGTTAATATATGTAATATTCTGAAATTTCTTTGGCTCACATATGTTTGGCAGGTTTAACATTTCTTTTTATTTGCTTTACTTAGGGACGTGCTGCCTTAACACAAGAGAAGGAGGAATTTGCCCATGAACATGAAGAAATGAAAAACCTAGAAGCCATTGTTCAAGATATAAAACCAACTGCCCTCATAGGTAAACTTCTCCCTCTTTCCAGTAAACCCCACCCTGACCCCATTTTGGCCTGATTCATTTTCCTACTGATTTTTGAGGCATAATTTAGCTTTTTAAAATTTTAATCTTTGAAATTCACAAACACAATTACTCATTCACTGAATCAACAGTACCCCATGGACACCTAGATTTGTAAATTTAGTACTGTCTTCTCAGTCTTACTGATTCCAGCGGAAGTGGGGGGCCCCCTCTGCTAACTCTGTCAACCTGTGAATCCTTGGCATAATCAACTCTTCTCCAGACTTGATTAGTCCAGATAGACAGTGGTTCTCAAATGGGAGTGATTTTGCGCCCCAAGAAACATTTGGCAATGTCTGGAGATGTTTTCGGTTGTGACAACTTTGGAGGGGTCGGGGGTAGGGTGGTCAGGGCTACTGACATCTAGTGGGTGGAGCCTGGGGGTGCTGCTCAACATCCGACAATGCACAGGAAAGCCCCCCCAACAAAGAATTATCCAACCCAAAATGTTACTATCCCAGAGGCTACGAAACACTGAACTAACTGGACCCTCCTTGAAGACAGGGACCATACTTGACACAGTAGCTCACACGGTGCGTGTGCACATACGATCTTTAATATAGTCAGATTTAACGTGGTTAAAAAAACTCAGCCAAAGTTATAAAACTTCATGCCTCATTTTGTGTGGATACAGTGTTCGTCCTTACTTTGTATCGTACTTCATTCCTGGAAGCTCTTGTGAAACAGACGACAGTATTGAGAACAATGATGATAATCATAATAAAAGTGAATACTCTGTAACAGAAACTGTAATAAACCTTTATTGTTGTCTTTTACAAAATACATTAGGAATATTATTTTTTTCCACTTCCATTATGCTAATTCCTTTATTCTTCTGTTAGGATTCTTTCATTGAGTGATACTTCGATTTTATAATTGAATTGGATGATTGTCTTAAGTGTTAGCATTGGTTTATAAAACATAATTATAGCCTGAGAGACTGGACTCTAACCATAGAATTGTTTATAGAAAGTTAATTTATATTAGTCACATTTTAATTTCCTGATATAAATGTTTGTAATCAAAACACATAGTGAATGGGTCACTAACTCCATGTATTATGAGCCAAATGTTATATCTGTGATTTTTATATAGATACTTACAGATTTGTAACCCTGAAGATCATTGGCTTTAACGAACTTACCTCTTTTTGTCACTTTAATGCAAATATTCTATATTTTGTTTAGGGTCTGTTAGAAAGTGTCTCACTGTTTTGAGGGCGTGGACTTCTTAAATGAATTAACCAATGATAGTCTATTCACTGGTTTCTCATTTCTACATTAGGAGTTGCTGCAATTGGCGGTGCATTCTCAGAACAAATTCTCAAAGATATGGCTGCCTTCAATGAACGGCCTATTATTTTTGCTTTGAGTAACCCCACTAGCAAAGCAGAATGTACTGCGGAGCAGTGCTATAACCTAACCAAGGTAAAGCAAAAGTATAACTGATTTCTACCCCCCCCCCCAGTTCCCCAGCCCCACCAACAGTGGCACAGACTCTGATATTTTAATAAGCTAATTCTTATTCATTATAGGGGAGCGAAGGATATCTAAGGTTCTTACCACTTAATCTTTAAAAATTAAACAACCAAGGTTGAAAGAAAAGTGAGTAAGTCAGAAGGGATAAGAACTATTTCCTTTTCTAGAATGTTGTTGTATAAATCCTCCTCTTCGGTAAAACAAAATAAACTCCGCAGTGTTTGTTGATAATTTTTCTCAAGTCATTTGCAAGTTTCTAAGATTAAAGTATGAAAGCTACAAAGGAAAAAGTTTGATTCTAGATGCTTATTAAAATAACTCTTAACTAGCGATTTCTGAGCTTTGAAGCATACAGTATAAAACCACAATCTTATTTTTGCTTTGCTAAATCCTGGGTTTGGATTCCGATGCCGCGGTGGTACATTTGGGCAGCCAGGCTGGGCTGGGAGTCCTCAGAGCTTTGGTACTTCGCTGTTTCCAAAAGAATGGCTTATTTTATACTATGTTTTTATTAATATATATTTGACTGATAGGCTGACAAGAGCTTTCTTCCCTTCAAAGACTTGAAAATGTCATTACAACAAAATAGAGGTCGAGTCATATATATCTAGCACTATTATGTTGAAAATAAATCCAAAATGAACTAGAAAAGGTAAACATAACACAAAATTAAATCACTCTGCACAAATCAGAACTTGATGGCTCCGCTTTAAATACTCATTACCACAGTTATTGAACTTGTTGGCAAGGAGCTACTTGAGTTTCTCTCTCATATTTGGGATGGCATCAGTGTCCTCAATAAGTTTAATTTTCGACCCCTCTCTAGATTGAGGAATTTGCCTGGCATCCCCCCAGTAGTCCTCAAATCTTTACAAGGGAAAACAAATTCCTCTGGGCAATAAAATTTTAGTATGGATTGCACATAGTAGGCACATTATAAATAAGTGTTTATGTAATTATTCTGTCATATATCTAGGTGTGAAGAGTTTATAGACTCACCAGTAATAGACAAAAACAAAATAAGCCAAATTTATATATTTGTATTTTTAAATCTGAATGTGTCTGATGTAAATGGCCTAAACTCTTTCTTATTCTCTTACTTAATGTTCTATGTTGTTAAAGAAATTGAAACAAAATTGAAAGTCATTTTGAGGCTAAAAATTTGAACACTGGTTCAGCCAAAGGATTACAGCACAAGCAAAGACGAGTAGAGACTCAGGCACAGGTGAAAGGTCATTAGGAAATGTTAAAAATACAAAGTATAGGAAGATTATTGAATCGTGAAAAACTATATCCAAAAATAGTATAGGAAGATTATTGAATCGTGAAAAACTATATCCAAAAATAGTATGGGGAGATTTTCTTCTCCATATGAACAATCCATATACATGAGAGTGTTTAGCTGTCATTTAGTGAGCGCCATTCCTCCTTAAAATACTGATTCTAAAACAGTAGGCAGGAAGGGAAGGCGGGAGGGAGATAAGCATGTATGTAATGTTGCAGGTCTTTCTCAAATACGGTTTTTTGAAGATATATAATGTATATATCAAGTAATAATTAAGTTATATTAGAAAGTTGCTTGTATTAAAATATTTTATCTGCTAAACAGAGCTGAATGTATCAGACTTTTCTGAAAACAAAACCTGATGTTCTATAAAATACAAGTATCCTACAGACACCTCGATGAGATTTCCTATTTTCTTTCTCATCTGTTTTCATCTTTTTTTTTTAAAGATTTTTTAATTTATTTATTCGACAGAGAGACAGCCAGCGAGAGAGGGAACACAAGCAGGGGGAGTGGGAGAGGAAGAAGTAGGCTCATAGTGGAGGAGCCTGATGTGGGGCTCGATCCTGGAACACCAGGATCACGCCCTGAGCCGAAGGCAGACGCTTCACCGCTGTGCCACCCAGGCGCCCCTGTTTTCATCTTTTTTATACCCTGACGAAGGTTGAATCATATTATACAACTTTACCTGTATACAAAAAGTATATTATGACCTTTGTTAAAAATGAATATTAAGTTGGGGCGCCTGGGTGGCTTAGCCGTTAAGCGTCTGCCTTCGGCTCAGGACATGATCCCGGAGTTCTGGGATCGAGCCCCACATCAGGCTCCTCCGCTAGGAGCCTGCTTCTTCCTCTCCCACTCCCCCTGCTTGTGTTCCCTCTCTCGCTGGCTGTCTCTCTGTCAAATAAATAAAATCTTTAAAAAAATGAATATTAAGTTAATATTATTAACATTATAATGGATTAGACTCTAAATAGGGATGAAAGTTACAGCCCAGCCCTTGATCATTTAAATGATGCTTTGGGGATTTGGTGCTGTGGAGTTCTCAAATGCATTTCTTAGATGGTGATGCTTTATTTGTCAAGGGTTTCCTGTATCTATTTTAGAAGCCTGACTGTTCTCAGCTATATTTCCACCCTCATCTTTGCAGATCAGAGTTTCCCTTTTCTTTGAGAGAGAGAAAGAGAGAGCACGCGAGCAGGGGGAGTGGCAGAGGGAGAGAGAGAGAATCCCAAGCAGATTCCGTACCCAACGCGGGGCCGTCATGGGGCTCAATCTCGCAACCCTGAGAGCATGACCTGAGCTGAAAGCAGGAGTCCGACGTTTAACTGACCGAGCCACCCAGGTGCCCCTCTTCCTTCCTGATTAGCCGTATGGAATTGCAGCACCTGGCAGGCCCTACGTCACGGCCATCTAAAGCATGCAACACATGAGGTTTCTCCAAAACAGTGTGAGAAAATGTGCAGATTAGGGAAAACATGACAGTTTTTGACAATTATTGATAATTTAACCTTCCTCTTAATTGCTTATCCCATTTGTGCTAATGAGTTTGTTTCCTACATGATTTTCTATGGAATTCTTTACAATATAGAAATATGTAAAATTTGTCCCAGTGATTATGTTGAAATGTGTAGATCCCTAAACTCTAATCTAAAATGTCATTTCTTTTATCTTCAGAAGCCTATAATCTGAAGCCCCTATAGAAATGGTTGATAGACTTATGGGTTGGACCCCTGCAGAGAAGAGAGTGGTGGTCTTGAGGTATCCTGTGCTCTGCACACTTCTCTGAGGAGAGTGAGGAAGAGAGCGGTAGTAATCACCCACCTCAGAAGTTACTGCCAACATCATAAAAACTTGCCCAGACTTACCAGGGAGTTAATGAAAATCAGCCTTCTTTTAAACACTCAGTACTTTAACTATGGGGTAGCTCTGTTATGACACATTTGTTTAAAATATTGCGCTGCTTTTTAAAGTTAGTCGTGTATCTGTGTTGTAGGGGCGTGCGATTTTTGCCAGTGGCAGTCCTTTTGATCCAGTCACTCTTCCAAATGGACGGACCCTGTATCCTGGCCAAGGAAACAATTCCTATGTGTTTCCTGGAGTGGCTCTTGGTGTCGTGGCATGTGGATTGAGACATATCACAGATAAGACTTTTCTCACAACTGCTGAGGTATTGTAAAATACTCTACATTCACCAGGGCTGGGAAACACCAAGTGAGCTCAGTGTAGGTGGTGTAATGATTTATTTATATAACATCTCAGCTCACTCCCTATAAGGTACAAAGTCGACAGGGGAAGAAAATCCCTCCTAGTGGACAATAAGAGGTGGATAGCAGGTTCATAGTAAGTCACTAAACAGAAGACTGTTCTTCAGTAGCCAGTAGAAAAACTGTTCTGATCTCTTACAAGGAATCCTTTTTTGTCTTCACACTTCCAATCGAATTCTGTGACAGTACTGACACAATTAAAAATACTGTTTCCACATCATAATGAAGTGGTAAGTATTTCTCCATTTCTCCACACCTTCCTAAATAATAACATTTTGAAGATTGAAAATGCAAGTCTTCTTTGGCATAGTGAAAAAGTATCATTGAGGGTTCTGGGCAGAAAACAGAAACTACTCTAATATTTTGAGCAGCACGAAAATTAAAACAGGGGATTAGTGTTTATTAAGTCATTAAAAGGACAGATGTGGGTTTGAGTGTGGGCCTTCAGGAAAGATTCTCAGAATATCTCACAACAGACCCAGTAGGGACTGTTGAGCTACTCTTAGGAACTGGAGGATCTAAAATTAAGCCTAGTTGCAAGCTAGCAAGTTAGCCTGCCATAGTTTCATAGATGATGGCACAAAACCCTTAGGTCAGAGACCAAGGACTTTATTACTTATGGCACAAGAGGTACCATAAACTTCAGGTTCCCATCACTTCCCCTTACCCCTCAAGCTTCAGGAGGATGATACAGTGATCGGGCATGTATTTGTAAAACAATGAGCTTTTGATAATCAGAGTGTTTATCCGGTTGATACCATGTTTGAACAGAATGCAATTCATGAATGAGAAATTTGAGTGAATTTCCTCTAAAATTAAACCACTATACAACATTATAACTAAACTGAGCTAAATAAAAATCGATTAAAATTCAAATATTTTCATCTTGCAAACATGCTATTCTTTCTGTTTTGAAGGGAAACTCTAAGAATATAGATAAAGAGCCTTATGCTATTGATGTGATCTGAGGATTATAAACCTGGTGTTTAGCTCCTGGCCTCATTCTGTGAGAACAGGTGTCTGAAGGACGTAATGTTCTGCTCCTTTCTTTCTCTTCACTGTGCTAAAAGCATGACAGCCAATGCCTCAGAGTTTCTTTAACTCAAAAAATCTTGTTAAACATAAGTAGATGTCTAATTACTAAGAGAGGTTTTCAAAGCTTGTTTATACATTAAGGAAAATGTAATCGTTGTTCTCTGTAACCGACACACCAAAAGGGGAAAAAAAAAATCTTTTACTCACTGTAGCCCATGTTTGCTTTCCTGAATAACTCCAGCACCATCTAGTGACAAGGTTCATGAAAAAACAATCCTTCCATTTACTATCCAGGCAAAGTAATAATCACTCCCAAAGAACTTTGAAGAAAAAAAAAATGTAATGTCAGTAGTCATATTCTTATCACAGCTAGTGATCTCTCTGGTGAAATCTTGTTGATCTTTCCCCTGGGTTTCTCTCAGGCTTCAATACAACATTCCTGTTTTTCATAGCACCTCATTGTTTTGTCTTCTTTTCTTGTCTCTTTTAACTAAGACCTTTTTTCTAGCAGTCTTTTTTTTTTTTTTTTTTTTTGGTCCTTTTTTTATTCCTCCCCCTTTTTTTTTATGCTTTCAGGGATCTCATTCATTTTCTTGTTTCCATTATTTTAATTCTAAAAGTGGCCAAATCTATGTATCTCTGGTTTCATCTTTTCCCATGTCTCCAGTTACCTGATGGATATTTCCACAGAAATGCCGTGCTCTTTCCTTAAACCCAAGATGTATAAAACCTCACCTTCCCTCACCCTCAATGTTTGATTAGCGACACCCCTTTCTAGGCAGACACTAAGGCTTAGAAGCCTGACATTCTTTCATTCTCTTTCATCCCAAAGCTTCAAACACACCGTGCATATATACACCTGTATAACTGCTCTATTATCCTGCTTGGAAAACTCAGAACTATTTTCCATCTATCTAAGCCTATCTGTCTGGTCACTACTTAGGTCCCACCTCACACTTGAATCCTCTTGTGACTGCTGTGACCCATCTTGATCTTTCTCCATCTTGATCTTTCTCCTTAGCCATGGCTGTCTTTATCAAACACTTTAACATTTAGTTTAATTTCTACTCGTATTATGCTCTTGAGAGCTTTATGTTTTTAACAGTTAAGTGTTGCCTTGCAATTAAATTGTCAATCATCTTCTTTAAAGACAGTCTTTCGTATACTTCTTTCAAAGCACCATTAGCACCTTGCACAATGCTAAAGCACATAATAGAAACTTAGTACATACTTACTGAATTGAGCTAAATAGAACTAGTCCTATATCTTAGCAAGAAGTATAAATGCAACACCACAGATGCTCACTGCTAGATGGAAGTCCTTGTCTGGATTATATTTTGTAGTTAACAAAAGTTACATGTAGGAGATCCAGGTGAATCTTTTTGTTTGGCAACCCAAAATTCATTAATTTAGGATTATTGTAGAAATACCAGTTGGGTCTCTTACGGAACTAGAAATCTCATGGATCAGCATCAATCCTGAAGATTTTCTGGGTATTTTTATATCACAAAGAGATTTCTGGCTTTCCTGGCACTCTGGCAGCCTTCTGGACCTCTGATAAGAGCACTTAGCACTCCCCTGGGTTAGCCCTCCTGGCCCTGCATTGTCTGTACAGCAGCCTGGGAATAGACTCCTCACCTCCTGCCCACATCTGAGATGCAAGCCATGGCCTCCTATCCTTACACTGTTCCTCCTGAGTCACCTGCTTCGTGTCCTCTCACCTGCCTCGCCTCACCCCTTCCTGATGTCTCTACAGAGGACACTAGAGGTGATCACCATAGGAAATAGCATCTGGAGGAAACTGATTCTTTTAAGTCACTGGATAATTGAAAATCCAGCTGTTGTAACATTGCCAAAATGAAACAAAGAGAGGTCATTTGAAAGTGGACCCAATGTGGTTAGAGACACACCAATGGCATATCAAGAGCAGCAAATAATTTTTGAGTGAATGAGCTAATAGATGAGAGTGACACTATGACTCTTGTATACTCTCTCCTTTCCCCCAGTTAGTCCCTTCTGTTTTAGTGATTTGGTTCCTAACAGTAGGCTCCCCATTGCCACCTGTTGCAGCGTGACTCTGTTCCAGTTTCTTGGCTCCCTCTCTGTATGACAGGCATCCATGAAGAGCAAAGACTTAGACTGATTCTTCTTTACTCAGCCATCTTCTAACTGTCCCCAGTCTCTTTAAAATGATACTGTGTAACATTGAGGGGAAGAAACAATGATGTTGGATACCAGCAATATGCCAATGGTGAGAGGAGCATAGTACATATTATCTCATAGAAAGAATTTGCAGTTGGTTGCTATATAACTTGCCTCCAAATTAAAAAGCTAATAAGCTAATATGTTGTAGAGCTAGATCTGACCCCAAAAGGTGTTTTACTTACATTTTGCCGTGCTGGCTGCCATCTGTTTTTTTAAGTGTAATGGCTAAGATTTATCGAACACTTACTTTGCCAGACAATGTGGTAAATTCCTTACTGGTGTTTATTTCATTTAATCCCATGAATTAGGAATTGCTATTAGTCTTATATCACCAAAGAGAAAACTAGGCTTAGACAGGTTAATTCATTTGCCTAAATTCAAGCAAATAGTCATTACTGCAGT
The DNA here is from genome assembly GCF_023065955.2 of Ursus arctos. Lineage (NCBI taxonomy): Eukaryota > Metazoa > Chordata > Mammalia > Carnivora > Ursidae > Ursus > Ursus arctos. The sequence goes on along the minus strand of NW_026622974.1, from coordinate 35,371,855 downwards.
TAGAATTTGAATATAGAACTACCTCCCATCAGAGCCTGAGCTTTCAACCACCGTGCTATTCTGTCCTTTCAAGATTACACTACTCATTTTTTTCTCTATCCAGTTAAATGACAATACTTCATCCCCATGTAAGTTTTTGCTTTAACGTCTAAAAAATGCCAACTGATTTAAATCTGCTAAAAATCCTTTACAGAAAAACAAGGAGTAACAAGATTTTGTAAAGCACACAATATTCAATGGGGAATCAACAGAAAATGGTTTTATTTTGCCCCAGTCACTGTTCGGAATAGTTCTCCATCAAGTGTCTCTTTTCTTTGTCTTAATGGCATCTCAGTAACATTCACTTGTTTCAATTCACTCATTCTTTTAACGCGTATTAATTAAGCACCTACCATGTGCTAGGCATTATTCTGGGTGCTCGGGATACATCAGTGGACAATGATTAAACATATGTCCAGTTCAGAATTTGTATCCAATTCAGATATGTCTTCTCCCTTCAGTACAAGAGGCCGCAGCAGCAGCTGGCAGGGAGCCACCTTCTCTCTTACTGGTCCCCCATACCAGCACCTTGAGGGGCTTGGGGGAAAGAGTGTGGCCAGGCTCTGAAAAACCTCCTCCCCCTTCTCATCGAGGCCTATTTCCTCAAATGTGTTGGAAACAGAAAAGAAGGGCATGGAAAAGGGCAAACATGTCTTTTATTAACTTTCCACTTTTTTAGGCCATCAAACCATTTGAGGCAGGGGCCAAAATCTGGCTTTCTCCTGGGGCATGTATACAAGAGTTTAAGGACCCTCTGGGGCCTGACATGAGAGGTCTGGCTCCAGCTCAGCCTCCCTCCCCTTCCACAGCTTTCCCAGCCTGTTGGACCATCCTCTGCAGCCGTCACTCAGCCTTGGATGGGAGCTCATGCCTTCTCGGGGTACAGGCTGCTCCCCAGCAACCCCCCTTTCTGTCTGGTTCTCCCCTCCTGTTCTCTTCACCTCTGCTTATATATGCATGTCTGTAACTGCTCAGGCTACGTGGGGAACAGAATGCCAGTCTCTCCTTCTTGAAGGCCCCTCAAACTCTCGAGAGGAGGCAGCATGCAGCAAGAGTGAGGAAAAGCCACTGCATCACCCACCAGGCCAAACCATAGTTCAAGCGACTCTCCCTGATCCTTCCCCACCTCCGCCTTCTGGGAAGGGGTGGCTGTGTTTGTGGGGGTGGCGGGGCTGATTCCACCGCCTGTTAGCTCTGAGCGAGATGGCAGTCCCCACTTATCTGGTGGCTTCGTTATAATGTGAAACACCTAATTCTCTTTGCACTTGAGTTGGGGGCGCTGATCACCAATTCTGGGGCAAAGGGAAAGTTTTACTCAACATCCTGTTACAAAGGCAAGAAATAAATGAGTTAGTGTCTTTATTATAAAATTCTTTATGATCAACTTTCTGTTAATATAATTATACATAATATTTTGCATAATATGCAATCATATTAATCAAATAACATGTATACTAGTAACTTCACCTCGCTCTCCTTCACCCCACACCCCTGCCTCAATATCCTCGTTCAGAAGTCCTCAGTCACCCATAGGATTTAACCAGAACTCCTTAATTTGGCATTGACAGTGCTCCACTCCTTATTCTCTATACCGACCCCCTAGATCAGGACACTTGGGCTCACCGAGTCCAGCTCATACATCTCTGCTTTGGTCTGAATCTTCCTTCTGGAGGGCCCACCCTTTCCCTGTTCGTCTAACTCCCAGCTCTCCTTCAGTCCTGTACTCAAGCTCCTGCCAGTGTTTCTCTGGATTTCGTAACACTCACATTTCACCTTTAGCCTAGGCTGTCCTCGCTCAGCATTCTCTTTTTCTCCCTCACTAAATTATAACTTTCTCAAGGGCAGGAACTGCTTTTTTAAACCTCTCTTGGTTTTATGCTTTCATATCTGCTGTGGAACAAAACAATTGCAGAAATAATTTCATGATTAAAAAATCTAGAAGATATTAAGAGATACTGAAAAATAAGTGATTATTCAAAATGTGTCAAACGAGGAAGATTTTCTACTATCCTCAGGTCTATTAAATAATAGACCCACTGGTTTAGACTTGCCCCACTGAAATCCTCCTCAAAGTCTTAGAGCCGGAGGGAACGCCACGGTTGCTGAGTCCACCTGTGTCCCGGAAGGTTTAGCAACTAACTTAGCACATAGAACTTTATTGTTGAACCATTTGAGAGCAACTTGCAATACTATGTCCTTTAATCCCTAGATATTTCAGGACATTTTTTTAACGTGCTCTTTGTACCATTTTCAATTTAGGAACTTTAACCCTGATACAATATTATTATCTAATGCACAGTCCAAATTCAAATTTTGCCAATTATCTATAAAAAACAGCCTTTATGGCCTCTAGACTAATCCTTTAATCTGCAAGAATATTTCAGTCTTTCCTGTATGGCGCTGACATTTTGGAGCATACAGGCCAGTTGTTTTTTACAATGTTCCTCACTTTGGGTTTATATGATTGTTTCCTCATGACTGAATTCAAGGTATGCGGTTTTGTTAGGAGCACTAAATGCCTAATAATTGCATCCTTCTCAGTGCATCACATCAGGAGGCGTATAATGTCAATTGGTCTCATTAAAAAAAATTTATTGAGGTATGATTGACATACAAAAAGCTGTACATTTTTAATTATACAACTTGATGAGGTTGGAGATAAGTTTATACACACCTGTGAAATGATCACCAAAACGTATGCCATAAATATATCCACCACTGCTGAAAGCCCTTTCCTGTTCTCTTTATTATTATTATTTTGTGGGGGGTGTGTGTGTGTATGTGTGTGTGTGAGACAGAGAGACAGAGAGACAGACAGAGTGTGCTTGAGAGAAGGAGATAAGAACGCTTACTGTAAGACCTACCCTCTTAGCAAATGTTTAAGTATATGCCATTTGATTTAGAAATAGGGAAGGGTCTGGGGACACCAAATGTCGAGGCCAGTTAGGTGATTAGGATAATTCAGAATCTGCGTAAATTGAAATCGTCCTTGCAGTGGGACTCCGACATGGCTTTCTCAACCTCCTCCTTCACCTCTTGTGCCAGAATATGGGGAGAGAGGAAAAAATAAAACAAGACTAAATTGGAGAGGGAGACAAACCATAAGAGACTTTTAACTACGGGAAACAAACTGAGGGTTGCTGGAAGGGAGGGGGTGGGGGATGGGGTAACTGGGTGATGGACATTAAGGAGGGCACGTGATGTAATGAGCACTGGGTGTTGTAGAAGACCAATGAATCACTGACCTCTACCTCTGAAACTAATAATACACTGTGCGTTAATTAATTGAATCTAAAAATAAATTAATTAATCTTAAAAAAGAATATGTGAGCCAGGAGAAACAACGTGATCAGCCTTGTCCCCCTTCCCTCCTGTATTTTCAGGGTCGTTTCCCCTCATTCTGTCACCCTCCTCTGCCTTCCTTGCTCCTCTCCCCCCTTGTTCCTCTAGTATATCAGAAGGAAAAGCTTCCAGCACTTCAGAGCACAGTAGAAAAGGAACTAGAGCAAACGACAATGCAGATTCTATTCCCATCTTTACTAATGGTGTGACTCCACCAATCCCCAAGTCTCTCCGGGCTCAGTTTTCGCATTGACAAAGGGAGAGACAAAATTAGGTGACCCACTTCTATACATCACCATACGTGACCATTCACCTAGTTATCCTATTAAGTCAAACATTTTTTGTCTGTCTTTTTTTGAAAGGTTATAGCCCAGCAAGTATCAGATAAACACTTGGAAGAGGGCCGGCTTTATCCTCCTTTGGACTCCATTAGAGATGTTTCTCTGAAAATCGCAACAAAGGTAAAAACCACTCTTGTTCGAGTCTCGTTATTTTTCCTTCTTTCAGTTGCTAAATATGCATTTTTAGGTACTTCCTCGAAATGTATATCTGTGTCAGCTTATTTTGTCAGAAGTCAGAGAAATGAGACACAGCGCCTCAGGAGAGCTTAGGAACTACATATCATCCCAAGGAATTGAAGAATTGGGCTGAATCATTAATTTCCCTATCATTCTTTTTCTCTTCCATAATCTAAATAAGTTAGTAGGGTTTCATTTCGGGTAGGTTTCCCCCCTTTTTTTGATTTATTGTTTTCCATATCATACTTGTGATAGTCAACAGATACCGCAGATGTGGTAGAGCAATATTTAGACCTCGAGTCACCTGTCACCTGTCTTATCCATGTCGCCTTGATGTATGGCGTCTTCAAGATCACAACTGATAATACCGGGCAGGGTGCAAAACAGGGAGGGCAAGCAACTCAAAGCTGTTGGGCTGACAGATGAACTATTGGAACAATTAGCCAAGAAGAACCTAAACTCAGAGAAATTGTCTTTAATTAAGATGCGTGAGAAATTGACTTTTTTGGCAGTATAAATGTATTTACCTACGAGGGTGGCCATAACAAACTACCACAGACCTGATGGCTCAGACAACAGTTTGAGGGCTAGCAGTCTAAGTGTAGGGAGTTGGAGGCTTGATTTTCTTGGAGGGCTCTCTCCTTAGCTTGTGGATGACTGCCTTCTCTCTGTGTCCTCCTGTGGTCTTTCCTTTGTGTACAAACATCCCTGGTTCTCTTGGTATGAGAAATTTACCCTTCCTATACGAACACTACTCATTAGGGCCCACCAAACAGCCTCAGTTTAACTTAATTACCTCTTTAAAGGCCCTATCTCCAAAGAGAATCACAGTCTGAGGTACTGGGGGTTAGTACAGATGAATTTTGGGTGACAGAGGTTACAGAGGTTAGCCCATAGTGGTTATGTTTATATGTTTTATGTTTAAACTGGGGTTTCTCAACCTCAGCACAATGCACATACTGGCTGGATGACTCTTTGTTGTGGGGGTTACCTGGGCGTTATGGAATGCTTAGCATACCTGGCCTCTGCTCACTAGATGCCAGTAGCCTCTGCCCAGTTGTGACAACCAAAAATGTCTCCAGACATTGTCAAGTGTCCCCTCAGGGGCAAAATTACTTTTGGTTGAAAATCAAAACCATTAGCAAATTTATCAAAGCAAACCATATTTAGGACTCACATACCATTATTTGTCTTCGTGATCGAGGGTGCATGCTTCAAAAACCACACAATACTTCAAAAAACTTTTGATAATCTCCTTGGTTACCTATCCACGAAAGAGTATCCTATTTTCTACTGTTTGTATCTCCTAGTTTTTAATGAGTTTGGATTGTTAATGCACCAAACAGCACATTATCATGTTAAGTTCAATTTGAAGATTTAAACGAGAAGGTGTTAGCTTACAATTAGGGGAGAAAGTACGAAAGCAGGGAACCTCAGGGGAGTTCAGAAAGACTAAGATATTACACCTCAAATAATGGGAAACCACAGAGTGCAGAGACAGAAACTGGGAAGTTAGGACAAAGAATCAAGTCAAGGGAGGAAGATGGTCTCAGTAGACTGCAAGCTTGAGGTTTCAGGGCATATTCGTATATAATTCCCACAATTCCAGCAAGTCGATGGAAGTGACTGAAACTTAAAGAGACACTAGATATAAAGGTGTGGGCAGTATTTCTGTGTGATAATGGGGGAAGCGCCGGGAGTGGTTGGGGCTACCAAGACAGCAGGTATAGACAGGTGAGAACCAAGGATAGAACATCGTTTGTTATTCTGTCCAGAAGCCAGAGGCAAGAAGCCAGAGGCAAGAAGCCAGTGAAGAGAAGTCAAGATTTTAAGAAGAGACTCAGAACTGAGCAGCATGTCAGAATTTAGATAAGACACAGCGTCAGGATGGGAGTGAAAGTTATGACTGGCACAGCTGTGGTGGTGAGAAACACAGGTGAACTTTTAGTACCTACAAAGTTATCAGAACCTTTTACAAAACCAATTTCAATAGCACAGAAGTTAAGTCTAGGGAGAATTAGGAAAGCAAGAGAATACAAGCTGCGCTTGCAGAGTCTGGCATTGACAAGGAGAGAGGGATGAAGACGTCACTTAGAGAGGGGATCGTTGATATGGTGGATCCTGGGAGCAGCAAGAGGAGTGAACACAGTCTGTGTCAGGAATGCAACAATGTGTTTTATTATAAACATAATACAGCCATTGCAAAACGCACAAGGGGCTCTGGGGTGATGGAGGCGTTCAGAAACTGGATGTTGTAACAGTCGCACAACTCTGCCAGTTCACAAAAATAATTTAATTGTGCACTTAAATGTTTGGATTTTGTAGTCAGTGAATTATATCTCACAAAAGCTGTTAAAAAGCAATAATAACACATTATAGGTAGTTTGGGAAAAAGAGAAGAAACTACCCAATACTCTATTTTTCTAACATAAGCAGTTTTATTGTTTCGGTGTATGCTGCCAGTCTTTTTTCATTTGCTTGCTTTCTTTGCTAATATCGTCCTAATCATGATGATTAGATCTATTTCGTGTTTTTCACAAACATTTCTCCATAATATGGCACGGTCTTTGTAACCATAATTTTTCACAAATGCCTAATTTTGCATTGAGAAGAGATACTTAGTCATTCCAATATAGTCTTCAAAATCAGACTTATCCAAGTAACTTGATTACACAAACAGCTCCCTGTGATTGCTTTTTTACGACTGGAGTGAATTAAGAGCACGTATAGAATGATTAATTTTGACAAGAGGGAGAATCCATTCTTTTCAAAGAAAGTAAAGGAAGAGCAAATGGTTAAAGATACAGAGAAGATAGTTTGAGTTGTTGGAAGGAGAAATTGAGATTGTTTTCTCTGATTAGCTGAAATGTTCTCATTCCAGGGATGACAATCCAATGCAGATTTGACAGAGGAAGGTTTGAAATTGCCTTGTGGGAATGAAGAGAGAAAGGGTTTTTGTTTGTTTAAGAAAAGGGTAAAAGCATCATGTGTGACCACATGGACCCAGGTAGGGTTAAGACAAGTGTGGCGTCACAGGGGGCAGCCATGAAGGAAGAAAGCCAGCACTGAGGGTTTCCCAGACTGGGCACCAGAATGGTGAGTGTGACAGCAAGACAGGGGAAGGAGATTCTGTGATCCTGGCGAGGAGCCCTGAAACTGACCGCAGAGCCCAGCTAATTAGGTGAGCGGGGGATAAATGAGGACATTTTGTAGGAGGCTGTGGTCAGCATAGGGATTGTTGAAACTGCACGCTGGGTTCAGACTTAGCAGGAATATTAAGGTGTTTAGTTCAAGTTAATTATCATGCAGTTCATGTGAAGACTTTTGCCACTGGATTATCTGTGAAACCCTGTTATGACCACATTTGATAAATCGCTCCTGTGCACACTTTCTGTTGCTGATATATTCTCCTCCTGCTATGATTAAAACTGCATTTTCATTTTATACCTTCTTTGTGTATGTGTGCTTTTATTGTATCTAACTTAATTTTTTTAAACAGACAAGACATAATTTTTTGAAACAGATAAAAACTGACATGTGCTCACTATCAACGCTATTCATTAAAGTAATTAATATTCTTTTTTTTATTCCTAGATTGTGAAAGATGCTTACCAAGAAAAGACAGCCACAGTTTATCCTGAACCCTCAAACAAGGAGGCCTTTGTCCGCTCTCAGATGTATAATACTGATTATGACCAGATTCTACCTGATTGTTATTCTTGGCCTAAAGAGGCTCAGAAAATACAGACCAAACTTGACCACTAGCATAATAGCTGACATTTCTAATTCTGTTAATGAGATCTTAAAGTCTTTCATAATTTTTAAAGATTGGAATCTTTTATAGTAATTCATTAGACTAAGAATTTTACTTTAACAATAAAAGTTCATGGAAGGATATTAATTTACTTTAGGGTGAACATCACACTAGACAATTTTGCTTCATTTGCTTTCTTGTTATTTATGGTTTCTCTCTTATTTTGCCCAAGTTCTCTTTAAAAGCTGTTGTACCTACTACTGAGAAAAACACCATTTTTATATAGGGAACTAATGGAAAAACCAAAATTAGTAATAAATTGATACACTCAACATTAAAATCCATAGTTCTTTTGTTGACTGTTTCGTTAAAAATCTACTCTTTTTTTATAAGAACAAATGAATTTAGGCATAGGAGAACTTTTGCTAAAAACAGAAACAACACTTACTTTGTTGCCTAGAGAAAAATAACTTCTCAGGTATTTTTATTCCAACCTAGATTAGTTCTTTTCGTGCAACTGAACTCTAACATTTCTGAGAAAGATCCTTGCTGTTTACAATGCCTTGTGCAGCCTTAGATTTTAATATTCTTTTGCCATTGTTACATCTTATCACCTTGGTCCTCAGTCAGATATCCCTTCTAGAAGCACCTTTCTTCTGCCCTTGACTGAATGCCCTATTCTCTGCACTGTTGCTGCTAGGCATTTGCAGACTGTGGTCCCTGTCCTGAGGTTGGTATCCTCGGTTCAGCAAAGCCCGAGCTGTGGGAAGAGCTGAGAGAGAAAGCTGATAATCTCCGTGAGAAAAGGGCTGCCTGTGGAGCCGACCTCTTAGGACAGAGATCTCCAGAGTCAGGAGTGAGAGCATGGTTCCCAGACAAGCTGGGTTCCTACAGAAGTGACCTACCCTTGTGTTTCCTTGATTAGCTCAGGTAATGAGGAGCTCGCTGTGTTACAACAAACTCACTTTCCTCTGGGTTTGGAGGAGATTTTGTAACCAATTCCCCAATGTCAGAAATTATCTTCACATCAGGTATTGAGATACTCTAATTACCGTCAGTATGTATAGCCCAGAAATTAATATTAATTTCAGGTTTTCCTTTAGAAGTTAATAACTGAACAAATGGAAACAGTTTTAAATTCTTAAGCTCAGGTGCAATAACATTTGCTATTTATTTGTAGAATTATTTGGAGAACTTTGTTTTTGAAGTAATGCTTTTAAAAAGTGTAAGAGGATGTTTAAGATAATCTATACTATAAAATGATTTATTGAAGGTTGACGGTTCACAGATTGTTTTAGGTGTGAATAGAAGGGGTGGGGGGTATTTCTGAAAGTAACATTTAGTCAAGAATTTCTTCAGTATAGTTATGAAAAGATCCAGAGTGCTGATTTCTTGTCTGTTTCCTGTTGTCTTGTAGCTCTAACTAAATGTATTTACCCATGCAAAAGATTGATTAAAGCATAGAAAAAGTGAATGAATAAAATTATGATTGTCTTTTTCTCTTAAAATATTATTACGTTTTAAAATGATAATGTTGCATCCCGGCAGTCATGTGACAGGGCATGCATTTAAGAAATATTCTAATAGCTAATTTCAGCATGACCTTCATCTAATGCATGTGTAGTCATATTTGCCGTATGCTATGATTAAATGAACTACTTTCTTATCCTCAGAGAAAGGTAATGAAACAAGCATTGGATGATTACTTACTAGGTTTCAAGTATTCTGTATAGATTATCTTATTTACTGTAGTCCCTACAAGTTCCTTACAAAGTAGGTATTCGAAGGAACTTACCAAGTCCACAGAACTAATAAGTGAAGGAGGTGGGCTCTAAATCTGTTTGATCTTGCTTCATAGTCTGCTCTCTCTTCACTAGGGTACAGTTTAGAATAGAATTGTCCTACAGAAAAAGGAAGTGAGCCAGTTGTGTAACTTCTAGTGGCCTCGTAAAAAGAAGAAACAGGTGGAATCCATGTTAATAATTTATTAACCTCCAGACTGACACCTCCAGAATATTATTTCAATACATAATTGATACAAAATATACTAATGAAGTATTTTTACGTTACCTTATACTAACCTCCAAAATCCAGGTATTTTCATTATATATCAAAGTCATGAAAGCCCACAGGCCCCCTGAATATGCGAATTACAAGATACAAGGAGTAAGGTGTTTAGTAAAAGAATTGGGGAAACTGGCCTACCACACGGAGAAAATTAAAACTAGAACCGTACCTTATATCATATAAAAAGGGAGACTTCAGATGGGTTAAATAACTAAATATAAATAGTAAAAATATAAAGTTAAAAATTAATGACTTGAAATATCTTTGGGACCCCCAAAAAACAAACATGAAGCAAAAATGGATGGAATGCCTCATCTGAGGATGGGAAGGTTTGGGCCTACAAATGGCTGCTGCCATCGAAAAGCGTAAAAGGGGAGGAAATCCAAGACTGTGGGATAGGGTGGTATAGGGTGGTTGCTTCTACAGAGATGGGTTCCTCAAGAAAGAGAAAATGGAGGCTCAGAGGCTTAACTCCTCAGCTCAAGTCATGGTATAAAAACTAGGAAAATGCCTATGTTTTTACCAAAGGAAATGTACTGAGAAAGGAGAGGTGCAATTTTGGATTGGATAGAATTGATTGATAGGGGTGCACTTGCCACAGATTCTGGATTCCGTGTGTTGCCTTGAGCAGCAGAAAGTCATTCTACTTGTTAGTTCAATTAGTTGACTGAAATGTGGACTTAATCAAGGCCTACATTAAATGAAATTGAGAATGCAAATATTCCTTGAAATAATGTAAAGGAATTCAAAGATTTCAATGATGGGAATGTTGGAGTGGATTTGTCATGTGCAATCAGTCCATTTTAATCCTGGTGATCTCCTAAATCTCCCAAGAAGACTTTTCACTCATCCTCCTTTCACTAAAGCCTTGAGAAATACATTGGCGATGGGACTAGCAGCATCCATGAAAAGCAATTTCTTAAAAAATTGAGTGTAACTAACATTATATTAGTTTCACATATACAACATGATTAGATATTTGTATATATTAATGCAAAATATCCCAAAAGTCCAGTTAACATCCATCACCAAATTTTTTTCTTGTGATAAGAACTGTTAAAATTTACTCGCAGCAACTTCAAAGATGCAATACTGCATTATTAACTATAGTCACTGTGCTGTACATAATATTCCTGTTTAGATTCTACATATAAAAGAGATGACACAGAATTTGTCTTTCTCTGACTTATTTCACTTAGCATAATGCCCATAAGGTTCATCCATGTTGTCACACATGGCAACATTTTTTTTTATGACAACTGTGTGTGTGTGTGTGTGTGTGTGTGTGTGTGTATATATATATATATATATATATTATTACATTTCTTTATCATTCATTTGCTATTGGACATGTAGGTTTTCATATCTTAGCTATTAAAAATAATGTTCTAATGAACATGGATGTGCAGATATCTTTTCAAATTAGCATTTTCATTTTCTTTGGATGAATACCCAAAAGTAGAATTGAAGATCATTTGGTATTTCTCCTTTTAATTTTTTGAGGAATCTCCATACTGTTTTCCATAGTGGTTGTACCAATTTGCATTCCCACCAACAGTGCACAATTGGTCTCTTTTCTCCACATCCTCATCAACACTTGTTCTTTCTTTTCAATAATAGCCATTCTACCAGGTGTGACGTAACATCTCATTGTGGCTTTGATTTGCATTTACCTGATGATGAGTGATGTGGAACATCTTTTCATGTATTTGTTGGCCATCTCTATGTCTTCTTTGAAAAAATGTCTATTCAGATCCTCTGCCTGTTGTTTAATTGGATTTTTTAAATTGAGTTGTGTGAGTTCTTTATTTTTGATATTAACCTATTATCAGATATATGATTTGCAAATATTTCCTCCCATTTGGTAAGTTACCTTTTCATTTTGTTGATGGTTTCTTTTTGTGGAAGTTTTTTAGTTTTGATGTAGTCTCAGTTGTTTATTTTTACTTTTTTTGCCTTTGCTTTTGGTGTCAAATCTAAAAAATCATCACCAAAACTGACATCAAGGTGCTTACTGCTTATGCTTTCTTCTAGGGATTTTATGGTTTCAGGTTTTTCATTCAAATCTTTAATCCATTTTGAGTTGGTTTTTGTAAATGATGTAGGATAGTGGCTGAGTTTCACTCTTTTGCTTGTGGCTGTCCAGTTTTTCCAACAGTTATTGAAAGACTGTCCTTTCCCTGTTGTATATTCTTGACTCCTTTGTTGTAAATTAATTGACCGTATATGAGTGGGCTATTTTGTTCCAGTGGTCTATACGTCTGTTTTTATGCCAGTGCCATACTATTTGATCATGATGGCTTTGTGATACAGTTTGAAATCAGGAAGTGTGATGCTTCCAGCTTTGTTCTTTTTTCTCAAGATTGCTTTGACTATTTGGGTTCTTTTGTGGTTCTATGCAAATTTTCGGTGGTAGTGGTGGTGGTTGTTGTTTTTGCATTTCTGTGAAAAATGCTATTGGCATTTTGATAGGGGTTGCATTGAATCTGTAGATTTGCTTTGGGCAATATGGACATTTTAACAATATTAATTCTTCCAGTCCATGAACATGGAATACCTTTCATTTATTTTTGTTGTCTTCAATTTCTTTCATTAATGTCTTACAGTTTTCAGTGTACAGATCTTTCATTTGTTTGGTTAAATTTATTTCGAGGGTTTTTTTTTTATGCAATTGTAAATGGGATTGTTTTCTTAATTTTTCTTTAAGATAGTTTGTTATTAGTGTATGGAAATGCAACAGATTTCGTATATTGATTTTGTATCCTGCAACTTTACTGAATTCATTTACTAATTCTAACAAGATTTTTGGAAGAGTCTTTAAGGTTTTCTATATATAGTATCATGTCATCTGCAAATAGAGGCAGTTTTACTTCTCTTTCAAATTTGGATGCCTTTTATTTCTTTTTCTTGCCTAATTGCTCTGGCTAGGACTTCTGATACTATGTTGAAGAACATAATGGTAAGAATGGGCATTTTTGCCTTGTTCCTGATTGAGAGGAAGAATTTTCAGCTTTTTACCATTGAGTGTAATATTAGCTGTGGGCTTGTAATATTTGGCTTTTTTATGCCCTCTATAAACACTTTGTTCAGAATTTTTATTATAAATGGATATTGAATTTTGTCAAATGCTTCATCTGTTGAGATGATGATTTTTTCCCCTTCATTTTGTTAATGGATGTATCACATTGACTGATTTGCTGATGTTGAACCATCCTTGCATCCCTTGAATATGTCCCACTTGTTCATGGTGTATGATCCTTTTAATGTATTAATGGAGTCAGAATTTTACTGAGGACTTTTTTTTTTTTTTTAATTGAGGACATTTTAATGACTCTGGGAGACTTGTAGGGAATGCTGTGGTTAAAAATGGGCTCCCTATTTATTTACTAATTTACTTTTAATTTTACTTTTTTAATAGTATATTATATAGGCTCCCTATTTTAATGGAGACATCAAAATTTTGGGGTTGATAGAGGCTGAATAGCGATGCTTTGCAGCAATTAACAAATGGAGACACAATGGAAACAGTTATAATAGGAAGCTGGTCCACTGTAATCAGCATAGTTTGGACAGAAATCTTTGATGGTGGCCAGTAAATCACTGGGCCTCATAGGCCGAAATGATGTTGAAAAAATCTAACAACTAAGCACAGATATTGACCAAGAAAAATGAGTGCCAGTGATTACAACTGATACAACCACACCAGTATATATCAGCTAAATATCAGCTGGGCTTAGTACCAAATAGGTGGGCAACCCAATGTAGGCTCTACTTGCTATGTATAACAACAATAGCAGAAAAGAGCCACCAGTATAGAGTGTCAAGGCCTTCAGCAAATTGCCATGCATAGATATTGAATGAAAGACCCCTAAGGTGATGAACTCTGTAACATCCAAAATCTTCCTTTGAGGTTCCATTTACTAGAATAACAATGCATTGCAGAAAGGAAACCACTAGTCCTTTTGGAAATCACCTGGCAACAGAGCTCTGAACAAATACAAATTTCTAGGGTCTCAGAAATTATTGTGGTCTATGGGACTAAGTGTATGCTTAGGACTAAGTGTATAGAGAAACAAATCCATTGTCTAGTCATTTTCTCAGTGAAGAGTTAGAATTAATTTCTTCATCATCTATCACCACACTGGATCCCTAATCACACACAAGAAAGGGTTATTTTGGCAGAAACTACCCAATGATTTACAGTCGTAAGTCCCACCATCAAAAGCTTTAAAAGAAACAGAGGTGTGATTCTTACCACGTCTTGACTTAATACGATCTTTGGATCATATTAACTTAATCGGACAGTGATTCCAACTGCAGCTGACAAGTTCTCTTTCTTGGAGCAAATCAACAGGTAGCTACTGATTAGACCAATGCTTTCTTGTTTTTCCTGTATTCCATTAAGTAGAGGCCCACTGCAGCAGTTTGTGCTATCAATAAACAACATTACAGGTTGTCTTTTTTCAAAGTTCCATTAACTCTCTGATTCTGTGCCCGAATATAATTCTTGACACCAGACCTTGATCATCTCACTGCTACACAGGGCATCCCGCTGGTCTAACAAATTGATGGTGATATGTTCATAGGACCTAGAACACAGGCATCATGAGATTTCCTGAATACCTGCTAAGATCTCATGAAAGCACAAGAGTCTACACCCTCAGCCAGATTTGTGGAGGTCGGATGTTTGATGCACGTTAGAATATTACCTCCATAGTGAAGACTAATTGTGTACTTTGTTACACCTTGACTAAGGAGGTCAGTGTCTGCCGGCTTCTGTGAAACTTGTGTCCACTGCTCAAACTGACTTACGGGTTGATCGAAATGCTTCTAGCTTTAACTGGGCTCAGAAAAAGGCTGCTCTACCTGGCCCAGGTGGCAGGGAAAGTAGTTCTACCATGTAGACCTTATGAATGAGACCCAAATGGGCTCAGGGTTTTGAGGCAAATCAGGATTCTGTATAAAACAAGGATTTTTGAGCAAACCATGTCATCTTCAGAAAATACCTAGTCTTTCAACTTACTACTGCGCTACATAAGATAAAAGCAAATGAAAGAAAATAGTTCTGTTCAAAAGGGTTCTTTGGCTCAGATAGGCTCCCTCAAGCCTTCACAAGTTCTCTGAAGGGATGGCTGGCATGTTAAACAGTCATATATGGAAACTCAAATTCACAGGCAACATATTTCTGATTTAATATAGGATGTTTTAGAGGTCCTTGTATTATGTCCGTCAGCTCATCTGGCCCACCCCTTAATCCACTATGCAATCCACTATCCTCAACCTTTAGACCAACACATAATACACTAGTAAGGAATGAGAAGCAGAGAACATATGTGAAGAAAGGTTGATTTAATCAGTAACTTTTAAAAAGACACTGCAATATTTATAAAGAGCATTCTTTTCAAATAGCCATTTAAAAATATAATGTATACAATATCATGATTCTTAAATTCCAAGCAATTCATACTGATTCTGACTTTAAAGAAAAAAAGGTCAGATGTTGGGTAGCTCAGAAGTGTTGAACAACTGAACATTCAGTGGGCTGGAAATGAGGGTGGCACTATGGGTTTAAGCAGCAAGAGCTCAAAACCATCTCTCCAGAAGGCTGCCAGACGGTGATTTAATTTCAGTTACTTCTCCCAAACCATACAGAGAAAGGGCAGTTCCTCAGAGTAAGTGTTGTATGTGTGTGTTTGTGTGTGTGTGTGTTGGAGGGGAGGTGTGTGGGAGGTGCTAGGGGAGGAGGGTGGTCTGTGCTCCTATCAGGTGGGCAAAGAAAACTAGCAGTCTACCATACATACAAAGCTGAGCTTTGAATTATCATATATGTCTATTTACTTCTCTCATAATTAATGTCTATTGCTAGTGTTTCTGATAGGAAAAAAGTATTGCGGTATGGTAATACCAACCACGTAAATATCGGTTCTGAAAAATTACCACCAAAATAGCTCCAGAAGCAGTAAAGAGTTCGTAAGTTATTCCTTTCATTTAGTGAATTACGTAAATAATTTTTTCTTCTATATTATACTTCTTTAAGCTTCTTTATCTTTCTATCACTACTTCTGCTAATTTAATTACAGAAAAAAAAAAACCTCTATGAGAGAGTTAGGCACATTATTAGGTGGATGGCACCTAATATGGAAAAAAAATTAACAGAGTCACATTGATGGTTTAGGGCCTAAAAACTTGTGAATGCTACTTACTGAATGGTCTTGGGGAGATTATGCAGGATACTGACTCCTATATTGTTTTCAGTCCTGACAAAGATTGAGAAGTGAGTCTTTGGCAAGGTAAGTCCTATTTCTTCCCTTTGTATATAGGTAAAGGTAAAGTATAAGGCCCTTGCTTGGGTCCCAGCCACATCCAAGGCTAGGATTAAAACACGAACAGGCAAGCTGGATCATCTGGCAGGGCAGGCCCATAATGAAAGCCTTGGTTTGAAGGTCTGAGTTGTGTCCTGAAACTCATTCTGAGCTAAGAGTGTGGGCACGGCAGAGTAGACCCAGTTCCAAGTTCTCCAAGTCAAGAGAGTCAGCTTAGTGCAGGGTCTGCTGTTGCATTATATCCTTGCCCTAGCTCAAGGACATGTGTCTGCATCCCAGACACAGAAAGTAAAACAGAATGCACCATTTCACCAAAAATTCTGTAAGCTCCCGGGCTCATGCAGCAATGTGTGGCATCTCAGAGAGTGTATCACAACATAGGGAGTGAGGCGCTCATTCCCCTCCAAGTTACTAACTCTCAGCATCCATTTTTGGCATCCTGAGGGGACCAGGGCATCAGTGGGGTGCCTGAGGCCAGCAGGAGAATGAAATACTCCCTGAGAAAGGGCAGTCGTGGCTAAAGAGAGACCATGGAAACCAGAGAAAGTTGCACAGTCAGCTCAGGACATCTCTTAACAGAGGTGGGACTCCCAGAAATTCCTAGGGACGGTGGATACTTTGCAATGAAAAGGAAAAGGTGTGGCAGGTGCTAGTTAAATAGGGGTCACTGTCATCAAAATAAACTCTCATTTCTGACAAAGGCTGGTGAAGCCAGGAATTTACAGAGGAGAGGGCAGTGACTTCTCACCAAATCATGCTGAGCTTGATTTTTTCCCCCAAGGTGACGGAGCAGAGCCATCCAATGTGGTCCTCCTCAACACTCCCACCCTACAAAACAATGCGTCCTGGCTCACAGGCGAAGGCTGCCAGTACGCATAACTTGTGGAACACTTTGTAGGCACGAAACCACATCTTTTTCTGTGTATAAGAACGAAGAATATCGGTATCCTTATCTTTAGTATCATTAATCAGCTGGTGAAAACAGGCAGCCAAAGAACACATAGCATTAGGTGTCATCCTCATTACTCTTGAGACTTCACTGCTCTGATGCCTCTGTCACTGCAGTTAGGATCGAGTTTTACTAAAAGAAAAAACTATAAATATGGGGTTTGACTTAACGAAATGTAGTCAACATGTGCTTTTCTCACTTTAAGCTTGACTTAGAATTCATTCTCTAATAAAGAAAGAAAATGTGCTGTGTCATCATGTGCTAATATCACGAAAGAGAGGAATACTATTTATGAGTTCAGAGTTGCAATCTGACTATCAATATTAATTACGGGCTTTGGACTCCTCTTCAATCAAGTCAGCTTCACTGGTTAAATTGACTGTTTTTATTAACTTACAATTAAATAGTTTTCAGTTAACACAAGAACACAGAGATAACATCACAATTGCACTGTTATAAAGTTAAAAGGCCTTTGTGTCTCATCACCAGGTAAAAATTCTGGGGCTAGGAGTCTCACAGAGGATGCGAACAGCCACTGGCCCTTTTATTTTGGTCTTACTAACAGAAGTACTGCCTTACTGAAATTATAAGCATAGGCCTCTTAATAGCTTCCTAGGAGTCTGAACTCTTGCTTTCAATACCAAATAATATCTGGAACACATGCTCACTTTTGTGTTTTTTTAGAAATTCTAAGAATTGGCCCAGATTCATGTGATAGTCATTCCTTAATCCATAGTCACCATGGGCCTCAAGGAGTAATTCTTCGAAAGAATGGAAAAGGCGCAGATCCTCTCCATTTCCCTCGGTTTCGACACTTTCAGCATGCTTACAGGAAATGTGTTTCCAGTTGGGATACCTAATTGTGTGCCAGAATTCCTCACAGTGCTCTTTGAAGCCCTCCACACAGATTATACCCGGCTTTCCTGTCATGCAAAATCCAGTCACATCTAACCTTTTCCCAACATCCAAAATCTTTTTTCTCAGGTCCTGCTGATATATGTGGTGACTGTAGATCCACATTCGGAGGAACGTGTTCCTGACCGGCTTTGCTTGTGTAGCTGGTTCGTAAACAAGCTTTCTGTTCAGGAAATAGGAGGCACTATTGTCCTGCAACCACTGGATTGCCGCACAGACACAGAGCTCACCTGGATCGAAAGTCCCTATATAAGAAGTGAGACCCTTGTTGAGTAGTAGTTGCTGTTGTCTGTCAAGCTCCGAGGACCGTCCAAATAGCTGCAATGCTGCATAGGGGTAGCTGTGAGGCATGGTTACTTGCAAATCAATTTTCACCTTAAAATGAAAATCAAATACATTTAAGTACCAAAAAATCATCTAAGCTAGTCTATCAGTGGCAACGGCATGATTTTGATAAATATAATGGTTATTGCTACTATTAAGTGTCAGCTATGGGCCAGAGACTGTACTGAGAACGTCACTTACACTATTCCTTCCCTTTATGCATTCATGCATTCCAGTATTTACTGAACACCCACCATGTGTCAGGGAACCCATGCTAGGATAAAGAAGTGAAGAAGCTAGACATAATTTCTGCTCTTCGTGAAGGACTAGAGCCTAGTGAAGGAGACAGACGTTTACACATCGCAAGTACTTAATTTCAATGGTGAGAAGCACAGGGATCCACTGAAATGTGTAACCAGTGAGACAGAAGTTAGTCTGGGAACCAGGAGATCTTCTTTGAGGGAATGACAGTTGAAGATTGAGCAGGAAATCACTAGAGGTGGGGTTCTCAAAAGCCTAGGCCACTTGTTACCCATGCTATGCTCATGTTGCTGGAGACAATGGCTCAGAAGATGAAGGTTAAATTCATTTTTAGTATTTAGATTTCCTATCTGTATTTGCTTTGTGTCATGGTGCCACCAAAGAAGTGTTCATCCACTCCTTACAAGTCAGTTTTGCTAAAGGCAATATTTAGCTTTATGAAAATCATGATACATGTACAAGACAGTACATACTACAATAGTTGGAATGGTAAAAAAAAAAAACTGGTTGAGTGAACAGAATAATGTATGAGAATGCAAGATGTTTTAAATAAAAACACATATTTGTTAAAAAGATGTGCATATTTATGTAAAATTCACGATATTTATTGAAGACAACTTACAGGGCATCCCACATTTTACATATTTCACTTTCAAACAAGTAAAGGATATACGAATCTGGAATATTCTCTATTTGCTTCCTGGACAGAAATCTCACGTTCCAAGTATTTCCACTAAAAACCGGGCACCCGGCAACAATGAAAACAACTCAAGGTACTTACCTTGGGCTCCTCAATCTGTAGGGTAATCACAAATTCGATTTTTGGCGGCAGCGCCTCCCTTGTGCCTTCCAAATATCGCTTTATATGCGTCAGGACATTAACATCTTCAAGTTTTACTTCTCCTTGGTTAGGAAACATAGAAAACAGCATTTCCATCTCTAGCAGCTGAAGCTGCAGGCATTCTTTCATTGAAGCAGACATGTTGCCTCGAAATCCACCTGCAGGAAAACTGGAAAGACCCAGGGGCACTAGGTTTGTTAATTTTCAGCGGTGTCCAGAGAAATTTCCCGAAGGTCCCTTTTCCGTTTAAGCAGTTTTGCAGGAACGCTGTGCACCGACAGCTAGGGGCACAAACCGGGACACTTAACTCTTTCTTCGCTTTATCTCCCAACCCCCAAATCTAGTATGCACAACATCCCTCAAGACACCTCGTTAAAATTCAGATTCGCAGTCCGTTACCTCCCCACGCCCACCCCCTATTGCGATTTAAATCCGGGAATCTGGGCTTTCAACAGGTGTTCCAAATTATTCCGTTGCAGGTGGTTGCCAAACACCTGCAGATGCTTTGCAAGCCTGAATTCTGAGGAAGGCAAGGAGCCCCGCTCGCGAATCCTACTAGGGTGTCAGGCTTGGGCGGAGATGCGCCCTGTGGCGAGTAGGACCCGCAGTCTGTCGAGGCTGTGGTCGCGTCCCTTGGCTCCGGGGTCTTGAGGGCCCCGCCGCCCCCAACGCCAGTTGCGGCGCCTCGGCCCCAGCGCCAAGGACCCCTCCCAAGCGGGCCTTTACGGCTCTCCGCGGAGCCACATCACCCCGGGATGGCATCCTAATAGCTCCGGACGATTATGCGTCTACCTGGTGTCCCGAGGGGCCCAGGCTACAGGTACATTAATAAAATGTTTAGTGAGAGCTGGTGCGGGGAGATGGGACGGGGGCAGCGGCTCGAGAAGGCTCCCGGAGTCAAAGTTTGGGGAGATGAACCTCGAAGATCTAGAAGGGGATGCGGGTAAAGGGGAAATGGCCGAGACCACCTTGTCAAGAGGCCCCAAATCGGGGTTGGTACCCCCCATCTGAGACCACTAGGAACCCTGGCTTCCCAGGAAAGCAAGACTGCCACCCTCTGAGACCCAAATTCGGAGGTGGGGACTGCGTTTTGTCGGTCGCAGTGCTCTGATGGCCCACGACCCTCGGCCCCAACCCCCGGGCCACCGCGGGGGCCTCACCCTTCCCGGTCATTCAATGGAAACAGCCCCAAGCCCTCTCAGAACCTGGATCCGCAGTTCCGCAGGCGAGAGCTGCGCATGATCCGCAAGTGGGAGAGGCGGGGCCAGCGGATCCTCCCCCGCCGTGATTGGCTGGGGGGCGTGGCGATGGGCCGGAAGTCACGCAGAGCCACGTCTGCGGGTTCGGAGACCTTCAGTCAGGTAGGAGGCGCCGCCGCGGGGTAGCTGGTCTTTGAGGTGGAGGTGAGGGGGAATCTCCCGGCGGAGGTGAGTGGGGCCCTCAGGCTTGGCGACGGGAATGGGACTTTCCAGTCCGTAGGGGTTCGGCTGCGGGCAGGCTAGCGGGCAGGCTAGGGGCAGGCTCGCTGACTGACCCACGGACGGCGCGCGGGGCACACCCGCCCCTGCGCCTTCCGAGCGGGCCCGAGGGTCTCACGCTGGGTGTTCTGATCCGCAGACCTGGAGCGGGGGGCGGTGGCTCGGGGTGAGAGCCGGGAAACGTGCGGCCATTTGGGGGCTGGAAGGAAAGCGGAACAAGCAAGCGGTTGATAATTGAATGGAGGGAGGGGGGATGCTCTCAACTTTTTTAGAGTGGTCACCGTTTGGGCTTGTAAGTGCTTTGAATAAAAGCGTTCGCACATTCATTGAACGTAGTTTTAGGACCGAAAACGCTTTGAAAGGTGGAAGCATTTTATCTTTTTTCTTTTTTAAAAGATGTTCTGGATTTAACAGGACTGGTTTACGCCCTTATGAATAATCATATTACCGAATGGTCAGTTTTTTAACAAAGTGTATTCATGCCTGTGAAAGAGATTTGATCACTTTGGGCCAAACTCAGTTAGCTTGTTGAATACCAGTTTTTTCTGGTTGGACAAAAGAAAAAATTTTTCACCATTTCCTTTAACTTTTGTTCATTGATCGAAGCAACGAAGGAAAATGAAGAAAACAAGATAGGACTGCTGCTCCTCTTTGGGCTAATTGGGAATGGGACTGACCCAAGAAGTGATTAAATAGTACATACAGCTGAGGTTGGAAAGCCCACGTTCCACTTAAAATTGGAGTATCCCAGAGAGGAAAGTACTAGTGGGCTAGGGGCCAATTAAAGGTAAAAGGAAGACGTTGTTACTTTGAGAGCTTAGTTTAGAAGGGTGTCCTGATCCTCCCTTACGAAAGTAGAAAAATCCACTGCGAGGTATTTAAGGAGGTCTGGGCAGTCTTGGAGAGGAGGCTGTTGCCCTTTGCTTTTCCTTTGGGCGTATGTCTCTGTGGTCTGGGAAGCATAAATTTCCCAGATATTTTGGAAATGTAGTCCCAGTCCATTTGACAGTATGACCTTAGACTCCAGTCTGTCACCAGCTACCCATGTAAATTTAGGTTATTTAACCGCGGCCCAGGCTTAAGTTTTTCCATTTGTGAAATGAGGTAATCTTTGATTGTGTAGTAGTCTATGAATCTATGCGTGGAATCTTCATTTTAGTTGAAAGTGGACCATTTTAAGTTCACCCTGTGTCCAGGAATAGCCCTAGACCCAAAATGAGAGATGAATAGGGGTAATCTGCCTTCTGCCCTTGGAGTGGTTGATACAAGTTGGGCAGGATCTTCTAGGTAATGCCTACCACCAGGACTTATTGTACCATTCTTTTCTTTCTCAAACATTCTTTGTGGGGGTTCAGAACGAGGCAGACCTGAGTTTAGTGTGGCAGTTTTTGAAGTGAATGGTCCTTGAAAGATTTCTTATGCTTGAAAAATATTCCTTAATTTTGTAGACATGGATTTAGATGCTATTACAGAATACTCAGCATTACATGCCAAGCCCAATGGACTCGTTCTTCAATATGGGACTGCTGGCTTTCGAACGAAAGCAGAACATCTTGATCATGTCATGTTTCGCATGGGATTACTAGCTGTCCTGAGGTCAAAACAGACAAAGTCTACAATAGGAGTCATGGTAACAGCATCACATAATCCTGAGGTAATGTAATGCCTTTAGTGCTCTGATAAAGCAAACCTTTATTTACAAGAACACATCTTAGTGTCTGAGCAGTTTGACCCAAAGTACAAATTCTAACGAGTAGGAATGTGCCTACTCATTATGTGCCTTGGATTTGAAATGGCGTTTTCTTAAAGATTAATTATTTTAGAGAGAGAAAGAGAGTGCATGCAAGGGGAGGGGCAGAGGAAGATAGAGAATCCCAAGCAGACTCATCACTGAGTGAAAAGCCTGACACCAGACTGGATACCACAACCCTGAGACCACACACAGCCCGAGCTGAAATCAAGAGTCAGACACTAACTGACTGAGCTGCCCAGGTGCCCCTGAAATGTCTTTTTCTTGATGAGTGATCATTTAGCTCATGACTGTAGAGGGTGTGGAGAGAATGAAATGAGAGTCATTTCTTGGATTGTGTCCATATTAGAGAAACAACAGAATGTCCATTCTTCCAGGTTAGTTGTATTGAGACAGTATCAGTAACAAAAAGTGTTACTTGTGTTAATTTAGTAGAGATTAGAGAGATTGGAGGCAGGTGGGGGGAAGGGCAAACATTTGAAAAGATTTAGTACATTTTGAAAATTTTTTAGACCAGTTTTCTTTTTTTTAAAAGATTTTATTCATTTGAGAGAGAGAGCGTGCACAAGCAAGAGCACAAGCAGAGGGAGCAGCAAAGGGAGAGGGAGCAGACTTCCCACTGAGCAGGGAGCCCGATGTAGGGCTCGATCTCAGGACCCTGAGATCATGATCTGAGCCAAAAGCAGCTGCTTCAACGACTGAACCACCCAGGCACCCCCTAGACCAGTTTTCTATAGTTAGGGAGTATGAGGGAGTTGTTTCCTGTTCTGAATGAATAGCCAAACAGGTGGCTCCCAGCATACAAAAGTGAGCTTTGGGCAGGTTATTGATGAGGCCTGATGGTTCTAGTGTTATGACAATGCATTTTTTTTTTTAAGATTTATTTATTTATTTTAGAGAGAGAGTGCGAGAGCCAGGGAGAGGCAGAGAGAGAGAGGGAGAGAGAATCTCAAGCAGACCCCTTGCTGAGTGCGGAGCCCGATGCTGGGCTTGATCCTGATCCCAGGACCCTGAGAGCTCCCCCTGAGCTGAAACCAAGAGTTGGACCCTCAACCGACTGAGCCACCCAGGCGCCCCCATTTTTTTTGATCAAAGTATTCTTTTTGACATAGTTTTACTGTTTTGTTATGTACGGCCTGTAGCTCACTAATACGTGGTTTGAATAACGTGCCTCTGTTTGGTTGCAAGAGCACGAGACTTTTGCCTTTGTAGCTAAATCAGCCGCAAGTTAAAGCTGTGTAGGTCTGTGAAGGATTATAACCTCCTTTTCCCCCCACACAAGAGGACATTGCTTGTCCAACTTTTAAGTGTGGATCATTATTAATGTGTGAGTGTCTGAATGTCTAAATCACCACAATTAATGACTTGTGGGCTGAAGCCTATATTTATTGCTAGTTCTAGAAGTACTTCTTAAAACAAGACTGAGCTCATTCCTTCAGTTGACATTCACTCTGAACTACACTTTATTTCTTCCCCCAAATTTGAATAGAATTGGGAGTCAATTTTTAGCTCCCCCCCACCCTGCCCCCGCTGGTGGATATAGTGGCCAGTATGTTCTTAAAGAGTCCAGAGTCCTAGGAGGATCTCTCAGTGCCCTCATTCTACTCCATTTGTGCCCTGGTCATGTAATTGATGGTGAATGCACAGGTGACAGCCTTTAAAAAAAAAACTAGTAATGACTGGTGGGTTTAAAAGTCATATAGACTTGATGTTTTAATACCAGCACTGACACTTACTAGCTGTATGAACATAAGCAGATTACTTGCTCTGAATCTGTTTTTTTCGAAGTAAGATTGGAATAAAAATAGGATTCTTAGTAAGATTGATGTTTGTTACGAGGATTCATGTAAAACAGTCCAGTGCCTGGCATTCCATACGGTCACAGGTGAAGCCACTCAGCCATCAATGTCTTTTTTAGGGGGAAACAGCTTGAATTTACTTCCTCAACTCATCCTTGTGAATATGCACAGATGGCTTATTGTTTGCTTTTCTTTTAAGGAAGACAATGGGGTAAAATTGGTTGATCCTTTGGGTGAAATGTTGGCACCGTCCTGGGAGGAACATGCTACCTGTTTGGCAAATGCTGAGGAACAAGATATGCCAAGAGTGTTGATGGACATCAGTGTGAAAGCAGCCGTGAATCTGCAACAAGATGCCTTCGTAGTGATTGGTAGAGATACCAGGTGACCATCAGAGTTACTGGTGAAAGCAGCTTTGGGAGCTTGACCTAAATGATTGCATTAGTTTAGTACCCATGATAAACTGAAGGAATTAAGTGGAACTGCCCTAAGAGGCTCCTCCACCTACCTGGCCTTTTTATTTTTAGTAGGGTGTAGGAGCTAATCTTCTGCATCTTAGGTTTTGGAGTCCGAACCCCCCAACTCTTAACACTACGTGATTGGATAGGTTACTTAACTTTTGGAGCTTCCATATGCCCATCTATAAAATGTTGATGTTAAAGCCCAATATAGGGCTTTTGTGAGGATTATGTGAGACAATGTATGCAAAATACCTATTTCTTTTTCTTTAAAATACCTATTTCTTGACCCGAGAGAAGTACTTAACGTACGTCTCCTACCCCTTTACTTCTGTAGATTTACTATTTTCTCCTATAAAGTAAAAACACGATTGTAATTCAGTATTTATAAAGATTTACCTCATAATATGCATATTGTTGGTTCGTATATTTATATCATTTTCCCATATCGGAATTCACTGGAAAACGTTAACAATACGTTATTTCTACATACAGTAGCCCCCCCCCCCCATCTGCAGGCGATACATTCCAAGACCCCCAGTGGATGCCTGAAACCATGGATAGTATTGAACTCTGTATATACCATGTTTTTCTCTACACGTACGTAATTATGATAAAGATTAATTTTTTAAAGATTTTATTTTTTTCTTTTAGAGAGAGAGAGCTCACACGAATGGGGGGAGAGGTAAGGAAGAGGGAGAGAGAGAATCCCAGGCAGACTCTGCACCCAGAGCTAAGCCTGAGGTGGGGCTTGATCTCATGACCCTGAGATCATGACCTGAGCCAAAATCCAGAGTCTGGATGCTTAACAGACTGAGCCACCCAGGTGCCTCTGTGATAAAGATTAATTTGTAAGTTAAGCCCAGTAGGAGACCAATAATAAATAATAATAAAGTAGAACAATTGTAACAACATACTATAATAAAAGTTATATAAGTGTAGTCTCTCTCTCTCTCAAAATATCTTATTGTACTGCCCTCCCCCTTCTCTTTCTTGTGATGATGTGAGATGATAAAATGCCTGTGTGAGAGAGGATGTGAGGTGAATGACGTAGGCGTTGTGACGTAGTGTTAGGCTCCTATTGACCTGATGATATGTCAGAAGGTGGATCATCTGCTTCTGGACTACAGTTGACCTCAGGGAACTGAAACCATGGCCAGCGAAACCATGCACAAGAGGGGACTACCTGTCATATTTGGCAGCTTTTGCCTTCCTTTACAAAAATTTACTGTTGTAACATGTTAGATTAAAAGTGCCCTTTGAAACAGAAGCATTCTCTTTAGTGTAAGATCTCATTTTAGCTGGAGATTCTTTCTAAAGGAAATTTCTAGTCATAGCTTTAATGGTGGGACATTAGGACAATGTCTGGTATTTTATCCTTGATGTGTTACCAGAGAGAGACTTCTAAATACCACTGATTATGGATATATAGGTATCAGAAATAGCCTAGTGACTTATGTTCTGAAACAAATTATTATCCCACAGGATAAGCCATCCAACATGTAATTGCCTCTTACCAATTAACTAGTTTAAATGATAGAGAACATCATTTTCTACAAGGCAGTTATAATCTACTTTATTTTCAGATAATTTGTTCTGACTTTTTCAGATGAAAAACAGGTTCTGTATCCTTGGTGGTTTGATACCCAGTACTGCATTATGCAGAGTGTTTGCATTCAGTATTTATTGCTGAATACATTGCTGAATACATTAGGTAATGTATATGTTGTTACAGTCAAACTTGAAAAGGTTTTTGGGTATGGTGTAATTACTGTATTTTTATATTTGTTTTCTAAATTCATTTAAAAGCCAAACTCTTTCCAAGAAATGTATTGTGAAAGGCTGCTGGGAAATGCTTATACTCTACCTGTATTATTTTTGCAGAGTTTTCAGACTTTACAGGTTTCAGTTCAAGTACAGTGAACCTATTACCCTGAAATTTGTAGCACGTAATTTCTGCATTTCCTTTCAGAATTAGCAACTCTTGGTTTCAGGATGGGATGTGTTATTTTCTTCCTTTTCTTTTGTAGGCCCAGCAGTGAGAAACTTTCACAGTCTGTAATAGATGGTGTGACTGTTTTAGAAGGTCAATTCCATGGTATGTAGCTATCCTGAGTTGTAAATTAATCTTTAAAAAACTTAAAAAAAAAAACACCTTTTAAGAAAGTTGTAAAAGTAGTACCATTTATTTTAGAAAAGTTTGAAAGTACAGATAAAAGTTTTTTAAAAATGAACTTCCAGGTACAGGGGTATCTAGGTGGTTCAGTCAGTTAAGCATCAGACTCTTGTTTTCGGCTCAGGTCATGTTCTCATCGGTCCTGGGATAGAACCCCTCACTGGGCTTCATGCCTGAAGATTCTCTCCCTCTGCCCTTCCTCCCAATTGCACATGCACTCGCTCTCTCTCTCCCTCTTTCTCTCTCAAATCTCTAAAAAAAAAAAAAAAAAAAAAAAAAAAAAATGAACTTCTAGGTATGAAATACTAGTTTTTTAAATTTAAAAAGTTAAAAATTTTTTCTGGGTGTGCACATTTTGTTTTAGCTATAGGAGATTATATGTAAGAAATACTGATCTTAACTTTCTTTACTTTAGTAAGGCCAAATTTCCTGATATAAAAACGTTTGAAGTTACTTGAAGATGTTCATTTTGGAGAGCTTTTGTCAATATCATGTATTCCCAAATAGCTGATCACATGTGGAATCAGCTGTTACCTATCAAATAGTGGTAGAAAATATCTTTGGCCTACTTATAATCTGATTTTAAGTTTTGACAGGTAATTTTCCCTGTTTTATCAAATGAAGAAAAATTACATGACAGAAAATGGAGACTAGAATCCTCTTCTCAGATTGGTTGTGCCCCTTGTGAATGTAGTGACTCCATTTTGTTTGGAGGTGAATTTCCCTAGTATCACCATAGTTTCTCATTTTAAAGTATCTTCTCTTGACCTTTTTAACCTCCTTTCCAGCTGCTCTGTGCTTTTCCTTCGGAGTTAATTTGGCCTCTTCCAAGAGCTCACCTGGCTTACTTCTCTGCTGTTCTACTTATTATTTAGCCTGCGCAGGCAAAGTCTCCATCCTCGCCCCTTCAGTGAAATGTCTCTCTCAACACTCATCTGAATTCTAATTGCCAAATCCAGTGCTTATTATAAAGTGGGGATTCTTAGCCTGGGGCCCAGGGCTCTCTGGGAAATGTGTGGTTAAGCTGTAGGGACTTGGTTGACCTCTTGATACAGTGTGCAGAGTATTATTACAAGCACACGCACTTTTCTAGGGAGAAGAGTTTTTGCTTTCATCAGATACTCACAGGGTCTGTGACCCAAAAATAACTTTCAGAGTTTATATTTTAAAGTTTTTATTTCAGTTGCTGTCTTGATAGCTCTTCACACTGTGACCTCTTCTTTTCTTTCTTGAAGCTTCTACTTTCTTGAGCACTATTCCTTATTGGTCTTCTGTAGGGCCTTACTCTCTTCATATGGGCGTCCCTTATTTCTCTTTTTCATTCTGCTTGATTTCAGAATGATCTTTACTGTCAAAGCTCCAGCTATGTATAGTTTAATTTTTCATTTATTCATCAAATGTTTTTGACTGCCTACTATGTACAACCCTCCAGGGAATCTATTTCATGCCACTCTGAACTTAGAGTAAGAAACTCATAGCATGATATGTGTAAGTGTACTTGTGTGTATAACTGACACAGAAGTGTCAATAAATAATACGCACACTGCATGACATGCATTCATCTGTGTTATTTAAAAACAAAATGCAAAAATGCTGGTAGCGTCTCACTAAGTGGATTCCATGACCCTTAACAGGCTCAGGTCTGCAATTTTTAAAGGACTGGTCTGAGTGAGGTCTCCACTTAGGTGGTCTGCCCTTACCCCAGCTTCACCTGGCCTAAGACTATTGTTTATACCATCCTCAGAATGGTTCACCTTTTTAGCACTGTCATTCTAGCTCTAGAACCATCACTTCTCTAATGTTTTAGTCTAGAAAAATTTGAGAGTAATTTTTTTTTTTTTACCTTTCCGTCATTTCTCTTTTTAGCTTAGTGTACTTGAGGAAATGAAAGGTTAGTGTAGCCACAGCATAGGGAGAATGGGGGAAGCTAGTAGATAAGGTTGAGGAAGTAAGCACAGGTCATATCATCCCAAGCCTTGTGGGTTGTGGTAAAGATTTGGGTTTTATTTCAAATGCACAGCACATTTCCATTTTAAGTTAGTCACTCTGGCATTTCACTCTAACTTTTGTGTAGAGAGATAGGAAGGTTGTAAGAAAGATAGAGACTGTACAGTACATGCAAGGGTGATGATAGCGAGAGAAGTGGAGAACTTTGAAATTGGTAGTGACTTCAAAGGATTTTGTGATACATGATGAGGCTACCGGTGTGAGGAATGGCTTCTAGGTTTCTGGGTTGACCGGTGGAACAGATGAGTAACTGTATAATAGTCATTTTTTATTGAGTAAAAATTTATTGAGTAAATGTTTATTTGCTAATGTTGATACTGGTCACAAAATCCTTTTGTTCGTCCTTGAGTAAGTCTTTTGGAATATTGCTTATACACCTGCATTAAACCAGGTTAAGGGCTGATCCACTCTTTTGAGCTCCTCCCCCACCTTCCATCTGATCCTGGTATCAGAGCCATAGTCGCATTCATAAAATACCATTTCCATTGTACACGTGTAGGGCTCAGTAGTTTAAATGACCTTTTGTAGTCCAAACTCTTGTGCTTGACTTTGAAGACCTCTGATGGATTTAGTTACAGAATATTTATTGGATATTGGTCCATCTCTGCTATTTCTCCTGTTTCTTGCTCTTGCTTTTGGTGCTTTTCTTGTGTGGTTTGCTATTTTTGACTATAAGCTGTTTGTTTTTCTTTGGAAATTATTTGTGGGACATTTTTGAGGCTTATGGTGAAGGCCTGTTTCTGTGGCAAAGTTTGGTTATTGCTTTTGCTGCTGGGTGCCTGGGGGTGCTACCTGACTGTGGGTGACAAGTTTCTTTGATGATGGAGTTCTTCTGGACCCTTGTGGTTATGTGATTTGGGCTAGAAATCCAGGGGAGGCCTGTGCTTCTGGTGACAGCTCTTCAGGGATGGGTTAGCTCCTGCTGTTCTTGGTGTCAAGACAAATCTCCTAGGAGTGGGCACTTGGAGCTAATTCACTTCTGACTCACCCTTGCACTGAAGAGTAGTTCTTTGAGGCTTCAGCTTCATGAGGGCCGGGTCTTCTATTGGGTTTCCTTCCCATCTTAGGTCAGCATGGACTTTTTTTTGTACCAAAAGCAGGTTAATTTTTGGTTCAGAGGAGTGCCCCTAAAGCAATACTGGCTTCCCAGAGCTCAAATTTTGAAGTTCCTCTCTTCACAGCGATTTTGGCCTTAGTCCTCTATATTGTTGGCACAGCAGTGCTTCTTTGAAAGAGATTTTTCTTTTATCTAGCATTTTTGGTTGTTTTCAGGAGGAGGATTCATCTGAATTACATAGTTTGCAGTGTTACTGGAAATAGAACTCAATTATTGATTTTCTGTATTGCTCTATTTTTATGTTACCTGTCCATATTAAATGATTATTATTTTTTATCAGTAGTAGTTGTTCATATTTCTTCTGGAATCAAGTATGTGTCCAATGTGTGTTTTTTTCCTAACACTGCCAAACAATTAACTTAATTCTCTGATATTATCTACCTAGTAGTAAGGTCACATCCCACAGGTAAAGGGCTCAGTGCCACATGTCTCCTCCCTCCCCCCATTTCAGAATTCAGTCGCCTGGGCTTCTAATAACTCCCTCCTTAGTTTGATTAATTTACTAAAATGCTCACAGAACTCAGAAAAACATTTTACTTACTAGATAACCAGTTTATTATAAAGGGTAGAACTCAGGAGAAGCCAGCTGGAAGAGTTGCACCAGGCAAGGTACGCAGGAAGGGGCACGGAGCTTCCATGCTCTCTGGACAGCCACGCTCCCCCGTCTGCACACATTTACCAACCCAAACCCTGTCCTTCTGGGGTTTTACGGAGGCTGTATTACATAGGCACAATCAATTCAGTGATTGGACGTTGCTATTTGAACACAATCTCTAGCCCTTCTTTTTTCTCTCTGGAGTGGCAAGGGGCCCAGAAATAAGGCAAAGGTTTGAAAGTTCCAACTCTCTAATCACAAGGTTGGTTTCCCTGGCAGCCAGCCCCATCTCAGGATGCTCTGGGAGCTCCTTGTCATCTTCTTAGCGTAGCAAAAGACAATTAATTCCTCTCTCTTACCACTTAGAAATTCTGAGGGTTTAGAAGCCCTGCCAGAAATGGAGACAAGGATCAAATCTCTATTTCCTGTTATAAATCACAACATAACGTGAAGGTCATTTTAATGATTTCAGTGGATATTTACACATAGTTTGGAAGTTAGCGTTTTAGTTTTCTGAGAATTTTTTTTTTTAAAGAAGATGTGTCACTCTCAAATTCATATGGTATGAATCCATTTAAACTTTTTTTTGCTTATTAAGAAATGTGACAAGTTGCCTTTTATATTTCTCTGGCAGATTATGGCTTGGTGACAACGCCGCAGCTGCACTACATGGTGTGCTGTCGAAATACCAGTGGCCGGTACGGAAAGGCAACCATTGAAGGTTACTATGAGAAACTCTCTAGGGCCTTTCTAGAGCTCACCAACCAGGTGAGAATCTCTTGAACGTGGTTAGAGTTTAAGCAAATGAGTAAAATAACATCAGTTGAATAAGGTATCTTAATTAGTTTGTCACTCCTTCTTCTTTTTCCAAAAATGTGGTGTGTTTCCTTTTTCTTTCTAGGGCTTCACAAGGTTTGACCCTTGTATCCTGCTGAATGTCTGTTGGCATTTACTTGACAAGGCACATGGTACATCCTGAGATCATTGGGAGAGAACACATGGGGTTCTTGTGGTTTCATAAATATACATACAGATGAATTTTCTCATAGGGTTAATGTTAGGTGCTGTTGGCATCATACTTGAGGTGTCTACTGCTGAGAAAGATTTTCTCCTGGGTAGATTAGCTTCTTAAACCTGGTTGAGATTTGGGGGGTATACTTAATTTGATCAACAAATACTGAGTGCATGTTGTTAACCAAAACAAAGCCCTTGTTCTCATAGAATTTATATTCTGATGTGAGGATAGGCCAGAGAGGAGATTGACAAGGAAAACCCAGACATGCCCAGTGGTGTTATCTGCTGTGAAGAGAATGACAGGCATCATTCTGCTCATCCGTCTGTATACTCATGCCCACATTTGAATGCCTGTCACGTAATATAGACTGTAGTATTATTTTGAAGGGACCCTGCTTAATTGAGGCTAAATTCTGACAAAGCTCCATTTCCATAAGTTATTTAATCAGTGAAACTGTTCTTGTCTCATTGTCCAAAAAAAAGTTTTTAAAGGTTTTTAAATTTTATTTTGGTTTTCTACAGTTTTCACCTGAATGTGTGTAGCCTTTGGTTTCCCAGGTTAAAATAGATGAGTTAACTGAAACAATGGAAGATGTTTACATATACCTGTATGTGCTTTATGCTTCACTCTTTTGTAACTTGAAATTTTTCTTCCATGTGTCTTTTCCTTTTAAGGCTTTTTGCAGTGGAGATGACTATAGATCACTTAAGGTTGACTGTGCAAACGGCATAGGGGCTCTGAAGCTGAGAGAAATGGAACACTACATTTCCCAGGGGCTGTCAGTTCAGCTGTTTAATGATGGGACCAAAGGGAAGCTCAACCATTTGTGTGGGGCTGACTTTGTGAAAAGTCATCAGAAGCCTCCAGAGGGTATGTGGAAAATTTGTTTTTAGAGCTCTTTGAAACCAATCTTCCGACAGAGGTAGCCATGTGAGTTGAGTCATGCAGCTAGTCGAGGCGCTGCTCCTTTAGACATCTGGGCATCTCCTTATTGGTCAGTGCCATCCAAAACATGGTCTACTCTATGCCTGTAAGTCACACGACTCCTCCCGTGTGCAGGAAATCTCTGGGGGTGGGGGGAAGCAAAATCAGAAATTGGTGTTTTAGAGCAGCGGTTCTCAATCTGTAGCATGCATGAGAATCACCTGGAGGGCTTGTTAGCACACAGATTCGTGGGCTCTACTCTAGAGTTTCTGATTCTGTAGGTGTGGGGTAGGATTTAGGCAGGATATGAATTTGCATTTCTATCCAGTGCCCAACCTTTCCTAATGGTGCTGGTCTGGGACCGCACTTTGAGAATCATTGATCTAAAGGACAGCAATAGTAAGTAGCATTTTTCACCTTATCTGAATTAGACACACTATGGAAAGGGAATGCAACTCTGCTTAATTATAATTGTCTGCAAAATCACCATTTTCTACAGTTGGTATATTAGGAGGAAAACTCTTCTATAGATTGTGGCTGTACTAAGAGGAGTTTTATATTTAACTGCATTACAGATACCAAATAGTTAGCAGGTGGGCCATGGTTGGCTTGCAGATGTGTTTTGTTTGGTCTACTGTGTGGGTGTTTTAATTGTTGCCATTTAAAAATTCCATGATTTTACTTAAATACTAGAAACTTCGGCTTCTTTTTACCAAAATCAGAAAATGTCCATTCTCACACGGCAGTAATCAGCTGCCACGGAGTGGCTCCTGTCCACTTCACACACGACCTGCATTCTGCAGAACTCTGCAGACCTCGGCCACGTGCCTTTCTCCTGTATGCGATTCTGCCTCACTGTAGTAAGCATTTACATTTTTAATCAACCAGTTTGAACTCCTTTTCATTGAATTGCTTGTTTTGACCTTTATTGACAGTTTGGTTGTGTCCATTCACTAAATATTGAGCTCCTCCTCTCCCTTGCTGTAGGCATTGGTGATGAGGAGAACAAAGGCAAGAGAAATGTAGCTAAAATTAACTCTCCTTACAACTTGTAGCCCATTGATACCGGAGACATGCAGAGTGTGACATAGCTCAAGGAACTCATGGCTGCCTTCATGTTGATGTTTCTTAATAGAGACTAAAAGCAGCCTTATCTTGATAATAACCAGACCTCCAAGGTTCTGTAAACCTCACTTTCATCATGCAGAAATTCCTTAGAAACTTATCTCTAATCAGCCGCCCCCCCCCCCCAAACTGAAAAGTATATAATCAGTCACTCCTCACAATCACAGTGCAGCTCTTTCTGGTCGTGGGTCCTGCCCCCTGTTATAATAAAAGCACCTTTTTGTACTTTAAAATGTCTCAAGAATTCTTTCTTGACTGTTGCACTTGGCAGCCCCACATCACAGAGCTACAGTATGAACAAAATCATAGGCCCTCCCACTTTCCTGAAGTTTGTGTTACGCCCTATAGTCAACCTTATATTCATATTCCTCATGGAAGTCTCATGTTGGATTTGTCCACCTGCTCCTGTCATGGCTAAGGAACCGCAGAATTTTCTAGTAAGTTTGACATGACAGTTGCTGAGGTTTTGAGAACTATGCAAATTACACAAACCATATTTCTCAGGTTATAATTCTTTACTCTTACCAGTGCTTCTTGTTACTGATGGTATGAACAAATAAAAATCACTCTATTAGAATTACTCAGGACATACCTCATCTATTGCTGGTTATTTTTTACATGTAAAGGGCATCGTAGTACTAGGTCAGTTGCATTCACAGCTTTCAAAAAACTGTATGGGAACCTGTCTTGCCAAACCAACTGGCTTATAAAACAGAATTTTATTTTAATATTACATCAAGTTTCAGCATAGAATTCTTTTCCAGTTAGCTCTGAAAGAATTTACCCTGTAAAAACAACCAGTAAAGCTTTATACTATTTAAAGATAAAGACATTGGCTTTTATTTGGAAGGATAATTTTAAGTACCAGTTATGATCATACTTTAGTGAAATATTTTTCCCTTGTAACTAACGTAAGAGAAAAAACTTTTTATATGGAGGTTTATTCCCATTTCAATGACTGAAATGCATTTTAAAATTCTGTGTGCTAGGAATGGAAATGAAGGCTAATGAAAGATGCTGTTCCTTTGATGGAGATGCAGACAGAATTGTTTATTACTACCTTGACGTAGATGGTCACTTTCATCTCATAGATGGAGACAAGATAGCAACACTAATTAGCAGTTTCCTTAAAGAGCTCCTGTTGGAGGTATGGTGGGGTGATGACTGCCCTTTAAAACAAGACTAACTGGTGACTAACAGGCATTTGAATGTCTCAGAGGCACAGTTCATATGGAGTTCCTTACCTTTGTGGCCAGAAAATACAAGAAGATACGGTAATTTTAGTCATTTCAACATGGGGCATTTGGAACCTGAAGGTAGTACTCTTTTCTTCCTTATACTGGCAGAGTTTGTGATTTCAAGCTTTATCAAGTTTTGGTTTCTTCATAACTGACACTTTAATGAGAGTTCCATCATCACTCCCAAAGCCTCAGGTTTAAACAAAATCTCATCCTCTGAGAGCTGTATTTACTGTGTTGTAA
This sequence comes from Ursus arctos, assembly GCF_023065955.2. Classification (NCBI taxonomy): domain Eukaryota; kingdom Metazoa; phylum Chordata; class Mammalia; order Carnivora; family Ursidae; genus Ursus; species Ursus arctos. The sequence goes on along the minus strand of NW_026622974.1, from coordinate 35,336,597 downwards.
TATGCTTAATAATGTGAGAAAGGTTTATTCTGTTTTGCTCTTTTGGAAATCTTAGGCCAGCTTTATGTATAGAATGTAATGAGAAGTAATTATTATAATTTGGGAAAAGGTATAGTTTGCAAATTCAGTAAATACTTAAAAAAACTAGAGAAAGCAAGAAATCACAATCTTCTTTAGAAAGGATTCCTTATGGGATTTAAATATGCTCTAAAGTATTTTAGCTTTTTTTCTGGCATTCATGTAAATTTTCATTTTAGGCATTTATTGCATAAACTAAGACACAGCTGATCTGGATAATGATTTGGTCATCCTTTAGACCTCTCATGATATGTTTGCTTTTGTGGTTAGTGTCTTTACTTTTGATGGCCAGGCAATTATCATTGTTTTCATCTAGATTGGAGAAAGTTTGAATATTGGTGTTGTACAAACTGCGTATGCAAATGGAAGTTCAACACGATATCTTGAAGAAGTTATGAAGGTATCGAACCATTTCCCTTTTCTGGTAGCTTCTTAATATATTCTAAGATATTTCTGTGAGGAAAACAATGCCCTTATAAAAGTCAATAGGTCGTAATACATGAAACTGAGCTGTTGTCCATTTAAGGGTAAGTAGAAATCAAAAATAGGAAAAAAATTTGTCCCTGATGTGAAAAGAGAGAGATTCTCCCCCTTCCCTTTTTTTAAGAGCATTTTTAGAAAACTTGTAAATTCTTTCTCTGCCTCCTTTATAATGAATGTAAATCTTTTTGAAGTCTAAGCAAGTTTTATAACTTTAGGGGAGATAGCACCCCTGTCTCCCAGGCTCCTGAGAGTTTCTGTTAGAGCTTGGAGCCAGCCCCTTATCTGCTTGTTATAGAGATATGAGAGATTTTATTACTCTTTTGGTAAGAACTAAACACTGACTGCTACCAGTTACCAGGCACATTTAAGACAAAGCGTGTGACAAATGGCCCTGTGAAGTCTTGAGAAGCGGGCCTGTTCAGTAGACATAGGGGCTATTGCTTTGGGGTTTCACAGTGGGGGAGACAGACTGGGCTCAACTCCTAATACAACAAGGAAAAGTGGAGATTCTGTGGCCAAAGAGCAATGGTGGGAGGCGGGGGAGATAGATGAAAAATTACTGAGCAGTCGTCAGGGGTCAGGGAGGATTCTGGCTAAATCTACCTGAACTTCTGAAGGCAGGCTGGGTAATTAGATATTACCTGGAAGATGGTACAGGGTGAGGACTTTGATCCATTGTGGGAGGTCAGAGGTTCTTGCTGAGACTGGACTCTGGGAAACAGCCCACAGACAGGCTCACAGGGAAAGTTTGGTCTGAGGATGGAATCTGTTACTAGTTTTGCATCTAATTTTTCCCCCAACATCCACCAAATGACTGACCCTCCTCTATACCATGTCGCCTGCTCCAAGAGTGAGTTAGAGGGTTCATGGCCAAAATTAGATGATTGCCTCTTTTTCTCACTAGCTAGTGTATTATTTTCCAACTTTTGTCTGTCCCTTTTCAAATTGCTGCATTTTTAGTAGTTTTTATTGCCTTTTCATTCTTTTTTAAGCAAGAATGGCAAAGTCAAATTCTTGTAGAATCTGGAGAGGTGAGGTGAAGAAGTACAGCAGGGGGCTAAAGACTAGGAACAGTGCCCACCAGGCCAACTGCTGTCGCCTTTCGTCAGATTCTTCAAGAGAAGCTGAAAATCTGAATTTTTCTGTGAATCTCCTTTTTAAGTCTGGGCAACTGATGCAAAATTCCAAAGAAATAAGCAAAATAAAACACATCTGGAGGCTGCTAGTTTGTGACCTGATTAAGTATAAGGTTGTGGTAAATACTTGGCACTCCATCTGGCCCTGTTGCCTGCTGTTCACAGGGATAATTCTCAGTACTTGGGTTATTGTTTTAGTATTTTCTTATGTTCTGTCTTAAAAATTTCTTACAGGTAAGATACTCTGTTTAAGAAACTGAATACACCAGAAACTGTTAATCATCAGCCCATTTTCTTGTGGGTGGATGAAGTATTTTGAGCTCTGGTCTTTCCTGACGTCTTTTAAATCCAGTCAGAGGCCGATCTTACTCCATCTTGATCTCTTCTGCAGTTTTGCCACTATCGGTCTTAACTGCTCTTCTCTTTCAGATCCACCCAAGACTTAGGCTGCCCAGTGTTGCTAGTCCAACCACCATAATTTCTTAATGGAATTAGTCCTAGAAACCTCCTAACCAATCTCTTTTAACCTTCTAAGCCAGGAGATAGTGACCAGTGGCCTGTGGATCAAATTCAGTCTGCCACTTATTCATAGTTTTATTGGAATACAGCCATGCTCTTTTGTTTCTGTATTGTCTGTGGTTGCTTTTACACTAGTGGCAGAAGTGAGCCATTGTGACAGAGGATATGGTCTGTAAAGCCTAAAATATTTATCATTTGGCCTTTTGTAATAAAAGCTTGCAAACCCTTACTGTAAGCCATTCACCACACTGTAGCTAACTGAACTTTCTACAGTTTAGATCATGTCACTCCCCCACTTGTAATCTTTCATTATCTTATTAGGGGTGCCTCTCTCTCTCTCTCTCTCTCTCTCTCTCTCTCTCTCTCTCTCGGGCTTTTTCTTTGGCTGTGGGCTTCTATAGTGCCTTCTCTCCCCCATACTAACACCACTTTGTATTTTAATTGCTTAATTGTCTTTCTCACTAGCTAGCTCCAGGAGGTTTGTTCGCTGTTGTATCCTTGGGAGAGTAGGTACATAATAAGTATTTACCCATTGAGTAACTGCTGTTATGTTTCTTTAACTATATGTCATAGGTGCCTGTCTATTGTACTAAAACTGGTGTAAAACATTTGCACCACAAGGCTCAAGAGTTTGACATTGGAGTTTATTTTGAAGCAAATGGGCATGGCACGGTAAGTTCTCTTAATCAGCTACAACCAGCTTTATTTAGCTGGACATATTTTAATGATGGGAATTCTGTATCTGGATGGTAATAGGTTATATCCCCCTTTGTTGCAATGATCAGTATGATGGTAGAATAAGATTATTTGGTTAACTTAGTATATTCTTATGTGTTGTGAAATTGGTTTTCTTTAGATTATGATCGTTGAGTATGAAGAGATGATTATTAGTTTCTTAAAAAAATATGCAGTTCTTTTTTTTATAAGCAGATCGTCTGTATATCGTTTAACAGCTTTTCTTTGAACGGGCCATAGGTGGTAAAAGCAAAGTTCAAGAAGGGTTGGAATGCTTGGGAATTAAGTTATGAATAACTAGAAATTAGCATATAAAATTTTAAGGGTGCTTTTTGTAGGTAGAATGTTTAAAAAATTTGAGATATAGCATGTGAACTCGTGCCTTAAAATTCACCATTTTGAACTGTATTATGTGGCTTTCAGTGTATTCATAAGGTTGATTTTTCTTTTTAAACATTTTTATCTCTCACCTCATTTCATAAATGGATTGGAGGTGGCCAACAGAAAAAATGTTATCTAGCTAGGTAAGATTATTTTCCTCATTAATTCTGAGCTGGCTTCTAGAGGCCCTGAACGTAAGAAAAATAAGTTCTTAGGAAATGCAATTAAAATATATAACTTCAGTGATCTAATTAATGCAGAGATTGATAAATGATTTTAAAGGGCAGATAGTAAATATTCTAGTCTTTGGGCCATAAGGCCTCTGTTGCTGATGTAGGGTGGGTAAGTGGGTATGGCTGTGTTCTGGCAAAAACTGAACAGAGTGTATTTTAGTTTACCAACAAACATCTGTTTCATCAAGTGCTGACTGTAGTATTGAGCCTTGGAAGGCACTAAGATCATGGGCAAAGAATTTTAAAATGACAGGTATCTTGGGGAAAGTGATGTATATAATATCCATGATACCATTTGCCATAATGTGATAAATATGGTGACCACTTTCTTTTACCTAGCTTATATCCTTAAAAATTTTAGGACAAGAAAACTGCACTATTTATGTTGAATTATATATTCTTCTGAATAAAGTGGATACAGATAGGCTTAAAGAATCTGGTTGCATAGAACGGATGCAGCTGGCCGAGGGGCAAACACAATGAACTCATCATGTACATTGCCTCTACCAGGGTGGTATTTTCTTTGTAATCAGCTCTTTAAATTTTGATAACCAGTTTTATAATTCATAAATGAACCCCACCCCAGTAGTATCTTTTGGGTTCTGATTGATTTGATCTTGTTAATTTCATTTATTCTAAGGCCGCCATTATTTTTCCCCTCAGTTTTTCCAGATTCATTGTGACTTTCAGAAGTGGTTTAGCTAGGATGCCTGGGGCATGGATAGTGGATTGTGAGTTTGTGTTTTTTGCTTTCATTACAGGTACTGTTTAGTAAAGCTGCTGAAACAAAGATAAAACAACTAGCAAAAGAATCAGAAGATAAGAAAAAGGAAGCTGCTAAGATGCTTGAAAATGTTATTGACTTGTTTAACCAGGTCAGAACTGGTGGGGGGGGGGGCAGACTCTTGGTTACTCTTACGTTATTCAGAAGGTAGAATAGTATGCTGTATAAAAACCAATTTTTTTAAAAAAAGATTCTGATTGATAGCTTGAACGGGGGGAAAGGGGAGAGGGAGAAGCAGACTCCCAGGGAGCAGGGAGCCTGATCCCAGCACCCTGAGATCATGACCTGAGCTGAAGTCAGATGCTCAACTGACCGAGCCACCCAGGCACCCCTGAATAAGAAATTAAAGTAGAAAAGTCCTTGCAGCTTCCTTCCCGCAGTGGTGTATGCAGTTGAGATGTACACTGAGATGCGGTGATAGAACATTGATGTGCTTGCCTCCCGCTGCGTTTCGTGATGAAAATTTTCAAGTATAATGAGTTGCTTCCACCTAGAGCCAAGATTCAGCTATTGCGTCTGTATACTGTGTGTGTTGCATCACAGTATAGCAGTGGAAGAGCAAGCAGAGTAGGACCAGGAGAAGCGATGAACTAATACAGGAGTCTCTTGCACATGCGAGGCACTTGACATACCTCATTGTGTAATCCTTGCAATAACACAGGGAGGGGGGTTATTATAATTCCCATTTCATAAGTGAAGAAACAAAGGGCTCAGAGCTACGAAGTGAAGAGTATGGATCCAGCTTCAGGTGGGTCTTATGCCACTTCACCATGCATGATGCCTTCCGTCGTCATGGTGTAATCTCTCCAAAGGGATCTAGTTATAAAGGAGAATCTGAGTCACAGAACGTTAATGCTGGAACCTTAAAAGTTATCCGGTCTATAGTGAGGAAGATGAGAGGCAAGTTTCTCAAGAGCTAGTTTCAGTGTTTTTTGTATAACTCATTATAGTCTTCCTTTCCCTTTTTATTTCTCCATCCACTCCAGTTTAATAATCCTTTGTGGGGGCAGGGAGGCAGCACAGGAGACTGTGATTGGTTTTCGAAGACAGAGCATTCATATCCAAGCTTTACTGGCGTTAGAGTACTTTCCTGCATTGTGTCTTGTAGGCAGCTGGTGATGCTATTTCTGACATGCTGGTGATTGAGGCAATCTTGACTCGGAAGGGTTTGACCGTACAGCAGTGGGATGCTCTTTATACGGATCTCCCAAACAGACAGCTCAAAGTTAAGGTGGGAGCAAGATTTTAAAATTACTTCTTTTCTGAAAATTAACTAAAATGTATTCTCTCCAAAGTATTTCCTTTTTTCATTGTGTATATGTATTGCATAGAAAAAAATGGCATAGCCAATTGTTTGAGAAATAGTCACTTTACAAACTTTAAAGTGATACATATTACTTATAATGAAGATTTTATTACGGAAAATTTAAAGCATTGTGGGGAGATCAAAATAATGAACCTCCCATGTCCTCAGCTTCAACAGATTTCAGCTGTTGTCCTCCACCATTCTCCATATCCCCCAGGTTATTCTGAAGCAATCCTGATAGTCATTTCAAGTGAAAATATTTCCTTTGCATGATTCTGGGTTCATACAGTACTTTCCTGGGGCTAGATGCTGCAAAGCAGGATCTGTGGGCTAGGGAGAGAATTTTTTTTAAAGGCATTTCATATAAATTGTAATTGATGCCTATACAGATTTATGCCAGGTTACACATTCACCCACAGAATTTGTGAAAGACAATTAGAGGTAGTAAAGCCCGAGGTCACACAAATGGCTACTTGTTCAGATTCGTTTTTGGCATATTTAGGCAGTTTTTATCACGACCCTCTTACATAACAGGTTGCCACTTTCCACTTTATAAAAATACTTTATTTGATCAGTGACTTAAGTCCTACAGTACTTGCCATTATTTTAGTGGTAACTATAAGACTATGGAAATGGTAGCTCTTTTTGCTAGAGAAGCTGTACAACTGAAATTAATAACCCTGATTTTTTCAGAAAAATTGTAGAACTTTTTTTAAATTAGAGTTTGAGCTCGTGAGCGGGTGGAGGGCCACAGGGAGAGAAAGAATCTCAAGCTGACTCCGTTCAGAGTCAGACAGTCAAGCCACTGCCCATGCAGGCGCAGCATCAGATTTTAACGCAGTTGCGTTCTGTGCTTATTCTGGTACCTTACTGACGGTGGTGCACTTGGTGGTACAATAAGCTGAAATGTAGGTCTGTTACTATTAGAATGAAATGGCCACAATCAGGGGGAATCGTGTTGAAGAGCTCAGGCTTCTGAAAGGAAGTGGAATAAAGTGACAAATATGAAATGTTTGTGCACAGGTTGCAGACAGGCAAGTTATTAGTACCACGGATGCTGAAAGACAAGTAGTCACACCTCTGGGACTACAGGAGGCAATCAATGACCTGGTGAAGACGTACAAGCTTTCCCGAGCTTTTGTCCGGCCTTCCGGTACGGAAGATATAGTCCGAGTATATGCAGAAGCAGACTCGCAGGTAAGCTGGGGCAGTTCTACTGGAAAATGTAAAGTGAGAGTCCAACTACGTGGGTAGTCGGAGAGAAAAGAAAACTAAGTTTAAGAGCGTTGCAGTCTCACTGATAGTTAATGTCAGAGATTTGTTTATGTGGATTTTTAGGTTCATATTAATACTACAAAATTATTTTCATCAGTAGTTGAACAAAATTAGACCCAGTTTATTTCCCCAAATATTTTTCTTTTGATTTATTCCAGACTTCCTCAAAGTGCCCTATTTCTAGCAATAGCATGAATAACTAATAGAGAGAGACTTGGTTTGCCTTATGTGGCCTAAAGTGGGTTATCCTCCCCCCTCCTTTAAAAACAATCCTGCTGCTTAATGAAAACAACCAACTTTGAGGTCCATGTCTAAATTAACTGGTACCATCAGCCATGCTGATTGAAATTCATCTTTGTCTCTGGACTTTATTTGAGAGAGTGCACAAGTGGGGGGAGGAGAGGGTGAGAAGAAAGCAGACTCCACACGGAGCTGGATGTGGGGCTCGAGCTCATGACCCCGAGGATCATGACCTGAGCCACCTGGGTGCCCCTTTGTCTCTGGACTTCGAATTTCCTTTAAACAGCCTTGCCCTCTGCTCTTCTCCTGATAGGGTGAAGACCTCACGGTCTGGATTTTTAAAATCTGCCCTCTTCACACACTGTCATCTTAAACCGTTGATAAAAGTGTGTGCACAGCGGAGGCAATACAGAGTGGGGTGACCAGGCCCTCAGAAGGAGGCATTTTATAAGGCAGCTGGCAGCTTTTTGGCAGAAGCTTAGGCCATCCCAGAATATAGTGAAAAAAAAAAATCCCTGGTGGACAGGGAGAGGCCGTCGGGGACTTTAACAGTCACTTACTCTTAGGCCAGTTGTGGCCTTGCTTCTAAGGAGTAGGTTTTATGGAATTGCTCAAGAGTTTTGGAATGATAGTTAATCAAATTAGATGATAAAATTAGTTAAGGACTCACCTGACTTAAATGGAAAACTCAAATTCTTCTAAGAGTCTTGGAATTTCTTACTGAAAGATGTAAAAAAAGAAAGTATGTTAGTGAGACAAAAATCAAGACGTTTCTTCCCCTTCCCTCAGAGTTGCGAGTTACCTGATAGATGCTCTTTCTCATCTAATCTCCTTTCATGTAATTTGCAGGAAAATGCGGATAGCCTTGCACGTGCAGTGAGCCTGGCAGTATTTCAGCTGGCTGGAGGAGTTGGAGAAATGCCCCAGCCAGGTTTCTGAAGACAATTTTTATGTTCATGAGAAACTGGATTTTTAAAAAGTTTTTACAAAATAGTACTGCCATTGTTGTGACAGGTTCAGACACATTTGTAATCAACATGTTTACAGTGCGTCTTACTAGAGTGCTTCTAGAACGGATTTTCTTAAACACTACCATAGTAATTCTTTAGAAGTAGGTTAAGCCTTATACTTTAGTTTTTAAAAATGAAACTTACTGAATTTCAGTCTCACTAATGTACCTGGGCTTCGCTATGTGATTCAGTCATTAACTTTCTCATACATGCAGGGAAAATTCATCAGGGCTGCTGGAAAATTAAACCTTATTATCAGCTCCTTGGAATGTCTTTTCCATCACTGTTACCTAACCACGCTCGCTGTTTTGCAGGACTCACCACTGTTGATATGAATGGGGAGGGTGGAGAAGACTTGACTTGATACAGCCAGTTTTTCCACAGCAACATTTAGAATGATTCTTAAATGACTTACCTCTTCGATGAACATCCCCAGGAATTCAGAGGCATGGGATGGAGACTGTGCATCTCTATACGGAGGGTGAGATGCTCGTGCTACATTTAGGAGGTTGCATGGCCCAGGCTCCAATTATTCTTTACTCCTCTTAGTGAAGGTATGTGGGAGAAAACTAATTGTCATACATTACCACACCTCCGACAAAGCAGTGACACCATTCTGATACTAGAATGTGGTCAATAACAGAAAAAAGATCCCAACAAATCTAAATTAAACAAAGCCTGAAACCAATAGCAAAAAATGTGCAGTGTGTATTTTGCAGGTTTAAGACAATTCAGGACAGTAAAACAATGGACTATTAGATGTATATATAGATCTCTCTCAGGCACCATAATCAATATGAGCCAACAATATTTAAACTTGATTCAGGCCACATTCAGACATTTGCTCTTATTTACAAATATTTAAATTAAATACAACCTGAAATGTGTTTTGTTACATACATACAAAAAAAAAAAAAAAAACACAAAAAAACCCAAAAACTATACAACTGAGAGCAATGTTTGTTTTAAATAATTACATTTACATATAGTTAAATGGTACCACTTGTAGTGCTTCAAGTTTTCATCACCCCTTCCAGAAAATCTTTTTCTACCATCTCTTCTATTTTTTGCCTGGCTTTGCTGGAAAATGGTTTGTGGCTTTCCAGTTTCATGTCCTTGTTAGGGAAGGTGTTTGAGTAGAGGGTGGGGCTCCCTGAGTGTCCGGCGCATCGGCTGGTGACTTTGCTGTTGAAGACCTGGCTGAGCGCGCTGAAGAACGGCAGGAGCTGCTCGATACTGCGCACGGCACACATGGTGAGCAGCAAGTGCCCAGGCTCCCAACCCAACGTTCTCCCTGAGTTGTCTTCCTCCGGGTTTTTCTGTAGAAAACACAAGGGCATTGTTACTAACAGACGAATATGGTCCATGAGAACATTTCAAAGGGTATAAACATCAGCAACAGTTAACAAATACAAATGATGACATTAAGTCTCCATTCCAGACTTGATTAAACTCTTGCTTCTAAATGAAGCCTCTTCGTGCCAGTTATGAAGTGTGGTTAGAGGGGTCCAACACTGTAGTCAGTTTTCCAACTGGAGCGTGTAAGCAAGCTTAGTTAGCAGAATTGGTTTTGGAGAGGGAGAGTCAAGTAGTCACTGTTAATGTTGTGCTTTGCATATACTCAAAAAGCTCCCAGATTTCTGGACTCCCACTAAAGTGACCCAGGACTAAGCAACTATAGAAGAAGGCCAGAAGAGACAGCAGGCTTCTGCATGTCACCTCTAGTACATCAGGTAGTTCCCTTTTAGCCAAATGGCATAAACTTGCCCCAACATGGTAGCAGGCTTCAAAGTGAAGAACTGTCAGTACAAGAAAGGAAAGGAACACTCAAGGAGAGACACTGCTCTCTGCTGCTTGTGTTAAACAACACGGGGAGGAGAGCGGGACCTGGAGTCAAAACAACAGGGCTGGTGTCACGGCTCTGCAATCACGGGAGGGCATCCCTGGGCAAGATACAGAATGGTTCCTCGTTTTAAAAAGTGGGGAAATACACTCTGTCTTCCAGCAGAGAAGTCAAACGAGAATGTAGTTTTCTAAAAATTCTGTCAACTAAATGTAAATGCAATTAAAATAATTTGTGTACCAAGAGTCTGGTTTAAGAAGCCAACTAGATTATACAAAGATGTAGACATCAGTTTATCTAGGGAAAGTTATGAGAGAACTTGGAGATGTCTGAGTTTGGGCAGAATCACAGATATAAGAACACACAGACTGGAGAGAGAAAATGGAGAAAAAAATCATCAAGGGGAACTTAAAAAGCAGAACTACAATCTGTCCTATTGGTTAACAAATGGAGTTTGCCTTCTCAGATCAGATGTTGCTGAGAAACTTTCACTGTTAATATTTTAATAACACTAGTTTCCTAGTGGAGAAAGCAGACGCAAAACCCAGCTTATATTCTTGTGTGTGATCACAAGCTTCGTTTGCTGTTTTAAAAATAAAATCCTGAGACTGGAAAATAGACTGGTTAAAAAAGGAGCAAACAAAAAAAGATCATCCAGTTTTTTATGGCCAGAGAAAAGAAAAAACAGCAATTATTTAACCTCCAATCTCAAATATAGGATATAGAAAACCTCTTCCTTTTGCTTAACTAGAACACTGGCTTTAATTTAATGACAGTCCCAGGACCGACTTTCCCGTCACTGGCTACCATGAGGTGGCTGACCATGCCACACCTTTCCAGTCCCCTAAATCAAACTACAGTCCAATAGTAATTAAAGGGTAAACCGAGATGAATTTATCCTGAGGGAAAGGCATAATATGCTTGAACCCTCTACACAACTAGTTTCCAAATGTAAGAGAACTAAGGTGTAATCTTTTGTTTATATTCCTGCCAAGATGGACCTGTAGGAGAGGGCCTTTACTACTAAGCTCTTGCCCGATACGGAGTGCACTCGTTTTGGTGTCCTGCTCTCCTTCATCAGAACTATACCACCTCCTCGATAATCAAAATCAAAAAGTCAGACATGTTTCCATAAAAATGATATTTCCTTTCAGTCTACACTTGAAGACAGACTTCCTTCCTGTTTACCTCTCTTGTACTTGCTGAGATCCAGACCTGGGTTTGTGTCTCAATATTTGGTCCAGATGTGGCAACTTTTGCTGCCACATCACAAGCATCAAAAAGCCACCCTCACCTGATGCTTGGCCATCTCCAATCCCTCCAAAATCACTGTCTTAAAGTCCTCCTCCTTGTCCTGTGGAAGGAAAGAGGAGAACTCATAGCCTTTGTTCCAGTGAAAAGTATGCTTGGCCGTGAAGACCTTGTTTAAAGTGTAGAAAATGCTTTCTAATCAAAACTGTTTTCTTACTCTAGGGGACACGTTTTAGGCAAAAGGCTGTCTTGTTTATCCTTTAGATACAGAGGCGGGTCTTAAAAAACGGTCAGTACTAATGAGATGCAGGGATGACAAAGTGCATGTGCCTGGGCTCACATATATCATCACAAGGCTTCTGGATTTGTCGTGGTGATTATTTTTTCAAACCCTGTAATATCAAAGTGAGAAGTACCCAAGTCCTGTCCTAACTCTGGATCCAACTTTCACCTTCATCTCTGCCCTTTTACTTGGTTCCTAAAGAAACAACTTGATTTTAAATCAAGTTCCTCAGATCCTTCAAGCACAATCTCCTCTTTAATCACTTTCCTCCATCCCACTGTTTGTGGAATGCGGTTTAGTTTAGGGGCTGCTGCCTGATTAGGGGACCCCAGAAGACTGGAAAATTTCTGAGCACTCAAAGCACATACTGCAAACCCACATCATCCCCAAATTTTACAGTTTTGAAAAAAATAAAAATTTTGTGTTTTTATTTTTTGTAAGTAATCTCTACACCCAACTTGAGGCTCGAACTCATGACCCCAAGATCAAGGGTCGGCTGCTCCACTGACTGAATCAGCCAAGTGTGCCTGAAAAAATTTTAATGTTAAAAAAAGACGAAAGATTTGGAACAAAGGCTCACTGATGAGCACGCCAATTCATTATTGTTTTTTGGGGCAAAGATCTCTTAATTAGCCTGATACACACTGAAAGATATAAAGTACAGAAGACATGATATAAATACGCTTTACAAATTTTGTCTTTTTACACCTGCAAAGAAAAAGAAGAATGCAATACCTTTGCCCTTTTCCGAAGAAGTTTTGCTAGTCGAACCACATAAGGTTTAAATTCTCGTTGGTGTGTGCCCTGCCTTCTGACTTCCAGACCGGAGTCATCCGAGGCTTCTGGAATAAAGGCCCACCGGTACCTGCATGTAGAAGAACACCGACACCGCTAAGACAAGACGTGCCATGTAAGACACGGCCACACAAGTACACTGGAAAGGTCACGACCCCACCACTTAAACATTCCAATATGACGGGATTCTTCACCCGACCCTTTCTTCACCATTAAGATACTATTAATGACCTCATAGGGTTGTAAACAGTAAATAAAGTGTTCATTTTTTTTTCATGAGCACAAGGCAAGTAACTTAAATGATTCCATCCTCATCTGTTAATGGGCACAATCCCTACCATGTACTTGGCCAGATGATCCCACACACACAAAGGGGCAAAGAAAAAAACAGGACTTCTTTCATACCTCCCTTCTATTTTTGTTTCTATTTTTGTCTTCAATAAGTAAAATTAATATCTGACTATGGGAAAAGTTCAAACAGTATAAAAGGACACACTACAGAAGTCGGTCTCCATGCCACAATATCACCAGTTTCCTGTGTGTCCAGCCAGAGTTCTTGCATAAGAGAGCACATCTGCACACAGCCAACCTCCTCCTTTTTGTAAACTTAAAAAAAGCATGACTATTGCTTGTTCTGATTTAATTAGGTATCTTGGAGATAATATCCTATAAAACCCCATTCTCTTTAACAACCACACAGTACTCCAGTGTTGGAATGAACTGACTGAACCAGTCCTAGGTTGTCCCATTTCTTGCTATTAGAAATAATGCCACAACGGCTACCCTTACATAATACTAATTTTTGTACATTTGACAGTATAGTGATAGTATAACTCCTTGGAAATAGAATAACTGGCTTGAAGAGAGTGCGTATTTTGAATTTTGGTAAATGTAACTTCCTTGGAGAACAACCAGACGATATCCATGTACGCTTGCAACTAGAATAATGCTTCTGTTAAGGTTAAAAAGAAATATACTTTCAGATCTTTATTATGATGGTTACTTATAAGTGGAATTTCTCTTGAGTATGGCTTTTCCAGTGTTTATAGGCCATTTCTTTTCTATGAACTATTTGTTCACTGTCATTGGCTCATTTTCCTATGGGGTTATTGATTTTTACATATTAAAAGCAAGTTCACAAATAATCTTTCCCCAACTCGTTGCTGCCTTTTCCACTTCATGGTATTTTTTGGTGACACAGAGACTTTTAAGATTTTTTGTGGTTATCAAATATCTTTAACTTTTGAAATATATATCATGTTTAGGAAGATATTACTCTTTCAAGATTAAATTCTCCATGTCATCATCTACTACTTACAGATTTTTAAAAAACAGTTTAGAAAAAATTAATATATGTTTTTTAGTATTACAACCTATTTCATCCCTTTTCTCCTAACGCTGTCCTGACAAGTAAACAGGATGAACTCATTTTGGTTCTGATCACAGAAGCCAAAAAGTCAATACCATGAGCATACTATTTAATGTTCTTCCTAGAGCACCGAAGACTATAGTTTCTATCACTTTTGTGACGATAAGCCTCCTAATTAATTCTGGCCACTTTCCAACAATTCTGCTTTGGACTCCTTTCTGAATTTCTTCAGGAGTAACATCAGTTTAACAGATGTGACTCCTCAAATTTATTAAGAAGTAGGTGTATATAGTTTTCAAATGGAAGAAAAAAAGGAACTAGAATTAATCTAAAAAGAATTTCTAGGGGCGCCTGGGTGGCGCAGTCGTTAAGCGTCTGCCTTCGGCTCAGGGCGTGATCCCGGCGTTATGGGATCGAGCCCCACATCAGGCTCCTCAGCTGGAAGCCTGCTTCTTCCTCTCCCACTCCCCCTGCTTGTGTTCCCTCTCTCGCTGCCTGTCTCTATCTCTGTCGAATAAAATCTTTAAAAAAAAAAAAAAAAGAATTTCTAGTTCTTACCATTAAATCTAACAAAAAGTAAGCTTGTGAAACAGCACTTTTTAGAGACTGAAGCATGTCCAGTATAGAAAGCAGATTCTGGTAGCTTACTCTTTATCCTATTGATACTCCCCATTCCAAAGAATAGTAAAACGCATTATATATAAAAACATATTTGATCATATGGATAAATTCTCAAGTTATCTTAGCTACTTTGATAAAACAATCTTATATAGCTTGCCTATTGAGAAATTTAAATGTGGAAAGCCTTAATGAAAGATTTTTGAACACTTAGGAGAATTTGCTTCTGTTAAGTTTCTCCCAAGTCCCCTCTGCTATCATCTCTCCAGTTCAGTTCACTATCATCGGAAATGAAAGTCTCCTTGGTTCCAGGCTTGCCCATCTCCAGTCCTCTGTCCGAACTATGCAGCCAAAGTAAAATTCCTAAAACGCAAGCCTGGTAACATCCCTTCGTTCCTTATTCAATGGGCTCCCGCGGTCCTTACGTTGAAGTCGAACGCTCTCATACAGCTCACAAGGCCGTGCATCACTCAGCCCCTTTCCTGCCTCTTCTCACAACATTCTGCTCCTACGATATTGATTCCTCAGCATTTCACACAAACCAGGTCCATTCCAACCCCCCCCCCCCCGCCCCCGCCCCCTGCCCCGCCCTTCAGCCGGTCAGTATAAATATGCACTTGGGGCCTAAAGCTAGGAGCGGGTCTCTGCTGGGGACCTCAACAGCCTCCTGCCTGTCAGCTATCAGAACACCCAGTTCAACTGTAGTCCCCTGTGCTGGGCTGGAAGCGGCTGAGTCACGCAGCCCACTGCCTCATCTGTGGTAGGTGCTCCATCTGTTAACTAAATGCTGTTAACTTATCCACAGCGACCATTTACCTCCAGGAACTGCTGCAACACCGCCCCCCCCCCCCATTTTAGTAAAAACTATGAATATTTCAACTTTCACAAAAAACTTAAATTAGTCCTAGATGTCAGTTACCAAAAGCAAATGCATTTTCAAAAATATCCATTTAATATCCTTGCTTTTACTTACATCTGAAACTGAGGAAGATTTTCGGAGGGCAATGCCAGAGCCAAATCCAAAAATTTGCAAGCAGACAGATAGAGGTTTAACCACCGCTGGCTGTTATATGAAGTAGAAAAGCCATTACCTCCTGTGTAGGTTGTCTCCAGACCAGCCACAGAGGGGCCTGAAGTCCTGTAAGCAGGAGACAGTGCTGTCAGCAGCTGTACCCATTTCCTGACAGGCAATCCCCAAAGTGCCAGCTACTATTTCTCATTCCGGTGCCTGTACCAGTAACTGCTGAGCGAGGTCATGACTCAATTAATTTTGCTGTTTTCAAATAAAAAGGCCCCCCCTTTTTTAAATGGGGGGGAGAGTGGAGGAGGGGCAGAGGAAGAGGGAAAGAGAGAATCTCAAGCAGGCTACATGCCCACTGCAGACCCCGATGCAGGGCTTGATCTCATGACCTTGAGATCATAATCTGAGCCAAAAGCAAGAGTCATGTGTTTACCTGACTGAGCCACCCAGGCGCCCCTAAAAAGTTCACTTATGTTGAGAATGTAAAAATAGTACAGAATAACTTAAGTTGCACTCAAGAAATATAAAAACACAAGCTGTAAACCAAGAGACCTTCCTATTACTCAATGTCTCTCTGCAAAGATGGCGGGGGCGGAGGGTGTCCTTCCAAAAAACAAACAGTTATTGGGACAGGGGAATGCTTTTTTTTTTTTTTTTTTTTTTTTTTTTTAAATAAACCTAGCACTGAAGAATAAAATATATTCAAGACACATGGTGTTAAAGGAACTTTTCAGTTTACAAACTTGTACAAAAATTCCTAAATAAAAAATTATATTTAGTTATATTAGTATACTGCCTGTACTAAAAAGAATAAAACTGTAGTACACTGAGATCATGCTGGAAAGATCTGGACATATGACACCTTAGTTACAGGTTACCTGCCATGATAGGTTTTGCTGATGTTTCAGGGACAACATGTGACCTACCCAAACCAAGATGGCTCAGGGAGCTAAAATAATACTGCTTTAAACTAAATTCATCTAGAAGACAAAGGCCACGAGTGTTGACAGTTTAGTCTAAAATGGTTAAGGAATAAATAAATAAATGATACAAATAAATGGTTAAGGATAAAATAATAAATGATATATTCTATCCAAATATGATCATTTAGGTAATAACTGATGCATATAAAAGTATTCATATAAAACAGTATCTATACTCTCCTAGTTGTAACATTCTGGATGACTTAGGATACTGAACACTGACAAGAAAACATGGAAATGCAGGACATTATTACCGTGAAATATCTTCATCAGCAGTGAGCTCCTGCTCCATCAGTAAAAATACCTGTACCTGAAGACCGTGAAATTCATGTTAAATGCTTATTTAAACTTGGTATTTAATGCTTCTTTCAAGTTCTCTTTAGATTATATTTTCATTAAACCAAAAAAAATTTTTGGGTTCGATCAAATGAAACCATACCTAGTTTCTGAAAGTTAAACCGCAAAGTTAGCACAGAGACTTCCTAATAACGTGACCGAGCTGGGATGAAGCCAGGCTTTGTTTGGTGATGATGCAACACAGTTAGTTATTTAAAAATATACATATATTAAAGCCAGTGTCTTTGTGAAGAGATTATAATGGCTTGGGTTTTCGGAGTTACAGATTCACTTCCCTTTCTTTACTCATGTACTCATGTCCTCTTGCCCAGCCTTCCAGATCATTCAGATGAGGACAATGGTGTGACCCAGGGAGGAGAACAGATGGGTGTAGCGGGACTTAGGAAGGCTGACTGTTTGGGAGATCACAACATCTGTGAAGGTCTCTGTGGAGGAAGCTTAGCTGGTAAGCGCTGCCCCTGAGGAGTGAGCACAGGCCTCGTGGCAGTTAACCGAGCGGAACCATCTCAAGCCTCTCCACAGCTACGGCTGCAGCCTGCAACCAGGCCTGACAGCCAGGACCAAGACTCGGTGTAGAAGAGAACACGAAAGCACGTCAGACGAAGGAAGGACTTACAAGAAGTTTCAGCTGTACGGAGATGGAGTCTGACTCGCGTTATCATTTTCAACTCTAAAAATTATAACAAACTTAACGAGAGTTCGGTTCTTTTCCAAGATTAGTTTTTATCCAGTAAGCATGTTGATGCTAATGGCACTGTGTTATAATTTAGATTTATAACCTGATGATTAAAATTTACTCACAAGTTCTGTAATCATGGTAGGCCAGAGTGAGGTAAGATGTTGTGGAGACATTCTTAGAAGTAACACTCTGAAAAACAGGAACACTTGCGAGTGAAGAGTTGGCACCTGGGGCAGACGGAGACTCTCAACCAATCTCTCTGAAAGAAATGCAGGGTATTTTCAATAGGTTAATAATGATGATCATTTTCATGTAAACGTTCCCATAGAAGCTAGCCTACTACTTCTTGAACTATCTGGTGAAGGATCAATTTAAAAAAAATTTCCAGTCTGATGCAGACTGTTACTTTCATAAAATACAGTAAAAATGAATTACTAGAAAAAAGGCAAAGGAAGCTATAAAACACGCATGTCATTTTCTTTTTATTAGACTCAACAGATTCTGTCAGATTGCTAAAAATAAGTTTAAAATGGTTCCTCTAAATATCCGAACTCATCACGGATGGGATAAAAGCCACATCCTGGTCCGCAGACCACACTCTTGAGTAGCACTGATTTGGGTCAGCTTTAAAAATAAAATCACAGGACAAATAATGGCATGTTGCATATCTGACACTCAGTATAAAGGGTCAGGAAAGAAGGAGCCACTTCTCTTCTGAGAGAAATGATCTCACTACAGAGATGACAACTGTCTTCCCAGCCCAGTCCCCAACAGTGGCCGCTGAAGCTGGTGGCTGTAAGTACACTGACTTGGGTATCAAACAGTTCTGCCCCAGGGCAAGTTCGTCCCCACCGTGGAGCTATTTGGTGGCACAGGGTGACGATGAGCGCACGGATACCCTTCAGGACACAGAGGGCCTCTACACCCATTTAGTAAAGCTTATCAAAACCTTATACAATCCCCACCCAAACGACAGATCGCCAAATGTTACTTCTGGCTAAAATGTCTTGGCTCTGCCTGTATTTTAGTTCTCCTTAAAAATATATAACCCCTTATCCACAATAAAACAAAACAAAACAAAACAAAAAAACCCCACTAACATGCCTGCCTGCAGCAAAATGGTCTGACGCCTCATCCTTAAACACAAATTCTTCAAGAAACTTGAACCAAACAATAAAATAGAGACCATATTTAGGCAAGTCCTACAAATTCAGTGCTTGAATTTTTTTTTTTTACATGCTGGTGATGGTAATTTCTGAGGATTCCATAGAACAGACTTCTGTTTCTACAATATTCTCCATCCACCTACACTTGGTAGATTTCACCCCAACCTACAGCTTAGGGAAAGTGTTTCCTAAGGAACAAAAAAACAGTTTAGAAGACAGAGAAAATAAGTTTTCATTATTTACCTTGTATATCTGGAAGATATTTCTGGTACTGGTCAATTTCACTGCTAAAAATAGCAAATGCTAATCTTTTGAGAAGCATGGCTCTCTGCTCTAGCTCCGCGTCCCGGTTTGCGAAGAGATTAAGGGAACTGCTCTGAGCCACAGCCACACGAGCTGAAACAACGCAAGTGAGAGAGGCTGTGATACACCCGGGCAGTCATCTGAAAAATGACTATTCTGTTATTTGTTTTTAAAAACGGCTAGACATCCTGTGACTTCCACGAGTGGGAGGAGCTTGGGGTGGAGGATTTGTGGCTCGTCTGTGGGGCAGAAGGGGGGGGGGGGCAAACAGACCCAGCATACAGAAGCCAGAAGACCAGGGGCAAGCTGTGTGAATGTGGAGAGAGAGGAAGACTTAGAAAATTCAGAACACCGACCGTGCCATTTTATAAAACCCACATTTCATGCCATCTGCCTAATGCCTCATTGCTTTAAAAATAGTCTCTGGGGGCGCCTGGGTGGCACAGCGGTTAAGCGTCTGCCTTCGGCTCAGGGCGTGATCCCGGCGTTCTGGGATCGAGCCCCACATCAGGCTCCTCCGCTATGAGCCTGCTTCTTCCTCTCCCACTCCCCCTGCTTGTGTTCCCTCTCTCGCTGGCTGTCTCCATCTCTGTTAAATAAATAAATAAAAAATCTTAAAAAAAAAAAAAATAGTCTCTGGCCTGGCCTTTGTAATTGTTGTCCCCTATGCATGGACTACTTTGTCCGTAGGCTTCCCGGAGCTGGCTTTAGTTTCACCTCACCTGTGAGCTCTTCAGTGCTACTTAAAATCTATCGTATTGCCCTACTTCCTTCACAACTACCGACTCCCTGAAAAAAATCTTATTTATGATTAAGGTTAGCATAATGGCCTGGCCCATTTTTGTCTTCTAATAAATATTTGTGGAACAGATGAATTTGAACCTTAGAACAACCCTGTGATGATCAGAGGAGAATATGCTGCCCCTTTTCCGGATGGGAAGCTGCGGCTTGTGTTCAAGAACTTACATGAAATCATCAGACTCATGCAGCTGTCCTGCAATTTAAGGTCATTAGTTAGTAACTGACTCTAGGATCTGGGATCCTGACCTGAGCCAAAGTCAGACACTTAACTGACTGAGCCACCAAGGCGTCCCGTCCTCTTTAAACTTTAACATTCCATCCCTATAGGATACCAAGTATAACTTTACAAAGAGCTAATTCAGTAGTTTCTAGAGAAGAACTAGGTAAACAATAAGAATGGGTCATGATCAGGAAATACACTGCTTAGGCTGTCATCCCATAATACTCACTCATCAAATCTCTAAATGTTGTTTTATCATGTGTCATCAGATTGTCCATAATTGCTCTCCAACTGAAAGAAACAAGGATTACGATACCTAGTTAAGATTTTGCTGTTATGTTAGAAACAGTGCCATATTTTGCAGGTTAGTCGCTGACTGCAGTGAGATGCGTTATCCCACTGAGTCAAAGCACGACGACGACTTACTGGTTAACACAAGAGGCATCCATCTGGAAGAAACTGGGATCCATGAAGAGGTCAAAGGCTTCCTTCTTCCAAGCTCTCCGTGTGTACTGGTACCCGCTAAGACTGCTCAGCAGCTGCACGCAGGCTCGGTAACTAGGGGCGTTGTGCGCACTAGGAGGAAGGAGAGCCAGAACCACTTTACCTATGTGGTCGAACTTGAATCACGTGATTCGTAAACGTTCACATTCACCTACGACGATGATATGAAATGAAGGCACCGTAACAGAAATAATGTTTTTTTTTTAAATCATTACAATTCAAAGCAAAAATAATGTCATTTTGTGGTAATTCCAAAAATGGCAATAAAGAAACACAATTTGTTTTTAATAGGCTTTGAATTAAGAAATCTACTTTAATAATAGTACCTGTGATTTCGGAGGTAGGGCACAACATAATGCATAATATTTACAAGTAAAGGAATAACCCGTTCCTTTTCATCACTATAGAAAACCATATCCAAGAGATGAGCCAAAACCTAAAAAACATAAGAAATGAAATATAATCTAGCCGCTCAAACTGACAGCATTTGGAGGTGGGTTTCAGTCTCTCTGTAAGAATACTTAAAATTACTTAAAATTGGAAAAATCTAAAATCAGATCTCACTAAGCCATTTTTATATGAATGGTTTCTGCCACTATTTGTTATTTTTGCCCACTATAAATATAGGAGTATGAGCCAATGTTTACTATTTCTAACTGAGACAGGGAACTACAGGAAGAGAGAGATCAAGAACCTTCTAATGTGACAGTGAGTAAACAGTGAATTGAAGATTAGACACTCAGTATTCTCTTTCTCTGACTTGGTTAAAGGAGGGCTTGAAAGAAACTAACCAAATGAACCGAGCTGTTTAAGTCCCAACTCTATCAAGTAATAGCCCTTTGGCCTTAGTCGTATTGCTCTCATCTTTGTGAGGCTTGGTATCCACAGCTGAAAGGGGAAACGAAAGGGACCTACAAGGCTATGTAACAGGATATAAAAGAGAGCACGTCAGAGGATAGCTCCAACAATATTGGGTAACTGTAGCGTATTTCAGAGCGGCAAGCACCACACCACCTCCAACCCTCCTGACCACACTGTGACACAAAAAGCACTTCTCTTTTTAAAAATCATACTTAAAAAATCATATTTAAAAAACAGTACACGGGGAAGGAAGCAATATGTAAAGCTATCAATAGTATTTAACAAACTAAATAGTCTGAATACGAAGTCCAAACCTCATTTATTCTATACAGTGATCTCTGAAGTACAAAATGGTTTTTCAAATTAAAAACTCCTCTGTAAGAATTACCTGCTAATACTGAATCGTGACACTGTTTACTTGGAAGTTCATGTGAAAAAACTTGATATTTACCTCAGAAAGTAATGTCAATGCATGGACACTATATACAGAAGGAGTTATGTTTGAGGTTTCCATTGCAGGTGATAACATATCTAAATAAGAGAAAGACAGGTAAAGATACAGTTAGGCCTTTTCCCAGTGAAAAAAAGCTACCTGCTAACATGAGAAAAGCGATGATTTTTACGGTGCTTACAGTGCTAGTTGCAACGATTTCATAGTAAACAGGTACCTACAAATATAAACCTCAAGGTTTGAGATCAATACCTTCAACATCAGATTCCAAATTGGTTCCATCCACCATTATTTTGGGAGAAGGCTTAACTTCAAGATTTCGTCGCAGCCATGTTGTCTGTTCCAAAGAAGAACCAGCAATGGCACCAATTGCATCCACTATTTTATGAGTCACATCCTAAAGAAACAAGGAAAAAACCACTCTACATATACGTGTGCATACACAAACACGCAGACATACGTGTGCGTAAATTCACAGATGAGCTCATTTGACCTTATCTCTGTGGAGTTGAGGGCACTGAGACAGAGTTTTGGCAAGAGCTCGCAGTTCAGAACGCCTTACCTGAAGATCTCTTTGGTCTTTTTTATTTTCCAAACTAGGGTTTTTCATAATAAACTCATTCAGAACCCTAAAAAAGCCAAAGAGAAAAACAAAACAAAACAGGAAATATCAGTGTAACAGAAATGATGCTGATTTCTCCGAGGGACCAAGTGGCTTTGTGGCCTGCGCTTCCGCTTTATGTGTTTAACGAATGTGAGCATCCTAGGACTCTGCTGACAGGAATAAACATACGCACAAGGATGTTCATGACATTACTCGTAAACGCACCGAACTGGAGAGAACCCCGAAGTCCACCAACAGAAGAGAATTTGTAGCATATTCAGTACCGTGAAATACCGAATAGCGATGAAACTTAATGAATTACAGCTACATGAAATTACATGGATTAATCTTATAAACACGTTGTGTGAAAGCAGCAGACACAAAATAAAGTATTTAAATATACCTAGAGTTTAAAAAAAGGGGGAAAATTTATCGGCAATGTTAGAAGCCAGAATAATGGTTATCTTTGGGGAAAAGGGACAGTAACTGGGAGGGGACCCGAGGAGACACACGGTGTTTTATTTCTCAATTTAGACTTGGTTATATAGTTGACGTGTTCACTCTAATAACTTGTGGAGTAGTGTATTACTTATTTGTATATTTTTCTGTTTATGTTTTATATATCGACAAAAAAGTAAAACAAAAACAAAACCAAACAAACTTCAAAACACCCAGCGATTTTAAATTGTAACAGAAATGGCTTCTTACCCTGTGTGTATATATCAAAAATACTTCATGAATGAAAAAAAATTGCAACTTCTATTGTTTGCTAAAATTCCACTCAATATTTACTCTGACATTTATCTTTTATTAAGATAAATTATATGCATAGTTATTTCCAAACTAACATGTGAGGTTATTCATATCAATTTCTATTTTGTAATTAGGAATTTTAGAACACCAGTGGAACGGTTGGTAATACACAAACGCACAACCAGAAATTTAAAACGGGAATTAAGTTTCTAGTCTAACTGAAATGCCCAACTTTTTACTCAAACAATCTGTGTATACACACTGGAGAAGGAGGTAGGATCCATTATTTTCTGAGAAATGAGAAAGGAAGAAAAGGCAGGTGAGGAGAAAGTCTCCTATGGGGAAGCTACGGGTCACAATAAATAGCTTTAATTTGTAATGAAATTAGGCAGTGGGGTTATTTGCTGATAACTCAAAGAACTGTACATATATTCCCTCTTTGAGCCTTAAAACAACTTAGGTAAGTAGGGCAGGTGCCCTGTTTTTTTTTTGCTTGACAGACAGGAAAATAGCCTTGCAGAGATTTACTGAGGTACTGAAGGTCACAGGGATGAGGACTGGAACCAGAGAGGAGAAAAGAAGAATTAGAAATCTTCATGAGTACATTGATTTCCACAATTTACATTTATCTTCTCAATCACTAAAACTCATACGCACCAGTTATTTTAACTTTTGACCCAAGAATTGCAGACATTGAGTCTACTGTTCTTTTCAATGCATCGTCAATGTCTAAAACTCCTTCAGCTTTTTGATTTAGATAATTTTCAAAGCAGACAGTGTGAGGGACTGGGGATCATCATATCTCTGACATTCTGGCGCAGAGTCTCTGGCTCACTTTGGCTGGGCTGGGACCTCAGTCTACTCAGCCACCTCAGCCTGACCTGCTCTCACCAAGCTCTCACCATGGCTCCTCTACCTCCTTTCTGCATCCTAGCGCAAGACTACATTCCTGCATTTACCAGAAAACGTGAGGCCATATCACTGAAGAATGCTCACCTTCCTTCTTCACTTCAAAATTTTCTGGTTGCCAAACCAGAATTGCTAGTTCCCATAAGGAAAATAAGGGTCGAAGCTAAGTCTGTATATAGAATCACGTATCTACACATATAAAATCCCCATCGGAACTACAGAGGTCAGCCAAAAGGTCAAAGTTCTTTGGACTTGGTTGGATTTACATCCATTCAACATAAGAACGTGTTACGGTCACTGTGGCTGGCTATTACAGACCTCACTGGACTGAGGTAACGTAAACAAGGGTGGGGAAGAGTTTACTCTATTTTCTTTCCATCCCCCCTATATCTTAAGCAGTCTGTTTTCAAACTTTAGGTGTACTCACTCCAATCACTTGGGGATCTTGCCAGAAAGTAGATTCTAATTGGGGTGGTCTGGGGTGAAGCCTGTCTATGTTCAGGGCCCTGAACTCAAACGACTATCCTAGATCAAGTTCCCCATCAGCCATCCTACTCATCCCTACAGTAACTACTACTGCAAGTTTTATGTTAGTACATTTACATTTTGTATAAACACGCATTGTTTCCTCCCCACGCCCTCCACCCCTTTTGTTCAGGCCTCATACCATACGTCCAGTTCTGTACCTTGAGAATTCCATGAGAAGAGAGAGAGATCGCGTGGTCACCCAAAACATCGGTTACTCAGCAATTAGGACAGTGAACATTATCCCGTTCTTCAAAATAATATTTTTAAGTGAAATTGCTTACCCAAGTATAAGAAACTGCCCTGGGGCTGGAAGACTCAGTTGTATAGAGTCTTTCAGAAGTATCAGCAGTGATGCCCAGCTATCCACTAAATTGGGCACTGGAATTCTGCAAGATAAACATAGTTGTATATATATAGAGAGAGGCACAGTGAACTTTAATTTCACTTATATTTTCCCACAGCCTTTAACACATTTTCCTACTAGTTTCTCTGAAACATTCCCTAAATTTGTATAGACGACGATAGGACAAAATTCCTAAAAGCTCTATGTTTTCTATTAATATTATATAAAAAGAAACCCAACACATTTAAAATATCTAGTGTGACTTACTAGTATAGAAATTTTGTTAGAGAAATCCTAGTTTTTAATCACGTGGACTCTCAGGAGTAAAATACAATTGCAGTAAGTCTCAGTGTAATTACTGACACCATAGTCACTGTTCTCTCCACTTATATTAGCTCTTTCTTCTTCACCTATAAGTCTTTATCTCATCGAAGGGGGAGTTATCAGTCTGTCCTAACACTGATCTCACGTCTAGAGAAATTAAGATTATCTGTTTCCATCTGCCTTAACCCTTAACACCTCTATGTATCTAAGTTCAGACTTTAGGTAGTCCTTGCTCTAAATCACAATCAGTTTAATATACTATCTAAACTAACTTTACACATTTTAGTCACAGATCACAAACTGATGTCAAGTTTGGTGATTAAAATGCAACTGCCCTATAAGGGAAGATTAAGATTCAAGTCTTCAGTAAGAAGTTTATCAAAACTCAGGGGTCAGCTAAACACGAAACTGGAACACCAGAACAACTCGGTATTTTATCATCATTCCTAACCTTAAAAAAAAGTCAGATTAGATGGCCACATGTTCACCTATATCCAAATAATAATGGATTCCGTGGCAACAGGTGTGGTTTCCAGTTGGATTCAGCATTTCATTTATATTTAAATGATTTCCTTACAATTCATTGCTTCAGTATCCACCGAATCTTCAATGCACTTAGGTCTTTAGGTTTGCGGGATCCACATGGCTGGCTCATTAACATTCCCATTGACTTGTATAAATATATCCCTAGACAATGTTCCTAGCACTTGTTTTTTTTAGTTTTAAAAGGAAAAATCAGCAACTTCTTGAGAGGATTCAGGTGCTTTTCTCCTCTAATCCCTACTTTTCACATTGCTAATGCGGTAAGCAGACGTCCGTGTCAGTTATCTTACCTTTGAATGTAAGCATAGAAAAACTGCAGCATGCAGACTTCCAAAGAAAGATGTTTCTATAAACAAAAGAAATCAATTTTACAGTGAAGAAAAATGCTGCCTTTGCTTTTTATTGTTGCAACTATTCTGTACTTTACTGCCAATTTTTAATATAAAACATTAAAATAAAACAAAAACAGTTTGTCATAAAAAATAAAGCCACGCAAACTTTCATTTAGTAGAAAACAACTTAACCTGAGAGCTGTTTAAAAAATTGAAAATGGAAAGAAGAAATCAAAAGGTTCTCAATCTCCACCCATAACATGTCCAAGTTGATACTCCAGCCATTACTTTTAAATGTCCATCTACTCCGTAAGCATCGACATCGGTTTTCTTTAATCAGCTTATACTTGCTTGGTGCTAGCAGACTTCGGTTGAAGATTTTTATGAAATTTGAATTTAAATCTATTTTACTACAAGTTTCTGCTAAATTAGTGTAGTTTGTTCAAATCTGAGACCAACTCCTAATAGCCTCCTAACGTAGTCTTTAACCAGAGATAGTGCCAAGTGTAACATATAATAAAAAAGAAATCACCTGCCGTTAGGATACTGATGTCCACTGACATTTATGAGTTTGTTCCTTTTTAGTACCAACTACTCCCTTGAAGGATCCCCTTTATCACACAAAGAAAAATTCAGTATCTAATGGATTCAGAACTTAGACTTAGAGCAAGGAGGCAGCCATTGGAGGGTTGGTGGTGGAATTTGCTCTTGTTTTCATATCCTTCATTCTTAGTCCAATGTCCGGCACAAGCAGATGTTCAAAATATTAATGCTGAACTGAGTTTTCACATGCAAATTTGAAGTCCTATCGCAAATGCCCCGGGGTGATGTTAGAATAGTAAGCAAATTATTAAGAAGTTAATATGGATATTAGCTATTCACACATGCAAGTACGCTCTTCCCACTGGCAATTCAAGAAAAAGATAAAATTTTAAAAAATAAACATTTTCAGATATGTGTAACAATTCCTTATCATAACATATATCATAACATAAATCATAACATATCCTTATGATTACGTTTATTTTGACTTGGCTTAAAGTCTAATGTTCGCAGGTTGTAAATATTTTCTCAAAAAATATGATCTCTTAGTATTGCTGGAACAAAGATCAGAAAAAAGTGGAGAAGTCCTTAATTTCATTCATTTGCAGACTTTTTTATCTGCCTAATTAGAGACAGTGCGCTGTGAGTGCAGACTATAGTATTCGTTCTCTATAGCCCTTGCAAAGTGCGGGTTTGTACATAGTCAAGAAATGACACCGACTAGAACTAAGGTTACAGCAAAATGTTAGACATTCATTCCAAAGAGAAAGCAATAAAGAAGCTGTAAAAAAAAAATAATAATAAGGCAACAATTGAGGTCAGCCGACCTTGGGCTCGGGCTTGTGTGTTCTTCCTTTAAATGACCAGAAAAACCTCCCCTAAGAATTCCGTCATACAAGTCTTAACTGCCTTAGACGTTCACGAAAGAGATCTGAGCAGTGAACGGCTCTTCACCAGCTACAGCAATGATCACAACAGCAGTCACTGCAGATACTGATAAATGTCCCGATTAGAGTGGAGTGAGGCCAACATGCCTTCCTCTCTGCGATCTGTAAAAGAACATTACTGTACAAAAAATTCCGTACCTACCAGCATCATTTCTGAAATAGAACTGTCAATAAATGCAAAGAAAAGCTCTTCTTACCTTGTCCTTGGCTATGGCTGGGGGCTGCTTTAAAACTTCTTTCACGGTCTGCATAACGGTTTCTGCTCTCATGACACTGATGGAGCGAACCAGTTCTACTAGTAAAAGCTGTTCTTCACTGGCTGCAGGAATGACCTGGATAAACACATCATTGTATTTCTGTATGTAGGTGGGTATGGAAGTCTTTTAAGAGAAGTCACAGAATTAAGAGAATATTTCATGGGTTCTTTATAATATAAAGGACTTTGCAAGTCTCTTCATGACTTTAGGTAAAATATATATATTTTTATCAATACAATGTGTATACATCATTTCGAAAAATCAAATAGGACAGTAAGGCTTACGAGAAAAGACAGCAGTGTCCTATCCTATATCTCACATTCCCAAAGCAACCCTGCCCAACTCTTAGCTATTTTCTATTATTTTAGTAATACACACAGCTATTTTTTCCTATTTCATGATTTTTTTTTCAATTTCCTACTGACTTCCTACTTCAGAAGACAAAAATTTAGCTCCCTTACACTTTTCTCCCTATCCTCCTGACACAGTTATGTCATAATTTTACTTAAAATATCCAATATTCGTATAACTATTTAGGTTGTATTGTATATTATACTGTCATTACATTTCTTTCACTTTTTGTTTTTCCAGTTAATAAACAGCTCTATTTTTGTTTTTTTCCATCTCTATCACAAATTCATCCCCAAATACTCCAATTATAAACCTCTTATTACATATTCAAATATATTAGGTAATTGATCTTCTACCTTTTGTCCTGTCCTTTTTTTTTTTTTTTTTCTTTTCTTTTCTCTTGAGACATCTTTAAGAGGTCTTTCTGTTCTACCGTGGGTTGGTAATCCCTATGCTTGCTACAAAGGAACATCTTGATATCTCTTCTGTGACCAACAGCATAGAGATTCCTGTTCCTTGTCTTCTGTGTCCAAACCCCTAATGCTTGGATCCCGTGTCTTCTTCCTTCTTGGGTTTTCCTCCTCTAATGGAGATGCATCTTCCAGTAGCTGAGAAAGGGTGAACTGATGGCAATGCCTTTTTAAAAAATAGATATTACACGGTTCAAAAATGCCTTGAGCGGCAGTTTGACTGGACTCAGCATTCTAAGTTGAAACTAATTTTCCCATCACAATTTCCAGTGCTGCTCTTGATAAGTCTTATTGTTATTCCACTGAATAGGAATAGTATTTTCTCTTAAGAAGTTTTTCAGATCTTTGATCTCCAGCATTCTGAAATTGTATGCTGATTTTTGTATAGATCTCTTTTCACGGTGTCTGTGGAAACTCATTTCCTTCATTTCTGGAGAATTTTCTTGTACTATTTCGTTAGCATTGTTTTCCCTTCATTTCTTCTGTATTTCTGCAATAAAGATATTGACCCTCCAGCATCACTCTCCTAATTTTCTGATCTCCTTTCCCATACTTCCCATATTTCTAAGTTTATATTTTATTTCTGGTATTTATCCGCTTTCTCTTCCAACACTTGTACTGATTTTGTTTTGTCTGCTATAAAAAAATTTTATATCCAAGAAAATTTTAATTTTTGCAAAGGTCTTTCTTACAATCTTCTTATATAATGAATGCAATATAGCTTCAACTCTTGGAAAGGCTTCACTATTATTACTTACATGTTATTCTGTTACCTGCATTGTTTCTTTTAACTGTATCTAGTTGTTTTGGTCTCTATCAATAGTAGAGGCTTTCTTCATGTGGCTGGTAATCCTTGGCTCTTTAGTCATATTTAAATGTGAGGAATAATGATATAGCTAATATTTACAGAGTGCTTATTAAGTGCCAGGCGTTGCTCTAAGTGTCACACCTACATATTCTTCCAATTCTCACAACCCCATGAAGTAGTATTTCTACCCCAGGGTCATACAGTTAGTCAGTAAAATAAGGATTTGAAACCCAGGGATCTGGTTTCAAAGCCTGCGCTCTTAACAACTCTGCTATTATTGCCTTTGAAAAATAAATTAAGAAGTGATGAGAAGTCAAGCATTTGTGTCTAAGACTGATGGGTAGGGAGGCCTCCCTGTGTGGTGACTGCAGCCCAGTTTTTGTTAGTAGCCTCAAAGACTTAAGTAGCTAAAGGTCTTTTTTCTTGATCAGGTCATTTGCCCAGAAGGGAATCCTCAAAATTCCTACCTAAAGGCCATCTTTGCTTCCTGCTACCTCACTGGGGTGAGGCTAATGCCCATTTCTCAGTATTTAAACTTTTTGCGAATGCTCCTGTTTTCATCATGAAGTCTATTGTCTACCCGGATTCAGAGCCTTTCTTGACCAACTCTTTACACAGCAAACCTGACTTCAGCCTCCTGCTCGGGTAGCTTAAGAGTGGGTGGTTGCCTGAGCTGGAGAAAGGGATCTAGAACTGCTCCTTATATAAATATCCAATCAGTCCTCCTGATTTCGGCCCCACCCCAACCCTTTGCCTTTAGAGGTACCTGACACTTGGGACCCCCCGAGACCATCTGTAGTTTTACAGTGGCAACTGCTTCCTTTCTTGCGGCAATTTAGTTCTCAACTTTCTCTGTTAAATTAGTTACCACACAGACCTGTGGGTTTTTTTTCCATCTTGCAAAATTCTGCTGACACGTCTTATTTGTCTGTGGTCAACTCTCTCAATTTTTTGTCCTTGTGGGTTTATGCCTTTTTAAATTCTTTTATTCTCAATTTTGAAGGAAGAACAGAGAAAAATGCATGTGTTCGATAGGCCTTGTTAAACCACAGGTCCTTGACTGATCTTAAATAGTGCAGGATTTCACTTCTGTCTAATGCAGTATCTGCTACTGAATCCTCCCATGCAAAAAAAGGGCATAAGTAGGCATGTTTACTTATTTTTATTCCTTTTGAAACGTCAACAAATATGTAATGTGAAATCAGCACAAAAATTAACAGATCAGAAACCTTTCAATAGACAAATCCTCTATCTTATGTGAATGTTAATTATTTAATAGCCTTAGTATTCTAATGAGTCACTATTTAGTTCCAATATAAAACATTTTTGAGCTTTTGAACTCACAAAGCAGCAAAAATTTCACATATACTATCCAGCTAAGCCAATATATGGATTACATTTAGAAACTAACACTTAAGCTATCATGTCTTAATGAAAATCTAGTCAAGATGAAAACTCTCCATATCCTTGCTTTGTACCCCGAATGACTAACATTTAAAAAATATACTGTACCATGTTAACTTTTCTATTTCAAATATAGTTAATATCATACTAATTTCTTTTTTTGCATAAGTTGATGTTTTTTTATACTTATTTAAGACATTTGGGCAATAAATACATCATTTTAAGCCTGTAGAAAAACTGCTGCTTTTCTATTCCCCATTCCACTCCAGCCCCACTGAAACTAATGCAGAGCTGAAAATTCGCATGTACTCACCAAATGCTTATCAAATGAAACAACAAAAGTACCAAATGGTTAAACACACACCTTGGTCCTCGTGGTGGTTTTGTTCTGTCTTCTTTCATTCCACACAAAGGCAATAGCAGCCATGAAGTGAACACCATGATTCATTGAAATGGGGCCCAATAATTCAAGGATCTGCTGTCTCAAGTTCTAAAACAATTTAAATAAACCACAAGTGAATTAAAAATTATGAAACATTAATAGACTGCACTTTTAGTTTTTTGTTTTTTTGAAAATACTATATAGTGCTTTCATGTTTTGTCACCTAAATAACAGTAGAGAAATTTTAATAGTGTTAAGGGAGGCAATCATGGTTATTTTAACTGGGAAAGAAAAAAAAAACAACAAAACCCTATAAAATGATAACTGCCAATCAGTCAAATGCAAGAGTCTATATGACATAATAAAAAAACACTATATATGAAGTCCATTTACATTAGTAGATTCCTTTAAAAAGGAAAGGGGGTGTTTCATATTTAAGTGAAATTATACTACGAAAAAGCATAGTTTAATCTAAACATAAATACTTAAGTAAAATTTTAAAATAGTTTCCACTCTTTCTCTTCCCCCAATTTCAGTTGTGTTCTCCTTACTCCCAGATCTAGGGGGTCAGGCCCAACAGTAATATTAGGTAACTGAGGGATATCAATTCAACAACTTGACATTGCATAACATGCTTCAAAAAGAATTTTCCTCTAAGTATAAAGTAGAAAATTTGGAAAATGCAAGAGTGTAAGAAAAAAATTTAAACACTCAACCATTAATCATATTATGCCGAGATAATCACTATAAACACATTAATTTCTTTTTCTGCATATAATTTTTTGTAGAATTATAAGATTTATTCAGTTACGTAACGTCCTTCTTTCACTAAAGTTTTACACATTTTCCATACACTAAGATTTCTTCAAAACCACAATTATTAGTAGAGCTAAGTAATGTAACATTAAAAGTATAATTTATTTAACTATTTCCATATTTACTGTTTAGGATCTCTCTTTTTGCCCCTACATAAGGCGATAATGATATGTATGTATCTTTGCATAATTTTGATTACCTTAGAACTCATTACTAAATAGATTACGAGGTCACAGACTACACAACTTTTAAAGCTCTCTGTGCATACCGCTAAATTGTTTTCTAGGAGGGTTTTGCATATTAAAATGTCAGCTTAAGATGTCCTAAAGAAAAGGAATAAAATTATAATATGTATGAATGGACCTCAAAAACATTATGTCACATGAAAGAAGCCACATACAAAATACTAAATAACACATGATTTCATTTATTAAAAATGTCCAGAAAAAGCAAATGTATATGTAGAGAAAACAGATTAGTGGTTGATTAAAGTTAGTGAGGGGAAAAGGGAGTGACTGCAAATGGGCACCAGGAATTTTTGTAGTGATGGACATGTTCAAAGACTGTGGTGACAGTTTCACAACTCTGGAAATGTACTAGGAAAAAAGATCATTGTACTGTATATACTTAAAATGGGTGAATTCTGTGACAAGTCATTTCTCAATGGAACAGTTAAAATTATTTAAGAATTAATTACTCAATTCATGCAGCGTGCCATAAATACTACTCAAATTATTCACGAATTCTGAATACACTCTTTAGGAAAGTCCTTGAATAAACTCCTGAGCTCCACAGGAAATGTGAATTGTCTAACCTTTGTGGCTCCGAGATTAATTGTGGTAACAGATGCAGAGGCAGCAACAGTGATCTTCTCTGAAGAATCAGCCTGATGCAGAATGCTCCAAAGCAACGTCACGGAGGACATGATCATATGAAGGATCGAGAGGATTCCACTGCGGGCTTCAAACAAGTGTTTCTGGTCTACGTTGACCAAAAGCTTAAATCGGGGCGGGGGGGGGAGGGGACACATATCACTTACTGAGGTTGACAAATGGGTACTTATTAGACCTCGGTCTTTTCAAAGGAGTCGAATATTCACGCAGTCTTACCTGGTGATACTGAGTAGTAGGGTCCAACAAGCAGTAATGGATAATGGCTGTGATCCCTTCTAAAAGAGTAAGAATCATATCTGGTGGAATGATTGATGCCATCCACAGAGGCCTGAAATAAAATGCATTCATCTGAACACAAGTTCTGTTTAGAAAAAAAAAAAGTTCATGTTTTATCAATAGTAAATGTCCAGCAGGTGCTAGGCACATAGTAGGTGCTCAATAAATATTACAGGAATAAATGATTAAGAGCATACATTAGAAGCTCTTATATCCTAATCTCTAAAATAAGTGAGTTGTACTAGAGTTCTTTTTAGCTAAGGAATTCAATACAAAATAAATACAGCCAGTAAATTTCTAGCAACTATGTAACAGCAGGCGTATCAATATTAAACGATACAGACAGTTTTCTCATATTTTACATGTAGTAGTGAAGGATATACAGGAGATAAACCGGACACTAGTCTATTAAACATTTGCCTAATTTCTGACAGACTAATTGAACATGGGGATAGAGATGGAATTCACCACTAAACTATGAAAATCAGAAACAAGAAATAAAATCAGATGGGAAAACAATTATTTTTAATTTAAAATTTTTAAAAATTTATTTGACAGGGAGAGAGCACAAGCAGGGGGTGCGGCAGGCAGAGGGAGAGGGCGAAGCAGGCTCCCCGTTAAGCAGGGAGCCTGACACAGGGTTCGATCCCAGGAGCCCGGGATCATGACCCAAGCTGAAGGCAGATGCTTAATCGACTGAGCCATCCACGTGCCCCTTAAAATTAAGTTTAGTGTGACACTGATTTCCACTTAGATAGCTGATCGGATAAGACTAGGGACACCCTTTGCTGGGCTTTGCATTACTTTCGCCAGCTCAGTCAAGAAGAACATCAAAATCAATTTCAAACAAGAAAAAAGGCCTGTTTAAATACTCCTCTCTTTCATTCTTGAATTCTTTTACTGATACTCTTTCTCAAGCTGAATTGTGTCCTTTGCGAAAAATAACATACTATTTGTAACCTACTGATAACCACTAGTTTATTGACTCAAACTGTAACTGACTTTGTGGGTAATTATGTAGTCATGATGTGAAAAATGTCAATGATAAAGTTAAAAATCCACCTTACCTACTATCGGATAATCCTGTTTCGTATTTGTACTGCTGGATCAGATTATCTAAATTTCTGCAAAGCTGCAGCGTCACCGACACCACCACCCTCTGCAGAACTTTTCCCATGTACGGCAGAGTAGACGTGATTAAACCGATCCACTGCGGGTGCATCTTACAAGCACAGTGTTGATGCAAAGCTCGTATCACTGCACAGAGGAACATGCCCTGACACGTAATTGGCTGAGCATGCAGATACTGAAGAGAGGTCATGGGCTGATGGGGACTGATGTGCTCCAGGTCAGAGACGACAAAATCAAAACCTGTTTCGTTCTCTTCGGGGATAGTCATTACCCGGTGTTCTAGAACAATGAGCCTCTGAAGCACTTTAAGAAGCTGTGACTGGAGCGTGCTGCCATTGTCAAATTCATCCTCTGAGAAATTGATCAGGCTGTCTTCTGAGAAACCCTCTTCCACGGCAACCATATTCTTACCCGCCACTTTCTCACTGTGCCACTTCTGTGCGCTAAAGATAGACGACAGCAGGCAGTGGAGAATCACTCTCTGCACTTTGCACTTGGATAACATATCAGAGATAAAACTCGGGAAACCCTTTGCTGAGCTTTCTATGACTTTTGCCAGCTCAGTAAAGAGGAGCGTCAGAATCTCTATGCTCATCATCTGCATGTTTCGGTTGCCTACTAAGTCCTGTGCAGTGACCTTGACGTGAGTTGGGTAATGGCTACGCATGTAATACAAGCAGAGGGAAATAAGGATTTCTATGTACATAGAACTCCGGAAGTTATGATTTGAGTCTACTGGAATGTGACTATAAAAGTCTTTGCCCATAACAGAAATCCGGTGTCTGGCCAAGAGATTCTGAAGCAGAGACAACTGAGGGGTGTATGCGTTATTTACACTAGTGGTAGAAATGGCATTTACAAAAGTAACAGGGTTAGTTTTTAAGATGGCTTTGATGGCGGAGAAAGCATAGAGGGTCCTCGAGGAATCATACAACTGGAGATACAGAAGCACATGCTGGTACAGCGGATGGATGTTGAAGTTGGGAGATTTCCGGGACCCCGGAGAACCCATATCACTCTCAATTTCAGAAATTTCTCCCTCTCCGCAGCTGTACCAGTTCTCTAAATCCAGGCCATCACTGAAGAACACACTGGTTTGTTTGAGTTTTTCATTTGAAGTTTTTTTCTTGTCCTCATCCTTTTTTCTGGCAAGTTTTACTTTAGGTTTTGCTCCTGGCTGTTTACCGGACTCCTTAACAATGGTTTCTTTCTCGGAGACTTTTTCTGGTAATTTTTCTTTGAAGCTGAACTGGATGCTGCTGTGACTCCTCTGTCTAGACTTGGTCTCCCCGGAAGCGGCGGGAGAGTCCTGCGGAGGCTGTGTGGTTCCGGAAATACAAGGCGAGGAGCTGTTCCTGGAGATCCCGTTGGCCACGCACTCATGGCCCCCCTCGGCGGACACACACAGAAACGGAGAGCTGTCGTTACCCAGCAAAGCGCTCTGGCCCCGCCGAGCGGACGGCTCGTCTGCTGGGAGCGGCTCCTCGCCTGGGCCGGCGTCACCGTGCTGCGGGGGCATGGCTTCCAGTTCTAACTGGGGTGTGACCGACGCAGATTCTGCTTCAAGGCCACTTACAACTTTACAGATCAGGTCAAACACTACCCGCTGAACATCATCATCCGGGGAGCTCGCGCTGGGCAGCGGGGAATCTTCGTGGGCGTTCACATTTTCAGGATCGACTTCGTAGCTCACGTTGTCCCCCGCAGAGGACTGTGAGCAACCGGAGTCAGAACTCTGAAGCACTTCCATCTGCTGGTCTGGAAGATCAAAATCAGATACGACCATTGGAATCGTCTCACTGCTGGTACTCAGAAGGGAAAGTCTGTCGCTCAGCGGATTGACAGTGAGACTGAAGTTCTCTATTTCGTCCATGGTAAGCGGCTTCTCACCATTCCCTTTGGGTGCAATGAGTTGTACTTGGCTTACTGGCATTATGAGGACAGCAAAGAAGGAAAAATAGAAAACGTATTGAAATAATTGAAATGGCAGATTGAAGTCAAGATTTTTCATCGTTAGCTTCATCACCTTATACTTGCCTACTAAAATTATATTTTAATTTATTACTATTTTAGACCCTTTAAGTTAGAAAATTATGTAGAGGACTATTAACTAGAATTTAGTAAAGACAATTCAATAAGAGAAAGCCTATTAATTCAATTGAATTAAACAGAACAACACATTTAAAACAGATACAATATAAAAATTTGCCCTTATCCCCAAATAAGGTATCTTTTGTACTGCAGTTCAAAATTTTAGTTTTTTTCCCTCCCTGTGTGATACTTCCCTTTAGCTATGCTATTTCTAAGAATTCAAGTAGTCTGGTAGATCATACGTATATATGTATGTATGTATACGTATGTATACATACATACATACACACATATATATATATATGTAGTTCCTTGATTTCAGTAACGTTCAACATCTATGAATTACCTAGTAAGTAAGGCCCTAAACCTGGAGACAACGGCGGTGAGAGAGGAAAAGACATCACTGCCTTCTACAGAGTCTGAACTAGGTAGGGGTCACAAACACATGCATCCATTTCTGTACTTCCCGAGGGGCATACTAGGCTGACGGCAGTCTTTTAGAAAGAGCAGCAGGCCAGTTCCATATGAGTAGTACCGAGCAAACGCTATAAAACAGGGAAAGCATCATGACCCCACAGGTAAGGAGGCTGATGTCAAGACAAGGCGAGAATTCCGCAGACAGGCAGGAACCACAGCGGGTGAAACGCTAACACAAAGAAATTGGGGCACTAAGCAGGGTAGAGCACGCTCTGAGAAGACTCAGGGGATGCAGTGGAAAGGAAGGCAGAGAAGGGAAAGAAGCCGCCGTAGAAACACACTGAAGATCAAGTAGGTGCACACCGGCTCGGTGGCAACTTCGTCACTCAGCAGCCATGGGACTGTGGGGAAGCCACAGCCCCTCAGCAGCAGCTCCCTGCTCCGAGAAATGGCCTTTTTATTACTGACCCCACAGGGTTATTTGTCAAGATACAAATGCGATATGTGAGCATCTTTGGACTCTGAAGTATAATAAACTAACCTAATCTATGGGGCCATTATTACTGTATTAGAGATGGCATCACGTGACAGCGTGTCAAGTGTGGACTTCTAGGAATAATAGTGAATTTGTACCAGTCTGCCCGACACATGTGATAAAGAGATGCGATATGCCAGTCTGCCCGACACATGTGATAAAGAGATGACATCTGAGGTTCACAATGAAGCCTGGAAAGGTGGGCGCTACTATTCCCATTTCACAGAGAAAGAAAATGACTCATGAAATCCAAATGTGCACTACAAGCTTACTATACATTCCGGGTGAAGTACCTCCACAGCCTTGCAGGACCAAAATCGCCAGTTAAACTCCACAGGTATTTTCCTCAAAACTGAGGACTGTCTTTGCCCAGGGCTGTGTTGACTCCTCCCCTGAATCAACTGACAAGAGAGATCCCAGTCCTCTAAGGTACTGCCGAAGTACATTCTGACATGGCCCACAGGAGCACCGCCAGGGCATGCGGAGGGGAGAAAGTAAGCCCATGGAGAACACCTCACTGTTGCCCATCACCGCCGTGTTCACCTCTCACTTTATTTTTATAACTTAATTCTAAATAAAGCTGTTCCACTTCCATGGGATATTCACCATTGCTGCAGGCAAAATTCTGCATGAAATGCTTGTCACTCTCTTCTCCGGGATAATAGGGAGCCTTATTCCAATAGCGTTCTGCTTGTACACGCTGCACTGAAACCCTCTGAGTTTTGGGATGAAGCAGGAGCAGTAGCAATGGTTCTAAAACTCTTGCAATATCATGTCTTTGTAGCACTTGGTTCAGCCAGGCTTGTCCCACGGAGCTGGTAGAACCATCGAGGCTGTTCAGGCTATCTAACATGATGAACAGTGACCTATAATAAACACCAACAGTTAAAGAACAAAACACCTACCTGAATTGTAGCACTCTAGTTTTATTAAATCAATATTATAAGTTTTGTTATTTTGTATTAACTTTTTTAAAAGTAGTCCTACTTCAGGATAACTGCTGACCATAGCATTTTAATAATCTTAATTTCTATAGTCTCAGTAGATATGAAAAAGGAGAAAATCATCTGCTTTTTTAAAATTTCACAAGCATATATTACTTTCATGAGATAAATTAACTAAAGAATAGGGAGGAAAAAAAACCCCTTAGTCTTGTTTCAGCACCATATTCCTGTTCATGTCACCAAATACGGAACTCCCTGCAAGTCAGCACTGCTCCTATGTTCTTCTGCAGCCAATCTCTTTAGAGTCAAACCTATGAGCTTAATTCAAGGACAGACCTGTGAAAGGTATAGAGGTGTGGTTTGGAATCAGAAAACCCAAGATTCAAATGTGGGCCATCCACTCGACCTCATGTGTGGTTTTGGGCAAGCGACTTAATTTCTCTGGTCCTTCAGTGCCTCATTTGTGTAATGAGAAAAGGCAGGCATCAGATGAGAGACGGTATTTGTAAAGTACCTAGGCCAAGGGCCTAGTTCGTTGTACTGGTTCAATAGCAGATAATTTAAAAACGATGCTGCTGCTGAAAAGGTGATGTCCAGCAGAGCACACACCTGGTCCTGAGCTGGGGCTATAAGCATAGTCAGATCGTGGGCCGCCTCTAGGAGAGCTGCGGGTGAGACTGCTATTATCCTGCCAACATCCGAACCACCGTCTAACAGCATCTCCTTGGAAGTTAGTGCAAATCTCACATCTGGGGGATAAGTCTCTTAAGTGGTCTAGACAAGTAGCGAAACCACTCTCAGGCAGCTACCGGTTCTCTGAATCCACACAAGTGGTCCGTCAGTATTTTAGCTATAAATTTATTAGGTCCAGTTCGGGCAGAAGATTGAAAATAACTGTTGGAGAAAGTTACATAATCTACTGTTTAAATGAAACTTCACTGTGAATAGAGACTCAAAAAGGCTGTATTCACTGCTGTATCCCCGTTACCTAGAATGGTGCCTGGCACACAATAGGGTCTTGATGAATTGTCATCTAGTGAAAGAAAGGGGCTCTGAGTGCTTCAATGCCATGCATTTTAACATAGCTTAGATTAAAAAAATAATAATTTACAGGTTTTCTTTACAAAATCTGTAAACTGTTATTTTCTACCCCTGCCACACTAGCCAGAGGATTCAAGAAAAAAGACATTGAGATACGTGACTGTAAATCCGAATATCAAACGCAACCAACCTGTCAAAAGAACGTGCAAAAGATGATGACTTATTTATATGGAGATCCCTTGTGAGATGCCAAAGCACCGCGAACTTCGCATGCGCTTCCATCCTTATTTTCTGAGGAGGAAGATGGGAGATTAAATTGTTTTATTCTCCCTTGGAGACATTAAGGGATTTTAATAAACCAAAACAGCAATTTAAGAGGCAGTATTAGGTTCAATGTTCATGGTACTCAACACACAACAAACTATTTTTATGAAAGCAGAAATGTAAAACAGACTTAAACATATACAGAAATATTAAACCTGAAGGATCATCTCATGCTACCTCATAAATCATTAATATTTAGACTAGGTAACCAGTTTTCTAGATTACAGGGGATAGAAAGAATGATGCACATGCTACGATGTCTTCAGTACAGGAAGCACTTTCCCTCTTATTTTAATATAAATACTTAGTAGTCAAAATTTATTTCATTACACAATACAATTTACTTTTGCTCCCAGAAATTATATATTGGTCTCAAATGAATTT
Source organism: Ursus arctos (assembly GCF_023065955.2). Taxonomy (NCBI): domain Eukaryota; kingdom Metazoa; phylum Chordata; class Mammalia; order Carnivora; family Ursidae; genus Ursus; species Ursus arctos. The sequence continues at coordinate 35,296,562 of NW_026622974.1, read as the reverse complement.
GTCATTACTTATAAAGCTGGTTTATTAGATTCAAAAATTTAAACAACTAAAAAATTATTTCCGTAAGAAATAATTACATCACTTTGAGATTATCTTGAAAACATTAAGCATTATGGTAGTAATGGTCAGAACAATGGAAAAATACATTATTCAGAAAGACCAGCATTTGGTGTTAGATAATGAACATGAATTAATATAAATCAGGTAGGAACTGTGACGTTATCAAGATCTTTATAGTCTTCCTCTAGCATATGTGGAATCCTTCAAGGAAAAGCCTCGCCAAATCAGGGACCGAAACTGTCTAAACAGCTTCTGATCAGTCAGAGGAGTGCTTTTTTTTCCTGAGGCCAAATAAATGCTTTTCCTATGAAGCCTGTATCTGTACATCGACCAATACAAACATGTTAAAAAAAAAAAAAAGTATTTTAATTTTTTTCATGGATGTAGAATACCTTTATTCAGAACTTAGTATTTCTTTAAAAATAAAACATTACACAAGTAAACAGGTATATAATTTGTCCTAGATTTATACTTAATGTAAACAAATGAAACTAAATGCAAGGCTTTATTAAACATTTTATTCCTAAACAATTTTCAAAGAATGTGCTAAAGTAGAAACAGAATTTTAATAGAATAAACTTTTTATTCCCCTCATTTATTCCTTCATTAGCCCCTTCCCTCCTTACTAAAAGCTTCATTTACTCAACACAATGCCTTTTTTCAAACTCACTAGCATTTAGAGTTGTTAAAAATTAGGGTGATGCACCTCTAAAAGCTGTTTGATAAAATCCTGGGTTGATGGTACACAGCAGGCACGAGAAGACCATACACTTCACTGAACTGCCCTGAAGAGGTCAACCAGAACAACAATTCCGGCTGCTTCTTAGGAGCACCCAGAACTCTATCACTTTTACTCTTACTGACCTCTGGATCGCTCCATATACATTAGGATACAAAATCCTTATTTTGGCTATTTATTATAATGCAAATAATATCTCACATATTAGCATTCCTTAGCTTATAAATGTAACTTGACACACACATCATTTCATTTCACATGCATCTGTTAATGTATCCAACTTCCATAACCAAGGCCACTACTTTCTATTTAAATGATCCAAGAACTTGGACCAGCAACAACTTTAATCATTGCTACCCACAACTTGTGTCCTGAATCAAGAAATAAACCCAGAATCTGATTGTGGGTTACCTGATTTTTCATATTACTGATGCTGTTGTAAAGAACTTTCTTCCAAAAAGGACAGAACAAATTTGTTTTAAAGATATGAAGATCACTCTGGATGAATTTATGTAATCTCTAATCAAATACTAGCTACAATAATTTTCCTAGAGTTTCTTTAATTTACCTTTTGGTATAATGGGAGTGAGTAGGTGGGGGTGGGATAAGATAAAAAAAAAAAGAATTTACCTTATCTTTATGGGTTAGCTGCTGACTTATAACATCCTCACAGATGCTAGAAGAAGGAACCAAGTTATGTAATTGATAAAACAGTTCCACACTTTTCTGGTGGTGCTGAGGTGTCCTATCTCCCAGCTGATCCCACAATGTTAAAGCTACATGCTACAGAAAAAGATGTAAAAGTGACAGTGTTACGAAACCATAAATTAAACCTTCTTTAACAAACATTTCCTGTTAGGTACAATAAGCCTCTGGATGCCAGACCTCGAAGGCCTTTAATATCCATTATGCCATTAGGATGAGATTTAAAAGTGTAGCTTTCCATGTGCTCACTTTTTGGTCATAAAGGCCATTAGAACCTCTTATGACAGACCTTTAAGGATTGATTATTTTTATTTTTTTAAGGCCCCTCCCTAATGATATTTGATGTTTAAAACAACTTTCTGCAGGGCCCAGAGAAGACCCTATTTCACTATTTTAGTGCCATTTAGTAAAGTGTTGCTAGAACACATTATCCTTAACAGGATACAAACCCTACACTGCATTTAATATTTATGACTGTATGTTACAAAATGAAATATAATTCATAGTCCAAATATCCAAATTATGTAAGATATACAAACTAGGTTGTACGTATTTCAGAGTTCCATGTGTTAACACAGCCACTTCGTGAGCCACGATAGCATTAATAACAAATGTAATCATTTTTAGGGTTTACCACCACAACACTGTTATAGAAACCAACTCTGATCTAGCAGGAGAAACGATCTGGTGGGACACAATGACTTGAAATGAGATAAAATTAAGAATTTTTTTTATATATAAAGAATCTACCTATTTAAGACGTAATATAATCCGATATACTTGATGTTCTTTCTACGTAGAGGATATCATCTGTACTGCTGTGACAGAAATAAACAACTGCTTTCTTCCCCCCAAATGGCATCATATACCACAGATGATGATCAGACAATACAGAGTCAGAAAAACTTTTCCTGGGAATTTTGTAGAGCTGAGATTGTACTCTGTCAAAAGCAAAAGTGTCGTAACCACATCATGTGGAAATAAGTTTTACTCTGTAAATGATCTTAGCTCCTTTTTAGCTGAAATTATTCCCTCTGTGGCTTTAGAGCCCGAATACTTGCCTTCCCTAACTTTATCCTCATCTCCTCTCATCCTTATGTTCTTCCCTCTCACAAAACTGGGGGCAAGATTGGCAAAGCAGTACAGATTAAGTGTGGTATCTATCTTTTTCTATACATTATAATATGAAGAGGTATTCACTGAAGCCTGATTATCATCTTTAAGATCTCTGCTAAGCAAATTAGGTCAAGTACCATCTTACTCATGGATGTACTTCTTAGAATTTACCTTGAAAAATTCAGTCTTCTCAGCTATGTATCTCAGATTGCCCGGAGTGAGGGGAGGTCTAATAACCACTGCTACCCTTCCCTGGTTTGGACTTAAGGGCTGGGCAGGCTCCACGCCGTTGATGTTTTCCCCGGCGACCATGGCCACAGACTGCGTCAGTCCCACCAGGTCCATGACTAATGAAATAGCAACACTCTGCACACTGAAATCACTTGCGTGACTGCAAGCACTCATCAGAGTCTGAAGCCACAGCGGAGGCTGCACGTGCTCCCAATCTGAAACAGAAGACGGAAGCCAACACGGTTCATCACGCTAAACCTTTCACGTGGACTCTAAATTTCAGGTTTATTAAAAAAAAAAAAAAAAAATCAAAGCACCTCTTTTTACTACCTTTAGGCCTTGACCTGTTAATAAATCCATGGTTTCTCACCTAGACTGGAGCTTTAAGAAAATAAAGCAGCAACAAGAATTTCATACACTTTTTTAGTATGTACTTTTCTTAGGCCAAGTCATAAACCTATTTCCTTGTCCTGAAAAATAGTATATTAATCAAACATTATGTAGCACTCATAGCACTCACTGCACTATGCGTGTGCATATATAAAACTTAAATAATGGTAAACATATATGATACTAGTCTTAAGAAAGGAAACCAATGGATCTAAAAGTTACATTACTTTTCTCCAGAGAAAGGAGTTAATGTCCTTAACTTTTACTCATCTGCAATCAAACTGTGAAACACATCAAAATCACAACATTTTCCAATATATCAATATGTATCTCCCCATAAAGATAGTGTATCATTTTTTAAAAAATCTACAAACTAAATAACACTTTAAAAAATGAACTGGCTAAAAAAAGTCCCAGTTTTAATATTTGAGTGCTCCTTAAAAAAAAAAAAAGCGTGCCATAAAAAATATTTAAATTTAAATAAAACCAAGACGACCTTACCAGTCTCTGATTTTTCAGAATGTAAGTCTGAGGTATGGTTCCCCTCAGCAATGTAAACTGGGAAACTGGAGCACTCCAGGAAGAGCTGACAGGCAGAAAGGAAGGCAGAGAGGTATTCTTTTGAAGTCTTTTGTTTACTTATGTTTCTCTCTTTTACATCTCCATGCGAATCTCTGTCCCATTTTGGAGTCTCTCCTTGCTCTCGCTCTCGACTGAGGTCCCCCGGATGCTCTGCAGCCAAAGCCTGAGAAAAAGTGTTAGCCTGAATGATGTAGAGGTTGATAAGTCTGGTGAGGAACTGCTGGACATACTCCAAGCAGCACTGCATTGCAGTTTTTTGGGCTGTCTTCCCACTTCGGGGTGCTGTCCCCTGAGTGACTGTGGAAGGCGGCTGGATGATGGTCTCTTCAGATCCCACAGTGGAGGCCGTTTCTGTCTCGGAGGATGTGCTACCGATGGGAATGGCAGCTGTCCCCTGCCCCTCACTCAGGTCTCTGTCAATGTCATCACTTCGGTCTGCCTGATACTGTATAAATTCAGTGAACCCGCTCTCTGATGATCGACTGCTCGGGGGATTTTCTCCATCTTCAAACACTTCGGTAGGATTTTCAAGAGAAACTGATGATACCTGATAGACATTAAAAAGAGCAAAGGCTAAGTGGTTGAGTGTGTATGTGAGAAATTAAAAATTAGAAATGGCCATGTTCTGAGAGAAGTCAATTTGGATGCGATGATTTACTGAATCTTAGAATAGTTTCTACCACTGATTCATGTGTCTATGATAATCAACAGGAAATACTGGTATGGTCTAATGTATATATTAATATAAACTCATTCGCTAAGTATTATTCACTACATGTATAGCTTAAGGCTGGGTTCTTGAGGGCAAAATATGTGTATGCACAAATCTCTAGCATCCATATGCATGTTTTCAAATGACTGACAATTTATTCAATCTACTTCATGAAATCACTTTCCTAATGTCTAAACAATGCAAGGAATGAGAAATTTTAAAAAATAGAAATAAATTCTAATAGGTCATCCGTTCAGAACCCACAAATGTGAAATTTCTGTTACTTTTTAAACAGAAAGTTTACTATTTGAATATTAAAATACTATTTAAATGTGTGCCATTAATCTTACATTCTTTCAACAGTTACCGAACCCACGTTATGTGCCAGGTGCCACATTAGGTACTAGGAATAAAAGGAATAGTCTGTAATCCGAAGGAGAAAATAGGAAGACAATTACAGTATTAACGAAAGACGGACCAGCCTCTGGAGTAGAGCTCGGATGCACTAACCATCCCCTTCCCAAGGACCGGAGGAGAACAATCACCAAGCGTGATTTATGACTTAGTTTAAGGAAACAAAAGTTGTACATATCATGAATTGCTTGGGGACCGTGCCAGAGTGTAAGCTGAATTTGAATAAGAGCGCTTCTTAGTAACTATAAAGTGATCTTACTGAAGACTACTGAAGATACAAATGAAATGTTCTCCTGCTATGAAGCTGGGCCTCACCCAGTGTTCCTTGCTTCAGTGAATGACACCACCATTCATCAAATCAGAAGACAGAAACCTAGGGGTGATTCTTGGGATCTTCTCCACCTTTCCTTCACTTGCCCTACACCCACTCCAGAAGAGCAAGCAGTGAATGGGACTGGCCATGAGTCAGCTAAGGTTCTGCCACTTACTAGCTGGGCAAGTTATTTAACCTCAGTCTTCTGATAAATATATTGAGAGAACAATAGTTTCTAAATTTTACAGTTGCTGTGAGGATTAAGACAGCACATGGCCTAGTGCCTGCCAGTTAGTAAGCTCTCAATAAATGCTAGTGATCACTCATGACCCTTACCAATCTGTTACTAGGGTTTACTGATCGCTTTCTCTTAAATATATGGCTAATCCATTTATTTCTCTGTCCTCAGGCCCCCATCCTGTTAGCATGTTACCACCAGCTCTCACCTGCTCTACTGCAGGTCTCTCCACATCCACGTTCTGAGATCCATGCTGCACACTGCGAAGTAATTTATCTATTACACAAATCATGTTATGTCACTTGCCTTTTAACCCTTCAGGGACTTCCCACTACTTCTAAAATAAAGAATAAAAGCCCCGATATGGTGAAAGGCTCTGTACACCCTGGCCCCTGCCTGTCTCAAGACTGCATCTCTCCCTCGCTGTGTGCACAGCATTTCTTTCTGCCGAAGAGCCTTTGGGAATGCTTCTTCCTTTATCAAGTGCTCTCTTTTTTCTACCCCATATCTCTAGGGCTTCACTCAATCCTTCCTTAAGAAAGTCTTCCTTACACCCACAATCCAGGTCAAATCACCGCATTTTCCATATTCCTACCACTCTGTATTTTCCTTCATGTGTTCATCACGACCATAATTATATGTGCAATTATTTGTTTAATGTGTGTCTCTCAACTAGCAAAAACAGGTCAGGAAGGCAGGGACTGTGCTATTTCATCACTGAACACAGAGTGGGTACCAGATAAAGAGAGGCTGTTTTCTGAGTTTCAAAGGTAAGCACACTGAGGGGCTCAGGAAGTTAAAAACGAAACTTGCCCAAGGTTACATAGCAAATAAGGTCAGTAGTTAATAGCTTAGCTTAGGTGATCGTAAACTTCACGATGTTTTTACCATAGCCTATCGCTGTAACAACTTTTCACATTATAATGCCAGAGTTCAGAGGCAGCTATCAGAATTGAACTGCTGAGATTTCTACTTTGAAAGGTTAAAAACCATCTAAAACCTTGTATTAATACCTTTTCAAAAAGAAGTCTCATCTAAATGGTAAAACTGTCATTAGCTTATTATTGTAAAGTTATTTCTGTATTAATCTTTTTCATACAAGGATCATAAAACACATGGACATTACATTAACAGAATTCGAGCTATAAATTCAGTTAAACACGTATACATTTATTTGTATGGTCTGTATTATATAACTGTGTTTCAGATTATTTTATAATAAAGCGTCTTTCTGAAAATTTGAAAGAAATGACATGTTTTGGACATTTGGGTATAGATACCCAATACACTGATTTTATAAAAATGCACTAAGTTCGTGGAGCCAAAATTAGAGTCGCAAGTTTTTTTAAAGAATCATTCCTTTCCTTATACTTTTAAAAAAAGGAATAATGAAAATACTCTCAGATTTCAAATATGATAAATTTCAGACATTTCAGTGAAGATAATACCATTGTGCTGAGGTAAAAAAAGTAAAGAACATATATGGCCTGAGAATACAGAAGAAAACCAAAGACAGGGAAAAGCACATTCTCTGGTTAATGCACCATTATGTTAAAAAAAAGTGTTATTTAGTTTCCTTCATTTAATACAAATGGATGTTCCCATTTACCTTAACCTGTAACCACCAATAAGTGTTTCCAGATGATTTATTTCTACATAATAAATATTCACATATTTGAATATGCTATTGGGAGAATGCTGAGATCCTCCCCCTACTGGAACTAATCTCATTAAAAAAACAACAAAAAACAAAGCAGTTAATACCTATTTTAGTTTTATTTCTAAGAAGATCCTATAGGCATAAATTAAGGAAACAGAACAAAATGAATTCTACAACAGAATCAGTATATGTATCACATATAAACAGTAAGCAGGTAGGAAGGAAAATAAGAGACGGATTTTAGTTTATGTAGGATAATCCTAGGATATATTTAAATTGATTGTGGGTCACGTTCATTTCATACACAAAAAGCAATATATTTAAAAGGTCCAATAACAAAGTTTTAGGACTAATACTTGATGGGAAAGGTTGTATTAGACTATCCTGATAAAATATTTTGCCTGGCTGGAAAAAAAAAAAGCAATGGAAAAAAAAAAAGGGCAACTATACAAACCCAAACCCAGAACTAAGATAATGAACCCCGGATATCAGAAAGTTTTAAATCTTTGTTTTAAAACAGAACCACTGTGCCCAAGTTCAGCGGAACTACATACATGGTTTGTTGCACAGGTGCATCACAGGTGTTTTAAGTATGACACTATGGCCATTAAAATCATCATAATTCTATTCAACGTCACAAAGCTAGCACTAAGAATCTGGAAGACTGAATAGAGCAAAAAGTTTCTGGATTTCGAGAAGAGCACATCAACAATTCAGTGTATCTATAAAAAGGACCAGTAAAGTTTAGACTGTAAACCTGCCGTCCAATATGGTGGCTACTACGCACATGTGACTACTGAGCTCGTCAGACATGGCTGATCTGACAAAGGAACTTTTTTTCATTTAATTTAAAACTCAAAAAGTAATACTTAATTTAGTTATAAAATTTTTAAATATGTTTAGAACTTGGATATGTAAATCTAATTTTTCAAATGTATACTTTATACATTATAAAATTTTTAAATATGTTTAGAACTTGGATATGTAAATCTAATTTTTCAAATGTATACTTTATACAATACAGATCAAATATTTCTGATAAAAATTTTGCACTTCAATGCTGTAAGTATAAAACATATGCTGGAATTTTGAAGACTTAGTATAAAAAAGAATGTAAAATAATTTTTAAAATATTACATCGATTTTACATTGTCATTATGTTGAAATAATATATTAGCTATACTGAGCTAAATAAAATATAATTAAGATTATTTTCACCTGCTTCTATTTTTTTAACGTGGCTACCAGAAAGTTAAAAATTACATATGTTGCCGGCATTGTATTTCTAGTGGAGGGCTGTTATAGACAGCTAAACTGCCAAAAGCCTACAGGATGGACTACTGCCACAACACTCGAGTCTAGAAAAAAATTCACTGATACCTAAATGACTATAAAGTATTCTGCTTTGAAGAAATATAATTGGTCTAATACCAAAAATAATAGCAAACCTTACCTTTTTGTCTTCCCATTCTTTGACCGAGCTGCTCTGCCCACTTGGAAACTGCAACACACCTCCAGTGCTGGCAGATAAGAGTGGAGGTTGAACCTTGCTAAGGATCTTTGAGCAGAGCCTGAGTGAATCTGTGAGTTCAGACAAGTGCAGTGTCTGGAGATGGCTTGTCAGGGCAGAAATCATCCTGAGCAGTAACTGGGGCAAGTGTTCTGTCTGGATTTCAATGTAAGTCTCCTGAAGATGGAAAGTGAAATGACACAAGTTTACATAATGTATAACCCCAAAATTCTATTATTTCTTTTATTTTTAATGTACATAACAAAAGAAAGAATTATACTCATCTGCAATATTTTATAGGTATCATGCTCTTAATTAACATTGTATGCTCATTTTATTACTGACTTAAAAATTTCTATTCCCAAATTCTCAGTTTAAGTACTTCAAGGTATGTATGATAAAATAACCCCAGTTTTATCAGCTATATTACAGAAATTATAGTATTAAAAAAGTGAATACAATCAGTTAAAGACAAAAGACAGGCCGAATGTCATACCTGACACAGCACCCTCATACTTCTAGTAGGCTTCAAAAGGAGAAAGCAAAGAATTGAGGAGAGAAAAGGAGAAAAGATTTCCAACAGTCTTCATTTAATAGAAAGAATTATTAGTGAGTATAAATGCAGCATTAGACCACTATACGGTAAACACTTAAGATTTCAGTAACATGTAGTTATGAAGTATATTCCATGTATTACATAAGACTTATATATGTATTATACATACGTCAGAGGAAAAACACTTGGAAAAACTTAGGGAAAAAAGTTATGCCAAAAGAGAAAAAAATCAATTTAACTTTAAAGATGAAATTTATTTAAAGATAAGGTCTGTCTCCAACAGGAAATATCTGAACTACTGTTATTACACTTCCTCAATACTTTTTTACCAAGGTGGTCTTACCAAAGAAACTATATCCAACAAAAAATCCACCAGTAAGCAGAAATTCGTCAGCTGTAACTCAGATGACTCACTACTATCTCCAGGCCCCATCTGAAGTCTGGCGTGCAATGTCCTCCTAAAAGGACAAAATTCGCTTTATCAAGTATACTACTAAGTGATATGAATATTCATATCATACATACATCGCTTTCTTTTTAATGAGAATCAACACTGGACACACACAATGATGCTCCTGTGAACATCCCCCTGCCCCCAGGACACTGAACTCCGAGTGGAAAATGTCCAAGGAAGATTCCTAAGCTCAAGCTCCCTGGAACCCCAGCCTGTGCGTCCAAGGGCTCTGGGTGCATCTCACTTTCTTGGACTTGTGCCCACTACACATGCCATCTCCTAGTTAAAATGGATTATTTGCTGTTTGATTTATAACCTCAGGGTCTTTTATTAATACCAACTTGTCCTCCTGATTTGCTGTCCTCCCTCAACTTCATTCTCTCAAATCCAGAATGTATCCACCCTTCCTGGTTTGAGATCAAACATCACCTGCCTCCAGGAGGCCTCTTCTGATCATTCCTCCAACAAACATTCACTTTAAATCATGTAAGTTCTGTAAGACCATACACTGCCCTACACTCTGAAGACACAAAGAATATGACAGAGTCCTTAGCAAGCAAGAAATATATAGACAAATAAATATAGCAATGTGGCAGTGTAGGAACTGATTCTGATGGGAGATTTGAGGGAGTCATGGAAGGCTCCTGAAAGTTGGGTCACTTCTCTATAGGATTTCCCAGATGGGCTGGGTGGGGTAGGGGGGAGAATGTTTTAGAAGAAGTAGCACAAGTGAAGGCTCAGCAGCAAGAGTGAAGGGTCAGGCACTGTGTGTTCAGGGAATAGTACAGAAGGGTAAAGAATGGTGGGTGAGTGTGAATGTAGAAAGGAAGGTGGAAGCCCAGGCCAGAACTAGGTGGCAAAAAGATATTCATAATTCCTCATTATTCCTACCACATTTTAATCTATTAAGGTAGCTGTAACTTTTAAAATAAAGATTATTTATTTATTTAAGAGAGAGAGAGAGAGAGAGAGAGAGAGAGAAAGAGAACACAAGCAGGGGGGAGGAGCAGAGGGAGAGGGAGAAGCAGACTCTCCGCTGAGCAGGGAGCCCAATGCAGGGCTCAGTCCCAGGACCCCGGGATCCTGACCTGAGCCAAAGGCAGAGCTTAACTGACTGAGCCACCCAGGTGCCCCAAGGTATCTGTAACTTTTAATCTAATACTAGGAATAAGCATGTGCATATATTACTGCTCCCATTATAAGGTCTTTGAAGACAGGGACTGTCTTTTTTCCTAAGTGCTCATTATCTGTCAAATGAGTAAGCAAACAACTTTCTAAACCATTACAGGGATTAATGTTTTATATTTTTAAAAGACTTCCAAGATCACACATGCTTCCTTTATGACTACATGTTCCCAAGGCTTGAGAGGTTAATCTGTTCTGAGAGGATCTGGTCTAGAATCCAGAGATTCCACTCAGGTTCACCAGTATTCTTGGGTTTTCAGAGTTTTTAAACTTTATGTCCTAAGAGGTAGAGGGCATTTTTCACTCACCATTTCACTCACCAGTGACAATATGGACTAGTTCTAGGATTTAAAAAACACAAGAATGACCAAGGAATTTGTTATTAAAAGTGGGAATCATTTTGGTAAAGTGTGCTGAGGCAACAGCCACAAATTCGGTATTTTCTCTACAACGAAGAAAAACCGGATTACTATAGATTGGAGAGGGAAAATCTTTCATCTATGCTGGTAACTAAATAACTTGTTTTCTAAACTACTGTGCAATTCTAAGATTATATGATCAATGATTCTATGCTCTAGAGTGACATGACAGAGACAGATTATGGTTATTAAATAATAGTTGTCAGTAGTAGAATGTATCTATAAAAGAACATTTTTTTCATTAGACTCAAAAAAATTGGCTTTGGATGCTATTAAATTAAAACAAATGAAACAGTTTAACATACCTACAACATTCTTCAAACCAACGTGCAACGTAATCCCACATATAATAAGGCTCAAAGGAATTAAAAAGAAGGTTGGCAGTTTTAATCAGCTCTGCTGTTTTCTTATTTTCCCTTAGTTTACTAAAAAAGGAAAAGAGAAACAAACAAAAACTAAGAAATATTAACATTTTTTTTCAGAATTAAATTTGAGTGCAATGTTGTCAGGGCAGTACATATTGCTAGGTAGTTGCTAGTACACTTGCCAGCGAGAAAATCGCAACAAATAATTTTCATACCGACACTCTATTACTTTATGTGTACTTTTCCAAATTCAGGTTTTCATAACTCATGTATGATCAAGATCAGAAATAAGCCTATAAGAGAAAATATCTGTGCTTCCAGCAAAAGAAGAGCAAGTTATTTTCGAACTTTTGACTGCCCGTTAATTTGGCATTACATTCTTTTGTTTCCCTTGAAAATTATTACTCTTAGCTGAAAAACAACGAAATAATACTGTAAATGGCCATGATTACAGAAATTCCATCACGGAAAAAGAACTTATTTCAAGTGGGGGACCTCTGGCCTATTAAGCACCCACCTACCTACCATCTCTTGCCACCCTTCCTAACAGTTAAAACAGTTGTTTTTATATACAGTGAGGTACTATCAATACAGCCAGCATATTATAGCAAAAAGACTAACTGAATATTCTATAGGGCAACACAGATTATCAAGCAGAGTACAGAATGAAATCGAGTACGAGAGCAGTCAATATTAACTTCTCAAACAAGAATTACAAGAATATTTATCAGAAATCAAAACTCTCTTAAAATGTTTTAATATGTAAAACTGTGTTTTAGGAAAGCCCAGGTTATCTCCAAAGCCCAGAAAGGAGACACAAGTGGAATGCAAATTACGTAAAAGAAACTACAGTCTTGAAACCTATGTCATAATGATAGATGAGACTGGAAAACAGGTATGCTGCTGAAAGTAGAGAAGAAATGTAAAGGTAAAACCTTGTGAACATGAATCTACCACTGACTTAGAGAAAAGGATATGCTCATATTACATGACTTTCCCAGGCATTATAAAAATACATATTTATATATATACCTGAAAGAAGAAATAATCATAACTTGAAAAAAAATTGTTGAAAGAACACCTGGTAGCCTTTGATTCATTTCACTCCGTGTTCAATCTTTTTCTGAACTATGATTTGGTCTCCTGAGTGTGCCAAGTAACCAAGAGGCACAACCCCATGCAAACAATCAGGACTTGTACCAAGCAAGAAATAACTTCCATTCCTGACATGTGGCAGTTCACCTCTTCTGAGTTTGGAAAGTGTGAATAAGTTCCCTGGAATCTGTATCTTCACATTAACTGCTAAACTTTAGTATTCTAACCAGACAGACTGAGAACCAACCCTGGAATGTGCTGGTTCTACTATATAGTAGTCAGGAGGTAAATGCCTATTTGAAAGATCAGCACAGTTAATTATGAGAGTTCATACTGCCAAAATACAGTAATATTTACAATCAGATCTACTCATGCAGAACACAAATTTCACAGAGCAGTCTCTACTTCATGAATATCAATAAATGAGGACATCTTTCTATCATGCTTAGGTTTTTTTTTTTTTTTTAAGATGTTTTATTTATTTACTTGAGAGAGAGAGTGAGACAGCCAGCGAGAGAGGGAACACAGCAGGGGGAGTGGGAGAGGAAGAAGCAGGCTCCTGGCGGAAGAGCCTGGCGTGGGGCTCTATTCCAGAATCCCGGGATCACGCCCTGAGCTGAAGGCAGACACCCAACAACTAGCCGCCAGGCGCCCCAAATGCTTAGGTTTTTGATAACCCACCTGCTTAACTGAGCATGATCCTTGCTGAAGGGTGGCTCCATCTGAAGATCCAGTTCTGCTTTGCACTGAGAATATAATGTTCTAAATACTTCAATTAGGACATCTTCCAGAATTACAGGTCCTAAAATTAATAGACATATTAAAGACAATAATTAATTAGCATTGACAAATCAGGATTATTTACAAATTGGCCTGATCATGGGATGCTTTAAAACAAGTATTTTGAAAAAAATTTTTTTCTGGAAGCTATACTAAACTTCGTATTTTAAGCTGAACAAGTGTTTATTTAACAATAGGTTGACATAATAAAAATTACAAAATCAAGGAAGTGTGCTTTGGCAGTTAATAGCAATATCCTTAGAAAAGTTATTTATTTCTCTGAGTTTTCGTTTCCTCACGTAGAATGAGGATAATACCGAACTTACAGGGTTGTTAGAGGATTGGGAAAAAAATATTTGTAAGGTGGGAAAGTACAGTTCCCAGAATATAATGAGTATTCAATAAATACTTATACTACTACTACTATTATTTTAAATGATATAAAAATGCACAAGGCAAATTTTACTACAACAGACGCTAATCTCCTTAAAAAAAAAATCTCTGAGCTTCATCTATTATCATGCAAGAGCTAAAATAAGTTCTCAAAGCCACTGATGCAACTCAAGTTATTTTTATATTTAAAATTTTTCTTTTTTAATAGTTGTTAAGAAGACATGCATATTTGCTAAAACATCTGCATGTAATTTAATAAAATTACACTCTTTATTATTTCATTTTATTGTTTCTAATATTTTTGGTTTTTCTCAAATTTTGTCTCAGGTGCCATAACTCACTTCCCAATAGATCTAATATCTGGGAAATATACAATGAAGATAGGGAAAATACATAAAACAAGGACGATATGGGGAATCAACCTGAGGGAGAGAACCCTGATATTTTTGCTCGAGTCCTTGAATTTTGTGAACTCTAAGACAGATAGTCATGACAGATCATAAATGCTTCAGTAACTTAATCAGGATTAAGAAAAACTTAGATAGTATCTTTAAAATGACTCCTCCATTACACATATAGTATAAGGTAAAATATATAGCGTATATATATATAGTACATATATAGTACAAGGTAAAATATGAGAACATATGGGTTGGATGTATACATGTCTATCTTCTTAAAATTTTAGGTAAGAAATTGTTGAGAACCTGTATTTGAAGGCCACCTCAAAATATAGCAATTTCTCTATGTAATGACTCTTATTTTTACTATGAAACAGTACAAAACAACCACACATGACCTTATGCCCTAGGACAATATGTATTACCTAGCTCAGGTTTGTCAAGTAAACTGATTAAAATACGAAAAGGTTTTAGATCCTGCATTAAAGTGCTCTCTTCTCCAAATCCATTCACTTGTAAGATCCCCACCATTGCCTTTAAAAAAGAAAAAGTATATTAGTCATTTAAATAAACAGATGCAAAGACTTTTTTCTTAAGAAAAAATTTAAATATGACCATAATGGAGATTTACATTTATTGCTTTTCTGAAGTTCTTTCACTGCAGTTAGCTTTTTCCCCCTCCTAAGGGGAAAAAAAAGTTACATTCATCCATCTTGAGGGGAAAAAAGAGTGCTTATATTTTCTCTAGAAAAAAAGTGGAAAAGTTAAAAAAAATCTAGAAAAATAAATTCATGCGTTATTTTGACGTTTTGCCTAAAAGATAAAAATGTTTCTATTTAATATCCTCATCAACAGGCCCTAAAGTATGGCACAGTACCATGACAGTGTCTGCTACTATGCAATTGTCTTCCCACTGGTAACTCAAAACTGTATTCTTACAACCTCACTCATTTAAAAATGCTTCAGATACCATGTATTTTCTGTTTGTTATGAGTTATTTTGAATATCTCATAATTAAAGTAAAAATAACATAAAACTATGGCTCATTTTAACCTTTCCATTACAAAAGTAATTTACCACATTCAGATTCCTCTTGCAACCCAAATTTCCATGAGGCTTCAGAGGAAATAACACAGGTCCTAGCTCATTTTTGGAAGAGCTCCAATTCATAAGGCAGACAGGTGAGAAGATGAAATTATGTATTAATAAAGTCATGAGAACAAAGTAAGAAAAAATCTCTGGACTTATAGAGAGGTGAGTCTATCTTAAGATGACTTACTCATTTTATTGTAATCGTTTGCTTGTTACAGTCGTTCTTAGGGTATTTGTGAGCCTTGTCTCCACCCTTCGACAATGAACTAATTCAGTTAAGGCAGGACCTTGTCTTACACTTGTCGAGTAACTCCACCAATCAGGGAGCAGCCAAAAAATAAAGTGAAAGCATTCATTACCTGGACCAACAATTCTTTTGAAAAGGTAGTGAGATAGTAAGTGGCATGTTCTTCAGGGTTACTGTGTCTCGTGCTTCTGGGTCCTATGATAGCACCGTTGTTATCAAAACCTCCATGGAAACAAACAGCAAAATAAATTAAAATGCAATTCTCAGAATGTTGTTCACTAAATACCAAAGCAGCAAATATCTCAAAAACAGAACCACTTACCAGTTAGCAGCCCAATCAATGTCAGCAAGAGAGATCATTTTAGATAGTTTAATAAAGGGAAACCAATTCAATACGTAAGTATCATAATAGTCTTCCAGCATTATCCTGTATTTTTTTTTTTCCAATCTTACGAAGAGTGAAATAACTGAAGATTCAGAAACTCCAAGATACGTTATATTGTATCTTTTCACTCTGGGCAGTAAGGAGTTGTGAAGACAGGCCAAACACTCACAAAAAGTATGGAAGAACAAAGAACTTACTGCTTGAGTGGGAGACTGGTAAGGAACCGTGTGCAGGACAATAGTAATTGTTCTGATTCCTTTGATGACTACAAAGTTTTGGAAATTATGTTATTATTTTGGTTATTAATTTACCTTTCTTTGTCTACATACTCACAGTATAACAGCCTTAATTTCAAAGAAGAAAAAAATCTTGTCAAAGGAAACACGACTCATGGGTTAAAAAAGCCTCTACTGTTAAGAGGATTTTGAAATTTCGTCATGTAATTTATTAATACTATTTATATTTTTCTTGTCTATTTAAGCAGACTGAGTTTCTTCACTTAGGACACACACCACTTGATAATACCTAGTACGGCAATTTCCTTCTGTCTTTCTTCGCCTAAGATGGTACACATCAAAGACCTACCCAGAAGCCACGCATAAAGCCTCCGGTTCAGGGACATGTCCCTCCTCAGTACTACGTGAAGGGCTGCTGACAAGATCCTGATCATATCTGGTCGAGTGGCCTGAAAAAGTCAGAAATGTGGTTTTACTTCATCACATACAAAAACACATTCCTTTCTTTCCTCTTTAAAAAAATCCCACCGTGCAATATTCTCAGAATGTTAGGGCTTAGGAGGTAGTTTCATATAGGACTCATTTGACTTTTCAAACACAGGAATGATCATTTCCATTTTACAGATTAGGAAACAGTAAGAAAAGGTAACACAGCTACTTAGTTGCATGACTCGATTATTTTAATCTCTAGGTTAAAGTGCTTTATCCTACCTAATATTAGCAAGATCTGACATAAAACAAAAAAAATGGAGCAAAATGCAACAGATTCAAAAAACATATGCTTTTGGTCTTTCACGTGCACAGTGGTATCAACTGGCGCTAAGTACGCTGGCGCTCACTATCTTCATCAACTCCAAGTCCTTCATTTCCTGACCTTTTAAACATTTTTATCTTGTAGTATTTCAAACATATAGAAAAAACAATATAATGAATGCTTTTTGTACCCAGATACAGCTTTAACACATCTTTTTTTTTTTTCATTTTACTTCAGATCCTCTAAAGAGAAAATTCATTTTTCCCTTGCCTTTCCTAATAGCTTTAATTAGATGTTCAAAAAGTGATTTCCTAATGAAGGTCTGGTTTTAGCTAAGAGAGGTGACGTTAAAAGAAAAATAAAAGGCAGGCAGCTAATTAAACAGCTGTTAATTTTAAGAATATTACTAGATAATCACTTTAGAATAGACTCTTGGAATCTGAGCATTAGAAGGTAATATGGAAATCATCTAGTCTAAAAATATCATTCTAGAATAAAAAACCAGAGCCTCACAGGGCCTAAGTACTTAACCAAATTCAAATACCTGGTTAGTGCCTCACATGAATAGAGACCTCTTTAAAAAAAAATTATTAATTGTAATTTTTATTTTTTTGGGAACAGACTTGTTAAACATAGACTTGTTAACTTTTCACTATACTGTGCTTCTTCACAGTCCTGGCAAAGGATGCACCCAGCCTGTTTGTTTTAAAGGAATCTTAGAAATTTAATTGAGATGTTACAGAACACAGATCATCAATAGCTGAAAAATTATGGTCCCTCATCTGAACACAGACGCCTTTTATTACTCTAAGCAATCTCAAAGTGTGGTTCCTGAACTCCTGGGGATTTCTGAGACCCTGGGACCTGAGCAGGTCCGCAAGGTAAAACACTATATTCATGACAATACCAAGACGCTCCCTGCCTTCTGAGCTGCGCTCACATTTGCTCCGATCAGCAGTACTGCGGAAGCCTGCCAGTGCCCAAGCACGAACAGAAGCAGTACAGCACGGCATTGACCAGACTCGGAGTCGGGGGATTTTCTACTGTCATGTACTTACAGTAAAATTAAAAACAACAACAAAAAAAGCCAGTTGAATGTTGTTAGTGAAGCAGAAAAAAGTTTATTAAATATTAGCCCCTGCACACAAGTCTTTTAATATTGCGTAATGAAATGGGGAGTAAACACAAAACACCTCTGATATTAAATGACGAATGTCTTGAGGAAAAGCACCTGTCTGACCATTTGAATTGCGAGCTGTACTACTCATTTTGTTGTTGTTGTTGTTGTTTTACCAAATACCACTTTTACCTGAAAGAGGGACTGATACAAACTATGATTACTCATGCTTGAACGCCTGGCAGATTATTTTCTCAAAAATAAAGTGAGACTGTCACTTCAAGAACAATATTCATCATTACAGATAATAAATTTTGAGCTTCCAAGAGAAAATTAGAATTGTTTTTAAGGTTTTATTTTTAAGTAATATCGACACCCAACATGGGGCTCATCGAACTTAACAACCCCAAGATCAAGAGTCACATGCTCTACCAACTGAGCCACCCCAAGAAAATTAGGATTTTAGAAAACCTGTATTTGGCTTCAAACAGTATATACTGAATTTAATTAAACTGGCTTGGGGGCGCCTGGGTGGCGCAGTCATTAAGCGTCTGCCTCCGGCTCAGGGCGTGATCCCGGTGCTCTGGGATCGAGCCCCACATCGGGCTCCTCCACTGGGAGCCTGCTTCTCCCTCTCCCACTCCCCCTGCTTGTGTTCCCTCTCTCGCTGGTTGTCTCTCTCTCTCTGTCAAATAAATAAACAAAATCTTAAAAATAAATAAATAAATAAACAAACAAACAAACAAACTGGCTTGAAAGCTTCTCAATACCTAAAAAGCTTTACCGATAAAATCGATGGTGGTAGTAAGCACTGTGATAGTTTGTTATTGTGCTAACTTCTGGAAGATCTGCATAATTCGGTAAACTAATATTTTCCAAATAACCAAGCATGATGTTACGAAAGCATCTTTGGGAGAGCCTGGGTGGCTCAACTGGTTGAGCGACTGACTCTTAAGCTCAGCTCAGCTCTTGATCTCAGCATCCTCAGTTCAAGGCCCAGGACATGACATCCCCAGCAAAAAACAAACAAAACCTTGTTTGGGTAAAGGATGTATTCAAAGTACCAGACAGATCAGATTTTCATGAAGCAGAATATGAGAAGTTTGTTAATTTGGTTTCAGAGTCCATATTGTAATTAATTTTTTTAAAACTACGGCTTAGTGAGTTTTGGTGTAGTATCAAAGAAGAATATGCGGTTTTAACAACAACAAAAGACTGCTGGGACTCTCCTCCCTTTTCCAATTACGTATCAGTGAGATATTTCTTCCATATACTTCAACCAAAAGAAAAAAATCACAACAGATTGAATAGAGAAGCAAATACAAGCATTCTGCTCTGCACTATTAAACCGGTCACTAAACAAATTTGTGGAAAAATAAAACAATGCTACCCTATTCACCAATTTTTTTTAATGTGTTGGCAAAGAGTTACTTTCATAAAATGTTATTTATACTAATGTAACTTTGTTACTGTTATTTTTAAATGAATTAGTAAATATTAAAAAAATCTGTCATTTTTAATTTCTAATATGATATAGATAGATCTAACTTACATAAGCAAAAGATTGTTTTTTGGATCCTCAGTATTTTTTTTAAAGATGCATTTATTTTACAGAGAAAGAGCAGGCACATGTGCATGCGAGCATATGGGGGGGGAAGGGGCAGATGGAGAGAGAATCCTCAAGCAGACTCCCTGCTGAGTGGGGAGCCCAATACAAGGCTCGATTCCAGGATCTTGAGATCATGACTTGAGCCAACATCAAGAGTTGGACACTTAACCAACTGAGCCACCCTGGTGACCCAGGATCCACCCTTCCATCCTTCCCTTCCTTTCCCCCTTCCTTTCCTTCCTACCTTCCTCCTGCCCTCCCTTCCTTCTTTTATTTTTGGGGGCGGGGGGAGAAAGCCTGAGCAGGTGTACACATATGAGCAGGGGGAGGGAGAAGAAGACTCCCCACTGAGCAGGAAGTCTGACATGGGGCTCAATCCCAGGACCCTGGGGTCATGACCTGAGCTAAAGGCAGATGCTTAACCAACTGAGCCACCCAGGTGCCCCAGGATTCTCAATATTTTTAAAGAGAGTAATTGCATCCTAAAACCAAAGCATTTGAGAACTGCTGATCTATCTAACATCAGATATGAAGACTACAGATATTTTCATAAAATCTTGAAAAGTAATAATGTGTTGGGCACCTGGGATCAAGCCCCCTGTCCAGCTCCATGCTCAGGGGGGAGTCTTCTTCCCACCTTCTCCCTTTCCTTCTGCACGTGTGCTTGCTCTCCCTCTCTCCAAGTAAATTAAAAAAAAAATTTTTTTTTAATTACTAATGTCTTCCAATCTTATTTTGGAAAAAAAACAAAAAAAAAACCTACTTAAAAAAAAAGATTTATTTTAGAGAGCAAGCAAGTGCATATGTGTGTGTGGTGGGGGAGGGAGAGAGGAAGGGGGAGAGAAGCAGACTCCCTGCTAAGTGTGGGGAATGACACTGACTCCATCTTACGTCTCTGAGATCATGACCTGAGCTGAAATCAAGAGTCAGTTGCTTAACTAACTGAGCCACCCATGTGCCCTCCCCTCCCCAAACTACTCTTAATTGCTGTTGACATTACCACATATGTCTATTATGGAAAAGTATTCTCACTTAAAGGTATAAGTATTAGAAATTAGGGTCAACTTTCCATGAAATAAGTAAGAGAGTCTAAGAACCCATTAACTGCTGAAGCTATTAACAGCAATCATTTTTGGAACAATGTAATGAAGTCTAAGTTACGGTCACAATCAAGATTTGCTTTAAATTTATATATATGCAAGATATGGAAAGAGGAAAAGTGGGGAACAAAGATGATTTTGTCTTCATCCATAGTCTCAGGTAATCTAAAAATCTAGTACAGTAATGGGGGAAATATTATAATTGAGTCTGAGTAGGGTATGTATTTAAAAAAAAATTAAACACAGCTACTGGTTTTATAATACAAATTATAAAAGCTAAGGCTTCAGAAGATCTTCTTGGCTGGTAGGAATATAGAGGTGGTACAGTGAGAAAGTACTGATGGAAATTCAGTTAAACAAAGGTTGAAAAACACTGGTCTAATGAGATAACAAATTAAGTTCTTCCCAATTTAAGTCTACCATGATGTAAATCCCTCAGATCTTGTTGAGTCACCTAATTAGTATACTAAAGGACTAATAATGTTGAATGCTTAAGAGTAAAGGTCAAAACATTTTTTTCAATAAAGACCCAGGTGATAAATACTTTAGGCTTTTGAGCCATATACATTACTTTAGCACATTCTTTGTTTTCTTTTATAAGTCTTTAAAAAAGTCAAACTCATTACTACCTGATGAACTGTTTGCCCACCCCTGTACTGCTAAGTTTAGACTACACTGATGTCCCACCAGGTGTTTCTGTGAAAAGCCAGAGGCAGAATAAAAGCCTCTGGCTTAAGGATGGAAAATCTCAAAAACGGAAACTGGGGGCAGTTTATGACCTTATTAGGGACAATATAGGCAATGAAGTGTAAAATTCTTCAATTATTAATAATTCAACTTCAAAGTGAATAAAGTAATAAAGAAAAATGTGAGCATGATAGATCATAATGAAAATTCACTATTTACTAACCATAGTTCTTACAAAAACCCAAAATAATAATCTTTTCTGCTAATGATTTTTTAGAACTAAACATCCTTTTCCAAGGAAGAAATTCTCCATCTTATTAATTTTGTTCTTCCATTCGGAGTGTTCACATACTGGTGTTCTACATAACTCCTCATCAAAGTTTAGAACTCAAAAGAATTCAGACCACCTCTTTAAAAATGAAGACATTGATTAAATCTCCAACAATGAAACACTTCACTCATGATTTGTTAACTGTTCTCATTTGTAATAAAAGTACTAGAGAACGTCACGGTGACTGAATATTTGGCTTTCATACAGCCAACTCTGTTGAGGGTGTGACACACATCACCAAATCACCAAACCAAGAAAAGGTAAGTTACATCAGGACAGGGATAACAGCTGGGTAGAAGACCTGAGTCTCAGAGTCCTGCCTCACTCAGAGCTAGCAATGATTATCTCCCGTTTTTATAGGTTAGAACTTTTTTTTTTTTAAGATTTTATTTATTTATTTATTTATTTATTTATTTATTTATTTATTTATTCAACAGAGATAGAGACAGCCAGCGAGAGAGGGAACACAAGTAGAGGGAGTGGGAGAGGAAGAAGCAGGCTCATAGCGGAGGAGCCTGATGTGGGGCTGGATCCCAGAACGCCGGGATCACGCCCTGAGCCAAAGGCAGACGCTTAACCGCTGTGCCACCCAGGTGCCCCTATAGGTTAGAACTTTTATTAAAAGTATGAAATAATCTATTTCAATTTCCATGTTCTTATGCAAATCAATAAAACCTTTTTTTGTTTTGTTTTTCAAAATTTCCACAAATTTTGCTCCTTAAAAAAAAGAAATTGTTCAGGGCACCCAAGTGGCTCAGTTGGTTAAGTGTCTGACTCTTGATATCAGCTCAGGTCTTGATCTCAGGGTTGTGAATTCAAGCCCTGCATGTATTGTATGTGGTATGTATTATACTTACCAGTTCATAAAACAAAAGAATTTAACTTAAATTCAACTTAAAAAATAACTACACATCAGGAATCTATGATTTTCCAAAGAATTCTTTATATTAATACCATTATTAATGTTTTACCTGACTCATGTGGAATGGAAAACAGAAGAGTATGAGGTCCAGTGTGCTTCTCTGTACAAGTACACTTGAGTCCTGCACCGAAGTACTTACTGCTTCTACCTGAAATAAGAGAGCCTTTAGTATCTCTTGCCTGTTACACTGGGAAAGATTTACCATTACCATGCAAATGGAATGCTTCATTTTCTCCAATAGATAGAAGTATGCTTCTCAGTTTCTTGTCACTAATTAAATGTATTTACTTTATTTTGAATAGGTAAATATATTATGATGGTTTAAAAAAAAATGAAGGCACACAAAAGAGTATATACAGCAAAAAGTTCTCTTCCGTATTTGTCTCCTAACCATTCAATTTCCTTTCTGCATGCAACCAGTATAACTAGTGAATATTTTCTACAAATATTAAGTAAATAAAAACACACATGCATATACCCCAAATTTTGCCTTTTTCTTTTAACAATATATTTTGGATATCTTTCCTTAACACTAAAGAGCTTCATTATTTTTTTATGGCTAAAGAAATACTCTATTTCACAGATGAACCCTAATTTTTAAATAGGCCCCTAATAATAGATATTTATGCGGTCTGTAAATATTTACTATTGTAAATAATGCTGCAATATACAGATGTACAAGTAGTTTATAGGATTAATCCCTTAAAGTAGAACTGCTGGGTCTTGGGATATATCATTTGCAATATAAATAATACAGTGCATTTCCTTAAGCTTATATATATTTATAGTCCCACCAGCTTTGTGTGACAATTTCTGTTTTTTCCATGTTTACCCATGTGTTTTTTTTTTTCATTTTTGCCAATATAATATATGAAAATTGATATCCTGGTTAAATTTTTATTTCTATCGTAAGTAATGTTGAGCATCTTTTCATGTGTTTGAGTTATTTTTACTTCCTTTAGGTTATCTGTTCAAACCCATTTTTCTACTTGATTATTAATATTTGCCTATTTATTTATAGTAGCTCTTGAATAATATGGAGGGTAGTCCTTTGTGATGTGTTACAAATAGTTTTCCAATTATGACGTTTGTGTTTTTAAAGAAATAAAAAAGTGACTTGCTTAAAATTTCCATTAAGTTATTAAAAGGAAATGTAATAATTCCATTTAAAAATTTTAAAATCTGCATAAAAATGGTATAGTCATTTTGGAAAATAGTTTGGCGGTTTCTTACAAATTTAAACATACACTAAAAGAAGATATAGGAATAACTGTTTGTGATCTTGGATTAGAATCAATTTTAGGTAATATCTAATACCAGACAAAAGATAAAAATGGCACAAATGACAAAAGATAAAACAGATAAATTGGACTTGATCAAAATTAAAATTTTCCTGCTTCAAAGGACAATATTAAGAAAGTAAGAAGGTAAGTCCATAGCATGGGAGAAAATATTTTTAAATCATATATACAAGGGTTTAATATCCACACTATGTAAAGAACTCCTGCAATTCAACAACAAAAAGAGAAATAACACCATTTAAATAATGGGCAAAGAATCTGAAGAAATATGTCTCCAAAGAAGATATAAAATGACAATAACCACAAGAAAATATGTTCAATGTCATTAGGGAAATGCAAATCAAAACTACAATGAAATATTTTACACCTGCTAATGTGTCTATTATAAAAAGACAATAACAGGTGTTAAAAAGGATTTGAAGAAATGGGAACCCTCGTATGTTGCTGATGGAAATGTAAATTGGTGCAGTTTGGAAAACAGTTTGCCAGTTCCTCAAAAAGTTAAACCCAGAGATAACATATGACCCAGCAATTCCACTACTCAATGAAGTGAAAACCTATGCCGACAAAAAACTTACACATGAACGTTCAGAGCGTTATTCATAATAGCCAAAAAAATTATCTGATGGACAAATAAAATGTGGTATTACCCATACAATGCACTATTACTCAACCATAAAAAGTAATGAAGTATTGACACTAGCTTCAACAAAGATGAGTATTAAAAATATTGACAAGTGAAAGAAGTCATTCATAAAAGGCTATATATTGTATAACTGCATTTGTATGAAATGTTCAGAATAGGCAAATATATAGGAGCAGAAAGATTAGTGGTTGCCAGGGGCAGGAGTGAGGGGAAAAAAGTGGTGTGATTAATGACTATGGGGCTTCTTTTTGAGGTGATGAAAATGTTCTAAAAATAGACAGTGATAACTACACAACTTTGTGAATATACTAAAAAACCAATGAACTACACAATTCCAAAGGATAAATATTATGGTATGTGAATTGTATCTCAATAACGCTGTTATTTAAAAAAAGGTAAATGTTACCTTTTACCATATGAACAGGAATCCTACCCTAGGTATTTCCCCAAGAAATAAAAACATACGTCTCCACAAACAACCGTATGCAACTGCTTACAGCAGCCTTATTCATTATTGCCCAAACCAGAAACAAACATTCACTAACTGGTGAATGAATAAACAAGTCGCAGTACATTCATGCAATATGATACTACGCAGCAATGTAAGGAACAGACCACTGATATGTGCAAACACATGGATGAATCTCCAATGTGTTCCACAAAGCCAAAGAAACCAGACTTAATGGCTGATACTGCATGATTCCATTTACATCACATTCTGGAAAAAGTACAACTACAGGAACAGAAATCAGACCACTGTTTGCAAGGGCCTGGGAGTGTAGGGTAAGAGAAGTAACTACAAAGGGGCCCAGAAGAACCTTTTGAAGTGATGTAAATAGTCTTTATTTTGATTATAGTATTGGTTACTTGACTATAGGCATTTGTCAAATTCATACAACTGTACACACAAGATGTTATTTTCAGTGTATGTTAATTATAGTTTAATAAATGTAATCAAAAATCTGCATAAAAAATCTCAGTCATTTCATAATCGTATGGGGAAAAAGTACAGGATGATTAACCATAATTAAAAAAAAAACAACTTTTCATAGTGACCTTTGAGGGTTTCTTTGTTTACTCCTTGCTAATTTTCACAGTATTGCACTCTACAGAGATAAAAAGTTTCCTTCTGTTCTTAATCTAGAAATTAAAAAGTATAAGCAATCAATGTGATTTTCGGGTACTATCTTTTACCATCTCCTTTGGTACTGCATCTCCTTGTACAAATTCCACACAGAATCTGGCTGTCACTCTATCGAAAATCCATCTTTCCTATAATGAAAGCTATGATTGAAGAGAAGGTCCCCTTTGGAACGATATAATTAATGTGACTATGTTAACAGTGGTTGATCAGTTAGCAAGATGGTAATAAAGACCATTTATTTGCTTGAGAAACAGCTGGAGATAAGATATAACCTACAATTCCTTTTCCATGAAAAAACTATTTTGAAGCTTTTAAAAACAATAATCAATGACAAATTTGGTCTTTAAGTGTCCTTGATGGAAAATGTAAGTTCCATGAAAACAGGAATTCTGTTTGGGTCACAATTCTCACTATCTGTCTGGAATAGT
Source organism: Ursus arctos (assembly GCF_023065955.2). Classification (NCBI taxonomy): domain Eukaryota; kingdom Metazoa; phylum Chordata; class Mammalia; order Carnivora; family Ursidae; genus Ursus; species Ursus arctos. The sequence continues at coordinate 35,270,245 of NW_026622974.1, read as the reverse complement.
GTGCCCGGCTCTGAAGAACTATGTTACGTGAGCAACCATGCATAGACGTACCATTAGCTCAATGTCACTGCCAATTATATACAGTTGATCTTCCATGGAAAGCTTCCTGTTCAAATGGGCAAGAACGTATGTGATTCCTGGTAACCGCACAGCAGGACTGGTGAGGAGACTACCCCAGAGGGCACTGTAGAAGGCTGACTGGTCCACTGCAGCAGCAACCTTTTCCAACAAGGTGTTTGTTCTGAGGTACAAAACAAAGTGGCTTAAGAAGACAAGCATTTAGTTTCACGTTGTTAAGAAGAAATTATTCTCCTCCAGATTGTATGGAAGCATTCACCCTGTCGTTCCATGCTTTGCCCTGGCGACAAGTGTGACAGACTACAAGAAGTGCATACTTCAGAGGACTGGATTTCAGTCCTGCCTCCCCCATTTACTAGCTGTGTAATTTGCAAAACTCACTCAATCTTTCTTCAGTTCCGTGTCCTGATCTGTAAAATGAAGGTAACAACAAAAACAACACCCCAAGTCCTAGACATCTTAGTTAATAGTAATCCTACAGCAGAATATATTTTCTGTTGAATTACTATGAAATTCTTTTCCTTTTTTTTTTTTTTTTAAAGTAGGCTCTACACCCAGTGTGGAGCCCAACATGGGGCTTGACCTCATGACCCTGAGTTCAAGACCTGAGCTGAGATCAAGAGTCAGACACTTAACCAACTAAGCCACCTAGGTACTCCTCTATGAAAAAATTTTTTAAAAAGATTTGAGAGAGAGAGCGAACACGCACATGCGCACCGCACGTGTGCACAGGGGGAGGGGTAGAGGGAAAGGAAGTGGGAGAATCTCAAGCAGGTTCCCAATGGAGCCCAAAAACCCAGGGCTCAATCTCACAAGCCATGAAATCATGACCTGAGCTGAAATTATGAGTTGGACACTTAACCGAATGAGCTACCCAGCATTCCCCCATCCCCACTTTTTAAGTAGACTCCACCCCCAGCATGGAGCTCAATGGAGGGCTTGAACTCACAACCCTGAGATCAAGATGTGAGCTGAAATCAAGAGTCAGACGTTTAACCAAATGAGCCATCCAGGTGTCCCCCTCCCTGCCCTGTGAATTCTTAAAGGACATTTTCCAAATGTTTCCTTCTCTTTGAAATCATATTATGTAATTCACAATAACTTTGAAAGTTTGTTGGAGATTCTAGCAGCGGAGCACAGCTACTCATATACCCTTGGCCAAAGAATGGTCCTCCTCTATTACGGAAGGTTGTCAGCTTTGATCAAACACACAGCTTCAGGAGGGACACACATGAACAGTGAAGGAAGAAGAGGACACCTGCCTAGCCAGCCAGGTCAGCTGAATCAACCGTAGTGATCAATGGGGTGACAGATGTCACAGCCAGATTGCCCTCACACCCTGTAATTCATAAAACTTTAATGAATCAGACCTATAACAAAATCAAAGATGCATTATTGCTTTAAGGACTACATTTAAAAATAAATTACTTTTGATTTGTTTCAAGCATAGAGTAACATAATACCTAAAAATTTATTACACTGTAGTATAGTAGAGTCAGAATCAAAAGAATCTGATGATGCATTCTACTGTTTACTTGTTGTATGATTTAACCTAACACTATACTCCCTTCCGGCCTTAATGTATCTACGGATTAGAAGAATATGATAAATCCCTTTATTAGAATTTGTGTGGAATAACTGCTAAAACATAATGCTATGGTTTGAATGTTTGTGTCTCTGCAAAAGTCATGTTAAAACCCTATCCCCCCAAAATGATGACATCAGGAGAGGCAGAGCCTTTGAGAAGTGCTTAAGCCATGAGGGTGGAGCTCTCATGAATGAGATTAATGTTTTTATGAAAGAAATCCCACAGAACTCCACAGTCCCTTCCACTGTGTGAGGACACAGGGAGGCGGCTCCAGTTAGGAACCGGAAGAGGGCCCTCACCAAAACATGACCTTGCTGCTACTGATACAGACTTCCAGCCTTTACAACTGTGACAAATTTCTTGTTTATAAGCTACCCAATCTATGGTATTTGGTCACAGCAGCTCAAATGGACGAAGACACATAATGAAATAAATCATACCACACTCATAAAAATCATTATCGTGTTAAATTTTTAATTGTCACTAGCAGACTTACACGTATTTGTCTTAGAATATAACAATTAGAAACAAAACTGACTTATACACTAAATGAAATTATGTCATATGTTTCTAAAACTGTAAGTAAAAAAGTTAACAAAAGAAAATGGTAAGTTTTTAGACAAAAATTGTATTTTCTCCAAATAGTTTAGGAAGGTAATCCAGTATTTTCAGGATTAGATTCTTACTGCATTACAGGAACATATGAACCACAATAAAATAGAGTAGCTGGTCAATGCACAAGTTATTTAAATTTAAATCATTAAGTGTACTCATATAACAAGCTTGGCATTTTCTGTTTTTGCCACCTCAATTCAATTTCCTTTTTGGTAAGGATATCAGTAACAAGCTACTAAAGATAGTGCCATCATGCATTGTCTATAACTATAAACTTCCTAAGAAGTAATAGGCTCCAAAATAGATTAATTCATTTTCTTTAGAAAGTTAAAATATCAAGAGCATCACGTCACAGCTAATGAAACAGCACTGTACTTGGTCGTAGGCTCTTTTCCACCACCAATATTTAAAAACTGTTGGCACAGGGTCCGATTTCCCATTCTTTTATTAATTTAAGTTCCTATATATTGATTATTATTTTAAATTATGGGTTGCAATTTTTTGAGTGACTTATATATGCTAGGCACTGGACTAAGTGCTTTCATTATTACAATAACAGAATGGAATTAAGTATTATGTTTGTTTTATAGATGAAGAAACTGAATAAAGTTCTGAAATGTTGACAAAGCTTTCCTAAGCTGTCCAGTGTCTGCTGAGCCACGATTTGAACGCAGTCCATCTACCTCCCAAGTCTGTGCTCTTACTACCTACCTATATTTTCAATGCAATACACAAACTATACATACTACTATATCTATAGATATAGATACAGATATTTGCTATAGAAATCTTCAGGCCATATATTGAAGTGTCTAGAATAAACACTTTTTGTGAGGTTAAAACATTATTAATCCAAGGATGCTTGCTGACCAATCTATGACTTTGCTTACTTAGCTGCACCAGTAACAGCACCACCTTACCTCTCATAGTACTCTGATCCTTCTTCTAAGCCAGGCAGAATACCAGTTAGCAATCCTTGTAGACCAGGCTTCAGTGTTTTACCCAAAGGCAGGTAATAGATCTCATACAAACTTAGCAATGTTGGCTTCACAGACATGGCAGCATTTGCAAGAAGAGGAAATAACCCAGAACTATTAAAAAAAAAAAACAAAAAACCAGAAAGAAAAGGGGGTGGGGAAAAGTACATTAACTACAAACTATTAATTCATATGTACCCACATACGTATATAAATCTTGATTTATATTTTGATGAAATAAGTTCTACTGATTGGCTCAGAATGATATCCTCTATATTGATGACTTCTCTATCCATTTAATCAACCCAGGTCTCCCACCTGAGCTTCATACTCATAAACCCAGTGGCGACCCAGCTATTTCAAAAAGTCTTCAAATTTCACAATTTCAAACTATGGCATCAACATCCATCTGGTTGACCAAAAAGCTATAAATTTAGGAGTGATCCTTGACTCTTTGAAAAAAATCTCCTCTAACTTGCCATCAATCACCAGGTTTTCTCTCCAAGTCACTCTTCAACATATTTTTTGAATATTGTAAATTATCTCCATGTCTACCAGACTTTTCCTTCGAAGACACAACCATTATATAGAGCTCAATCACCGACTCACCTGGTACCACTTCAGTATTGCCCTGAAGCACCTGTCCTCAGTAAAACCTTTTACTGGTTTCCTGTTGCCTTTCAGATACAGTCTAGTTTAATGTAGCTTTTACCATTTTTTGACATCTTGCTACTACATACCTCTGTAACAGACCACATAAGCTCACCAATTTTGCTCTTGCACCTTCTGCTCCAGCTATACAGAAGAATTCTTTTCAGTTTTGTTTTAGAACCTTCCATGCTCTTCTTTAGTGCCCAGGCCTTTCCACATGCTGCTCTGACAGGTTCAATTCCTTTTCCTTTACTTACATCCTTTTTGTTGTCAGATGATTCCTAGACTTTCAGGAATTAGCCTCAGCCCTTTCCTGGAGGAGACTGTCTTCTAATTAGACCAGGTTAGGCCCCCTATTTTGTGTTCTCATAGCATCCAATACTTATTCGAGTAAGTAATTCTGTACTTACTGAGTAATTCTAATAGGTCATTCTGTAAATATCAGAAAGCAAGGGACCATATCTTTTTGTTTACGTATCTTGAGGTTCTAGCACCAAGTCCTCTTGCATGTAAGTGCTTAACAAATACATTAAGAATCTCTTGCTCCTAGTTTATATAGTAAATAGAGGTCATCAAGAGAGAACTCCCTCAGTTTCCCACTTTTCTGCCTCCAATTTTAGGTAGTCTGATCTAAATTCTTACAGCTGAAGCTTCCTCAAAGCTACCTTCCCCATAAATGCCAGGGCCCAAGGCCAGCTTTTGCCAGGGTCCTGCTTCATCCATTTTCCTTTTTTCCCCTATAACTTCTCTCTCTCTTTTTAAGACTTTATTTTTTAAGTAATCTCTATACCCAACATGGGGCTCAAACTTACAACCCTGAGATCAAGAGGGGCGTGCTCTACCAACTGAGCCAACTAGCCAACAGTTTCTTAAAGTAAAATTGTGTTACTGAAGAGCTGAAAAAGTTGCAGGCATGAGTTATAAAAGTCTTGCAATAAGAAAATCTACTACCTCTGAAACTAGTAATAAACGATATGTTAACTAAATTGAATTTAAATAAAAGATTTTTTAAAATGAAAGGAAAATCTATCAGTTATTAGAGAATTACATGCAACACTGATTGAGAAATTCTTTTTAAGTGCTGTTCTTTGGAATGCAGTACTTATTACTATTAAAAATAACCTGCTACTGAGTTTAGATAGTGTTTTTTTTTTAAAGCTTTTTTTTTTTTTTAAGATTTTATTTATTTATTCGACAGAGATAGAGACAGTCAGCAAGAGAGGGAACACAAGCAGGGGGAGTGGGAGAGGAAGAAGCAGACTCATAGTGGAGGAGCCTGATGTGGGGCTCGATCCCACAATGCTGGGATCACGCCCTGAGCCGAAGGCAGACGCTTAACCTCTGTGCCACCCAGGCGCCCCTAGACAGTGTTTTTTAAGACATCCATACAGAATTTAAAGACAAAACATATATGCACAGGTAAAGCGGACCAGCAAAGCTAAAAGTTGGTTTTTATTTTTTTAAATATTTATTTATTTTAGGGTTGCCTGGGTGGCTCAGTTGGTTAAAGCATCTGCCTTCGGCTCAGGTCATGATCCCAGGGTTCCGGAATCAAGCCCCGCATGGGGTTCCCTGCTCAGAGGGGAACCTGCTTCTCCCGCTCCCTCTGCTGCTCCCCCTGCTTGTGCTCTCTCACTCTCACTCACTCTCTCTCAAATAAATAAAATCTTCAAAAAAAAAAAAAAAGATTGATTCATTTTAGAAAGAGAGCATGAGCAGGAGGAGATAAGAGAGGGGGAGAGAAGCAGACTCCCCACTGAGTGGGGAGCCCGATGTGGGGCTCGATCACAGGACCCCAAGATCATGACGTGAGCCAAAATCAAGAGTTGAACGCCTAACCCACTGAACCACCCAGGTGCCCCAAGTTTGTATTTTTATTTTTTATTTTTTTTCAAAGATTTTATTTATTTGAGAGAGAGACAGCAGGAGTGGGGAAGAGACAAGCAGACTCTGCACTGAGCATGGAGCCAGACGTGGAGCTCCATTTCACGACCCTGCGATCATGACTTGAGCTGAAATCAAGAGTGGGTTGCTTAACCAACTAAGCCACCGTAGTGCCCCTAAAAGCTTGTTTTTAAAAAGACTAACAAAATTGATAAAGCCATGACAAGATTGATTAAAGGAAAAAATAAGGTCTGAGGTACCAACATCAAGAGTGAAAGAGGAAAAGTGGATATGCATATCACAAAGAATGAAACGAGACCCCTACCTTATGTCACACACAAAAGTTAACTTGAAATGGAGTAGAGACTTAAATATAAGGCCAGAAACCATAAAACTCTTAGAAGGAAATTATAGGGGGAAAGCTCCTTGACATTGGTCTTGGCACTGATTTTTTAGGTATGAAACCTAAAGCACAAGCAACAAAAACAAAAATAAACAACTGAGACTATATCCAACTAAAAAGCTACTGCACAGAAAAAGATGATCAATAAAATGAAAAGGTAATCTATGGAATGAGAGAAAATATTTGCAAACCGCATATCTAATAAAAATTAATATAAGTTAATAAAAATTAATATAAGGGACTCGTGATGTAATAGCAAAAACCCTCAAATAATCCAATTAAAAAATGGACAAACAGACATTTTTCCAAAGAAGATATTAGAATGGCCAATAAGTACATGAAAAGGTGCTCAACATCATTAATCACCAGGGAAATACAAATCAAAAACACAATGGGGTATCTCATCTCACAACTGTTAGAAGGGCTATTATGAAAAAGACAAAGGATGACAAATGCTGGCAAGGATGTGGAGAAGAGAACCCTTGTATGCTGTTGGAGGGAATGCAAACCGGTACAGCAATTATGGAGAACAGTATGGAGATCCTTCAAAAAATTAAAAATAGAACTATAATACGATCCAGAAATCCCACTTCTGGATATATATCTGAAGGAAATGAAATCATGACCTTGAAGAGATATCTGCACTCCCATGTTCACTGCTGCATTATTTACAATAGCCAAGACATGGAAACAACTTGTATCCACTGACAGATGAACACATAAATTGTCACACATGCTTGCGCTTATGCATGGATGTGTACACACACACACACACACACACTCTCGCTCTCTCTCTGAATGGAGTATTATTTGGTCATTAAAAAAAAAAAGAAATCTTGCCATTTGTGACAATATGGATGGACCTCGAGGATAGCATTATGCTAAGTGAAGTAAGTAAGCCAGAGAAAAACAAACATTATATGATCTCGTTTAAATGTGGAATCTAAGAAAACCAAATGCATAAAGACAGAAGAGAATGGTGGTTGCCTGGGGTGGGTGGGGAGGAGAAGTCGGTGAAGGTGGTCAAAGGTACAAACTTCCAGTTACAAGATAAGTAAGTTCTGGGGACATAACGTAGAGGATGGTGACTACAGTTAACAATACTGTACTTGAAAGTTGCTAAGAGAGTAGACCTTAAAAGTTCTCATCATAACAAATCATAACTGAGGTTACTATGGATGTGTTAACTAAAATTATGGTATTCATTTCACAGTATATACATATATAAGTATGTTATACACCTTAAACTTATACAATGTTATGTCACTTACATTTCAATAAGGATGAGAAAAAATTTCACACATATATGAAAAAAGAGAGAATTAGTGATCCAGAAGTTAGGTAAGAGGAAACTATCCAGAATGCAACAAAGACAGACAAGAGGTTTGAACACAAGGAGGAGAGGATAAGAGATGGGGCAGCTAGAATGAGAAGATCTAACACATGCTTACACATAGTTCCAAAAAGGGGAGAGAGAATAGATGGAGTGAAGGCAATTTGAAGAGATTCAGAATCGATGAAAGTCACTGATTCACAGATTTAAAAATCCCAATGAATCCCAACCAGGATAAATAAAAAGATACCTCCCTCTAAATACATCACAGTAAAACTACAGGGTACTAATGACAAAAGTGTAGAAGAAAGGCTCTTACAGAGAGGGTAACTAGGCAAGTCTTCTCTGAGGATTTGATAATCAGAGAAGTGGATTACAGCATTACAGGGTGAGGGAAACAAGCAAAAAATGAGGGAGAGTAAACAGAGATCTTTGTCACAGAATGGAGTAAATTGGGTGAAAAGTGTTAGGAGCTGGACGTAATCGAGATAGGCAGGGACAAAGTATATAAAACTTAAGAAGCCATAGTAAGAACTTTGAATTTTAAGTAACAGGAAGAAGTCAGTGGAGGTTCTTAGCAGGAGAATGACATCTATTTAATGTATCAAAAAGTTTAATCTGGTACTGTGTGGAGAGAAGGGCATAAAAGGATAAGAACAAGATTGTTTGTGTTAGGAGGCCAGTGACTTTGGAGCAGATGCTGCCAGTGAGGGTGGAAAGTGGATGTTCTGGAACATCTATCCGAACAATGGCTAACATTTATTGAGCACTTCCCACATGCTGCATCGTTCTAAGTACTTTATACATATTTACATTTCTAATTCTATTAACAATCCTGTGAAACTGGTAATCTTCTTTTTTGCAAACGAGAATACACACAGAGAGGTGAAGAAAATGACCCAAGATCACAGAGCTGGTGAGCGGTAAAGGCAAACCATTTCGATTCCAAAGCTTCTGCTCTTTACTGCTATGAAACAAAACTCTTAGTGACAGAACGCACATGGGAGGAAGAAGAATATGGGCAAGGAAAACAAGATACTCAGTGTAACCCTTGGATTTCAGGCTTGTGCAAGCGGATGGACAACAGTGCCATTCACTGAACTCTAGTGCACTTGCACAAGGCTTGGTTTCTAGAAAATGAGGTCGGAAGGAGGTGAGCATCAGCTGCTTTTATAGAACCACACAGAGATGGTGAGTAAGCCAGAGATTTAAAGCAGAAGCCAACACTGGTGATACCAAACTGGGCGTTTGCACCGAAAGGATAACCACGGGTGTGGATACGCTCACCTAACAAAAGAATATAAAGTGAAAATGTAAGACTAAGCAAGCTTTAAGAACCACATGAAGACTGAGAAAGTAAATGCACAATATAAGCCAATACAAAAAGACTATTTCAGGTAGAGAATGGTCAACTACATTGAAAGCTGCTGAGAGATAAAGGTATCTTATTTTCTTCTCAGTGTAGTCCTCATGTTTAAAAAGGCAGAGAGTAGTGTAGCCCCCACAATTTTAAACAAAAACTTTTCATAAATGACATAGAAGAAGAAAAAGATCTTACATTAAGGAATATCCTAAATTTTTCTGAAGCACTTATATACTTGACATTGATATCCAAAAACTTCCATTAAGGAGTTTTCAATATTTTAGCTTTTACTGCACAAGACATAAAACAGTTAAAAGTATTTTTTATTTATACATAAATAATAAAAGTATTCTTACCTGTATAAAAAAAGATCTTTGGCAAGTCTCTTAGGTCCAATGATTTTGAAGATAATTTCGTATGTTTCAAGTGCCTTTCGATGAACTCCCCCTGGTAATGCTGGATGTAGGCACTGAGCTAGGCGCTTGCCTATGGTCAGCTTTTTGGGCACTACCTGGTACTTTGCATTATTTTGTAAAACCTTGAAGAAAACATTTTAATTCAGTTGAGAAAAACAAAAACATTATATCTTTTATTTCTATTTTCTAGTACAGAATTATCAAAAATCTTTATAGGACTTCTTTACCCCCTAAAAAATTATAAAGGATGCCAAACAACTCTTGTCTTAGTTACATCTATCAGTATATGCCACATTTAAAATTAAAACTGAGGATGCAAAAAAATTATTTTGTTAAAAAAACCCACTACATGTTAACAGAAATTTTTTATTAAAAAAATCACAATATTTTGCCAACAAATTTATTCAGAAGAGAGGAAATGATTTAATTATGTAGATTTTTGTAAATCTTTAATGTCAGTTATCCTTCAATCTATTTTTGATACACTGTTTGAAAGATATGAAGGAAAGTGGATATCAACATAAATATTTAGTTGGAAGAGGGACAACCCTTGCTTTGGTATATCATATGACAGCAGGAATTCTAATGCTTAAAAGAATCTACTTAAGATTATAATTACCTATTTGTTTTTACTAACTTAATTTCCTAAGTGGACCAAATACAACTGTATTTATTCAAACATAACATTTTTTTTTAAAGATTTTATTTATTTATTCGACAGAGATAGAGACAGTCAGCGAGAGAGGGAACACAAGCAGGGGGAGTGGGAGAGGAAGAAGCAGGCTCATAGTGGAGGAGCCTGATGTGGGGCTCGATCCCATAACGCCAGGATCATGCCCTGAGCCGAAGGCGGACACTTAACTGCTGTGCCACCCAGGCGCCCCAAACATAACATTTCTTTAGAGATAATGGTCAGGGTAGAATTTTAGAAGATTCTATTTTACAAACTACCCAAAAAAGATTAGTTATTTAAGTAACAAAAAGAACTTATAAGTTCTTCAAAGTATTATAGTAAAGTACTGATAGAACATTGCAGAATAAACACTCCAAATGAAAACAATATAATATGCCAGAATTGGGATTTAGAAGAAATATAAAAGAAGCCATTATTTTACAAAATAAAGAACTTAAGTTAAAAGGTATAAAATGACCTGCCAAAGGCAAGTACAGTAGAAAAGTCAGGACTAGATCTCCCAGTTTATAACAAACGTGAAGGCTCTGAGGTCTACTTAGATATACCATTTTCAATGTTCTTCCCACTACAAGCTTTTAATTCAGTCTTAAATTGAATGTAATGAATGTAAATAAAATTAAATCTATAAATGTAAAGTAAATTAAGGGCAAAGGACCAGTAAGAATACAGCTATGAGGGGCGCCTGGGTGGCACAGCGGTTAAGCGTCTGCCTTCGGCTCAGGGCGTGATCCCGGCGTTATGGGATCGAGCCCCACATCAGGCTCCTCCGCTATGAGCCTGCTTCTTCCTCTCCCACTCCCCCTGCTTGTGTTCCCTCTCTCGCTGTCTCTATCTCTGTCAAATAAATAAATAAAAAATCTTAAAAAAAAAAAAAAGAATACAGCTACGAAAAATAGTTTTCAACTAGCTGCTTCTTTTTCCAAAATATTAATTTGAATTTTAAACTCAGCAGACAAGGGTCAATATTTACATATTTTTAATTATTTTTTTAGTAATCTCCACACCCAACGTGGGGTTCAAACTCAAGACCCTGAGGTCAAGAGTCTCGTGCTCTTCCAACTGAGCCAGTCAGGCACCCCAATATTTACATATATTTTAAGGAAAAGTATAATTACCTCTGGAGAAAATTTAATGATTTATAACACAAAATGTTTTAATAAAAAAATTCTATTAATTCCAAATAAAATTTAATAAGTAAAATATAGCACCATTTTCTAAAAGTATTTCCGAATTGAAAAACATGTATAAATGAGGTGAAAATTTAGTATATTAATAATAAAATTTTATATTAAAACATATATTTAGACTATCATCAACAAATCTGTATTATATATAGTACATATAATCCTTGCCTGTTTCTCAACTTAAAGTAAGTTTTTCAATGACTTGCATATCCTACTTTGTATTATCTGGATACAGTAAAATGCTTTCATAAATACTGATTAAATATATAAAAAACTACTTATGTACTCAATTATGTATATTAATTTCTGCAATTTAATAAATGGCTTTTAAACATAGTTCCTAGTAAGTTTTCAGAAAGAGACTCTTCAGAACAAAAAAGAACCTAACTACTTTTAAGCATATTCATACTTTTGAATGCAATTTCTTGAGGCTACTATAAAAAAAAATCTGGGAATTTATCAAACCGCAAGTGATAAATGTTAGAAGTTAACAGGTCAAACAGAAGTTTGTGCATCCAATTTTAAGATAAATCCTTGCACATTAAAAATGAAAGGGTTTTTTTTTTTTGAAGATACAATAGTAATTATCCATAGTATGTATGAGTTGAACAGTAGTGTCCTTGGAACATATTTTATTTATTTATTCTCTTAAAGGTTTTATTTATTTATTTGACAAAGAGAGCCAACGAGAGAGGGAACACAAGCAGGGGCAGTGGGAGAGGAAGAAGCAGGCTCCCAGCGGAGGAGCCCGATGTGGGGTTCGATGCGGGGCTCAATCCCAGGACCCCGGGATCATGCCCTGAGCCGAAGACAGACGGTTAATGACTGAGCCACCCAGGTGCCCCCTTGGAACGTATTTTAAGACAATTTCTTTACTAATAATTGTACGCTCAGCTGTTTGATGTTAAAACTTACTTGGAGAGCTCTCATTTCCTATCTTCTTCTCCACTCCATTTAATATTTAAAAGCATGCCAATTCAATAACAACTGCTAAAAAAAACCCCATCCCCCCCAAAATCCCCAAAATCAAAACTATAGGTGTGAGGTGAGAAAAGTTTGATCTAAGTTAAGAAACAAAAAAAACAGCGTTAAAATTTAAAGCTATGAGTTGATCCATAATGCCCCATAACGGGATTAAAACCAGACATGTTAAGAGGAAACACGTGAGGTGAACCTCCAAGGCCTAAGTGACTACTCGTCACTTTTGTAAAAAATACTGACTATATCTAAGAAACGCCTGGATACAAAATTTTCCTTACTGCTACATAACATTTGTAAAGGACAGAGAAGTTACTACATTTTTTAAAAATAATATTGTTTTATTATATTATGTCACCATACAGTACATCCCTAGTTTTTGATGTAAAGTTCCATGATTCATTACTTACGTATAACACCCAGTGCACCATGCAATACGTGCCCTCCTTAATACCCATCACCAGCCTATCCCATTCCCCCCACCCCCCTCCCCTCTGAAGCCCTCAGTTTGTTTCCCAGAACTTCTCTTTCTGGAAAACAAAGAGAAGTTACTACACTCTACATGCAGTTTTTAATCTTGCTGTCAGGAACTGCAGAACCATATCTGATGATTAATTATAGAAATTTGTTAGCCCTTGGAGTTAGCATATTTGCTTCCTACTCTTGTGTTTTTAACAGCAATGATGGAATAACTATATTTTTCAAGTATTGTTGTTCTGGCCACAAAAATATGCCTTGCTATACAGGTAGGCAACTCATGAAGTAAAATAGCAGTACCAAAAGTAATTCTGGGCTTTTGTTATGTTTTTACAATTCTTTACTTCAGCCTTTAGAGAAAGCCAGTAAGTACAAATTCAGATTTCTGATTTTTACTTCTTTTTATGAAATGGATAAAATGGACATACCTTATTAAGTTTTCCAAGTGCTGATATCAAATCTGCCCATTCACTGGAATATTCAAAATTCTTTAGAGCTTTGTCAATTGCAGCTACATAGTTTCTGTATTTGGAGTCACTCAGTAATTCTAGCTCTTCTGTGTTCATCCTCCCACAGCGTCCCACTAGAGACCAGTTCCAAAGTCAGGTAAAATCATTACCTATAAAAAAGTTTGCAGAAGGAACCAAAGTTACAAAGTAAAGTATTAAAACAGGCTCATATGCTCTTGTTATAAAACTATTGGCTAACTTTAAAATGTTTCTTGAGTTAGAAGTGGTCAAAACTGGTCAGCTAGTATACAGAGTCATGAAGAACTCAAAGACTGCTTCATAGTCATCCATATGCTTCTTCCTAGAAACTGGAAATTGGCTGTGAGAATGAAGGGATAGAAAAAAATAGGAAATATTTTGGTACTTAGTTTAGAAATCATGCTATTTTTCTTTTATTTTCTGATATAACATTTGTGATGGACATACTCCTCTGCTTTGCTTTGATGCTAAGATATACTAAGAGTGGTTGGATAGGACAAATCAAGGACATGTAGAAAAAAAAACAGGAAAAAATATTAATTATTTAGAGATCATCTCATTTTATTAGGCAATAAACGAGCACATAGGATAAAGGAACATCAGTTTTTTTGGAATTAGACCTTACTTTTAATAAAAAAGACAAATACATGTGGTAGTTTAAAACATGTTCACAAAGTCTTTGATATTAATTTTAAAAAGTGGTTCCAAATCCTACAGCTGGATTTGGTGAGTCAGTTCTGACAAAAATAGCCAAGGCAGAAGTGACAATGTGTACTGGCTAAGACTAGGTCATAAAAGCATTTTGGCTTCCTCCCTGACCCTCTCTAAGATCATTAGGTCTGGGAAAACCAGTTGCCACGTAATGAGAACACTTAAAGGAGCCCTATGGAGAGGTTCCGTTGTAAGGACTGTTTTCTGCCAACAGCCATTTTAGAAGTGAGTGAGCCATTTTAGAAGCGGATCTTCCATTTCCAAGCAAGCCTTGATTTGATGGCAGTACCAACAAACTAACTGTAACTTCATGAGAGATCCTGAGCCGAACCTACATAACTAAGTCTCAAATTCATGACCTACAGTAATCTTGCTGATTTAGGCCCTTGACTTGGGGGATAAATTTGTTATACAGCACTAGATAACCAACAGAGTAGTAATTAGGATTTAACTTAGGCTTGACTTAAAACCCAATGTGGCTTTTCCTCCACTTTTTTGGTATCCTATTGGACTTTCAACTAACTCTGTACCTTTCTTTAAAGCTAGGTTCATGGATGTGGAGGAGGGTCTAAGAATGGGACTCAGAGGATGCCAACATGATTAAATGAAAGGTAAAAATAGTCTCGTCAACAAATGGTTTTAGGATAACTGGAAAACCACATGTAAAATAACGAAGGTGACTCCTTCCTCATATCTACACAAAAATCAACTCAAAATGGATAATAGATCTAAACACAACAGCTATAAAAGTCTTAGAATACAGGAGTAAGTTTTTGTGTCCTAACGCCAGGCAGTCTTAGAAATAACACTAAAGAAGACAGGACAAGCAGTAACAAAAAATAAAGAAATCGGACTTTATCAAAATGAAAAACCTTTCTTCTTCAAAGGATATCATCAAGAAAGTAAAAACGGGGACTTCTGGGGAAGACTGCAGAGTGGGAGGACTCTAAGCTCACCTTGTTCCACAGATACAACTAGATAATAGCCATATCAGTGTAAATAACTCAAAAAAATGACCTGAAGACTGGCAGAACAAACTCTCCACAGCTAAGTGTAGAAAAGAGGCCATATCAGAGAAGGTATGCAGGGTGGTGATAGACTTGAGAGCTAAATGGATCCATGGGACTCTCCTTGGGAGGGAGGAACACCCCAGGTGTGAGAGAGGAGAGAAACAGACTCACTTCAGGGAGCCTACATGGGGTAGATGAATCACCATAATATTTGGCTTTTAAAACCAGAGGCGCCAAATTTTGTGAATTCTTACAATCAGCGAGGCTTTAAACCTGGTCCGTTAAAAATCAGGAAGCTTGAGAGAGAACAGGGAGGGTAAGAGGAAACTGAGCCCCCAGCCTTAAAGAGACAGCACAACAACGAGCCCAATGACATACAGCATAGAAGCAGCAGCTTGAAAAAAGCCTGGGTATCTGGGAGGGAGATTTGCTTACTAATCTCAAAGTATGTGCTGGAGGGGCAGGGATCTTTGGGAGACTTCCCCAGGAACGAAGAAGCTGGAAGGCACCACTGCTCTCCCTAACCACCCCCCCCAAACACAAAGACACGTGCGGGAACCAGTGGGGTACCAACACTCACTACCTAACTTGCTAATAGTGCCTCCCACCCACCCGTTCTCCTGCAGACACACCCCAACCAGCCAGATCTCTACTCCAGATCTTCTCCCACAGCAGACCCAGGCAAACCTTGCTAATACCACCTGACCCTCCCGCACATGCCTCTGTGGATCAGTCCTCCAACCCATGGGCCTCTGTCCCCAGCAGCTGCAGGTCTCCTTCTGCTGCTGCCAGCCTTTCTGACACCACACACCCTGCCCTCCTGTTCTCCTACAGCTCTGTGCTACCATATCTCTGGCAAACATTTGGTCTGACTCAAGTTAAGCCCAAGGTGGCCCCAGAAAGGCTCACTAACAACAAAAGGATCAAACCTGCCCACAACAGGCAGAGAGCCATTGCTGATGAATGGACAGAAGGCAAAAGCAGCTCAGTCACAACAGCAGGGCACATGCAACACACACAGGAGACACCCTGAAGCACCAGGCTCTGGTCAACAGAGAACAATGCACTACCAGGCACTACAGACCCTCTACACAGGCCACTACTTTCAAGAGCAGGAGATGCAGCTGACTTTCCTACCATATAAAACAGACACAGAGTTAGACAAAATGAGACAGAGGAATATATCCCAAATTAAAGAACAGGATAAAATCAGTGAGAACTAAACCGAAGAGAGGTAAGTAATATGTCTGATAAAGAATTTAAAGTAACGGCCATATAGATACTCACTGGACTATTAAGAGTGGAGGACCTCATGAGACCCTTAACAGAGAGACAGAAAACATAAAGAACCAATTAGAGATGAAGAACTCAATAACGGAAATTAAAAATACACTAGATGGAATAAATAGTAGACTAAAAGAAGCAGAAGAACAGATCAGTGACCTAGAGTAATAGAAAGCACTCAAGCTGAGCAGGAGAGACAAAAAGAAATAATAAAAAATGAGAATAAACTTAGGTAACTCAGCGACACCATGAAGCATAATAACATGTGCATTATAAGGATCCCAAAAGGAGAAGAGAGGAAACAGCAGCAGAAAATGTATCTGAAGAAGAGCGAGCTGAAAACTTCCTGAATCTGGGGAAGGAAACAGAAATTGAGATCCAGGAGTCACAGAGAATCCCCAACAAAATCAACCCAAGGAGGTCCACACCAAGACACAAAGTAATTAAAGTGGCAAAAAGTAGTGACTTTAAAAGGGGATTTTAAAAGCAGCAAGAGAAGTGAAAACAGTTACATGAAGGGAAATCCCACTGGGCTATCAGCTGATTTTTTAGCAGAAATTTTGTAGGCCACAAGACAATGAGCATGATATATTCAAAGTGCTGAAAGAAAAAAACTGCAGCCAGCAATATTCTATCCAGCAAGGCCATCACTTAGAAGGAGAAATGAAGAGTTTCCCAGACAAACAAAAGTTAAAGGAATTCATAACCACTAAACCAGCCCCTAGAAGAAATATTAAAGGGGACTCACTGAGTGAAAAAGAAAGACCATAAACAGGAATAAGTAGGAAACATAAAAGCCGTAAAAATAAGTAGATCAATAAATATCAGTCAAGGGATTCACAAAATAAAAGGATGTAAAATACAACACCATATACGTAAAACATGAGGGTGAGAGGAGTAAGGAATGATTGGTTCAACCTTATGTGATCATCAACTTAATATAGACTGATACATGCATAAGATGTTATATACAAACCGTTATACAAACCTAACAGTAACCACAAATCAGGAATTGGTAATAGATATGCAAAAAATAAAGGAAAAGGAATCCAAGTACATCACTACAGAAAGCCAACAAATCATGAGAAAAAAGAACTACAGAGAACAACAAAAAGAACCACAGAACAAGTAACAAAACAGCAGTAAGTACATACTATCACTAATTACTTTGAAAATAAACAGACTAAACACTCCAATAAATAGGTGACAGAATGGGTAAAAAAGTAACACCCATCTATACACTGCCTACAAGAGACTCATTTCAGACCTAAAGACACATGCAGATTGAAAGTGACAGGATGAAAAAGCATTTATCATGTGAATCGAAATGAAAAGAAAGCCGGTAAAAATACTTACATCAGGCAAAATAGACTTTGAACAAAGACTTTAACAAAGAGATAAATAAAAACACTATATAGTCATAAAAGGAATAATCCAGGGGTGCCTGGATGGCTCTGTCAGTTAAGCATCTGCCTTCAGCACAGGTCATGATCCCAGGGTTCTGGGATCGAGCCCCAGATGAGCTCCCTGCTCAGTGAGGAGCCTACTACTCCATCTTCCTCTGCCTGCTCCGCTGCCTGCTTGTGTGCATGAGCACACTCTCTCTGTCAAATAAATAAACAAAATCTTTAAAAAAAGTAGTAATCCAACAAGAAGATATAACAATTGTAAATATTTATGTACCCAACACGGGAGCACCCAAATAAATAAAACAGCTAATAACAAACATAAAGGAAGTAGCTGATAGTAATACGATAACAGTAGGGAACTTTAATACCCCATTTACATAAATAGAGAGGTCACCCAAAAAGGAAATCAACAAGGAAACAATGGTTTTGAAGGACACACTGGAGAAGATGGATCTAATGGATATATTCAGAACATTCTTTTGCAAAGAAGACATGGCCAACAGACCCATGAAAAAGATATTCAACACCAATAATCATTAGGGAAATGCAAAGATAAACCACAATGAGATATCACCTTATTCCTGTCAGAATGGCTAAAATCAAAAAGACAAAAAATAACAAATGTTAATAAGAATGTGGAGAGAAAGGAACCCGCATGCACTATTGGTGGGAATGCAAACTGATGTAGACACTGTGGAAGACAATACAGAGGTTCCTCAAAAAATTAAAAATAGGATTACCATATGATCCACTAGTGGGAATTTACCCAAAGAAAATGAAAACACTATTTTGAAAAGATACATGCAACTCCTATGTTTATTCCAGCATTATTTATAATAGCCAAGACACGGAAGCAACCCATGTCCACTGATAGATGAATGAGTAAAAGATGTGGTATATGTATCCACAATGGAATATTACTCAGCCATAAAAAAATTAGATAGTGCCATCTGCAACAACATGGATGGACCTAGAGGGTATGATGCTGACTTAAAAAAGTCAGACAGTGAAGACAATCACCATGATTTTGCTCATATGTGGAATTTAAGAAACAAATGGACAAAGAGAAAAAGAGACTTAAAAAACCCCAAGCTCTTAAATACAGAGAACAAAATGGTAGTTACATGAGGGGAAGTCTGTTGGGGTATATGGGAAATAAATAAAGAGGATTAAGACTACACGTATCTTGATGAGCACCAAGTAATATAAGAAATTTTTGGATTCTTATAGTGTACACTCGAAACTAACACTGTATGTTAATTATACAATAAATAAAATTGATTGTAAGGATGGTCATAGGACGTACTAAGAAGTACTGAATTACACACTTTAAATAAGTGAACTGTATGGTAGGTGAATTATATCTCGGTGAAGTTATGTGTGTGTATTCCTACATTTTTTTCTATATAAGGGATCTTAGGGAATCTGTGAATTACCTAAAATTACGTGCAAAATTTACCTCTTACATGTTATTGGGGAGATAGTCTACTACATTTATAATATTCTCAAAAATGCTTTATAACAAAATCCTCAAAAAGGTTAAGAGTCACTACTCTAGAGAATATAACCTATATTAGTAATACATTTGCCCTGAAAAAAAAAAAGGTAAAAATCTATGTATTTATTAAATCAAAATTTTCTTGGTTAAGGCTGTGACAAAAGGAATGATACAAACTTCCCAATTCTCTACCTCAATTCTTTTATCCATAAAAATAAAAACAGACAAATTCCCAAATCCCATTTCAGAGAGATTATCTTAAACACAGAGGCACTTGACTTATTATTCACTTCAGTACACCATGTGCCAAGTACTACGTCTGGGTGCTGAATAAAGAGAATATTCCTGAACCTCATGATACTTTCATTCCCTATTGGGAGGGATAGGCTCTTAAAATAATGCAAAATTTATGCAGGGAAAAAAAACATACTTCAATGCTATCCCTTCATACTCTGGACTCTCACAGTAACAAAACAAAGCAGTATTTTTACGTATTGTGAGAAATCCAAGATGAATAAGAACTTAAAAGATAAATGAATCAAAACTAATCTTAACTATCTTCCCTTCCAACACTGATTTGTTTCATTAAGAACTGGCTATGCAATTACCCTGTTAGGAAGAAGTCTTTGAAAGGAGGAGCTATATTTCATACATATTTGTATGTAGCACAGCATTAACTTACAATAGTCAAGCTCAAGCTGGATGCAGACACAATATTGTAAGTATAAGAGCTAAGACTGGGACTAAGGTAAAAATTCTGTAAGCTGTTTTATCATCAATCTATGGCTTCTAAAATTTTTAAAAACCACATTTAAACATAAGCATAAACACATACAGCAACATATACTTCAGATACTCTTCATTTTAAATCTGCCATTTTAAATGGCACTCTTCATTTTAAAATCTATTTTGTCTACTGTAAGTACTGCTGCCCTGGCCTTTTCACTTCCAATTTGCAGTTCCTTCCACCCCTTCACTTTTTAGTCCGTATGTCTTTAGGTCTGAGGTGAGTCTTCTGTAGGCAGCACAGAGATGGGTCTTGGTTTGTTTTGTTTTTGTTTTTTTTTAATCCATTCAGTCACTCTAGGTCTTTCTATCGTAGCATTTAGTATATTTACACTTAAATTAATTACTGATACATATGTACTTGTTGCCATTTTGTTAACTGCTTTTTGGTTGTTTTTGTAGTTTTTCCCTGTTCTTCTCTTACTCTCCTCCCTTGTGATTTGAGGGCTCACTTTAGTGTTATACGATTGCTTTCTCCTTCTTGTGTTTATCTGTTGTAGGTTTTTGACTTGTGGTTACCATTAGGCTCATATAGAACGTCTTATGCAGATAGCAGTCCATATTAAGTCAATGGTTGCTTACGTTTGAACACATTCTAAAACACTAAATTTTTACCCCCATTTTATAATGTCATATTTTATGCCTTTTCATTTTGTGTATCCCTTGACTGATATTTCTAGATATAACTGATTTTACTATTGTGTTTTCACTTCCATACTGGCTTTATAAGTGATTTATTACCTTTCTACATGTTTGCTTTTACCTATGACATTTTTCTTATTTTCTTTTAATTGTGGTCTTTTCTCTCCAGTTAAAGAATTCCCTTTAACGTTTCTTGAAGACTGGCTTAGTGGTGATGAACTTTTTTAACTTTTGTCTGGGAAACTAGCTCTCCTTCAATTCTGAATAATAACCTTACCGAGTAGAGTATTCCTGGTTGTACATTTTTTCCTTTCAGCACTTTATATCATGCCACTCCCTTCTGGCCTTCAAAGTGTCTGCTAAAAATCAACTGATAGCCTTATGGGGTTTCCATTGTTTGTAAGTGCTTTTTCTTGCTCCTTTTTAAAATTTTCTCTTTATCATTACTTTCTGCCATTTTAATTACTATGTGTTTTGCTGTGGACCTCCTTGGGTTAATCTTATTAGGGGTTCTCTGCATTTCCTGGATCTGGATGTATGTTTCCTTCCTCAGATTAGGGGAGCTTTTAGCTATTATTTCTTCCAATAAGTTTTTTGCCTCCTTCTCTCTCTCTCTTTTAATAAATAAAGCAAATGTGAGCAGACATAAAGGGAGAAATTGACAGTAATACAATACTATAGGGGACTTTTAACCTATTTACATCAAAGGACAAATCATCTGACAGAATATCCACAAAGAAACAGTGGCTCTGAATGATACATTAAACCAGATGGACCTAACATATACAGAATATTCCATCCAAAAAGAGCAGAATACACACTGTTTTCAAGTGCACATGGAACATTCTTCAGGATACATCACATGTTGGGTCACAAAACAAGTCTCAATAAATTTAAGAACACTGAAATAACACCAAGTGTATTTTCTGCCCACAACAGTATGAAACTAGAAAACAATTACAAGAACAAATCTGGAAAGAACACAAATACATGGACACTAAAAAACATGCTACTAAACAATGATGGAATCCACCAAGAAATCAAAGAGAAAATTAAAAAATTCATGGAGACAAATGAAAAGGAAAACACAATGGTCCAACATCTCTGGGATGCAGCAAAAGAAAGCAGTTCTAAGAGGGAAGGTTATGGGGACACACAACTACATCAAAAAACAAGAGGGTTACCTGGCTGGCTCACTCAGTGGAATGTGCGACTCTTGATCTTGGGGTTTTGAATTTGAGCCCCACATTGGGTATGGCGATTATTTTCAAAAAATAAAATCTTAAAAAAACAAAAAAGAAAAATCTCAAATATAACAACCTAATCTTACACCTAGAAAAGCTAGAAAAAGAACAAAGCCCAAAGGTAGTAGAAACCAAAAACACATACAGATGGCCAACAGACACGAGAAGATGCTCAATATCAAAGTCATCAGGGTAACGCAAATCAAAATCACAATGAGGTGTCACTTTACTGTCAGAATGGCTAAAATAAAAAAAGGCAAGAAATAACAAGTGCTAGCAAGAATGCAGAGAAAAAGAAACCTTCATGCACTGTTAGTGAGAATGCAAATTGGGCAGCCAGTGTGGAAAACAAAATGGAGGCTCCTCGAAAGATTAAAAACATAAACACCATATGACCCAGTAACTGCACTACTGGAATTTACACAAAGAAAACGGAAACACTAATTTGAAAAGATATATACACCTCTAGTTTATTGCAACACTATTTACAATAGCCAAGATATGAAAGCACAAGTGCCATGGATAAATGAACAGATAAAGAAGATATGGTATACAGGTACAATGGAATATTTCTCAGCCATAAAAAAGAATGAGATCCTGCTCTTGGTGATAACACAGATGAAAACTAGATGCTAAATGAAGTCAGTCAGAGAAAGACAAATACCATATAATTCCATTTATATGCTGAATCTAAAAAATTAACAAATGAACAAACAGGCAAACAAACCAGACTCTTTAACAGAGAACAACTGGTGATTGTCAGAGGGGAAGTGGGTGGCCATGTAGGTGAAACAGATAAAGGGGATTAAGAAGTACAAACTTCCAGTTACAAAATAAATAAATCATAAAGATAAAACATACAGCACAGGAAGCATGGTCAGTAATATGGTAATAATGTTGTATGGCAAGCACTGAGTAACGTACAGAATTGCAGAATCAATAGTTGTACACCTGACGGACCAGGTCGAAGGTGGCGGAGGAGTAAGAGACCTACATTTCGTCTGGTCCCAGGAATTCAGCTAGTTACCAAACCATTCTGAACGCCTATGAACTCAACAGGAGATAGAAGAAAAGAACAGCAGCAACTCTATGAACAGAAAAACGCAGGATGTACAAAGAAGTGAATCTGAGGCGACATACGGGAAGAAGGACTGAGGGGGGAGGGAGCCGCCATCAGCCGGCTACGGGCTACCGGCAAGTGATAGAGCCACAGAGCACAAAATTGGAACTTTTAGAAGTCCGCTCCAGTGAGGGAAGTTGCTCCAGTGGCTAAGCAAGGGCGGCGGCGGGGGGGGGGGGGGGGGGGGGGGGGGGTTGGAACCCTCGCTGGGACGGTGCGGTCTCAGGACTCTCGGGGTTACAGAAAGACTGGGGGTGCATACGTGTGGCAGAGCTCCCAGGTATCAAAGCAGGGAAGCCAGCTGCAAAGAGTGAGCCCAGGAGTGGGCGCTCAGCTCGGGGTTTCCATAAAACGTGATCTGCGGCACCGTCGGGCCACTGCTCTTCGAGCAGGGGCCCAATAAGCAGCAAAACTGGGGAGACTCCCCTTCCTCCCCAGGAAGGAACGGAGTGGGAGCCCGCCGCAGGAACCTGCTGGGTTTGGAGACTACAAACAGGGCTGTGTGCCAGACAGAAACGCTTGGTCACAGGCCCAGTGAGCACAGAGTGCGGACAGAGACCAGGGAGACAGGAGTGATGGATTTTCTCTGAGGGCTCACTAAGGAGTGGGGCCGTGAGCTCTCGGCTCCTCCGGGGCCAGAGAACGGGAAGCCACCATTTTCATTCTCGTCCTCTAAAGCTGTGCGGAAAGCCTTCAGGAAACAAAAGATACAGAGAGCAAACTTGAGCTGATTACTCAGCCTGGCCCCTGGCAAGGGTGGTGCAGTTCCACCTGGGGCAAGGACATCTTCGAATCAACGCAACAGGCCTCTTGGCCGAAGATCAGCAAGAACATCCAGCTAAGACCAAATTTACCGATCAATGAGAACTGCAGAACTCCAGTGCTACGGGAATACAGCACATAGAATTCATGGCTTTTTTTTTTTTTTAACCATGATTCTTTAGTCTTTCAAAATTAATTTTTCAATTTTTTCTTTTTATAAAATTTTTATTTTTAACCAACTTATCAATTCCTTTTTAAAAATCTTTAATTTTCATTTTTACAGTCATATTCTATCCCTTCATTGTATTTAACCTTGTTTGTATATATATAAGTTTTTCTTTCTTTATAATTTTGGGATGCAGATTCTTCTAACAGACCAAAATATACCCTAAATCTAGTGTACGGTTTTGTTCTGTTCACTCGCCTGATCACATTCTTTTTCCTTTAAATTTTTGTTCTTTTTTCAACCAACTTCTTATCAATTCCTTTTTTAAAATCTTTTTTAATTTTTACAGTCATATTCCATCCCTTCACTGTATTTACCTTTATTTTTGTAAATATAAAAGTTTTTCTTTCTTTAAAATTTTGGGAGGCAGTTTCTTCTAACAGATCAGAATACACCCAAAATCTAATGTGTGGCTCTGTTCTATTCACCAGCCTGATCATTCTCTCCCCCCCCCCCCGCCCCCCCACCAGTTTCAGGTCTCTTCTGATTTGTTTAGTGTACATTTTTCCGGGGTCTTTGTTACCCTTTTAGCATTTTGTTCTCCAGTTCATCTATTCTTCTCTGGACAGAATGACAAAACGGAAAAACTCACCTCAAAAAAAAAAGAACAAGAGGCAGTACCACTGCGAGGGACCTAAATCAACATGGACATTAGTCAGATGTCGGAACTAGAGTTCAGAATAACGATTATAAAGGTACTAGCTGGGCTTGAAAAAAGCATAGAAGATACTAGAGAATCCCTTCCTGAAGAAATAAAATCTAACCAAGCTGAAATCTAAAAAGGCTATTAATGAGATGCAATAAAAAATGGAGGCTCTAACTGCTATGATAAATGAGGCAGAAGAGAGAATGATATAGACAGCTGAATGATGGAGAATGAAGAAGCTGAGAAAAAGAGAGATAAACAACTACTGGGTCATGAGGGGAGAATTCGAGAGGTAAGTGATACCATAAAGCGAAACATTATTAGAATAATTGGGACCCCAGAAGAAGAAGAAAGAGAGAGGGGGGCAGAAGGTATATTGGAGCAAATTATAGCAGAGAACTTCCCTAATTTGGGGAAGGAAACAGGCATCAAAATCCAAGAGGCACAGAGAACCCCCCCCTTAAAATAGTTGTACACCTGAAACTAATATTGTCAATTAAATTTCAATAAAAATAAAGAAATAAGCCAATATAAATTAAAGATCATTGTAAAGGCAAACTAGAAGGCCAAAAAGATCTTTATATTTCTCTTTAGTGATTTTTACTTCCTAAAAGAAAAATAGGGGTGCCTGGCTGGCTCAGCTGGTTGACCATGTGACTTTAATATTAGGGTTGTTAGTTCAAGCTCCACATTGGGTGTGGAGCCTACTTTTAGAAAAATTTTAAAAATAAAATATATATTAATTATTTAAAAAATGCATTAAATAAAATGCAAGCAATTGAAAATAAACAGGTGGATATATTTGCCAAAGAATAACAATGTGGATTAACATGATCATCTATTTTATTGTTAATGCATATTAAGATCATATAGCATATGTGTCTTGGTATTCTCTATTTTTCACCAACATTTTCCACATTAGTTCTTATGTAATCATAACTCCTAATGGTTTCATTAAGTGGATATATTATACTTAAACTCTTCAAAAAAAAAAAAAGACTGACATACTGAACAATTAAAGCCATAAACTCTGATAACTGATAAAATACTTAAATATTAACACATGGTGACATATAAGGAATGAAGGTTAGAATGAACACAAACTAAATCTAAATCCTTTCTGGTTCTGCTTCTGAGAAATTATACAAGAAAGAATTGTAAAACCAAAATAAGTTCAGGGAAAAAAAGTCAATCTGACTGGATATTCTGAAAGCGTATAAAATAACTTAATTCTAATCAATAAACCTAAGAATAGTGGTAGATAGAGAAAGCGCATGTATAATTTTTTACTGACAAGGCCTTTTTTCCCCTTAGCAATATTTCCAGCAATATTTCTTATCAATATATTCATAAGATATAACACATCATTTTCAAGATAAGATATATAGTATCTGTGCATGGGGAAATTTAACCTAAAAATCAATTTAGTAATTTCTATAAATGGAAGTATGTTAATTGTAATCAGAGTAATAATATAATTGTGAGGCAATATTAACCTCAATTGACATATTCTTCAGACATACTTTTTAAATTTGGTATAAAACACTAAAATGACCAACTAAGTTTGTGGGGTTTAGAACTCTTATGTATTTGCAGCTAAGAAAGTTGACTCAGATAAGAAATTTGATTTTTTTTTTATTTAGCGAAAAATTACCTAAATATTTAAATGTAACCAAAAAGAGTTCATATAGTATAGACATGTAGAACATTAAAAGCAAAATCTTATGCAAACAGCTGAAAAATGAGAAAGGACATTTTGTACAAGTTTCATCAGCAGGGAGCTATGGTACTTTTTTTGTGTGAAAAGATGGTCAGATCCTGGGACTAGAAATTAGGTTATGCTCCCTCAATGACCTTTAATGAAAATAAAATTACTCATCACATATCAGAAGAGAAGTCTAGGGATGTATCCTTTTTTATTTTTTCATCCAATATATAATAAATGCAAATTCCAGCTCTCAGGTATTTTTTCCCCATATTTTATTTTAAAGTGGCTTATATCAGTACTTCTTAAAGTGTGGTGAAGAACCAGTTTTCCCCCAATCCACCGCTTACTGATAGAAATCATTCACAGAGGCACCTGGGTGGCTCAGACAGTTGAGCATCCGACTCTTGATTTTGGCTCAGGTCATCATTTCAGGGTCCTGAGATCGAGTCTTGTATTGGGCTCTGAGCTCAGGAGTCTGCTTGAGTTTCTCTCCCTCTGCCCCTCCCCCACAATTGCACTTGCTGTCTCTCAAACAAATCTTAAAAAAAAAAACAACAACACACAAAACACGTCTAATGCTTACTTTCATCTGTGTTTATCTCATGTGTCCTTAACAAAGAATTTGTGAACGGCCCACAAATCACACTTCGAGCACCACTGGCTTAGATCATAATGCAAATAAAGCATTTCCCATAGTGGATCAAGGAAACTTTCTACACTGCCTCTTCTCCAGAAATGTAGTCAACGGGTGGCAAACAATGCACATGTCCAATAACACAACAGTGTTTTATAGAACACCCCAGCCCGCAAAAACACAGACAGTAGAGGGCAGGGTCTCAAAACACGGGAGTTAAAGTCAAGACAGCTGGGAATCCAAATCCTAGTTTTAAAGCTGTATGACCTTGGGTAAATGTCAAAGTTCAGTTTCCTCATCTGTAAAACAAGATGATAATACCTAGCTCAATGGCTGTCAAAATTAAAGAACATATTAAACCTACCACAGCGCCTAACACATAGAAAATGCTCTAAAAAGCTACTGCCACCGTTAGCACCAATAAATGCAAAAACAGTACTAGGAAGCAAGTATGCTAATTCTAAGGACTAATAAACTGTAATTAAGAACCAGATATCACACAACTTAGTAAAGGTAGTAAAATAGAAAATTGAAGACTCTCACTAAATTATATCCAATTGTCTCGTGAATGCAAATTAAAATTTGTCATTGCCAAATGTGTGGGGTTTTTTTGTTTTTTTGTTTTTTTTTTACTATTAACCTGTACATATTTAACATACCTAAGGAGTTCTGACTAATGTATACACCCATAAAACCATCACAACAAACAAGATTCCTTATCAGAGTTGATATAGAACATCTGCATCACTATAAACAAGAAACCAAGCAATTCTACCCTTCTAGCAAAGGAGCTTTTTGTTTGTTTGAAATTAAAACAAAAAACCCAAAACCTATTTCCTGGTAGATACAATAATATAACTAGGAAACTTGAAAATGTAAATAAAAATCAAATAAAAAGAAAAATTGTGATTTTTTTCTCAAAGTGATGCAAGTAAAGTCAAAATGGCATTTATGATTTTCTTTCAGTATGAAATTGTTGAATCACACTATGCTGTATACCTGAAACTAATACAACATTGTAACCAAAAAAGTTATGCTTGTTAAAAATTTTTTTTTCTTTCTGGAGCTGTTAATAAACAGGTTTTCTGACTTAATCTATAATCATATCCCTTGACAATTTAGCTGTTCTTTCAAACTTATAACTCACATAAATTGGATCTGAATTGTCATAAAGCATGATTTAGTGTAGTGTTTTCATCTCATTCAAATATAAAAATGAAACAAAGTAGCTATTAAAAAAGGCATAGATTTCTCTCGGCAAATTAGGCCCTATGAAAATTATGAGGGTTTTCGTTATCTTAAAGGGTGAAAAGGCAAAATTTAAGAAAGAAAACATTCCAACAGACCATCTAAATTAAAAAAAAAAAATTTGTTTAAATGGTTATAAAAAATGAGTAGAACTAATTTCAGAAAATAACCACACAAAGATACTTTGGCTGATCTGCTTATTGCTACTACCTGAGCTCCCTGCTTCCCTCTCTCCTTTGCCAATGAAAATTCAGGGGAGGGCTGAAGAGACAAAGGAATATTCAGTATTAGCCAATTCTACATATGTATCTAGGAACTTTCCAAGAGTTTTATCACATTCCAAGTATGTAAATAAATAAATAATTTAAAGTACCATGCAATTCAGGGAGAAAAAACTCTTGTTGATTTATGAATGAAAAAGTTCTTTAAAAAATGCTATATATAAATATATATAGTACACTCTTTCCAAACTTCGACTAAATGAAAAATTATCATTCAGTTACTGTTACCATTTAACAAATGAATATGACAATTATTAATAAATCTATTTCATTTTGGTCAAAAGTTCTGGGTTTCAAATATTGACACACTAATAATCTTTAGCAAATAATTTCTTTAATCAACTCATAAATCCAGATAACTGGAAACTTCCCGGGAGGGCTAACAATATGGATAAAAGAAAACACCCACCAGGTATTTCACAAATAGGTTATGGTACCCACCAGAACCTTGATGTTCTGTATTTCCCCTCATCTGACCCAATCTCAAACCTTCAAAACTTATACACTCTAAGAAACTCCAAATGTGTGATCAACAGATCTTCAGCTTTTCTCCGCACATCTGGCTGCCTTCTGGTCCTAACTACCTTCTCAGGATAAGACCTCTGATAGAGCAGAGATAGCAACATCTTATGCTGTGGCTACAAAATGCCGGGAACTAATTAAATGGTTTGTGTTATTTTAATCAATTTAATCCTATTTGAGCCTATAAAGTACTCATTATTATTGTCCACATTTACAGATAAAGAGACGGAGGTACAGAAATAGTATGCGATACATTTAATAAGCAGAAGTGCCAGGGAACAGAAACAGTCTGGCTTAGAGTTCTAACTCTTTGGGTGGCAGAGAGAAAGAGAGAATCTCAAGATTTGACTCCCTGCTGAGTGCAGAGCCTGATGCGGGGTTGATCTCACCACCCTGAGATCATGACCTGAGCCAAAACCAAGAGTCAGACATCAATCAACTAAGCCACCCAGGCGCCCCCACTACTCTTCAGTCTCATGGAGGCTTTTTTCCTTTTATACCCATTCTATTTCATGGCCAGTGAATGAAGTGTCTTCCTTACTCTCTTGATACTTACCTGGCAAAATCCCAGTCTGGGTTGCACTTGATTATGTGCTTTTTCCATGCCTGAACCTAAGCAACTGAACATTGCTGGAGAAAAATCATACAACCATAGGCTGGCTGACCGCATTTTAAATTGAGAAACAAACCTCGAACAGGCATTCAACATTGTTCTAATCCACGGTTTCCTTAGTAAATTTACTTGCCTGACACAAGTATTTCATACCTTGTCTTCTTTTCAAAACTCTAATACCACCTCCCTCCATTGTTGCTAAAGACCAAACTTCAATTTAATTAAGAAAACAGAAGCAAATCCTAAAACCCAGCAATTGCGCTACTAGGTATTGACCCCAAAGATAGAAATGTAGTGATCCGAAGGGGCACCTGCACCCCAATGTTTATAGCAGCAATGTCCACATAGCCAAACTATGGAAAGAGCCCAGATGCCCATCATCAGATGAGTGGATAAAGATATGGTACATACATACAATGTAATACTACTCAGCAATCAAAAAAAAAAAAAAATCTTGCCATTTGCAATGACATGGATGGAACTAGAGGGTATTATGCTAAGTGAAATAAGTCAATCAGAGAAAGACAATTATCATATGATTTCACTCATGTGGGATTAAAGAAACAAAACAGAGGATCATAGGGGAAGGGAGGGAAAAACAAAACAAGACAAAATCAGAGAGGGAGATAAACAGAAGAGACTCTTAATCACAGGAAACAAACTTAGGGTTGCTGGAGGGGAGGGGGATAGGAAGATGGGGTAACTGGGTGATGGATATTAAGGAGGGCATGTGATGTAATGAGCACTGGGTATTATATAAGACTGATGAATCACAGATCTGTATCCCTGAAACAAATAATACATTATATGTTAATTACTTGAATTTAAATTAAAAAGAAATTCTAGCACACCAATTCAGTAAGATATTCAACCATTAAAAGTAAGTGAAGATCATGTAAGAACAAGGAAAAAGAAGCAAAAGAATGCTTGTATTCTCTCCAACAATCTGCAAACCTATCTCCACTTACACCCATAGTCTTTACTTTCCTCCCTGTTATGAAGAACAAAGGACCCTCCTCCATCAAAGACCTATCCTTTTGCTCTTTTTGGATCCCATCTCCTCTTGCTTTCTCAAGGATTTTCCTCAAGCGCCTTATTGGTTCACTCTTCTTCAGGAAGTTTCTCTTCCTGTACAGGATCATTCTTCGTCAGACAAAGCCCTGGAATCTCCCATAGTGAGAAACTAAAATTCATAGCTTCCTCTTGACTCTCACTGACTTTCTGGATACCAACCCATTTTTCTGTTTCCTTTCTTTACAAAACTTTCTGAAATATTTTTCTATACTATTTCATTTCCTCATCTCCTCTTCACTCTTGGGCCCACTCAAAAATGCCTTATGACACTTTCCCTCGAAGGAAACCACACAAGTAAGGGTCACCAGTATACTGCATTAGCCAAAGCCAATGGTCATTTCTCCAGCCCCTCATCTTAACCAACCTCTCAGCAGTATTCAGTACTTGGTTCTTGGCTTCCAGGACTCTTCATTCTCAAGGTATGTTCTGACTTCTCTAGCCAGTCTTTTTTAGCCTATGTCAGCTCTTCTTCTCTATTCAGATCTTATTATTTTGTAAATGCTGATGTACTTCAAGGCTCAATCAGCAACTCTCATCTCTTCTCCCAAGTTATCTCCTGTAGTCCTATAGCTTCAAATAGCATTTGTTAATGAATATATCCTAAATGTCTAAACCACCACTTTTCCTTTTCTATTATTCTGGTTAGAGTCCACTGCATCACCAAATCCTGCTTCTACTCTTAAACCATTATAATCCATTCTCCACAGAGAAGCCAGAGATCTTTTAAAATCATATTATGTCATTATGGGAATATCTAAACCTAAATACACCAACATTTTTTGTATTGTAGGGCATTTTGCATTTGCTATTCTATGTATCAAAGGCTCTTAGGTCAACTCTTTGTGTGTGATAAATTCCTTCCTATCCTCCCTCAGAAAAGCCTTTTCTGAACAGTCAATGTCAAGTGGCCCACGCCAAGCCCACAATCTTAACATCTACTCTAGAGTATCACATTATTTCCTTTCTAGCACTTCAGTTTGAAATTTCCCATTATTTGCATGTTTCCTATCTACCTTCCCTTAATGGAATGCAAATGCCATGAGGTCAGAAGCCAATGTCCAATAATGGACTTGTTCATTCTCCAATCGGTGGACCCATAAAGTGGCTGATACACAGTAGGCCCTCAGGTATTTTTTGAATAATGAACCTATCAATGTGAACATAGCTCACAAACCATTTTGCTTTGTTTTTTCTGAGAAAAGCTTCAGAGAAAAGAGCAAAACTACACTTCTATTTCTTAATTGGTGTAGCCACACTTCATGCCCTTTAAACCGACTATATTCATATGGCTATTAAGTACTTTAAAAAATTGAAAGATTCTCCTAAGAACCCTATAAAAAATGTGCTTTGCCCAGTTACACTTTAAAAAATTAACTCAGTCTTAGCATCTTTATTTAGCATACCTACTTAAACATGAAGGATGTCATTCTAGTCCTATGAAAGGATATCTATTAAGTATGATATTCCCAGAGATCAAGGCTTTTAAAATTAATTAGATGCAAATCTCTAGTTGGAGAAAATTCTGACAAAGAGTTTTACGTATTTTAATTATATATTTATTTATATTTTCACTTTTGATCTTGGTGAGAAATCAAAAATCCCACAATTCTAACAAGATGACAAACAGCAAGTTTTATTTATTTGGAAAAAAGATAGTAAAATTAATCGATATATAAAAAATTATCCATCTGTTAGAAATAGTCTGAATTCTATAAAAAGGATAACTAAAGATTTCTTCTAGCTTTAAACTCTGATTTTTGACATATAAGCATCTTGAAGAAAAGTAATTTAGAAAATAGAACAGTGTGAGCACATATTACAACCTAAAATGATCCATTAATGGGTAGCTAGGATTCTTTTGTAAGCTTCAAATAGTTAAAAGCTGTAACAATGAAATATATGCCTTTGAGTTAAAGGTAATATCCTGTCCCCAAAGCACAGCAGTTAAATAAACATTGCCCAAACATTATTCAAGAGGATGATGATTACTAATAGCAGCTCACACTGACTTTGTGTGGCAGGCACCAGGCTAAGCCCTTTTATACAAATTATCTCATGTAATGTTCATAACAAATCCATGAGGCAAGTACGCTCATTCGGCCATGTATATATGAACGTTTTGGTGTTTGAGGTTTCACACAGAGTTAAGAGGAGAAACCAGGAAGAACTCTGGCTGGCTGACACCAAGGCCTGGTCCATAATTACTGTCTTTCTCAACCACTACCCGCAACTCTTAATTCTTCGGCCTGACATATCCTACCTCTTCTTTCTTACTCAATTTTTCAAAAACCTGTTCAGGCTATATAGCCTTTCTTGACTCTTTAACTCCCCATTTTTTAGACACTGTTCTTTCTTTTCCTATTCCACTTACTTTTTAAAAACACTATAATGGTGTAAGTACATGTATTTCTGTAGTTCCTTCTAGACCGTGGCTTAGGGACAAGGACCAAAGCTGAACTCTGAATACCCCCAACCACACCACCGCTCAATACTGCAAGTGTGTAGGTTAAAGTATAAGGTGAAATAACTATAAATTCTGATATAAAAGGGTTTTGTTCGGTTATCTGAAAAACAGTGATCCCATTTCAACAAAGGACCAGGGTGGAAGGGCACTCTATACAGGATGTACAAGAACACTATCTACTCCCTTGAGATAACAATACCAAAAAGGTAAAAATATGCTCTCATGTGGGATTAATCCTAGAGAGGTGCTGCAGGTTGGAATGTGCATCCAAAAACAGAATTACAGGTGTGGTGGTCCCTAAATTAAGGATGCCCAGGACTGATGTGAAGATTCCTGGTGGATTAGGGGTATGTTCTAGGCTAGAAATTCTATTATGAAGCACCCAAGGGATACTTCACAAAACCCAGTGAAGACAGGTTTTGTCTTTATTGGGAAAGGGAGACAGAATTTGTGAGGGCTGTTATGAGGGGACAAATGATAGTTCAGAAAGCAAATATTTCAAAGAAGTTACCCACATTTTTATGAAACCTGTGGACATCACTGATGGTTCAATTACATATTCTGATTTAGTCATGTCATATTTGTATCAACCACACAGAAAGAAGCAGTTGTGTGAATAATCTAAAACTGAGAATGTCAAACAACTAAATTTTGGCTTTGGGATTTATAATTTTTTTTTCAAACATATCTTTTTAATGTTTAGTATTTGCTAATATTAAAATCCATTTGATTTCCCTTATATATGCTGATCGAATTTTGTGGTGGCAAATGAAACTAACTTTATAGGTGGCAAGAGTAAGTCAGCCTGAGAGTTAAGGGTCAGCATAATGTATTTAAAGAAAATCTAAATTATTTAGATTGACCATATTCTGGTTTGTTTTCAATCAGAAGGAAAAAACACTGCTTGTTTTTTTATAAACAGAAGCTAAAATGTGAGCTAATGGTAAGTAACAATGAGTGTGTGACTCTACAGAATGATTAAAAAGAACGATGTGAAACACAAGATGAAGGACGACACTAATGTTAGCTATCCTACCAAGTACTTCCTCGAGTTTATTTAAAACATCCCTTTTCAGAAAGTATCCTTCTCAAAATAAATATGCTCATTAGTAGCTGAGTATTATTCTTCATTTAACAATGACAAATAATGAGTTTGCTTAACCTTTGAAAGAAATATACTCTCAACTGAAACAAACTACTAGAAAAAATGTAAAGAAAAAAGCAAAAATAATTTACAGTACAATTAAACCCACTGTACTAAGTTAAACAATTATTTCCAAGAAAATAAAATTTAATCGTTTTTAAAATAATAGTAATGTTCTCAGTATTTTTAAAATAAACGACATACTATTATAGTATTCAAATTAAAAATAGAGACTGGTTGTTACATGAACATAAAAAAATGCTATATTATATATACTGAACAAGTTTTTCTGTATTTCCCAGTGTGTTTAACTGAGTATCTATAAACCAATATTCTAGCCTGTGAAAAAAGATGTAATTTTTTCCGGGGTGCCTCGGTGGCACAGAGGTTAAGCGTCTGCCTTCGGCTCAGGGCGTGATCCCAGCGTTATGGGATCGAGCCCCACATCAGGCTCCTCTGCTATGAGCCTGCTTCTTCCTCTCCCACTCCCCCTGCTTGTGTTCCCTCTCTCGCTGGCTGTCTCTATCTCTGTCAAATAAATAAATAAAGTCTTAAAAAAAAATGTAATTTTTTCCAAACAAAAAAATCCCATGCAGACTTTTATTTCCTTTTGTACATTTTATTAAAACTGTTCCAAAAGTAAAATCATAAGGAAAACACACTTACACAAAGATGCAAATTCAACTGTGCCTATGCATCTAAAGAATAAGATCAAAATATACATGAGCAGGAAGAAACTAACGCTTTGGCTGAGTAATTTTACATACAGGGATATACAAAAAAGGCTTCGCACTGGACACAAACCATGCGTATGTCTGCACATCACTTTACTCAAGTTATAAAAGAACGCTGCTGACAGCAAGTAGTATGGCAAGGGTTAAATCCCTTAACGGGCAAAGGAAAGCAGCTACAAGTAATTTTGAAGATATCAAGATACTTCACAGAGAAAAATGGGCAACTACCTGTGGTAGACCGGCCTCTGCATCTCTTCCAATGGGCATCTCGTCTCATGGTTTAAGGTTTAAATGAAAATAGAACAGAATTAATATCATGAAAAAACAAAAGAACCTTGCTGAGGTGTTACCTGGCAAGAAAAAGAATTAACTCTAGATATTTTGGTAGATTCTGAAGCACCTAACAGAATCAGAACCAAAATATGGTGTTGCTTATTGTAAAATCTTTATTGAGTCCCTTCACAAAAACTGGGTATTCTCCGAAACACTGACAAACCATGAACTGTTATCATTATTATTACACCTCTCCTCACTTTCACACCCTGCTCTTACATTTTTTTAGGATATCACTCCAACACTAGAAATATAACCTGTCAAGCACTGCTATTATTATTCTCAGTTTTTTGTTTTTACTTCATTACTGAAATAAACAGTACTGTCATCTTCCCAATCACACAAGCTTGCACTTTGGCCTTATTTCCTATTCTTATATCAAATCTACCTATAAATTCACCACCCTCCTCCACAACCCCCCCCCCCAAGCTGACAGTGGTAGGCACTATCTTTCAGAATGGTCTTTAACCATGTCTCCTGAATAGTTTCCACCTGGACTACTCTAACAGCCTTCTACTTTCACCACCTTCAGCTTTCTAAGAGCCAATTAATTCTACACAGCAAAACACAGTTTGGGCATACTCCCTGCTGGAAGTTCTGAAAGTAAACTTAATGTACACAAAAACCACTTTAGCCCAGGGCTTACTTAATACCTAAGAAATACCCTATCATTGCTATAATTGTAACAATTACTTAGAAATGAAACACAACCTCTTAATCATATGACTAAAGAGTCTTTTCATTAACTGGACCCATTCATTCAATCTTATAGTTCGTATTTCTATCCTAGCTAAGCAAAACGTGGTGACAGAGTTTCCTTGCTTGACCAAACTTTGGCAAACCTTCTGAATCCTCTTAGGCCCACCTGTGCACTTTCTGCTAAAATGTAGTTTTATCAAGAACCCTGCTCTATCAGCTTAACCAGAAACCCCCACCTTCGGTATCTGACCAGGATCCTCATCCTCCATCATCCAGACACCCCAATCTATCTTCAGCAAGAATCCTGTTAGGTCGGTTTAGCCAGAATCCCCCACTTACCCCTGATGTTTCCTCTTAGAGTCATTTTCCATCCTCTGACTCCCACCCTGCTCTTTGACTGTAAAGTCCCACTTGCTGTTGGAGAAGATCATCAAGAAGATGTGACTGTCTGTTGACCCATGAGCTGGACCCAGGCAATTGGAGGCTCCCCACTTCCTTCCCTGTCCTTAGAACGTGTGTTCTGCTTGCCTTCCCTGCTCCCAGATGCTGTTCTAAGGATACAGCCTTGAGATAGAAACATGGCGTGGAGGCTACCTGGACTGGATACGTGACTGAACCCAGTAAAGGCATCTATGTAAACTTTTAAGATTCCAGCAGGTGAGTGGGTGTGGAGATCTACTTGTTTTGAGACCACCCAAGACAAGCCTCATATATAAATTCCTTCAGTTATTAAACTTGCCACCTATAGATTTGGAGTGGTTCATCTCTTTGTTCTGTCACTTCTTTCTCTCCAGATGGCCGGTTTCAGATTTCAGATAATGGCTCTGAGGAGGTTAGAAACCAGCATCTGCCCGCGCTGTATTGAGAGTTGAGGCTGATTTCTCTCCTCCACTGTAAAATCCCATTGCAGTGGTCCCTATACCTATCATGATGACCCTTAGTAAAATTTTTAACCTTACCATTTTTAACAAGCACCAATGCATATTTTTTTAAAACTAGCCAACTGTAAAAGACTTGCTGCTTCCCACCTTAGTGCCTTTAAATATGTTCTTTTCTGAGTATGCCCCACTCTCCCTTTCATCACTTAAAATTTTTCTTTCAAACTATATCCAAAATGCTATGACTCTGTATCTTTTTTTTTTTTTTTTTTTTAAGTAAGCTCTATGCCCGACGTGGGACTTGAACTCACGAGCCCAGGACCACGAGTCACATACTCTACCACCTGACCCAGTACAGTATTTCCTGATTCAACCCCTCTAGGTTTATTCTTTCATCAGCCCCTTTTTCAATATTTAGAAACATGGCTTTCATTACAGCATAGCATTTTAAAATGCATATATGCTTCATGTTTCTAAAAGTTCGTTATTTAGCTCTTCCAATTGTGGTAAAAAAACAAATTTTATTTTAACCATTTTTAAGTGTACAGTTCAGTAGTGTTAAGTATACTCACATTGTGCAATTAACCTCCAGAATTTTTTCATTTTGCAGAACTGTAACTCCACACACATTAAAAAATTCTTTTTCCTCTTTGCCAGCCCCTAACAAGCAGCGTTTTACTTTCTGCTTGTAATTTGACTACTTTAGATATCTTGGGTAAGTGGAACCATACAGTATTTTGGCTTTTTTGTGACTGACTTATTTCACTTAACATAATGTCCTCAAGTTTCATCCATGTTGTAGTATTGACAAGATTTTCTCCCCCACCACCTTTTTTTTTTTTTTTTTTTAAAGTAGGCTTATGTCCAGCATGGACCCTAAGGATTTCCTTCCCTTTTACGTTAAATAATATTCGATCCTATATGTATATTTATCCATTCATCTGTTCATAGACATTTATGTTTTCTACCTCTAGGCTATTGTGAATAGTGCTATGAACTTGAGTGTGCAAGTATTTCTTTAGGATCCTCTTTTCAATTCTTTTGAACATACCGAGAAGTGGGAATGCTGGACCATATGGCTGTTGTTTTTAAGAGGAACACCATTTTACATTTCCACCAACAGTACATAAGGGTTCTAATTTCCCCACATCCTTGCCAACATTTTTTCCTTTTTTTGATAGTAGCCTTTGAAACAGGTGTGAGGTAGCATCTCATGGCAGCTTTGATTTGCATTTGTTTAATGATTTAAAAATCTTTTCATATGCTTTGGCCACTTGTATATACTCTTTGGAGAAATGTCTATTCAAGTCTTTGCCCATTTTTTAATTGGGTTGTTTTTGTTGCTGAGTTGTTTTTTATATGATCAGGATATCAGCCCCGTAGATACATTTCTGAAAATTTTCTCCCATTCTGGTGTTTGCCTTTTTATATTTTTGATTGTATTCTTTGATGCATAAGAGTTTTTAAGTTTGATGTAGTCCCACTTATCTATTTTTGCCTTTCTTACCTGTTTTTGTTGTCATACCCAAGAAATCACTGCCAAACCCAATGTCATGAAGCTTTCCCATGTTTTCTTCTACAAGTTTTATGTTTTAAGTATTATGTTTAGATTTAATCTGTTTTGAGTTAATTTCTCATATAGCATAAAATAAGGTTCCAACTTCATTCTTTTGCATGTGGACATCCAGTTTTCTCAATGGCATTTGTTGAAGAGGCTGTCCTTACTAGACTGATTGGTCTGGCACTCTTTGTTGAAGATTATTTGACCATATAGACATTAGATTTTAATTCAGGGCTTTCTATTCTACTCCACTGGTCTACATGTCTGCCTCTGTGTCAGTACCACACTGTTTTAAAATTACAATAGCTTTGTAATATGTTTTAAGTCTTTTTAAAACTTCCTTCTGCCTGAAACACTAAATCTCAATGTGGCTGGTACTTACTCATCTTTCAGGCTTCAGATTTTATCCCTGTTGTGAAGTCTTCCCTAACTATTCTCTCTCTCCAACACTCACATATACACCTCCTTCTTGTGAACTCCCACTACACACTGTACTTCCTCTACCACAGAACTTACTTTGCTTTACTTAATTGAACTGTGTGACTCCCAAGGGTATTAATTCCTGTGATAGAGTACTCATCTATCATTGTCAGCTCTCACATCCCCAGCTCCTAGTCAGTCCTTGCCTGACTCCCAGTAAATGACCAATAGCAATTATAAAAATTGAAGACAACAGAATATACGTGGCTGGTAAAAAGAATGAATAAAGTCTATGTATTGATTTAGAAAATGCTCCCAAGACATATGAACTAAAAAAAAAATATCAAGGTGCACAACAGTGTTCATAGTATGCTACCATTTATATAAAATGGGAAAAATATAGTCCTATAATCTGCATATATATGATATAGCTCCAAAAGAACACACAGGAAAATAAAAGTGATTACTTCCAGTTGGCCAGGTGGAAACTGCTTAGACGGGAGCCAGGGAGAGGGAGCCTTTGCTCTGTACGTTTTCTCACACTTTTAAAATCACATAAATTATTCCCTTTTTGGTATTAAATAAGCTTAATTTCTTAAAAAGTAAAGGAGTAATGCCCCCACAGAAAATCAAACAGTAGCTGGGTAACATGTGGCATTTCCTCCCTCCTTCATCTAAGAAATAACAAAAAGAAAATCAAAATGAAGAAAATCTGTATCTTTAGTGTTACATTTGAACCTGGAATCATCCCATCACTCCCCAAAGAACCACAGAAACTAAGAATTTTGTGGCTAAAGTACGTGCTTCATTTAGTAATGTAATCAAGTGGCATATTAAGTTAATCTTTAAATATTCTAAAACCATGAGCTGTGTATAAACTGCATATTAAGTATGTACTGCTTACTAGTTAGTGACAAATACACATACTAGCTTTATAAAATGTGGTAGCTAGATTCTAGGATGGCCTCCAATGATCCTCAACTCCTGATATTCATTCTCTTGTACAGTCACCCCTCCTACACAAAATCACTGCTGGTCTATGCGCTGTCCCTTGGATTACTCATTCTGGGGAAAGCTAGCCTTTATGTGATAAGGACACTTCAAGTAGCCCTATGGGGAGAAACTTAGGCCTCCCTTCAACAGCCAGAAACAACTTGCTAGTATACAAGTGAACCACTTTGGAAAGGGGTGCTCCGACCCCAACTGAACCTAAAGATGACTGCGGTCCAGGATAATATCTGACTGCAACCTCACAAAACTTAAGCCAGAACCTCACAGCCAAACTGCTTCCCAACCCCTTCTGAAAGAAACAGAAAGTACTGTTTTAAATCACTACATTTTGAGATAATTTGTTATCCATAGATGACTAGAGTTTATTCTCAAAAAATATTTTATTTAAAACAATTTTTTGAGTATAATTGACACACAATGTTACATTAGTTTCAGGTGACTTGACAGGTTTACACATTATGGTATGCTCACAAGTGTAGCCACGATCTGTCACAATACAATGCTGTTACAGTATCAATGACTATATATTCCTCATGGTATGCATTTTATTCCCATGATTTATTCACTCCATAACTGGAAGCCTGTATCTCCACTACCCTTCATCCATTTTGCGCATCCCCTCACTCCCTCCCCTTCTACATCCATCAATTATCTGTATTTTTATAGGTCTGATCCTTTTTGTTTGTTCATTCATTTCTTTAGACTCTTGATATGAGTGAAATCATATGGTATTTGTCTGTTTTCAGTCTGACTTATTTCACTTAGCACAATATGCTTTAGGTCTATCCATTTTGTTGCAAATGGCACAATCTCATCCTTTTTATGTCTGTGTAATTTTCTATTGTGTGTGTGCACCACATCTTATCTATTCATCTGTCAGTAGACACTTAGGTTGTTTCCACATCTTGGCTATTACAAATAATGCTGCAATAAATCTAATTAGTGTTTTCATTTTTTTTTTTTTTTTTTGGATAAATACCCAGTGGAATTGCTGGATCATATGGTATTTACATTTTTAATTTTTTGAGAAACTTCCATGCTGTTTTCTACAGTGGCTATACCAATTTGCATTCCCACC
Source organism: Ursus arctos (assembly GCF_023065955.2). Lineage (NCBI taxonomy): Eukaryota > Metazoa > Chordata > Mammalia > Carnivora > Ursidae > Ursus > Ursus arctos. The sequence continues at coordinate 35,229,376 of NW_026622974.1, read as the reverse complement.
AACTATACTTGGGGGTTCCTTTCTCTCCACATCCTCACCAACACTTCTTATTTCTTCTCTTTATGATTTTAGCCATTTTGGCAGGTTTAAGGTGATAGTTCATTGTGGTTCTGATCTGCGTTTCCCTGATGATTACTGATGTTGAGCATCTTTTCATGTATTTGTTGGCCATCTGTATGTCTTCTTTAGACAACAGTCTATTCAGGTCCTCTGCCCACTTTTTAACTGGATTGTTTGAGGGTTTTTTTGGTGTTGAGTTGTATTAAGTTCTTTATACATTTTGGACATTAACACCCTTATTGGATATAAAGCTGAAGGTATCACAATTCCAGATTTTGAGATACACTACAAAACTGTAGTAATCCAAACAGTATTAGTCCTGGCACAAAAACAGACACATCAGTGGAACAGAAGAGCAAGCCAAGAAAGACAAGCAGTAACTACTGTGACTACACCAAAATAAACTTTTGCGCAGTGAAGGAATCCATCCACAAGAAGGCAACCTACCGAATACTTACTTTTTAAATCACAACCTATATACTATTAACTTAAAAAACATAATAAAAACAGAAGTTATCACATCACATAAAACTAACAGGAAAGAATCAGGTAGACTTGGGGCACAAGGCTCTGAAGATAGCCTTCCAATAAAAGGACAGGTGCCATAAAAATAATCATGTTGCTGGAATCCCTTTTCAGGCTTAAGGGTAGACTCCTGATTAACTGGTGGTAATATTTATGGAATTGCTGGTATACAATATGGCAGTCATTTAAATATTTATTTTTCTTCCAAAGTGACAGACACTAACTTTAAAGCAAGTACTATATTCTGGGTTTTTTTTTTTTCCACAAAGAAAAACTTCTGTCCAGGAAATTTTAAATTCAAGACATCGTAAGGCATATGTTAAATGTATATGAAAAGCTACTGTGCAAAGTATATCACGCTTAAGACAAGCAGACTGGGATGGCATTTGTGGTGTACAATATACAACAGTTCCAGCTATTTGGAAAATTTGATTGATTATACTAACACATATTCTAAGGGTTTCAAGGAGCTGATACAGCGCGTGCACACGCACACACAGACACAAAAAGCAGTTATTTACCTGTATAACATAAAGGACTAAAACTGCTGTATTTTTATAGTTTTTCTGATTACAGTCTGTTGTTACTTTCAAATGTAAGATTTTATCTGCACTGCTTCTATCCTGCCCCTTTATTTTATAGCAGAGACACAGGAAAGAAACTACTTGTTCGGGTGAAAGCTCTTTTACGAAATAAAGACTATTCATCAAGAAGGCTCTTTTCTTACTTCCAAACTGAAGTTGTATCCCAGAACCTTAGATTAACAGCAATCTGACCTCTGGCTGAGTAGCAAATTATAGTGTATACTCCTAAACCTAGTACTACCATTCAGGTAAATTACTTTTTGGAAAACAGAAACACCAAAGTAAATGGTCTATTCACCTGAACTCTTTGTTCATGAACACAAAATAATGGTAATTTAAACATTAAGCTCACAATACATATATAAGCCTCAATATAACCACAGCAAGTTGAAATACAGGATGTACTTTACAGAACAAGAGTAGGGAATTTTCCTGCCTATTCACATTAAACTCTTTCTATAAGAGAGGAGAATTTTTCATTATCTCAGAAGAAAAAAAAAAAAAGGCCAGAAATGTCTTCTGTAGGATGGAAATACTAAACTCTAGCTCAACCTTAAAAAGTGATCAAAGGAAGACGTAAGGGAGGTAGTATAGTCTCTTAAGTTTATTATCTATCCATGCTTATAGCAGCTTTGCCAAATAAACATATTATCAATATTTCATCACTCCTGAATCAACAGTCATCACTTTGTCATATAAAAGATGCCAAATGATTTTTAGATTTCTTTAGATTCAAAGGTTTATCTTACAGCTATGATATCCTAATAATAAAAAAGGTGGATGTTTTATTTGTAAAAGTAACATCAGAAACATTAAAAACTTTTTTTGAAAAAAATACACTTATCTAACTCAATAATGATCATTTAGTCTTTTTACTGCATTTTTAAAGTTAACTCTAGTACATCTTTTAATTTGCAATTAAGGTTTTATTTCCCAATTCTTTCACAGAAAAAATCCTAAGGAATTTTCAGGCCCTGATTAATCCTGTGTCTTCCCAAATTTTGGCCACCAATCAGATGTGAGATAATTTTATGCGGCCCAAGGAGAGGACTAAGTGAAACTGAATCAGTGAGGAATTTATTCCCTCTTCGTTCTCTTGTAATTCCTCTGCATCAGGAGTTCTCAGATTGATGGCAGAATGTTATTAACACCTCTGTAATTCTTGCTATCTCCCTTTTAAACAAAGAACAGCAAGTTTTAGGCTTAAGAGTGTTCAATACCCAACAGTTTCTAGAATTTAACAAGTTTTGTCTTCATTATTTTCAACTTTATGTCTACTTTCTGTTGATGGCAAGTGATACTTTATATTTATGGTGATTATTTCCAGTTATCTTTAAAAATTATATTAATAACTACATGGATATAAAGAAATACAAAGAAGATAAGTACACAGGAAATATGCAGATATGGCCAAAATTTTGAAGATGTAAGAATGAGTGACATTTGAGAAATACTACACTTAACCACTTGGTCAAGAAATAAAGTACTACCATGAACTATGAGCATATATTTGTTTAGCCATCAAGGACAGAAAAGAATGATAAATGTTGACAGGAAAGTCCGGAAGAGAAGAAAGTTACTTCAAAATGAGGTAATCAAAAAAGGATTCACAGACAAGGTGGCACTGGAGCTAGGATAGTATGACATAGACGTGACAAGACAGAGAGTATGCATTGCAAGGTAGCAAAAGCATAACAAAACAGGCCTGAGTGGTGGCATGTTCTAAATCTTGATTGTGCTAGAGGTTACTTCAGTGTGTATATAATGTACGCATAAAATGAATGCACATTATCTGTAAATTTTTCCTGAAATTTGGTACTTTGACCTATGCTATGAAAAATTATTGAGGTTTTAGACTTGGACAGCTTGGGGGGGGGGTAAATAGGTAAATACAATAAAAGGAAATCACCATTTAAAGACAAGGGAATCAGAAGTCCTTACATCCATATCGTAAATTTTCAACAGAAACTGTAAGCTATTACACAAAACTTGAAGCTCTATACTTCTCAACAGTTTAACAGTTTCATTTCAGGGAGAAAATTTACCTGAATTAAGGCTTACCTATTAAATGTGTTATTCCCACCCCTGTAAACAAAGGAGCACGTTAATAGCACTCCTAACAAAGTTTTAATGAAGAACAGACTGAAGTGGCCATACTGTGTGCTAGTGACACCTGAGTGCTAGTAGCACCCGACAGAATTTGGCAAAATAAGATTGTATTCAACACTAATTCCCAATGAACTCTTTCCAATGATCTCAGCTCTTAAAATTTAATTATTACGTACATTTCAGGTGGCTTTTATTGCATCTCATAATTTAAGAACTCATGACTAGAGAGGGAACTCAGGCATAGTAAAAATAATGCTATTACCAACAAGTCTTGTTGGAACTTTATAATGCCATTCTCAATAAAATCAATGACTTAACCATAAAACCAAATCCAAAATGTGAATTATGATTATAGAAAAGCATCAAGAGACCAGGGGGGAAAAAAAAAGATAATAATAATAAAAAAATAATAAAAAAAGATAATCCTCTGCAATAAATCAAAGCATTAAAGTGCACTGGAACCTATGTGCATCCTTAATATTTTACTAAGGAAAATACAAGCCTCTTGTTACATCAGTGTGTTGCCACTATGTCTTAATGCCCCAGAAAGCTTAAACTGAAAGCTAAAAATAATAATGTAGGTAATTTTAGAGCTGAAGGGAGACCCAGCTCAGGTATAGGTGGTCCAACTCATGAGAGCTCGATTTACAATTTTTTGCAGTGGCAGCAAGCCTCAGCTCTCATCAGCCCTGCAATCATGAGAGTAAACAACTGATACACTTACAACCATCCTTTATCCACCCAATCATTCAGTTTTTCACTTTCAGTACAATATTCAATAAATTATGAGATATTCAAAACTTTTATAGAAAAATGAGCTTTGATAGATTTTGCCCAACTATAGGCCAAAAAAGTATTGTGAGCATGTGTAACATAGGTTAGATGTCTTAAATACCTTTTCAAATTACGACGTTTTCAATTTATGATGGGTTTATCAAGACATAACCCCATCCTAAGTTGAGGAAGATCTGTAATTTTCAAACTGGTATTCTGTGTAATTATATTCTAGATGTTAACAGGTTGGCCATGAGAAAATAGGCTTTCTGGACAGGTAAGACCGCTTTAACCCTATGTGCTCCTAAATTATTTGTCGTGGAACACTTTTGGGGCAGTAAGGCCGTTACTGGGATTGAGAACAGTGTTCAGGGGAAACATCAATTTGGAAATCTCTGATCTTACGAAATTCCCTTAAACAGATAACAAAACTGAGGCCTACAGATATCACATCTGGTTAGCTGGAGAAGAATGCGAACAAAATCTTTCATTCCCAGGCCAGACCTTTCCACTACTTTAATTACAAAATGAGACTCTTTAAACCGTATGTATTCAAACATTAAATTTACATTTAACATTTTGGTTATGGTGTCACATTTTCTGGTGTATTAACTCAGGTGTTTTTAATTCTTCGTTCAAGACCTGGGTTCCTAATAACTAGACCCACCTGGAGATTTACTATTGTTTAGTACTAATGAGGAATGATTACGTTCAGAGTGGCAGCTCTAAGAAATCACTGAAATAAAGCACTTGTACCACAACTGGTTTTAATTTTCTCTTGTTACAACTTCTGTCAGCTCAGCTAAATTACTGTGTTGTTTATTAGGCCATAAATTTCTTAGCATATAACGTCAACATATGCTGTCCATAAGAACATAGGAGATCCGTCTGCGTAGAGAAAGCCAACAACATTGAAATTGAGAGACTTTTGTTTTTCTACAGTTCTGGGCTTATTTGTCAGGCAAACAGTTTCCTATCTTTTTTGTAATTATTAAAAAAAAGTTTTGATTGCTTTAACTACAGTCTCCAAATCAGATTGTCACAGTGTATTTCTCAAACCCCTCGGAACTATAAGCTGGTGTAAGAAACACAGTTCCTTCAGCTTTGAAGTAGTTGTGTACCACTCCCCCTCCCCCCTCAGGGTAGGAGAGAAGAACGGAAGAGACCGAACAGGAACTATTGTTATGCTGCAACTTTAAAAGGTTGAGAATCAAAGGTGATAATGGTTAACAACTTCCTTATGGCTAACCTGACTTCCTCTAATAAACTTCTGCACTCCTTTCCAACCCCCCACATGGAACATTAACTATGGCAGGCATTCGTCCTGTCTCCTCAATCTTAAAAGAACCCACCAGATGAATGAGACCGCACGAAGCCTGGATTCCACCAACAAAGAGGTTACTCCGCGCGCCTTTACCGCACAGGTGCGACCTCCACCCCAACCTTGCGCACCGCTGGGCCCCAGCGCAAGAGGCTCGGGAGCGGCCACCCCTGCCTGGCGCCGCCCTCGAGCCTCCGCCCGGCCCCGTCCAGCCGATCCCCGCGCAGCTCCCGCCTCTCCGGAAACCTGAGGGCGGACGGCCGGTTTCCAGGCTCCAGGCGGGGCCAGGGCGGCAACACCCCCGACGCCACAGCAGCCTGCCCCGCGGGGCGTCCCTGCGGCTCCGGAACCAGCCGGGCCGGGCCGAGCAGTCCGCTCAGGGCCGCCAGCCGGCCTCGCGACCGCGCTGGGGGCGGGGACGCTGTTACCTGCCGTGGGCTCGGCCGCTCCCCGCCGGCGCTGCTCTCCTGGCAACCGCGGCAGCGACGCGGAGGCCGGGAGCCGAAGGGCCTAGTGACAGCTCCCAGCGTGCACTGCGCCCGCGCCCACGCCGGCGTCGACGTCGACGGCCCTCGATCCCCGCCCCCGGTCCGTGCCTCGCCTCCCGGCGCTAGCTGTCGCCACAGCGCCCTCAAGCGGACGATCGGGGAAGTAGCCCATGGCCACCAACTACGGGAATGGACCTGGAAAGAGAATAGCTGTTTTCAACTTGCCAGCGCCAGCCACATCTTAATGGAGAGTTGGAATGCTAGGAATTGAGAACTGTTTTATATATTATTTAAACAATCATTTAGATGTTATTTAAACAACTCCTCAATATTTCATAGGAGAAGGTTGGGGCCCAGAGAAGTTGGGAGACTAGTGAAGTTAGGAGATAAATAGTTATCAGATTTGGAAACATTTTGAGTGATCGTGGGTGATGATTTCAACTAATACCTTCCACCTTTAGTTCTCAAAGCTATTAAGTCTTAAATACTTCCACATAATATTGAAATATTTAACAGCCTTAGCACAGCATGGTCTTCATACTTGGTGTTTTTAAAGATTGCTATATTTCATATAGTCACACATTTGTAAAAAACAATCTTTTTTTTCTTTGACCCTACGATTTAGGCAAAACAGTGCAATCTTCCTTGGTACTGGATTTAACCACACTGTCTTCTGTATAGAAAACAGAAAACTTACATTTTTGCAACTGTTTCTATCTTAGAGCAATTGTGTCTAAATCCAGAAGCAAATGCCAGGTCAGTCCTGGACATTGGTTGCTTCAAACAGAGGAAAGCTACCAAAGGACTGACATGGTTCATAAAAAATATACTAGTTTATTAAAAAATGAAACAAGATTGTGTTTTGGGTGGAGAAATCTGCTCTCGAACCTCCTGGGGTCAGTGCCCGCCTGTATCTCCTCCTTTCGTCTTCCCCGGCCTCTTCCAGCCTCATTCCTACCCAGCCTAGTAAAAGGAGTGTACTTGGCCCGGATTTTTAAGGTCACATCTGAGAGACTAACGCACCGGGCCACGCCCACAAGAAGAAGAGTGGAAGGACAGTTTGGCTCCCTCCGACCACCTTTGTCAGCGCTTAGACACAAGCCAGGGCTTGAAACGCTCACGCCCCCAGGTCGAGATCTCGCGGCAGCGCGTTCTCCGCCCGGCAGGCGGCGCTGTGGGCTGGCGGGCTGTGTCGGCCCAGCGATCTGGGCCCGGAGGCCCGCCCCGCCGCCGCCGCCGCCGCCGCCGCCGCACGTGCAGCCGCTTCTGGCCGCTGTGGCCCCGATTCGCCTGAACGTGCGGCGGGGCGCCGGCCATGGCGGCTGCTGCGGCGGGGACGCGCGTGTTCCTGGAGGTGCGGAGACGGCTGCAGAGCGCGCTGCTGATCCTGGGGTAAGGCCGCGCTGGGCGTGCGGGCAGCCAGGCGCAGTGCCTAGCCTGTGTGTCTGCTGCTCGGGGAGCCTCCCCTTCCTCAGGAGGACGGAGTTTTGAGTTTCTTTCCAGGAGCTCCGAGCCTGTCATTTACTCAAAGTGGAGTTTCTCCTCCCACACCCCGTGCTTTTATTCCCCACCTCGATTGGTAATCTCGGCGTCACCTGGGAGCTTTTTAGAACCGCAGAGGCTCAGCCCCACACCAGACCTGCAGAATCAGAACTTGAACGTTTTAACTCGCTTTCTCGGACTCAAAATGCACACTGAAGTTTGAGGAGCACTGATGTAACATAACGGTGCCCGGCTTTTCCAAAAACAGTGCAAAAAAAAAAAAAATGCCTTGCCTGCTTTTTGGGATCCTCATTAGAGGATAAATTCCAATGTGAGAGCTTCCTATTTTGTACATAAATTCGGGTTGGGTTGTTTTTTTTTTTTTTTCCCTCCCACGCTGGTGTCTGCAGAAAAACTGACACGTTCACTGAACGACTAACAGAGGTTGCAGACTTCTTATTGGAGCTCATTCTTGTATTCACATTCCGCGTTCCAATGAGAAGTCAGCAAACGTTTAACTTGTTTACCACACATACAAGAAGCTTTTAGGAGAAATGGCCCCTTGTTTTTTTGTTTGGTAGTATGTGGCCCCCTCGATTATTCCCTGGTGATTGCCGTTTCAAACAGAGTAAATTAGATGTTAAAATCCTGAAACTTTTACTAGACGAGCCGCTCAGAGGTAGATTGATGCTTTCTTTTCCTTACATCGGCCAAGTACAGGTGTGGCAGTTTGGGATTTGGCGTGAGAACTGAATTCAGATCCTAGCTTCTTCACAAGAGTAGAATCGTTTAATCTTAATTTTTTCAATTGTAAAATATGGATATTTATTACTTTTTTTTTCTTCCTCTTTTTCTTCCGTTTCTCCCTCTCCTTCTCGAATCGTAAGTTCAGATAAGTATCTCCAATTCCAGTCCACCTTGTAGAGGTATTAGCAGCATCAGACTTAGGAAAAAACAAAAAGACAAAGCCCCTATTTCCTCTCATCAAACGGACCCTTCAAAGTTCCCCTAGGTTACTCTCCCTTGTTGAAGGAAGTGAAGAAACCTGATTTTGCAAGACTATTAGTTTGTCCGTAATGGTCTTTGGCTGTTGAGTTTTATCAACAACTTGCCCCTCAGAAAAGCAAAAGCAACCACTCTTCTGATTTCATTCAACAAAGATTGGTTTTGCCATTTCATGATCTGTATATAAATGGATTCACACAGTATGTACTTTTCTGATTCTGGCTACTTTCCTTCAACAGTGCTTCTGAGGTTCGTGTTTCATCTGTGTCATTGCACATGTCGGTCTATTTTTCTCTCGCTGAATAGTTTTCTACTGTGTGAATATACAATTCATCGACCCATTCTATTGCTGGATATTTTGTGTGTTTCTATAACTTGATTATTATGAATAAAGTTGCTATAGCATTGTAGTGGACATACATTTTCATTTCTCTTAGGTAATTACCTAATTCTATAATTGTACAGTCTCATTGTCATTTTAATTTGCATTTCCCCACGTAAGATGTTGAGTACCTTTTCATTTGCTTTTTGGTCATTCATATGTGTTCCTTTGGGAAGTGTCTTCTAATTTTTTGCCATTATAAAAAATCAGGTTGTTTGTCTTGTCGAATTTAAAGAGTTCTTTGTAGAGTCTGGAAATAAGACCTTTCTTATTTATGCCTTGTGAATATGTGAACACTTGCTCCCAAACAGAAATTTACCTTTTCATTTTCTTAATAGTGTCTTTTCAGGAACAGAAGATTTTAATTATAATGAACTTTAGTTTATTGAATTTTTTTCTTTAATGGTTAGTGTTGTTCATATCTTAAGAAATCTTTACTTACCTCAAGGTTGTAAAGTTTTTTCCTGTTTATTTTCTAGGAGTTACATAGTTTAAGCTTTTATATTTAGGTGAAATTCATTTTTCATATTTGGAGTGAGATAGGAGTCAAATTTCATTTTTTTTTTTTTTCTGTAAGGATATCCAGTAGTTCCATCACCATTGTTTAAAAGAGTGCCATTTCTCCCATTGAAATAACACAGTGTCTTTGTCAGAAAACCTTTGACCGTACTGTTTGGCATCATGTATCTCTTTCTATCCTTTACTGTTAATGTATGCCTTTATATATAAATTTTTAAAAACATATGCTGAGTGGGGTTTTTCTGAGTCCATTTTGATAATCTCTGCATTTTAATTAAGATTTTTAGTGTGTTTACAGTTAGTGTAAATGATATGATTGAGTTTTATTCTTGTTCCTAATCTTTAAGGAAATGTTTCTAGCATTTTATCGCTAGGTATGATGAAATTGACTTTTGGCAAATCTGTGGTAAATTGCGTGGTTCCTTTCTATTCCTAGTTTACTATGGGTTTTAATCATGGATAAATACTGTATTTTCTGTAATGATTTGTGCATGCATTGTGATGGTCATATTTTTTCCTTTCATATTTACATCTATGAATTGCATTAGAAAAATCTTTTTTTATGTTAAGCCATCTTAGTATTCCTGGGGTAAACCTTGGCCATTCATTTATTCAGTCCACAGATATTTACTGAGGTCCTATTCTAGTGCCAAAAACTCAGATTCTAAGTGCTGGGTATCCAGCTGTAAGCAGTGACAACAGCAAAGACAAAAATACTTGGCTGTCTTTGAGCTTATAGTCTAATGGTGGCAGTGGGTGAGAGGTGAGCAGAAATTATATGAAATAAATAAAATATACATGACATTGAATGGAGATAAGTACATAGAAAAAAATAAAACAAAAAGGGATAGGGAGAAAAAATTATAACCCCTTATTCCAAATAAGAAAGCAACACTTGAGTAATAAACCCAAAAGGGAGAGGTTTAGAACTATATAATATCTGATGAAAGACTGTTTCCCTCTGAGAGAATAGCAAGTATGAAGGGGTGCCAAGTTCAGAGAGATGTGAGTGGACTGGCGGAGCACATAGTAAATGGCCTTACAGAGGTATATTAGTAAATGTTTAACAACCTGCATTCTGAGAAAACCAATGAAACTAACAAAAAAATCTTTCGGAGTTGCAGCATTTACTGATTCCTGTGGTGTAGATACTTTCAAGCTACCAAAGTGATGTCAACTAGTTTGCGAAATGCCTGGAATTTTAACAGCTGTCTCCAGTATATCACTAGGTCTTACAAGCCATGGAAAGAATTTTAGCTTGCACTCTCAGTGAGATGGGAAGTAATTGGGTAGTTTCAAGCAGGTTGTTGTACCTGAAAGAATAGACGTGCCCAGTGAAGAAAGCCTCAAGTATGGAAAAGGTGTGGACAATTAGGGTCTCAAGCACTTTGTTTTTGGACAGTCTCAACCTTAAGATTAAGTTAGTCAGTCCTGAGTACATTACTGTGGATTTCCTACATATAAGAACATTCCCCCATATAACCACCATGCACCTTCAAAACCGGGAAATATGTTACTACCATCTTATGCTCAGACCTCACTCAAATTTTGCCACATGTCTACATAATATCTATAATAGCAAAAGGACCCAGTTCAGAATCACGCATTGGATTTCATTGTCATGTTTCCTTAGTCTCTTAAAATTGGAAGAGTTCCTCAGTTTCCCTTGACCTTCACAATCTTGACACTTCTGAAGATTACAGCCTAATTATTTTGTGGACTCTCCTTCCGTTTGGCTTTGTTTCATGTTGCCTCAAGATTAGGTTCAAGTTATACATCTTTGGCAGGAATATCAACAGAAGTGATGCTGTGTTGTCCTTACATCTTATTAGGTGTCATATGATTTTGACTTAATCCATAAAAGTTCATGTTAACTTTGAGCACGTAGATAAGATGATGTCTGCCTTTACCACCATAAAGTTACTCTTTTTTTTTTTTTTTGAGGCTTTAACATTTTTATTTAGGAAAAGATTGAGTCTGAAGCTATAATCATTCGACCTAAACCATCCCTTTTTCAATAGTGGAGTCAATTTATGCAAAATATTTTTCCTTGTCTATAAAAAACAAATTGAACAGTATTTTAATGATAAAAAAATACAAACACACACTTTAACCAATTTGCACTATCATAAAAGAAATAGGATGTTCTTTCCCTTCCCCTCTCTCAACCATTCAAAGAAGAGAATACTGCAAATTTTAAGAACCCCACCGACTATCAGAGTACTTACAGAACAAAGGTAGCACAGGATGAAACTATTTCTCTATATTCCAGAAGGCAGAAGCTTGGGCGCTCTGGCTTTACAAGTAAAAGTAGCACAGGCAGGCAAAAGCTCACAGTAAATGCCTGCCAGGACGGGGCCTCCGTGAAGTTATTTGGGTTATTGCTTTTACAGGAAAGAAAAAAGACAAATTTGAAGTGGAGTAAACACACACACACACACACACACACACACAAACCTTTTGTCACATTTACAGGAATTGAGATCTTTTGTATTCCCATGCTCATGGGTAGTTTTGATATACACTGTAAAGAGCTTCAGTATTCAGGAAGATTATTGTAAGGTTGACAAAGAACAGGAGAATTCTTCATGCTTCTGATATCTCAGATTTGCTGAGTGCAATTGCCAGTTCTAACTCTTCCTACTCTTACTGATTCAGTTGAACAAGACTCTTTTTCTCTTTATAATCAATAAGTATTAATTGGAGAGGTCCTTTGTGACTATGTATAATTACCTTGTTCCTCATCAGACTTGCATTTTATTCATTCATTTATTTACATCAGTATGGACCCATGGTCTTCTTTTATTCATTAGGTTACTTATTTCTGCTCAAATTATACCAGATGTGTCCAGGTGGAGTCACTTTAAGATGATTTTAATATGTTCCTATTATTCTTTGATTTTTTTTCTTTGTTTGCACAGCAGCATATCCCAGGCTTATCTCATTCTTTTCCTGTTCTACCCCTGGATGTAGTTATTTTTTCAAGGAGCATTATTTTGTTGTGTGTATGTTCTGCCCCTTCCCCCAGCTCGCGCATGTGTGCGTGCATGCTCTCTTTTTTTCTCTCTCTCTAAAATAAACTAAAAAAAAAAAAAAAAAAAGAAAAAGTAAAGTGGAAAATGATCTTTAGACACCAAAATCTGAGCACAAAGTATCCTCATTACTACTGACGTGTCACTTTTTCCAGGCCCTAGTGGACAGAACTAGAGTGTGTATATGACATATACATGATGTTTATGTACGAATGTATCCATGTGCATTTGTGTTTGTGTGTCATACATACACCCACACACGTACACATCTGTACTACTGTCTCTCTCTATACATTGAAAACCATGACCCCGCACAGGTATTTTCAGTTCTAGTCTACCACCATAGGATCCATTCTGATTTTTTCCCTTTCCCTCTTTGTAACTCTGTTCTCCCACAGTGAGAATCCTGGCTTTCATTATTGTCATGACATACATTTATTTGGTCAGTTCCCCTCTATGTACGTGATCTTACGCTGGCATCCTTTGCTGCTTCCCTCCCCACTCAGTGTTGACATCTTCCTTATCTGCTTGGGCTCTGTTATGGAATGAATTTTTGTGAGCCCCCTCAAAATTCATATGTTGAAGCCCTAACCCCCAATATGATGGTATCAGGAGATGGGGCCTTTGGGAGATAATTAGATTTAGATGAGGTCATGAGGGTGGAGCCACCATGATGGGATTAGTGCCCTTATAAGAGGAAATACCAAAGCCACTTCTCTTTGCCCTGTGAAGATACAGTGAGGACGGGGCCATCTACAAGCATGGTAGAGGGCTCTTAACAAGAACCGAATCTCCTGGTGCCTTAATCTTGAACTTCTCAGCCATCGAACTCTAAGAAATGTGTGGTGGTTAAGCCGCCCAGTCCGTGGTATTTTGTTAGGGCAGCCTGAGCAGTCTAAGGCAGCCTCTGCAACCTTATACTGAGTTGCCACCCTCCCTCCCTGCTTAGATTTCTCCTCATCCCTCTTGAGATCTGACATCCCTATGGGGCATCTGTCCTGGTGGATGCCGTCCTTCCTCACTCTGCTGGGTGTCTCACCTCTACCCCAGGCCACTCTGGTTCTCCCACACTTGCATTGATGCCTCCCATCTCTAACTGGCTGAATTTTTCATGAAGGGGAAGAAGAGTGGTAAGCCAAAGATGGGGTGGGGTTGAGGCTTAGAAACGCAGTGATATCCCTTGAGGCACTTCTAGCGCCATACGGCACAGTCCAGATTGAAAATCAGTGAAGTAGCAAAATGGACAAATTGTGTATCTTCGGAGCAATATTCAGCAAACTATAGCCCCTGGGCCAAATCTAACCTGTGGTGTGTTTTAAGTACAGTTTATGAGCTAAGAATGGATTTTACATTACTTAAAGCATTGTTAAAAATAAAATACATAGTATAATATGCAACAGACCATATGTGGCCTGCAAAAATACCATCTGATCCTTCTGACCTCTTCTTTAGAGGATTACTATTTCTTTTTTTTTTTTTTTTTTAAAGATTTTATTTATTTATTTGACAGAGATAGAGACAGCCAGCGAGAGAGGGAACACAAGCAGGGGGAGTGGGAGAGGAAGAAGCAGGCTCATAGCGGAGGAGCCTGGTGTGGGGCTCGATCCCGGAACGCCGGGGGATTACTATTTCTTAAACATCAGTTCTTAAAACTAGACTTTTGACTCTGGGGCACCTGGGTGGCTCAGTCAGTTAAGCATCTAACTCTTGATCTCGGTTCATGTCATGATCTCAGAGTCATGAGATTGAGCCCCACATCAGGCTCTGTGCTGAGCATGGAGCCTACTTAAGATTCTGTTTCTTTCCCGCTTTCTCTCTGCCTCTCCCCCCACTTGTACTCTCTCTCATGTGCTCAATCTCTCTAAAAAAAATTTTTTTTAATTAAAAAAAAACCCTAGATTTTGACTCAAGAGTTTGAGGATGTATTCCTTGGAAAAGACTTAGGTTCTTGCCAATTAAGTACAGGTCCATATGCTTTGACAAGGAACTAGCCAGAAAATAATCAAGATTTTCTAAGGCAAATTAAGAGGCCTAATCAAGATTCACACCTGAACACATGGCACGATCTCTGTACTTAGAAATACTCAAGTAGATGGCCTGCCTTCTGTACTCAGGTGAGTCCAAGTTGCTGGCCTGTCCCTCTGTCTGCACTTAAAAGGGAGTCGGAGTGCTCGGCACCCCTGTTACAATGCTCAGCATGTTTTAGCTTCATATGAGGATCGTTTCTCTCTGTCTTCATCCCCTGCCGTACTTTTGGTGTCTGGCGGCCAGGGAATGGACTGTGTTTTACTCTCGATTGCCTATACCAAGTGATTTGTGTTTGTAGCGAATTGGACCAGCCTGTGCTTTCATATCCAGTATTCATACATCATTAGATTGTTCTCTTTATTTTTTTTTTTTAATTTTTAAAATTGGCAAGAAGTTTTTTTTTCTCCTGTACCTTTTGTTTTATATAATCCTGGTCTCCTTATCAAAATCCTGTCTATCAAATGACAGTACTTTATTGTAGGTAAAATACAATGTCACTGTAATGCTAGTTTCGGAAGCAAGAATATTTCACTGGCTCATCCATTCACTATTCAAATAACAGTGCTTGACCCGTGAGAGTCCCTGCAGCCCTCCGTGTGCTTCCATAGTACTCTGTATTTATCAGGAATACATACAATGCAGTGGGTTTTTTGACCCCCAGATGTCTTTTGGGGGGACAGGGCCCGGGGGTGGGCCCGGGGTGCTCCCACCGTGCTGCTTGTTCACTGGCGCTGCTTCCTAAGTCTTGTGGCTTCATCCCAGTGGACAGCTGGGAAGGCCGGGGCTCGGTGTGCAGGGCCTTGAACCCTTCATCTGGTGGACAGCGGCGTGGGGAGGGCTGCTCCGAAGGCCAGGGCCACACCATCCAACTGGTGAAGCTACACTGTCCCCCTGTTTTGCCGCCATCCAGAAGCTGGTCATCCTCGTACCCCTGCTGCTCACCGGCGGCCGCTTGAGGCCCTTGAGGAGGCACTTCAGCCTGAACACAGCGCTCCACTCCTTGGCTTCCGTGAAAATGGTGGTCCTGTGGTTCCGGATTATGAGGAACCTGCCCTGGGGGTGGTGGGCTGCCCACCCCCTCCCAGTGAGGCCTGCTGCTCCTGGCCCTGGCCTAGCCAGTACAGTGTTTTAATGCTCCCTCCATCATTCCTGTTTACTTGCCCGTGCCCTGCTTGGGGTGGGGGTGAGGGGCAGAGAAGGTATCTTGTTAATGGTTGTAGTCCTAGTCCCTGGCACATTACAGAACTCAGAAAAGCTCTATTGAATGAATGAGGGAGAAAGTGAATGAATGTACAAAGCATGCCAAGGTCAAGGGATGCAAAGAGGAATAAGCCATGTCTTATGCTGCCTTGAGTCCTCTTGCCAAAATATTTTAAAGAACAAGTGCGTGATGTATGACAGGCCAGCATTAGATTGTGCTGATTCAAAGAAGCTGAAGCTGGGGGACGCGTGGGAGGAAATAGGGGGCTTTAGGAAATGGAAGGTGGACTGTGCGAGCAGAATGACTCTGGGAGCAACCCCAGGAAGGTCCAGGTTGGAGTAACTGCAGGAAGTGCTAGGATAGAGAATTGGGGCTCAGGATCATTACTAGCAATGGGGGGAAAGTGCACATTTAAAAATGCATCGCTGCAGGGGCGCCTGGGTGGCACAGTGGTTAAGCGTCTGCCTTCGGCTCAGGGCGTGATCCTGGCGTTATGGGATCGAGCCCCACATCAGGCTCCTCCGCTATGAGCCTGCTTCTTCCTCTCCCACTCCCCCTGCTTGTGTTCCCTCTCTTGCTGGCTGTCTCTATCTCTGTCAAATAAATAAATAAAATCTTAAAAAAAAAATGCATCGCTGCCATAAAAAAAAGCCAAGAATAAAAAATAGGTTCCAAAACTTTCATGTTACAGTGACTGTGAAAAGTACTGTCTGACCTGATCTAAATCTTGTATAGAATGATTTCCTTTATGATCCATTCGCTATTTTGTGGGGGACAGTGATTTTAGACCATTTATTGAAGAGAAACAGATCCTTGGCCATTATTGTCTGTTTTGTCATGTGGTTTTCATCAATGAGAAGTAATTTCTTGTGTGTTTTGTTTTTAATTACCAGGGAGCCTAAAGAAGGAGGTATGCCCGTGGATATTTCTATAGCGCCGCGCTCACTCCGGGTGAAGACCCCGGAGGGCTGCACAGAGCTCCGGCTTCCAGCAGAGGTCAGCCTCGTGCCTTCCTCCTGCCGCGGGCTGCAGTACGTCCCCGGAGATGGACTGCACCTGCGTCTGCAGGTGCGGGCAGAATCCGATGCCAGTAAGTGATCCCAGCGCTCCTGTTTCTGCATTTAGTTTTTCATTGTAGATCAAAGGTGATTTTTCCTTTGAAAAGTTGACCTTTTCCCAGGTGAAAAGACTGTTTAGCAGCAGCATGGAAAGAGCTGGTCAGAATGTTCTTTTTCAGCTCTGCCAGTTATTAGCTGTGCAGTTGAGCATGCCACTTAACCTTTCTGGAGCTTTGTTCGGTGGGCTGGGGGGCCTGAAGGTGGGGGCGGCGGTTAGTGGGTCTTTTTCTCCCAGTAGATTTTATTTTTTAGAGCAGTTTTTAGGTTCACACCAAATTAGTAGAAGGTACGGAGATTTCCCATGTAACCCCTGCTTTGTCTCTTTAATTGTAAAATTTCGGAGCTCACAGAGTTGATAGGAAGATGAAATCAGATGGCAGTTGTGCAAGACCTGGTGGATTTTAAAGCATTACATAGAAATTCATCCATTCAACAAACACTGCCTTACACTGTGTGCTAGGCTTTGATCTAGGTGCTAGGGATACAGAAGAGAACATGCTAGGAAAGCTTCTTCCCTTAATGAGCTTACGTTCTCATGGGTGGGAACAGATAATGAACAAATAAGTTGCTTGGATAGAGAGAAGTGCTGTGGTCAAAGAGGTGCAGAACAATGGGATAGGGAGTGACTAGGGTGAAAGGTGCTCAGGGAAGGCCCCTCTGAAGAGGGGCGATATGTGACCAGAGAACTGACTGATGGAAATGATCCCATCCATATAGAGACATTTCCAAATAGAACAGTATAGGAACAGATTCTGAAATTGAGTTTGATGCATAATTTGATTTTGATTATTGCTATGCCTGCTATATTTCTAATATTTTGTTGTTGCCTTGTTGATTCAGTAAGATCGTAGAAATGTTTCTCAGAATAACTTACTGAATAAAATTATTGGCTCATTGCATCTCTTCCCAAGTAAGTAATGTGCTTCAGAGGATTAAAAATGATGTGAAAAGGGGAACCAGGCTGTAACAGACCTGTGAGATGCTCATTGTCAGGGAAGGATTATAATTCTTTCAACTGCACCCTGAGACTTTGTGGCTGCCTCGTCTATACTAAGCCTTTCATTTGAGCTGCGTGGAGCCTCGAGGTGGGATCAGCAGGATGGTTTTGAAGAGCCATGTAGATGGGGAGCATTCCCCTGAGGCCTGTGCTGCTTTTTCATTGGAGAGTAAATTTTACTGAAGTCCTAAATTAGTGAAAACTAGGCTTGAGTTGGGCAGAGTTGGATTTAAGAACAAGGCGTGGGAAACCAAAATGTCATGGAGCTTAAGTGACGTATCCACATGCTAGGAATGACTACCATAATAACCACGGAAGAAGAATGGGGTCACCAAGATGGGAAATAGACTGCCAGTGGAAAATGGGCAAAGGTGGGCATGAAAGCCACACTGGGGTATTTTCCGATCTGCTGGTTTTCTGGATTTGTGATTTTAGGTCCCATACTGAGGAGGTATGGAGGCCTTCTAGAGACACAATTGGTTTGTCGCCGATCCCTTTTCTGTAACCGTTAATAAATAGCAAAACTTGAACTATTAAAGAAAATTTAAATCAGCAAGCATGATTGTTTCATTGTAACTGTAGGACAGAATAAGTTGACTGCCGAATGTTGGTTTGCATATTGCTTGCATTCCATTGGTCTGCTGTGGCTTTACATGTTTAAAACATTTTACTCAAATATCTGAAAAGGAAGACTTTCAAAGCCCTGTTCTGCAGTGCATGAAAGGGTATGCAAAATAGATCTCAGTACTTAATAACTTTAGTGCTTTCCACATAGTAGGTGGTGAGTAAATATTTGCTGAATGAATAAATATCAGATTGATGCATACTTGATGTTGACTTGAATCAAAATGTAGTGAAGGAAATGACTTGACATTTTTAGCATTCAGTTGTGTTTTGAGGTTTTTAGAAAGTTGACTTTTCAACTATAAATGTTCTTTTAAGGGCTGCAGTAAACCTATTGTTATGCTATTCTGAATATGACATAGGTCAGATCATGACCTTTGACATGGATGTTGCTACATAAAATCTGATACAGCACCGGCATTAGAGTCATCTCCAGGTGGCAGCACTCTCCCACGATGAGATGACCTTGTCAGGAAGTTCTGACTTGAACCTGAGCCGTGGGATCATGCTGAGTGACCAGCAGGGGGGAGTGTTTCACTGAAAATTTGTTATTGGTTCAGAAAAGAATATTTTGGATGACTTACCCAGGTCTACTTATTATCTGCTCAAAATTAAAGAATGCTGTTTACTTCACCTTAGTGCTACAGGGATTGGCACACACCCCTAGAAATTAAAAGGATGAATTTGTAGGGGCACCTGGGCAGCGTAGTCCTTAAGCGTCTGCCTTCAGCTCAGGGCGTGATCCCAGCGTTCTGGGATCGAGCCCCACATCAGGCTCCTCCGCTGGGAGCCTGCTTCTTTCTCTCCCACTCCCCCTGCTTGTGTTCCCTCTCTCGCTGGCTGTCTCTCTCTGTCAAATAAATAAATAAAATCTTAAAAAAAAAAAAGATGAATTTTTAATTGCCAAGGCTTAAACTTTCTGCCATCAGTCTTTAAAATCTTAACATACATTCAAAGTAACATAAACCAAGTTCTAATTGCTTAATTCTAATGAATATGACCTCATTTCTTTAGAATTTTTTTTATAGACAGATATTTTTGCGTGTGGGTTTTTTGTTTTGTTTTTTTTTTTAGAAATGAAAGTTTCCTTTCTTCATGAATAAAATAATGGAAACTAAAGGAATGCTGTGCTTCACATAATAGGGGAAATAACATTTTCCCACAGCTTTAATCAGAAATTGAGTTTTGCTGTTAGAAGATTGAATTCTTCTTAGGAGCCATCCTATTCCCAGGAACCTGTCCAATAAAGACCAGTTTCAAGATTCTTCTTGTTTGTATGTATTGGTAATGGGCCAGAGTGGACGTAGACTTTGTTTAAATCAAATTAAACTTAAATGTAAGAGACAGAAGCAGCAGTCACACTGATGAAAAACTGGACGTGAGACATAGCCGAGGAAGCCTGAGGATGACGAGGCCCCTTGTAGTTAGCTTGATGTGAAAGCAATCTCTCCCTTTCTCCTCCCTTAACCTTGGTGTTTATGGAGTGAGCGAAATAACTCAGTGGTGTGTTACAGGGATAATCTAGGGTGATTCCTAGATCTGAAACACTTAGCAAAGTCTGTTGTTTTTGAGAACACGTCACAATATTTGCTTCTGGTTGAGTCATCAGAGAATGCTAATTAAATGTGTACTTCTGGGTGGATCGTAAACAGTGTTTATTGATAGTAATTTATTGTGGCTGTTAAACTTTTTAAGTATGTTAATATATTTGTCCCACGCCTCTGAGATTTGCTCTTTCATTGATTTCTCTCTAGAACTGATTTCAATGTTTAATCAAAGCTCAGAAGCCCAAGGATGTTGCACATTTTACTGCCAGTCCTGCGGTGAGGTCGTAATAAGGGACAGGTAAGGAATGTATTTTACACTGATTAATTCTGTGCCTGGCAATGGTTTTCTTTTTTTCTATCAGAATTTTTGAAGTAATTACCAGGGGAGCCTTAAAATGAGAGCCAGCTTAATGTCACTTTGAACAAAATCAACCATAAAACTATCCAGTAATCATAGAGCAGTTAGGCTTCTAAAGGTGACAGAGGGGAACATAGCATGCTGGCTTTGAGGGAGGAAGGCTTATCTTGGTGGAAGCCTATGTTGAGCACTGAAGCTTGTCTCTTCTGAAAAGAGGCATGGGCTCTGGTGCATGTTTTATCCATCATGTTGGTGGATGAGGTTTTTCCCACATTAAGTGAGGCTCTTGTAACACAACTTTTTATTTGAGCTATTTCTATTAGACCCTTTCTAAAATTCGTTTCCTATTTCCCCGCTTATTAAAACAAAGCATACAGAGCCCAAACTAGCCTTTTCTTGATGATTAGGTTGATCTTGTTACCTGTTCTTGCAGTGTGCTCTGATTACTCTGTTGAGATGGGAAGGTATATCTTTTCATTATTTTTTCCATCTTCTCCTTTGCTTCTGTCAACCTACTTGTTTTCTAGGCACAAAGCCTTTCCCCTGAATTGTCAGCTTCTAATCACTCATAGGTTGGAAAGACAGGTCAAAACCTTATTGTTGTTAACAATCTTTAAAGAAAGAAGTTAGATTTCTTCATTAGATGTGTTTCCTCTGAGACGGGTGCCTGAAACTTATTTGGGGATGGACCCTTCTCCATATCTGAAACCTGCTCCTCTTTCAGTGTTCCTTGTCCCGTGAATGCCAAACCTCTACCTGTGTAGAGCTTGCTCTCTCCCCTGGGGTGCACCCCACCCTCACCCCCTCTGGTTAGCTCCTACCTAAATTCATCTGATAGGGCATCTGTTGCTAGGAGCTTTCTCTGAACCGTGGGTTGGTTTATGTGCTCCTCTAAGGTTTATTTGCCTGTCTTCCCACCTGAGCCGTAGGCTCTGGGGGTTGGAAGAGTCTCATGGACCTGTATCCCTTATCCCCACTCATATTTAGAGTGCAGTGTAGGGTAGGAGCTAGTAGTATAGACTCAGAAGCCAGACCGTCTGGTTTGTAACCACCATTTACTAGCTGTGACTCTGGGCAAGTTACTTAATTAACCACTTCATGCCTCAACATCCCTATTACAAAAGTAGAGATGACAACAGGAGCTACTGCATAGGGTTGTTGGGAGGATCAAGTGAATTTAAATGTTTATAGCAGTGCCTGGCACAGGGTAAGCATTCAGTATATGATGGCTACCACTACAGTTCTTACTCTTACCATCATCCCGAGCATTTTCACCATCAGCCCCAGCATCAGGTCACAGTGCCTGATGAATAGTGTACTCTCAATAAATTCTTCCTGGGTTGAGTTGAATAAACAGTAGGGTGTTTATTTTGGCCTCCCACCAGCCTCTCTTGCTTACTTTCTGATTCCTGGCAGTGCCCCAGGTAAATGAGATCATGGAAAGTTACGCTAGTGTAGTGGGGGGTTTGTGAACGGAGCACCGAATGAGTATCTTAGGTAAGAGGTGAGGTGACTAAATCTGCAGAAGAGGGGAGAATATCCTTGCTCAGATCACCTACGGGCTGAAGTTGCTGCAGAGTGTACAGTCCGCGACAGACCCACGGTAGCCTGAAATGTCCAGAGGATTCCAGTTTGCACTGTAGTTAAACCCAGAAGCTTCTCCTTCTCTCAGTCTATTTCAGGCTTTGGTTGAATTCTCACATGAAGTTTCTGAAACGTGCATGCCTAAACCACAAGGTGGTGACCTAGAAGTCCCAGGAAGAGCAAGTTAAATGCAGTGTAGCCCTGTTTCCTGGTACTGTTCCCCGTAAAGGATATGCTCATCCATTCCTGGCTATTTGTGTTTCATTGGGCAAGGATGACAATATAAAACATGGTTACTTGCAGCGATTTTTCCTATGCAGGAACTGTATCTTCTGTTTTGTGTTAATTCTTTTTCTGACTGTGCAATTGAGAACTAGAAGGGCTTACAGGGTTACACTCTCCCTAACCGTGACCGTCTGGAGGCTGTGTGGTGTAAAGCAGGAGTGGGAGAATGGGAACTTGGGTTTGAACTCCAGCTGCACCACTTAGTGGCTGGGGAACCTCGTCACCTCAGCTGCTTCTTAAGTAGACATAGTGAGTCTTCTTAGACATGTCGAGAGACAGAATCTTGGTGATGGAGAAGACTTCAGAGCTTATTTAGGCCTAACTCCCACTCTAAACAGGCACTCTTATTGGATTTCTTCCTCTTCTTTGTGAAACTTCAAACCTGACCTATCACTTCCCTGCTTAAAATTCTATAATGCTTCCAATTTGTGTTTCTTCTTAAGTAGACATAATAAGACCTATTGTCCAAGCTTGTTAGAAGAGTTAAAGGCTGTTATACATATAATAGCAAAAGCTTGACAAGCTCTTTTTAATTGGTTTTATAGACTCCTTCCACCCCCTTTTCCATATTGGTTTTATTAGCAAACTAGCAAATTATGTTGATTAGTGTGTCAAGTCTTTTTGATTCAGGACTTTATTTTTGAGGTGTGCCAGAGAAATGACCCTCCTTTCTCCCTTTTTCTTTCTGAGAAGATAAACATGGCCTTGACTTAGCCCTTGCCTCACTTAAACAAGGCTTACCTGAAAGCCTTTTCCTATCACACCTGTGTGTCTGACAAGTGTGCGCCTCTTGACCAACGCAGAGAAATCCTTAGTTAGGAGAGTCAAGGCTTTGCTTACATTTCACTCTTAGGCAGCATGTCGCATGCCTCTTTGTTGGAAAAATAAGCATCCTCCATTATCTGCACAAGGATTTCATGTTGACTTTTTACATAAAACCCAGTGGTCTTCTCGTTTCTCCCTCAGCTATCTGTTTTATGTGGGTAGTATGGACATCTTTTGTGCTTGTTAAATAGAAAACAAAACCAAAAGAGGCTTGTGTGTTCTTTTTTTTTTTTTTTTTTAAAGATTTTATTTATTTATTTATTTGACAGAGAGAGACACAGCCAGCAAGAAAGGGAACACAAGCAGGGGGAGTGGGAGAGGAAGAAGCAGGCTCATAGCGGAGGAGCCTGATGTGGGGCTCGATCCCATAATGCCGGGATCACGCCCTGAGCCGAAGGCAGACACTTAACCGCTGTGCCACCCAGGCGCCCCTAATCTATTAAGACTCATTAATGCCTTTTAATACTGATTGGAATCAAGGTGCATGAAATCTGCTAATTATAGCAATCCTTTTTTCTTAATTTAGGAATCTGTGATCTTAGTCTTTTGTTTTGGTTATTTGAAAATAAATAATGCCTAATTTCCTTGCCATAAAATTCTCCAGTTTACACTTTTACCAGTTCAAAGTATTTATATAAAAATTGTCTGAAGCAGGGGCACCTGGGTGGCTCAGCCAGTTAAGCATCCGACTTGATATCTGCTCAGGTCATGATCTCAGGGTCATGATATCGAGCCCCACGTCAGGCTCCGTGCTCAGCATGGAACCTGCTTGAGATTCTCTCTCTCCCTCTCCCTCTGCCCCTTTTCCCACTCTCCCTCTCTAAAAAAAAACTGAACATACACAGTTTTTGATTATGTTATTGATTATGCTCTTGTTGAGACTAACAGGCCCTAATATCAAGTAACAATAATGACAGAATTTACTTTTTTGAAAAGCGTTTCAGAAAGAGCTGGATGGTCATCGTGTTTGGAATTTGTTCGTATCTCCAGAAATAAATTCATGCCAGACTTGAGTCATACCAGTTGGCCAAACAGACTTTAAAACATAAAAGCTTTCGATTTTCAGTCCATTTGCGAGGTCTTCTAAGGTCTCTGGACAGGCCCTCTTCATTCCACCTGCAGCAGCAGAGCTGGATGTCAGCCCAGCAGTTAGGGAGGCCTTGGAAACTCTAGAAGGAAACAAGTAGAATGGACTTTATGGAAACATAAGAGATGTCAGAATATCTAGCCAGTTGGTCCACTTGACATATGGCTGTAATTATATTCTGAAAATAACTACTCCTATGAATGCAGTCACTTTTGTATGAAAGAGAACAGAGAGGCGAAAAAAGTACAGGCACAAATTGGATTGTTGGTAGTATTGTACAAACTTTTAGAAAAAATGATGATACTTCTATGGTCTAATTGTACTATATACATAATGGTAATACAGTACAAAGCTTGGTTCATAGGATTGGTCGTCTACCAGTTGGATATTACCAGTTGAATTTATCTAAATGTCAGCAGCCATATTTTGAGATTTAGATATTTGATGTTCTTAAGATTCTTAATGTCCACTTGGTTATAATCCAACCTGTAAGGGCTCTTATGTTATTACCATCGTTATTGTCACTGAATAATGGTTGATTTTAGAGTTAAGGGGCATTTCATTTTCTTGTCTACATGTTTAAGTTTTGAATAAACATCATCAATAAATAGCATTGATTAACATTTAATATTTTATTTGTCCCTAAAGCTTGTGGTTAAGATGCGTTAAAAATAACTAGCAAATTTTAATTTATTATAAACGTGTTGTTCATTTTATTTTAAGCTGAGAGATAGTTCAAGAAATCATTTCACTCTTTTTTTTTTTTTTTTTTTAAAGATTTTATTTATTTATTCGACAGAGATAGAGACAGCCAGCGAGAGAGGGAACACAAGCAGGGGGAGTGGGAGAGGAAGAAGCAGGCTCATAGCGGAAGAGCCTGATGTGGGGCTCGATCCCAGAACGCCGGGATCACGCCCTGAGCCGAAGGCAGACGCTTAACCGCTGTGCCACCCAGGCGCCCCCATTTCACTCTTTTTCTGAGCTTCGGCAGGTTTTTACCTAAAAACTGCCTTGAAAAAAATGGTATCTATTTTATTTTGAAAGTTCTCTTGGGAAGTAGATCATATCAAACTTTCAGGGTTTTCGACAGATACACTTTGAGGAGAGCTGTGATTATAATACATCCTTTCTTCTAAAAGGTTTTATGTTTTTCAAAATACCAGAAAAATTCTTTTCTGTTGTAAAAACACTTTTACCTTTGCAATGACTTGTGAATTAGGCACTTTCTTCCTCCTGATGGCTTATGTAGATAGTTATGGGATATAATACAGCTTTTATTCACTGTGATAGGGGGTCAAGTTCAGTTTGAAATACCACATTTTGTGCTAATGTGCATCAAGTCTCCCAGATCTCTGTCAGTCTCGGCGCAGTTTCATTTCTGTGATCATGTGTGAGATTTTGGCACGGCTGTCTTCTGCCCTGTATTGAGGATCTGTTCATTGGCACTACGTGCAAAGTGTCAAGAGAGAGAGAATCTTAGTGATGGAGAAGATTTACGAGCCTATTTAGGCCTGCCTCCCACTCTAAACAGGTACTCTTCCTTGCTTCTTTGTTAAAATTCAAATCTGACCTATCATTTTCCTGCTTAAAATTCTATAATGCTTCCCACCTATCTATAGAAACCAGTCTCTACCCTTTGGTTGGCATGTAACACCCCACACGGTTTGCCACCATCCCACCTTCCCAGTCTCCTTTTCTGATGTTCTGCAGTGTCACGGGAGGGATGTGTTCCAACGGAAAGAATTCAGTTTTGGAGTCTCGAAGACCTGGGTTATGATCCTGCCTTTATTCATCACCTCTGCCTCTGTGAACTTATACAGATTATTTAATATTTCTGGGCCTTTCTTTCCTCCCCTGTAGTAGGGGAATAGAAATTCTTACCGCACAACGTTGTAGTGCCCACCAGAGGTCGTGTGAAATTCAGTTAAGTATGCAGATTCACAGGGCGCCCAGGTGGCTCAGTAGGTTAAGCGTCTGCCTTCGGCTCAGGTTGTGATCCCAGCGTCCTGGGATTGAGCCCCGGGTCATGCTCCCTGCTCAGCGGGGAGCCTGCTTCTCCCTCTGCCTCTGCCTGTCCCTCTGCTCGTGCTCTCTTACTCACTCTCTGTCAAATAAATAAATAAATAAAGTCTTTTAAAAAAATATGCAGACTCACAACACTACCACAGGCCCTATTTCTTGCCAGCTTGCCCGCAGGGCAGCATCAGGAGTTCCTCGTAGCAGGGGTCCTGCAGCAGTTGAAGCAAGGGACAGCTCACATACCCGTCTGGGGACTCTTGTCTTCCCATGTGACACAGTTCCAGGTGCAAAGCTCAAGATCCACAATGAAGCAGGTGCAGGAGCTACCCTGAGAAGAAGCCTCATGACCTAAGCAGCCAGCATCTCCTGTAACAGTTCTTTGGCATAGTTTCTAGGGTTCCTTGCAAAGGACCACATTCAGGGAAGTCCCAGGCATGGCACCCTCATCAGATACTTGCAGCTCACTCATACTTCCTTTCAGTCCAGATGCAATTTACCAGTCAGGGGTCATTTTTACCATAAACGATGTTGCCTAGCAATATAATTCATGCCTGCATCTACCTGGTTTCCAGGGCAACAGAGCTCAGGTGGTTAAACCAAAGGTTAGATTCTCAAGCAGCAAGGGAAAAGGTTTGTTAACCCTTTTATCTCAGTATGCGACAGACCCAACCAGGGGCCTCACGTGTTAGAGTTCTCAAAGTGGGCTTGTTCATTCCTCTAACAAGTGTTTAGGAACTTATACCGAGTCAGGCTCTGTGCCAGGCACCAGGAATACAGTTATCAGTTAAACGGATACAGTGTGCATCTTTATATTGTTAACTCCACCCGTCATACCCTTAATTCCTTTTATTGCCTGAAGAACTCTTTATCATTCAAAGGTCAGCTCAAGTATTACCTCTTCTCTGAAATCCATGTATACTCTACTCCCCTAGCACTTTGTATTTATTGCCCTGAAGTTGCGGGTTGGTTTTAAGAATCCTTGAATCCCCTAAAGTAATATGCAGATTTTGGGTGCACGTGGGAATGTATATTTGAAGAAAGGATGAAAGCTTTCATTAAATTTTCAGGGAGGTCTAAGCTGTTCCCTCTCCCAACCCCGTATGAATTTAGAACCATTACTTTGTTATGAGCATTCATTATATTTATTTTATAAAGGTTTGTTATTTGCTCATAGGTCTGTATCTCCTGCTAGAACCCTGAGTACCTTGAGAGAGGGGACTGTGTGTATTAGTATTTTGTGTCAACAGAATGCCTGCTCATAGAGGGCTTTTAGAAAATGGATGTTTCAAGAATCACTTAATATCCTAAACAGGCTCAGCAGCTTGAGTGATGCTACTAGTGGACATTTCTTCCTAATTCGAAAGGGAAGATTCTTCCTTCTGTTAAACTAAAATCAGCCTTTCTTCTTCCTAGTTTTGCCCTCTGGATTTAGATTTTATTTTATTTTATTCGACAGAGATAGAGACAGCCAGCGAGAGAGGGAACACAAGCAGGGGGAGTGGGAGAGGAAGAAGCAGGCTCCTAGCAGAGGACCCTGATGTGGGGCTCGATCCCATAACACCGGGATCACGCCCTGAGCCGAAGGCAGACGCTTAACTGCTGTGCCACCCAGGCGCCCCTGCCCTCTGGATTTATAATTTAAATGTCTACTCTCTTCCATATTGTAAAATGCCTTTTTTTTTAAAGGTTGACATATTTTAGTAGATTTTAATTTTATATTGATGTAAGAACAGTAAAGAGATCTAGAAGAATGACCATTAAACAGTAATAGAGTGAATCACATTATATTTACAAATCCCCCTCCCCCATCCCTAATCAAATAGCTGACCAGTCCTCGAGTCCTCTTGCTGTTCGGGCTGCAGGTGGAAGGTTTGAGGGTCCCCTGGGTTTGTTGTTGCTGGCAGATGCAGAGTTCCTGAGCAGAGGCCTGTGGTGGACCAGTGCAGTGGAGCAGCGCTCAGCCTTTGTGGGTCTTGGCTTTGGGCTGATGCTTGAGAAGGTGGGTGAGGAGGTCATGGAGCTGCTGCCCAAAGACCTGCTTCCACAAGTCACCTTCCAGAGACTCCAGTGGCAGAAAGTGTTGTGTTCGCCTGTCATTTTCTTATTGGTGATTTTTTTTTTTTTTAAGTTTTTATTTAAATTCCATGGGGCGTCTGGGTGGCACAGCGGTTAAGCGTCTGCCTTGGGCTCAGGGCGTGATCCCGGCGTTATGGGATCGAGCCCCACATCAGGCTCCTCCACTGTGAGCCTGCTTCTTCCTCTCCCACTCCCCCTGCTTGTGTTCCCTCTCTCGCTGGCTGTCTCTATCTCTGTCGAATAAATAAATAAAATCTTTAAAAATAAATAAATAAATAAATAAATAAATTCCAGTTAGTTAGCATACAGTGTAGTATTAGTTTCAGATGTACAACTTAGGGATTCAGCACTTCCATACAACACCTGGCGTTCATCACAACAATCCCCATCAGCTACTTACCCCATGCCCTTACTCCCCTCCCCTCTGATAACCATCAGTTTATTCTTTGTAGTTAAGAGGCTTTTTATGAGATTCATAGTTGAGATGAAAGAAAACGGTTAACATGGGGGAAATCATTAAAAAACGATACATTTGCATCTCAAATATTTCAACTTAAAACATGCAAATGTATATTAATTTACTAATAGTTTATTTTGGAACCAATATCTTTTTGTTGAACATGACTCCACTGTTGTGTAGCTTTTTTTTACTATTATTTCCTCCAAAATTCATCATCTACAATTTCTAGTTTGTGTTTTCTTAAGTGGAATGAGAAGTTAGACATTCTTAAAGCAATGGAATTGTAGACTTTTTCTAGATTTTTACTCTTCCTCCCTTTTTCCAATGTTCTATAGTTGTATCTCCATGTCTTACCAGTTAATTTTTTTTTTTTACAACTGGCTTTCATTTAGTCTGAAATCTTTAGTTTCAGAGGAATAGCAATTCATATTTCCTTGGTTTACATATTATTTAATTAAATTATGTAACTAAAATAAGGTTAAGTGGCATAAACAGGTCTGTGATCAAATACAGCTGACTCTTAGCATATGTTTCTACGCATAGGAGCGGAGGTGTGTAAGTATTCAGGCTACTTTAAGCATTCACACTGCTCATGGGCATTAAGAAGACCATGAGCATGTTTTTATTCTCAGTTTTTCTCAGGATTAACTATTTTGAAGTTTCTCATCATCCTTTCCATATTTCTTTTAGACTATGGATCTCCCTAATTTAGTGTAGAATAGAGGTAAATCATGTTTAGCTTTTCTTCCGATAAAGTCTGAGGTATCTGTTGGTGTCCAGAAAAAAATGAAACCATTGGGGAAAAAAAAGTGGTAGCAAATATAAGGGCCTACTTAATTATAAGGCCATTTTAAGCATAAAAAATGATAGTAGAGTGGAGGTCAGTTTCCCTCCCCCCGAGTGTGGTCCGGGCCTAGGAATAGAGTATGCAAAGGGAGGAATAGTAGCTTTATTAGTGGAGAAACCTGGTAGATGCCACACTGGCCAAATGTTCAAGTTTAACAGCACCAGTGATAAGTCATATTGATTGAGAGAGTGTGCCCTCTGAGAAGATGTGCTGCGAAGGTCACTTCACTTCTGTGGTGTTCTTTCCCAAACCTATAACCCCAGTCTAATCTTGAGAAAACATCAGACAAACTTAAATTGTGGGGTATTCTGTAAACCACCAGACCAGTGCTCTTCAAACATTTCAAGGTCCTAAAAAATAAGGACAGACTAAGAAAATGTAGCAGACTAAAGGAGATTAGGGAAACATGATGATTAACTTCAGTGTGTTATCATGAATTGGATCCTAGATCAAGGGAAAAAAGGACATTAATGGAAAAACTGGGGAAATCCAGATAAAGTCTGTAGTTTTGACAAATCTTCCATGGTTATATAAGATGTTAACCTTAGAGAAAGCTGGGTGGAGTGTATATGAGGACTATCTGTACTGTTTTTGTAACTTTTCTGTAAATTTAAAATTACTCCCAAATAAAAAGTTTATTATAAAATAATTAATGGGAGAAATCACAGGAGAAAGGGTTAGGTAATTTGAAATTTAGGACCCAAATTAAAGGGCAATAATACTGAAAAAATATTTGCCACAGATGATGGATAAAGGGCTAATATTCTTAAGATAGAATACACTTTTAAAAATTAGTAAGGGGGCGCCTGGGTGGCTCATTCGGTTGAGCAGCTGCCTTCAGCTCAGGTCATGATCCCCGGGGTCCTGGGATCGAGCCCCGCATCGGGCTTCCTGCTCAGTGGGGGCCTGCTTCTCCCTCTCCCTCTGCCTGCTGCTCCCCCTGCCTGTGCTCTCTCTCTGTCAAATAAATAAAGAAAATCTTTAAAAAATAAAATAAGATAAAATAAAAGTAAGAACATACTAATACCTCATTGGAAAATAGTCCTTGATCACAACTCACAGAAGAAACATGCTGGTCAATAAATATGAAAGCCAGTTCAATCTCACTG
Organism: Ursus arctos; assembly: GCF_023065955.2. Lineage (NCBI taxonomy): Eukaryota > Metazoa > Chordata > Mammalia > Carnivora > Ursidae > Ursus > Ursus arctos. The sequence continues at coordinate 35,198,930 of NW_026622974.1, read as the reverse complement.
GTAAAGAGTTGCCAATTAAAGCGGTATGTGTGGAGAATATTTTCACCCCTTACATGGAAAAGTGATGGTGTTCAATTCTGAAGAAGGTAAGTGGGAGAATTACAGATTTATATAGCCTTTCTGAAAAGCAGTTTGCCGATATGTGTGGGATTTTAAAATATGGATGTCATTTGTGATTGTGATCTCACACTTGCAAGATTTTTTTCCAAGGAAATAATCAGATATGTGTACAAATTTTTTTAATAGGAAGGTTCATCACAGGGTTGTTGATACCGAAAAACTCAAAACCTGGATATCCACCAGTGAGGGAATGATCTAAAGGTTTTGGCAAGGCTATAGAATAGAATGAAGTCATTAAGAATCATAATGTAACTAAATAAATGGTGAAAGCAGGGTACAGTTTGTGTATATCTTCTGATCCCAGACTGTGTTTATGTGTACAACTATGTTTCTTGAAAGGGTTGCAGGGAAATATCCCATCATTTACCAAGCAGTTGCTTGTCTTTGGGTAGTAAGGAAAGGATGATTTTTATTTCCTTTATACATTTTCAAGCTGCCTATCCTAAGTATGTATTACTTTTGTAATCTGGGGGAAAATTATCATTGCAGACAATGTGGTTAATGAGTTTCTTTCATCTTTCATACTGATTTAATTAAGAAAATGCTATATTTCCATTTTGTTCTTTAAAAAATTGTTTTTCCTCTCTCTGCTAGGAAGCTCCTCAGGGTGCTCGCATTGCCGAGTGAGAACTGGGGAGCTCTGGTTGAAGAATGGTGTTGTCATCCTGACCCCTTTGCTAATAAGCCACTTCATCCACAAGAGAATGACTGTTTTATTGGAGACTCTTTCTTCTTGGTGAATTTAAGAAGTGATTTATGGCAGCCAAGACCTGAATCAGCCCCAGTGGAGACACACTGTCCTTCTTCTGAGAACCATTTTAAATTGGTAAAATATCTTTTCAAAATAAATGCTAATTTGGAGGTTGGCTTAGAAACTGGTTTCTCCTATCTTTCTCCTGCCTTTTCTTAATTAAAGCATGCTACACAGACTGTTCCAGGGACCAAACTCCGTGGTTTTCAGTTGCCTCTATTCACCAGCTCTGCCCTGTTGATAGAGGAGAGCATATGGCCTTAGACCAGAACAGCTTTTAAGGGGCTGGAGGAAGAAGGGAAAGAGGACATTTTCATGCATAGAATTGGGAATGTTGCCATTTTACAAACCAAAATGCCCTACTTTCTTGTTTTTAGGACAACATACCATAATCTATATAGTCTGATTTAAATTAAAAGTGTTCTTTTATTCCAAGATACGTACTATACAGTTAGGCCTAGGTATTTCCGTGTCTGCCCACAGTTAAGACTTCTGCTGATGTCATAAGAGCAGATGCCATCAAGGAAAAAGAGAAAGTGGAGGAGTCCAAATGTGGAAATGGGGCTTGTGCGGCCGACTCCAAGTTGGTGGTTGACAGTGTGTGGTCAGGTGGCTCTCGCTAGAGAAGCTGCTTTAGGGCGAAAGCAGTTTCCTTTCACTGCAGAGAACAAGTGGTTTACCTTACTTTAAAAGAAAATCAATGGCATTGACTTGGCCCTTGGAGAAATCATTCTCCTGTTGGCAAGTCAATCCAGATGTGATTTAAGAAGTAAAGAAAATCATTGCCAGAGAATCTTCATTTTAACTTCTGATTATCAGTAGGAATAAAAGCATCGTATGTTAAGTTTCATTTAAAATTCATTTAATTTTTGTAAGGAAAACTGAACCACTTCAGGAAATGTGCAAGTTGGGCAGCTCTCAGGTTGTAAGTTAGTTTATAGCACTGTTTTATATTTTGAGGGCATATTAAGGAAGTTCATCAAAAATTAAAGTTATCAGAATTATTTAAGTGCCTTAACTGTCACCATAAACACCCATCCCTTTACCTAAATATGGTTCGCTTAAAATTATAATACTTAATCCTTGTGTAGTTTTCAAAAATAAATGATAAGAAGTTAATATAAATCTGTTATGTTTAAAATGGTTATATTAAAATCATATTTTAATCTAAATGTATATACTAATACTTTACTGTGCTATGTATTTTAACTTTCATTCTTGTGATTAAGCTGTAAATTTTTAAAATATTTGCAAGGTGTGAGTAGAAGAGGAGAGGAGAAAGATTAAATGAGAGAAACCATGAATTTCCCTTTTTAGGTAAACTCTGCACTCTGTATGGAAATATATTCTTCACATTTACATCTTTATCAGTTATATGATGCCATTTACAAGAATTTCTCTCAATTGTGAACAATCATCATATGCGTTAAAGGAAGACCCTTTATACTCAGACATGACGGTGTTTAGTATCAAGGAGACTGTGGGAAACTTCTGCCATGACAAGCTGCTTTGACGAGATTGTTTCCAAGTTAGCCTAGATGGAAGTTCTCTTTAATTGCATATTGCAGCCGTTGCAAGAGTATGCCTGTGACCAAAATAGTAACATATATTTGGAGGGACTGCTTAAACAGTGCTCTCAAGGCTCCTGTGGGAACAAGGCTGCTCTGTGCTATTGAAAACCTATTTCTCATATCACCAAGTCTGGCCATCTAGCAGGGTTTTGAAATGTCACATGGTGACACAGCATCCTAATGGTATCTCTTGGGAAACATTTTTTTGGCGAGACAATATCAAGGGTCCTTAGAAATTGAAGCAACACAAAAGGAAATAAAAACGAGGACAGGAGGCTAATCCACATCTCTGAGCAGTGGTGCCGTCTCTCAGATATATTGATTTAATTAGTCCACAACAAGGTCTTTCTTTGATGTTTGCTCTGTCGAGTTCCCACACTGTTAGGCTGCTTCATCGCACAATTTGCTTTATTATGTCCTTTAAGCATCGGTCGAGAGAAATGCATTATGAAACAGAGTTTCTCTTTAAACAAAACTTAGAGTGCTGTAATATTTTAATTAAAAAGACCCGATTTAAAAAATAGCATACACAAAATCCAGCACTTCTTTCCCTCAATGTCCCTTTTGAGTGTACTGGATGTTATTTGTGCCTGTTAATGTGGGGGTCTATACCGCTTGTCTTCAAAAGATACCTCCTCAAGATTTCCTTACTTCTTGCATTTACTTATTGTTTCATGCTATTTTTTGTGTCTACCAGCATCCTATAATAGGTTGATAAAGATGGCACCTCACCCTTTTATAAGATTCATAATAGTATTCTAGACTTAGAAAGCATGGTCACACTGTAACTTCACCCTATCTTTTAAGGAACAGACGAAATTGAACTTCGATTATATCACAGCTGGCAAGTGTGACTAGCAGCTTTACTTTTTTTTTCTTTGCTGGGGCACTTGGCAATAATTTATTGATTTTAGTCATTTGTTTTGTTAAATCCATACGGCTGTTTTTTTTCTTAGAATACAATGTGTTGAACTTTGTAAACATTAAGAAATGTAAAAAGGAAAGAACCGTGAACTTCAGTATACCAATCATTTTGATTCATAAAGGAGGCTTCATCTGTCCCTTTAATTTCCTCCCCTGCCCCCCCGCTGGAGTGCTTTAAAGCAAATCCCAGACATTATGTCATTTCATCCCATATGGATTTTTCTTTTTTAAATAGCCAAAGTGTCATTTCATATTTGACAAAATGAACAACTATTATTTGATGATAAAATACAGGCCATTTACAGATCTTACCAGTTATATTAAAGGTACCTTCTACTGTCTGTTTGAATCAAAATACACACATTTGGTTGTTTGAGATAATTTGCTTTTTATTGATCACATTTTAAAATCCTGATTACCAGTGTCTTGAAAAGGTAAACTCCTTTTTTTTAAACCAACAAATACCACTTTTCCTGCTTTATTGAAAGACAAGGCAAAATGTGCTGTAAGAGCAATTATAAATGAAATATGTAACAGAGCACCTGATGAAAAATTTTCTGCTCTGAGTAGAAAAATTTCTTCTTCTCAAGCATTTCTACTCCAATACCCTGTATTAGTTTTTAGTAAAGCCTTTAGTTTTTCGTAAGATTTAATGAGGATGGTTTGATTTAACTTGTACAAAATAGGTCCTTTAAAAAGTGTCTTTAATACCAATTTGGAGCCATACAGATAGATTTTATTGTAAGAAAGCATGAAACTGCCCAAATGTCAAACTTTACATTTGAACATACTTGCTTTCTGAGCTGTCTTCTTCCTGTATCCTTACCTACACCTGAACAGATTGGCACCTGCCTTAGTTTCTATGCCTTAGTTTCTATGACTTGTTTTGACCTCTAATTAAAGTAAGACATACATATTTTTTAAAAGATTTCATTTATTTATTTGAGAGAGAGAACACAAGTGGAGGGGTAGAGGGAGAGGGAGAACAGACTCCCCACCGAGCAGGGAGCCCAATGTGGGGCTTCATCCCACGACCCTGAGGTCATGACTTGAGCCAAAGGGAGATGCTTAACCAACTGAGCCACCCAGGCGCCCCAGAAATACGTTTTTTATATCAAGATCTGATAACACATATACACACACACAAACATGTCAAGTAAAAGTTTCTTGAAGCAGTACTTACACTGTGTTTGAAGTACTGTGATATTTCTGTTCCATTTCATCTTTTAATTTTTATTATATATAAGAAAGAGAGCTAGCATGGGGGGGAGGGGCATAGGGTGAGGGAGAGAATGAATCTTGAGCAGGTTCCATGCCCAGACCCTGACATGGGGCTCTATTTCACGACCCTGAGATCATGACCTGAGCTGAAATCAAGAGTCAGATGCTTAACTGACTGAGCCACCCAGGTGCCCCTCTGTTTCATCTCTTTTTTAAAAAAAATGCAGGCCATAACCCATTGAACTGATTCTATGAATTAGTTCGGAAAACACTTGACATAGTGCTTAGAGGCACAAGTTTTATTTATTTATTTTTAAAATTTTTTAAAAATTTAAATGCAATTAATTAGCATATGTATTATTAGTTTCAGAGGTAGAGTTCAGTGATTCCTCAATATAATACCCAGTGCACATTATATCATGTGCCCTCTTTAATGTCCATCACCCAGTTACCCATCCTCATCTGTAAAAGGGAGTTAATAGTAGTGCTTAATTCATAGCGTTATTAGTGCATTAAAGCACCCACCTCCCCTCCAGCAGCCCTCAGTTTGTTTCCTATGGTTAAGAGTCTCTTATGGTTTGTCCCCCTCTCTGATTTCGTCTTGTTTTATTTTTTCCTCTCTTCCCGTATTGTCCTCTGTTTTGTTTCTTAAATTCCACATGAGTGAGATCATATGATTATCTTTCTCTAATTGACTTATTTTGCTTAGCATAATACCCTCTAGTTCCATCCACGTCATTGTAAATGGCAAGATTTAATTTTTTTTTTTGATGGCTGAGTTGTATTCCATTGTCTGTATATACCACATTATTGTTATCTGTTGATGGACGTCTGGGCTCTTTCCATAGTTTGGCTATTGTGGACATAGAAGCACAAGTTTTAGCATCGAAAGGATCTAGATTCAAATATCAGTTCTATCAATTACTAGCAGCGCATCCATGGAACTCAGTTTAAATATGACTTTTATGTAGTTTTTCAGGAAATAGTGATTAATGCTAAGGAAAATGTAATTGGACTCAGACTTACCTTAATCAGTTAAGATTCCTTAGGTCAATACATACGTTATCCCCCATCAGAAAGGCACTCACTCCTTACTTAGACCAGCACTCTATTCTGTGGTTTCCAAGAAGAGATGACCTCAGGTGGCCAGAGTTTCAGAAATTCCTTCTCCCTGCCCACTTTTATACGACTTCTGCCATGCTGCAGTGTATCTGTGTGAGAGGAATGTTGAAGGGATTTAACAAAGATATTGCTATGGATGTGACAAAAACATTTTTTTTTTGGTAGATTCTTAATACACAGTGGCTGCCCAGTAAAAGGCAAAAAATTGGTCCCTTTGTGGGAAGGGATAGGTTTTCAGCCTATCTTGAATGGAGTGTGCCAGAAGTTTCTTTTGTTTATGTAACATCCACTTCGTAGTTACCATGTGCCCAGGACACACTCCTTTTTAAATCCTAGTAACGCTATGAGTTAAGCACTACTATTAACTCCCTTTTACAGATGAGGAAAGCAAATTAGGTTAATTAACTTGCTCAAGGTCATGTGTGTAGTAAATAACAGCACTGGGATTGAAACTCAGGAAGTCTGGCCCAGACTCAGGGCTCTTAACCGCCATGCTATGCTTATAATGTAACCTCTTCTAAAAAACTACAAATCAGTAAGTTTTTTTTTAAAGTTGAGGTATAACTGACATATAGTGTTATACTACTTTTAGGTAAATAATGAATCAATATTTGTATGTATTACAAAATATTCACCATAATAAGTCTAGTTGACATTCATTACCATATATAACTAAAAAAATTTTTTTTTGTGATGAGAACTTTTAAGATCTACTCTTAGCAACTTTAAATATATAATACAGTATTATTAACTGTCGTTGCTATTCTGTACATTACGTCCCCATAACTTCCAGTTCTATACTGGATATTTGTTCCTTTTGACCCCCTTCACCCATTTTTACCACTCCAGCCCCTTCCTCTGGTAACCACCAATCTGTTCGCTGAATGTAAAAGAAATTTTTTTTTGTTTGCTTAATGATTAGATGGGTGCGAGCCATTAAATCTGTATCCCAAATGATTAATTTGGATTTTTGAATTTAAGAATGCTTCAGAATTTGTCTCAGAACACTTTCCAGTTTTTCCAGTTACAATGAGTATCTTAAGTAGAAAAATAGAATTAGATGAATGGGTTAAATATTTTTGACTTCTGATGAGTGGTTATGAATTATAGATTACTCTTACATAAGTTACACTGGACTGAGAGTCAAAATAATGGCTCCAGTTTTTGATTCTCCTGTTTTCTAGACACATGAATTGGGACGAGTCACCTACTCTCCCTGCCTTTGTTGGCCATCATCTGCCTATCCTAAATAGTAATGGATGTTTGGAAGTTCTATTTAGAAATGTAAGGTGCTTCCTGTTCAAATTATTTACAACAGTTAGATTATCAAGAAAGTGGCTAGGTTTGGAAAAATCAGTCTGTTCATTATTCTGTCTTTAGATTTGAAAAAAAAAATGATCTCTGTGCATGTGAATTATGCATACAAGCTAAATGTGTTCCCAGTATTTAGTAGAGGGCAAAATAAAATGTAAAGTTCAATGTATACTCTAGAGACTATGTTAAAATTATATATTCCTTTTAAGAAAAGCTGAATGACATTTAAATGACATTTTTCTGTTCTACAGAAACCAAAGGCAAATACCAAAGTAATTTGTAAGCGTTGCAAGGTGATGTTGGGAGAGACCATGTCATCAGGTAAGAATTTCATAATAAAAAAAGCCAAAATGATTGCCTTCTTGTTAAAAAAGAGTAGAAGGAGATTTTATAGGAAATCTGTATGGAAGATAGATAACTAATATATGTTGTAGAGTTGATTATTTTAAAAATAGAAATCAGCTAACATATCATCCAATATGCCAAGTAGTTTGTGTATTTTGACCTTTATAAGTACATAGTATTGAGTTTTAAGCATTAAGAAGCTGGGTCATTTTCAATATTTTATATCCTCTCTGTGGATATAAAGCAATAGTATAAAGTTTGTTCTTGGGTTTGTCCTAAAGGATAGAGGAGCTTTTTTCTCAGGACAACCCCTCAATCAGAATTGTTGGTTGCTAGAGACGATGAAGAAGTTTTCTTGGCTGCCCTCTGCCTCAGGTGTATTTTAGGGCTGGGGGTTGAAATGGAAGAAACAGATTTTGAGTTCTGTACTCTGTTCCTTGTTCTTTTCCCAACAGCGTTCATTATATTTATGTAAAGTCTATGTTATACCACTTTCAAATATAATAAAATCCTGATAATTAAATTGCATCGTTATTTAAAGATATGGTTTACAAATGTCTGGAGAGCTACAACATGCTACATTAGCTTTGTCAGTGACAACGAATAATTGTTTTTCATATAATTAACTAGAAGATGTGATTTAAGTGCAGCTAGTTTACTAAAGAGAAGGCAGATGGTGGCCTTTTTTGTTTGTATTTTAAAATTATCAGAATCTTGTAAGTAGTTACTTGCTCAGAGTGAATAGAAAAGGAAGAAGGAGTAGGGGTAAAGAATGCCACCCTCAATGTCATTTTGGAGAATGAAAGCAAGCTCTTTAAGCAACAACTCAGAAAATTTTAAGGCTTCCAGTCAAATTAGGTGAATTGATTTTTTTTATTTGTCCCCCTGAAGCCCAGTTAAAATGTCAGTTAAGGAATAAAAAAGATGTACATCTACGGAGACAAAGAAAAATGGAGAGGAAATGACAGTGAGATAAACAAGAGGTATAAGCAGACTCTTGGACGCTGTAAAGCTGAGAGCTGTGGGAACACCCTTGGCAGTATGGAGGAAGTTGCAGCCTCGGTGTCCGTAGATCATCTGAGTGAGGAGTGAGCCAGTACTCGCTGTAGAGTGTCAGAGCTGGTCTGATCAGAATTTGGAGGCAGCAGGTAACAGGGAAAGCAGTCTGAGACAAGGGGCTGGAGGAAGGATGATTAATTCAAAATTTTTACATGGAGCTGTAAGACTCATAAGATTCCTCCTCTATTTACAACTTGTTTATACTCTCAAGGCAGGACTTTAGACGCCTCTTTCTTGGAAAATGGAAGAATACCAACCACAGAAGAGATGTGCAGACACTGATTCATAAGGGTCCTTCAACAGTAAAATGAGCTTAAAGTCAGCCATCCTACAGTCAACAAGCCTTGTACTTACACCTGAGAGTTTCCTGTCAGCATTTTATTACCTTACACTTTAAATATGAATGGATTGGCGAGAATAAAAAAATATTTGAGCAAACCTCAACTATAAAAGAGACCGAAGTAGATAAATGATGAAGTAAACATAATAAAGGCACTGAGAAGAAACGAAGTATGTATAAAACAGAAGAAAATCTTTAACAAAAATAATGTTCTTAGAGAAATGGAATAATATTGCCTTCATAATTCAGAGAATATAGAATTAAAGATGTGGTTGCTTAAAAAACCTAATCAAAGGACTATAAAGTAAATTAAAGAACTGTCTTATCTAATAAATCAAACCAAAATTCAGAGATTGAAAATTGGAGAGGAATTATAGAAAAAAAAATCATCATGTTATTTTCCTGAGGACAGAGATAGTGTCTATCTCATTTATCACTGTAACCTCAGCACTAAATATCTGGCATATAGTGGGTACCCCGTAAATATTTGTTGAATGAATGAATGAATGAATGGAAACTTTTAGGATAGTCAATATCTAGCTAATAGTAATTCTAGACAGAAAGAATAGAGACAACAGAGTTTAGGAAATTATCAAAGAACAAAAATACTGAAAACACATTACAAGGCTATTTTCTAGAGCTGGGGCTTTGGTTTCTCAACTGAAAGGGCCCACTACATGTCCAGTATGACTAATGGGATGGCAGGGAAGCTACTCAAAGATGTATCATTGAGTAATTTCCAAACACCATGGAAGAAGTTTCCGGAGGAAAAAAAGCAAGTAGTATACAAAAGATTAGGAATTAGAATGACATTGAACTCTTAATAGCATTGAAATCTAGAAGACAGTGAAGTAATGTCTTCATAATTTAGAAGGAAAAAGATTTTTGACCCATAATTCTATCACAAACTATTAATCAAGTATGAAGATAACACATACAGTTTTGGAAATACAGTGTCTCAAAACACAGACCTCAAATATATAGTTTCTTCAGGAATATACCATAGGATATACCTCGCCAAACCTAAGAATTTAACCTTTAGAGAAAAGACATGAGATTTGGGAAACAGATTATCTAACACAGATAAGGGAGTCCCAGGGTGAGGGACACACAGGCAGGCCCAGGGAATAACAGCCTAGATTGAAGCAAAGGAGAGAAGATTGCAATAAACATTTTTTCTATTACAAAATGAACTGATACATTCTTTCATTTTTTTGACCATATGTAACAATCTTGAGATAAGCCATTTTGTCATATGGAAGAATTAGCTTAAAGGTGCTGGGAAAACTAAACACATGAAAAAGAAAGCAGTTATGCACTGCAAGAAAACAGAAGGCTGAACAAGAAAGGAAACATTTCCATGGTATCATTATAGTCATAATAATGTAAGGTTCAAGGTAGGCAAAGAGAAACTAGAAATTTAAGAGGGAGATTTTGGAAGCAGGAGGCAGGGGATGGGCTGAGATGATAACTTCTTCACATAGCTCTGGCTGACTGTTAAATGCACACAGTAGATACCAGAGAGTCCAATAAGAATTAAAAGCTTGAGGAGACCTGTACATTTCCCATGCGTTTGATTTCATTTCTGAATCCACATACAATTGGGCAGCAGAAGGTGGGAGTCTGAATGGCTTAAGGTAGTTGAGCAAAAGCTGTCCCCAGATTTGTTGACAGCTAGCCGATGCAGGTATAGTGAATACTCTCTAGGGAGCCAGCGTAAGCAAAATAAAACTGAGCAGAAACATTAGTGGCTACACAGTGTGAGAAGACATATGTCATAGTTTGAGTCCAGGCTAGTTAATTGACTATTATAAGCCAACAACCCTTAAAAGAACAAAACAAAATCCAGAATAGCAACATTATATTATATACAATGTCCTATTCCATTTAGAAATTATTAGACCTGCAGAGAAACAGAAAAGAGTGATTGATACTCAAAAACAGGACTCAATAAACAGGTGCTGAATAAGCGCAAATATCAGATTGAGTAGACAACAATGTTAAAGTGGCTATTATAAATATGGCTAAGAATTGAAAGGGGGAAAAAACTCTTGAGTGAACTAATAGCAAATCTCAACAAATTGGAAACTTCAAAGAAAGAACCATTGGTAATTACAGAGCTGAAAAGTACAGTAACTAAAAAATTCACTAGGTCAGCTAAACTACATACTTGAGATGACAGAAGAAAAAATAATCACTGAACTTGAAGGTATATTAATAGAAATTACCAATGCAAAGAACAGAGAGAAAAAAGTCAGGATCAAAATGGACAGGACCTCAGAGATTTGTGGGACAATATAAAATGTTTCAGTTAATGTGTAAATGGAATCTCAGAGGTAAGAAGAAAAAGAATAACTCAGGAAAAAATACTGGTAGAAAACAATGGCTGAAATCTTGGCAAATTTGCTGAAAAATACTAACTTTTAGATCCAAGATTGCAGTGAAAAGTAGGATAAACACACAGAACACTTCACCCAGGCATATTGTAGTCAAACTGATAAACGCCAAAGATGAAGAGAGAATCTTGAAAGTACAAGAGAAAAGTGAAACATCCCATACAGGGACTTGATAATACAATTAAGGCTGACTTTTTGCAGAAATAGTGAAGACACTAAAATGAGATAGTCAAGATGCTAGGGGGGAAATTAAAAAAAACAAAACAAAACCCTGTCAGCTAATAATTCTATATCCAGCAAAACTGTCCATAAAAAAAAAAATGAAGGCAAAATAAGAGCATTTTCATATAAATAGATGGAAGTTATGCCTTACTAGCAGATATTTTCTACAAAAATGCTAAAGAAAGTTCTTCAGGCTGAAGTGAAAGATACCAAATGGTAATTGAAATCCACAGGAAGGAATGAAGATCAAGATAAATAGAAAATATATGGGTAAATTACTACAAGAGCAAACTCAAAGGTTCACACAAAGTTGAAGCCACCTTTTCCCTGCAATATGCCAGTTCTGTAAAATCAGAACTTTTCTTTTGATTACTTTGAGCAGTAGGACATAAGTTAAAGACTACACAAAAAGGGAACCTAGTAGGTGACTGCACAAAAATTTGGGACGCTAAATAGCCAAACCCTTACTGTGAAGGTGAATCAGAAGTGGAAGAGCCTGTGGAATTACAGACCGGTATCAATCCTTTGGCACTTTAGGGATTTCAAGTCTTGAACTTGGTTAGTCAGACTTGGACTTACTGTAACACCTGTATGCCTGGCAAAATCAAATTCAGATCACCTCTGGAGTAAAATATCGTCATTGTAAAACTCATATTATTCCCACAAATAATTTGTCAAATACAGCGTTCCCCATAGAACCAAAGATAAATAAGCACACAAGTGAACTAGACTTCCATCAACAAGAACTAACAAAAACAGCAAACAACAGAAACAGACTTCTGTTATTAGAATTATCAGACGTAAACTGGAGCAATCATGCTTTTCCTTTATTGAACAATGTAAGAGGTTTGAAGGTATCAAAAGGCAAAGGAAACAACAGCAAGCATATTTGGAAAAGATCCACAATAGAATTTCTAAAAACTATATAATGGAAATTTAGAATTTAGTGGATGATTTTTTTTTAAAAAGATTTTATTTATTGACAGAGAGAGACAGCAAGCGAGCACAAGCAGGGGGAGCAACAGAGGGAAAGGGAGAAGCAGACCCCCTGCTGAGCAAGGAGCCTGATGCGGGGCTCGATCCCAGGACCCTGGGCTCATGACCTGAGCCGAACGCAGACGCTTAACAGCTAAGCCACCCAGGCACCACTTTAGTGGATGATTTAAAGGCAGATTAGGTACAACTTGGAGAAAGAATTAATGAATAGAAGATAGATAAGAAGAAAAATCCATAACCCAGCACAGAGAGACAAGAAGGCAAAAAATACAGGAGAGAGTGAGACATAAAACATAGACCAAGAAGATCTAACGTGTTTTTAAAAATTTTTTTAGTTTTTACTTAAATTCCGGTTAACATCTACTGTAATATTAGTTTCGAGGGTACAGTTTAGTGATTCAGCACTTACATACAACACCTGGTGCTCATTAAACAAATGTGCTCCTTAATCCCCATCACCTACTTAACCCACCCCCCACCCCTCCCCTCTCATAACCATCAGTTTGTTCTCTGTAGTTAAGAGTCTGTTTCTTGATTCTCCTTTCTCTTTTTTCCTCTATGATTTTTTTTAAGAGAGAGAGCGGGAGTCGGGTGGGGAGGGGCAGAGGGAGAGAGAGAATCTTAAGCAGGCTCCACTCCCAGTGCTGAGCCAAATTCAGGGCTTGATTTCACGACCCTGAGATCATGACCTGAGCCAAAATCAAGAGTCAGATGCTTAACTGACTGAGCCGCCCAGGCGCCCCCATTTGTTTTGTTTCTTAAATTCACATATTAGTGAAATCATATGGTATTTGTCTTTGTCTGACTTACTTCATTTAGTATAATACTCTCTAGCTCCATCCACATAGTTACAAATGGCAAGATTTCATTCTTTTTATGGCTGAGTAATATTCCAGTGTGTGTGTGTCTATATATATGTATATATATACAGAGAGAGAAAGACACATACCATTCGTCAGTCAGTGGACATTTGGGCTCTTTCCATAATTTGGCTATTGTTGATAATGCTGCTATAAATATCAGGGTGCATGTATCACTTTGAATTAGTATTTTTTTATTCTTTGGGTAAATACCTAGTAGTACAATAATTGAATCATAAGGTAGTTCTATTTTTAACTTTTTTATTTTTTTAAGATTTTTTTTTTTTATTTATTTGACAGAGAGAGAGACAGCCAGCAAGAGAGGGAACACAAGCAGGGGGAGAGGAAGAAGCAGGCTCCCAACAGAGCAGGGAGCCCGATGCGGGGCTCTATCCCAGGACCCTGGGATCACGCCCTGAGCTGAAGGCAGATGCTTAACGACTGAGCCACCCAGGCCACCCCTATTTTTAACTTTTTGAGGAACCACCATACTCTAACATATTTTTAGTCAGACTTCTGGAAGGAAAAGAAATATAAGGGGCAATATTTGAAGAGATAATTGCTAAGAATTTTACAAAAGTGGTAGAAAACAGTAAGCTACAGATTGAGGAGGTCCAATGAATTCTAATTAAATGAGTAAGATAAATAAAAAGAAGTCTATGGCAAGACATACAGAATAATACTCAAAACAAACAAAAACCAGAAAATCTTAAAAACAACCAAAGAACAATGACAGATTACTTTCAAAGGAGCAATAATATTGGAAGTTTGAAGACAATGGAATGATAGTGTCAATGTGCACAAAGGTTAAAAACTGTTAACCTAGGATTTTATATGGTGAAAATATTCTGATATGAAAGAATCAAGACAAAGATGTTTTCTGACAAAAACTAGAATCATTTCCAGTGGTTTGGTTTTTTATTAAAAGAAATTATACTTGTGGAAGAAAATAAATCTGCCTGTGGAGGGTAGAAGAAAATGATCCCAGAGAGAAGGTCTAAGTTGAGGAAGGTTTGGTAAAGACAGTGGTAAATATGTGGGAGACATTAAGTGGATGCTATCTGCATAAAGCAGTAACAATAATACCTTGTAGGATTAAAAGTGTAGCATTAAATTGTAGTTTAACAGCAGCTGGGATAAAAGGCATCACTTCGTAATGTTAAAAGGTTCATTTCTGCATCTGGTAACATGGTTTCAAAATAGTAAAATGAAAATTGAACTTAAAAGAGAAATAGATAAATTCATCATCATGGCTCTAGATATGTAATACTCTGTTACTGTCTGTTGATTTTTTTGTGCCTTTTTTGTGTGTTATATTAAGCAGTTGAAAATGTTTTCAGAAAATGTACTGAGAATAACTCTCCATCTTATTTAAACAATTAAAAATTGTCTGGTATGCCATTTTTGATGACTGCATAGAATTCTCTTGCCAAAATGTATAATTGTTTAGCCCAACCATTCTCATTTTTTAGACAATTTGTTTTCAGTTTAATTAATATGAGCATCTTTATAGATACATTTTTATAGATATGAATATTTCTTTGAGATAAATTCTTAGGTGTTTAATGATGGTATCAAAATATATTTAAGGTCTTCATCAAGTGGCTTTCTGGAAATCTATCATTTGCAGTTCTGACAGCAATATGTGAATGAGGGTACCCATTTCTTCATATCTTCATCATTGCTGCATTTTGTCATTCACAAATACTTATTTGATGCTAAAGAGTATCTCCTTTTAATTTGTATTTCCTTTAGAGTGAAAAGAAACGTTTTTCATGGATTTTTTTAAAAATTCAGAATGGTTATGTTTATATTCACTTCTGTAAGATATTTAGTTTACTGTTTATATTTTTCTAGAAACTAAGTAATGAGATAACCAGATTTGTTGGGAATTGTACATTAATAGACTCAGTGAGATTCTGGAAAATACTGACGTGAGGTTCACAGCATCTTTGCATGGGCTTTGGGGCACTATGATTAAGAAGCCTTTTCCAGTGACTCCTAGGTTTGTGACTATAAAAATGACGAAATCAAATGACTAGTTTCTACGTAAGGGGCTAGGGCTGTGATGTGGCTGGTTTTTCTAACCGTCCATGTGTGTGAACAGAGTGTCGTTGTACCAGATTCACTTGGGGCATATCTTCTGAAACACGAGGCCCTCTCAAGTCTCAGGACACTCTCCTTGTAGTCATCAATGTATTGTTGTCTTACACTAAGTCATTTTGGGAAAATTTTTATTGAATGTGAATTTTACCAGGATGTGTATGAAGTATTTAGTTTGGGATGTTGTAATGAGGACCACCATGCCCACCATGAAAACGTTAGTGCACGGAAATTTTACATCTTCTTATTTTTTATTTCTAGAAACCACCAAGTTTTATATGACAGAGATAATTATTCAGCCATCTGAAAGAAATTTTTCCATCATACCAAGGTACAAATAGCAAATTAAATTTATTCTGTAATGTCAAATGTGGAGAATGATAGGTACAATTGATTATTTGGAAATTCATTTTGATTTATAGCCCTCTTTATTTGGAAAAGAAAAATAAAAACCTTTGAAAAAGGCTTTTAGACAGTTGAACCAAACCACACATTAAAAGACTTGAGGATTTATCTGCGGTTTGTTTATTACATAGTGGCATAAATAAATGTGCTCATCACATAAATCTTACAAATCTGAAAGTTTTTTGTGCTTCTATTTGCCAGATATCCAAGGTCTTATAACTTAGTCATCAATAGGTTTTTGAATACTTATTTCTGGGATTAATTTGACTTATTTAAAATTTGAAACAGGAGTCAGTTTTCAAATGACTCCTGTGTTTTCAAAAAAAAAAATTACTTGGCCACTAAATCCATTAGCGTTTTCTCTTTTTGAATCTTTTTAGTTTGCAAACAGAAGTTAACTGTACTATGTCTTCCAGCTCATTTATGGATATCTAAAAATTATGGCAATCTGAATATAACCTTAAAATTTATCCTCCTTTAAATACTTTGATTCTGTGCCTCAGCTCTGACTCTTTGAGGGGGTGCAAATGAAAAACATTGTATATAATACTGTCTACTGTTCGGGAGGAAATATCTCGCCTTCTTTGTTAACTTACTGTTTAATCTGCTACAGCACAAATGGAATATTGACTTGACTAATACAGTATTTTTTAATCAGTGAAGGGGAATAGTTAGGCTTGGGGTGGGAAGTGTGTTAAGGATTGGAGAATAGGTTATGCGAAGACTGGAGCAAATACAAATACATTAAAATATATTAAAATTCACATGAGCACAGTCTGTGAAGGAATGGGCAGCATATAGAAGAGTCTGGCTGCGCACACCTCGGCCTTTTAGGTACCCTGTGGGTATTTTTGGCTCCTCTTGCCAGTTAGAGTTATTATGAGAGGCACATTGTGAAAATTGATTTCTGTTCAAACAGGTCTCGGTTTGTACAGAATGTTGTCGCCCAGTGTCTGGTGGAACTCTCCGCTGCTAGGAGCACTTTTAGATTCACTATTCAAGGTCATGATGGCAAAGCATACATCTTGGTAAGAAGTGATTTCTCCCAGCTCTCTGTAGCCTGGTAATCCAGCGTCTCAGAAATTCTTCAGTCTTGTCATTCTTTTTTCTTTAATTCTCAGGTCTAGAAAATAAATGATCAAAAATTGAATTCATCTTATCAGTTTAATTCACAAATCAAACTCCCTTAATTTAATAGCAAAAGATCCAGTGCCTCTATGTTCTAGGTACTAGGGATATAGAGAGAAATAAAACCTGATTCCTGCTCACACCACAAAATAAAGGTTTTTACTCCAATCTGTTAATGGCTTTTCTTGGTCACTATAACTTAATTCTGTTTCTGTCACTTTTTTTCCCCTATTGATTTTTCCCTATTTTTCCCTTTTGATACTCTTCTGTTTAAAATATGTTCTGTTGCTTCTGTTTTTGTGTATGTGTGTATGTAGTAAGAATGCTTAACATGAGACCTACCCTCTTCATAGATTTTTAAGTGCATGATAACAGTATTGTTAATTACAGGCACAGTATCGTGTGGCAGATCTCGAGAACTTAATCATCATGCCTAACTAAAACTCTGTACCCTTTAGTGAGCAACTCCCCATTTCTCCCTCCTCCAAGCCTCTGGCAACCACCATTCTACTCTTGGCTTCTATGAATTAGACTGTTCTAGATTCCTTATGGAAGTGGCATCAGGCAGTCCTGTCCTTCCGAGTCTGGCTTATTTCACTTGGCGTACTGTCCTCAAAGTTCATCCACGTTGTCACATAGTACAAGGTTTCCTTCTTTTTTTAAGAGTAATATTCCCCTGTATGTATGCACCATATTTGCTTTATCCATTCATCTACTGATGGACATTTAGAGTGTTTCTGCAGCTCGGCTGTTGTAAATATGCTGCAGTGAACATGGGGATACAGACACCTCTTCGAGTCCTGAGTTTTTCACACTGATGTTTGAGAAGTAGTGGCAAGTTTTGGATGAGAGGCCCTGCAGTTAGTAGAACCATCCCCTCCATGTACCAGAAGCATCTAATGTTATACTGTTTCTGTTAAAAATAATGGTCTGCGAAACAGAATTTGGTACGTTTATGTGAAAATCCAAGAATTGGGACCTCAGTCTCTTTGCCTCCGTATCTGTTTTACTCAACCAGTAACCATATATCGAGCATTTCTTATTCTACAGGCACTATTCTAGGTGTTCAAGAACAAAAAATGCCATCAAGGAACTCCTAAGCTAATAGGAAAACATGGTAGCTAGAAGGAGGGAGAGAGCTAAGGTTGTTGTTAAGTGTCACTTTGTAGCTGGCCATCCATTATGGGGACCCCATGCTTCTCTGACTCCAGATCATTTCCACCGAAGCTAACATACTTGTTGACTGAAGTTAATACTGGTATGCCTCGTAGTCATAGTCTGAAATCAGGTTTAATTTTCTTTTACTGTAAGGTTTTTCAGGTTAAAACTCAGGAATAGGAAACACCTAAAAACCTAAAACCTACTGCTAATAGATATTTAAATCCAGGGGCGCCTGGGTGGCTCAGTCAGTTAAGCATCTGACTTTGGCTCCTGTCATGATTCCAGGATCCCGGATGGAGCCCCCGCATCAAGCCTGCTTCCCCCTCTCCTGCTTACCCTGCTTGCACTCTCCCTTGCTCGCTCTGTCAAATAAATAAAGGAAATATTAAAAAAATAACTAACTTCTTTGTTATAAAAATAATACATTCTTGAAACATTCAGACAACATGAAGAATGTAGGGGAAGTGGTGTTCCCCCATCTTGTCTTCTCTCCTCGTCTTATTATATCTTAGTATTTGAAGGTAAACATTATTAACAGTGTGGTATGTGCACCTCAGCATTTTCTCCCTCTCTCTCTCCAACCCTATGTTCATGCGCTCACATTCCGCTTTTCTGTTTGTGAAACCTACCCGAATCACATGATGAGCATTTTTCTTCAGCATGTTTACTTCACTCAACAGTGTATCATAAGGATTCTTCTTGTGATTGTGGATCAGGGTCTTTAGTGACTGGATTTCCAGTGTGTGGCAGTTAAAGACAGTGCTGCAATGAAAATAATCTTTGCTTGTGCATTTTAGTACTTCTTTAGAAATAGACCTTTCTAATCGAAGACAGTATTAGGGTTTGTGTTTTTTAAACTGATAATTACCACCTTCCAGAAAACTTGTACTAATTTATCCCATATAGTGAGACCTTCTTGGTACCCCACCCAGATGTTCCTTACTCAGGCTGGTGCACCCATTTCCCAGCTGCTGAGACTTGTGGGCTGCTGACGGCGCACGGCTGCCTCGTCTCCAGAGACGTGCCTTTCTATGACAGAGGCCGCCTTGTTCAGAAAGTGCCTTCTTCCCCACCCTTGGCCTGCTCAGTCTCCTGCCAGTGATTTGACCCTGGGGTACAGAAAGCGGAGGCCTCCTGTCTCAAGGTGGGATAGATCTGTAGGTGCCGTTCTTGCATCAGAGCTCCCCACGGGATCAGGCTGAAGCCGGACTCCAGCTGAGCCCCTCGGTAGATAGCGTGCATCCAAATCCCCAAACACTCTTCCACCAGCAGTCCAAACCCCTCTACTGAACTGGATGTTATCTTCTTTTTGTACTTGCCAATCTGATAAGTGAAAAAGGGCAGCACATCATTTTTACATTTCCTTATTACTAGTTATATTAACATTTTTATATGTTTATCACTCATTTCTTCTGTTAATTCTGTTCACATTCTTTGTCTTTATTTCTGTGGGGCTGTTTTTGCCCCCTTATTGATTCCTGGGAGCTCTATATATTACAGATAATAACTTTGATATCTCCATATTAAATATTT
This sequence comes from Ursus arctos, assembly GCF_023065955.2. NCBI lineage: Eukaryota > Metazoa > Chordata > Mammalia > Carnivora > Ursidae > Ursus > Ursus arctos. The sequence goes on along the minus strand of NW_026622974.1, from coordinate 35,179,359 downwards.
TCTCCTAGTTGGTTGTCTTTTTTTTTTTTTTTAACTTTACGATCTCAGCGGCTCTACCAGATGTTACACTTTGAAAGACTTATCATACTTAAAAATTATATATAGGGTTCTCCTATCTTTTTTTTTTTCTGGTATTTTTATAGTTTTGTTTGTGTTTTGTTTTTTAGTGGTGATATGAGATATGGATAGGGTGACGATAATATGCTTATACTTTTCTCTCCCTATCTTTAGCTGTGGCTTTTAAACTCAGACAGCTTGGTGATTGAATCTTTGGGAAGTTCCAAAAGTATCAAAAAGTTCCCCCTATTGGAAGATTCCTTGAAGGAAGATTCCAGTTCTGCCTGGAATGCTGTCAAGGTCCTCTACCAGCCATGCATCAAAAACAGGAATGAAAAGTAAGTTGTGCTTTTGTTTTCTCATTCCACATTATGTTTTAGTTTCTTTTGCCATTTGGTGTTGAGAAATTAGTGAATTAAATGGTACCATACCACTTCCCTTTTTGAAGCTTCTAGGAGTCATACTGCTAAATATTATACTTTAAAGTAGATTGAATTATTACAGATGATTCTTGCTAATGTGCAGAAAGCTTGCTTTTCCTGAAAATAATTGGTCTTTTTCTTGTAATCTCAGCTGTCTGTGCATATGGCTGCAGTACTAAATCAGGCATCAACGGCTATGAATATTTACTGATAAGCACTTTCCAGGCATTCAGGATGCAATAGTGAATAAAACACAGTCCTTTCTGGGCTTGTCATTGTAATAGGGGGAAGGCAGACCATCAGCAGAAGAGGCATAAAATCATGGACTAATGTGGTTCCTACTAAGAGGCAGGCACTTATCGGAGGGCTTCTGGCTCATTTAAGCCTAACATCAACCCTATGGGGTAGGTCCTGTTATCACCGTCATTTTAGAGATAGGGACACTAAGACACAGGTGTTGAAATTACTCTAGTGAAATATAAAGCAAGGCAAGGTAGATAGGTGTAGGAGGTTGTCATTTTATATGAAAAGTGAAGGAAGTTTTCTCAGATAAGATGATATTTAAGTGGAAAACTCGAAGGAAGTGAAGGAGTGAGCCTTATCGGAGAGAACAGTGTTCCTGGCAGAGGGAACGGTTGGAAGTTGATGCTTGTCCTGTACTCTTCAGTGAGTTTGATCAAATTTGTAATAAGAACGGAAAGATCCTGGTCTTTTTCTGGGAAGTAAATAAGAAATTTTTGAAAAATTGCTTTTCTTTTTTGGATTATACAAACAGTACAAATCATGAAATATTCAAACAGTCGAGACATATATAAAATATGAAAGTTCTCTACCGTGTCCCTCTCCAGAAGTAAAAAGTATGTTGTGTGTTCTTCAATTCCTTTTTCTATTTATTTTTCATTTTAACATAATTTGAATGATACAGGTGCATTTTTTACACTTAAAATAAAAAAGGCAATACTGTAGAGTCTCAGAGATTCTTTCCATGTCGGTGCTTGGCGTTTTATGAAATGGGTGTACTATAAATAATTTAACTATTTTTCTGTTGATAGATCCTTGGGGTCTATTTTCCTGCTATAATTAGCATTGCTCTGTGTGTTGTTATACAAATTTGTTTTGTAGTTATGTGTACTTTTTTTATAAAGGATTTCTAGAAGTAGAATTGCTGCAGCAAAGGTATGACATTTAAAATTTTGATAGATAATATCAAGTTTCTTTGTAAAAAGGTGTTGCCAATATATACTCCTACCTGAAGTTACTATAAACGCTACTTCCCTGAAGCGTCATCAAACTGCCGTTTAGATTTTTGCCCATCTGATGCCAGTCTAAATGAAATAGTCCCGATGACTACCCTTGTGTTGTTCTGGGGTATGATCAGAGAATATGGCTTATGCTTTGATGCTTTGGGGACCTTGGCGTATATGTGGTCTGATACATAATCACGTTTTAAGCTGTTGGTTGCTTGTATCCTCTGTTTACTTGTGTGTGTTTGTGTGTGTGTGTACTTCTGTATATTTAGACTTACATAGTGAAGCTTATTAAAACCTTTCACATTTTTTATTCCTTTGAAATGTGCATTTTTGAGAAGGGTATGTCAAATCACACTATGATTATAGAAAAGTTTTTTTGTTCTGATTTTGGTATCAGTTTTTGCATTATATATTTTGAAGCTATGTTTTTAGGTATATAAATGTTTGTGCCATGACACCTTGACTAATTGCATATTTTATCCATAAGAGATTTTGCTCTCCTTCCATTTGATGCTATTTCCCTTTGATTCCAATTTGCCTGATGTTAATACTGTTATATTTACTTTCCTTTTTTTTAAATTGCCAGTTTGTTATACAGTAGTCCCCTCTTAGCTGCAGTTTCGCGTTTGTGGTTTCAGTCACCTGTGGTCACCTGCAGTCCACAAGCAGATGACCCTCCTCCTGAAGTATGGTCAGAAGGTCAGCCGTAGCCTAAAGCTAGGTCACGGTGTCTCCATCACTCACCTACTTCATCTCCTCACATAGGCATTGTGTCATTTCACATCATCACCATTATAAGAAGGGTGAGTTCAGTACAAGAAGATATTTTGAGAGAGAAAGAGACCACATTTACATAGCTTTTATTACAGTATATCATTGTAATTGTTCTATTTTATTATTAGTTGTTAATCTCTTACTGTGCCTGATTTATAAATTAAACTTGATCACAGGTATGTATGTACAGGAAAGAGCGTAACCATATATAGGGTTCGGTACTACCTGCGGTTTCAGGCATCGCTGGGGGGTCTTGAAATGTAACCCCCATGGAGAAGGGGAATGTTTTTCCATTTCTTTACAGCTGTCCTGTGTTATTTTGTCTTAGGTATACGTTGCCAACATGTACCTTGTAAACTGTGTAGGTGGATATTTTAAAACCTCATTGTGACTGGGGCACCTGGCTGGCTCCGTCGGTAAAGCATGTGACTCTTGATCTTAGGGTTGTGAGTTAAAGCCCTACATTGTGTGCAGCCTACTTAAAATTAAAATAATTAAAAAAAAAACAGGTGAATTCAGAGAAAGACAATTATCATATGATCTCACTGATATGTGGAATTTAAGAAACAAGGCAGAGGATCATAGGGGAAGAGAGGAAAAAATGAAACAAGATGAAACCAGAGAGGGAGACAAACCATGAGAGACTCTTAATCTTAGGAAACAAACTGAGGGTTGCTGGAGGGGAAGAGAAGAGGGATGGGGAACTGGATGATGGACATTAAGGAAGGCATGGATATAATGAGCACTGGGTATTATATAAGACTGATGAATCACAGAGTTGTACCCCTGAAACAAATAATATGTTATATGTTAATTAATTGAATTTAAATTAAATAAAAACCTTAGGAGTGGCAAAAAAAAACAAAAGAATCAGTCAAAGATATAGGTACTTATTAGGGTGTTGGAATAAACAAAACAAATATAAATCGTCCATTAAAAAACAAACACAAAACAGGTGAATTAGAAGAAAACAGACTCCAATATGACAGTCTATTTTAAAAGTGAATGTAATCCACACTTACTGTGATTCTTGATATAGTTGAACTTAATCTACTGTCTTTTACATTGGTTGTCTTCTCTGTATCATTTCTTGATAATTTGGAAGTAAAAAAATACCTATTTCTAGATGAGTTTAGTGGTTAACCTGAAACTTCTAACATATGTACTTAAACTTCTTTAATTATCAATCTCTAGATTTAACTAGTATCCATACTCTTCACCAGAACAAGAAAAGACTCTTAATGAGGTCTCGCATTTCTTCTTTCTCTCCCTGTGGCGTGCGCTCTCCTCTATGTTGAGAGCACTTAGGATTCTGCTGATGGTGGTTCTTTCTTCTTAAAGTAGCCCTACCCCATTTGCTTCCCTCTTAAACTCATGTATTACAGCCATAAATGTTTTTATATTTTTATTGTATGTTTATTTCCATGAAAATATTTGATGTTTTTAAAATAGTTATAAATAGTATTATAGTACGTGTCTTTTTGCTGTTTGTTTTTCACTTCATAGTCTTTGTTTCGTTGTTTGCTTTGATGAAACATGCCCTTTCATAGTTCTTTTAAAGTTGAACTGTAGTCAGTCTTTGAATACCTGATAATCTCTTATATGTTATCTCTCTGAACACCTATAGCATTTCTCTTTATCTTTGTTTTTCTAAGATTTTATACAGATATATCTAAATGTTAGTGTTTATTCAAAATTTTCTCATCACAGTCTGTTCTTATTTTACAAATGAAGTATTCTCTCAGTACCTGAGAATAATAGTGATACTTCAAGTCTTCTGTTTTCTCTCTTAACTCTTTTCTTTGGGTGTTAACTCTCTTCTCTTTAAAAAGGTTCTTTGTGTTTGATACTTTGTTTCATGGTGTTGCTTTCCCCAAATGTTTGATGCTTCCACTAGAATTCCTGTGCTCTGATGTGTACTCCATGGGAATCAGGACCTTGTCTGTCTTGCTCATTACTACATCTAAATGAGTTCTTTTTAAAAAAAAAATTTTTTTTTAATGTATTTATTTGAGAGAGAGCAAACACAAGCAGGGGGAGTAGCAGAGGGAGAATCAGGCTCCCCACTGAGCAGGGAGCCTAGTGTGGGGCTGGATCCCAAGACCCTGGTATCATGACGCAAGCCGAAGGCAGACGTTCAACTAACTGAGCCACCCAGGCGCCCCAGATGAGTTCTTGTAGAAGTGCTCAATACATACAGTTTATGGTCACATTTAACAGAACATTTGTTAAATGGATTGTTCATAGTTTTCTGCTCATCTTTATATTTGATAATTACTTTTCACCTGTTGGTGACTGTAGGTTCTTGTTACCATAGTCTGCCTTAATGGATTCGTGAAAGAGAACGCAAAGGATATACCGGTGTGGATGTGCAAGTTTGTCTTTTGACAGCTTTTGGGTGCTAAGGAAAAGGAATTGGTAGTAGATTCAGTTACAGTGGTGAATTTATATTCATTATTGTGAAAGATCTTTACACTGCCTCTCTTGAGGAGAGTGACAAGGATTCAGTGTACTGTCTCATTATTTCACTTATTCCTGACAAATTCCTGGGACACTGGAAATACAATGACTATAGTCAGTTGTGTTCTGCTATATTTGATTAGTGGACTTTTTTTTTTTTTAACTTTGCATGTCATGTCTTGGGGATATAATAAATGAGTTTGATGAGTTCAGTTTTCCTGTTGTGTATAACTTCTTTTGTTTTGCTTTTTCTCCTACTACTGGTTGACTTTGTATCCCCCAAAGGTGGTAAAGGAACTTCATAAACTGGGTAAGCATCCTGCGAGTTATTTGCTTTTGTCTTTAAGGACATTGTCTTTTAAGAAACATTAGTTTCTTTCTTTGGGGGCATTACTGAGTAACTGTAGACTCCCTGGCATATAGGGTGGTACATTAACTATTTTAGTCCAATCGGCTACAATTTTAATTTTTTTTTTTTTTTTTTTTTTAGTGGAAGTGTGGATTGCCAGATGGCAATCTAAAAGAGGAAAATAACAAATGTAACTATGGTTTTAGTTCCTTGAGCACACACACAAAAAGTGGCAGGTAATATATTTAGAATGTTCTTTCTTTCTAGCAATAGCCACACATGTCTCTTAACATTTTGAAGTCTATTGTTTTTTTATCCCCTTACCCCTTGCCCACAGTTGTCCTACAACTTACTTGTTTAGTTTGCATACTAGAGTTTAGATCCTAAATGGTAACTTTGTAGCTTTGGACCCTAAGTTAATGTCTGCAGTTTAATTGTGCTAACTCATCAATTCACCCATGGCCTCATATTCTCTAGACTGGGGGTAATTTTGCCCCTTAGGGGACATTTGGCAATGTCTGGGTCATTTTTGGTTGTTGCAACTTGAGGGGCTATTGAATCTAGTAGGTAAAGTCCAAGATACTCTTAAATTTCCTACAATGCCTCAGAGAGGCTCTATAGCAGAGAACTATCCAGCCCAAAATGCCAGTAGTGCCAAAGTTGAAAAACCCTGTCCTAGTCTATGTCCTGAAATCAAGCAGTGTCCACCTTTCCCTCTGGGTGTTACAGCCCACAATTTTCTTGAAATTTTATTTAGGCCAGCAAATAAGAGAAGTTTTACTGCAGCATGAGCTCAAAACTCTATAATCCCACATGTTAACCTAGAGTAAACAGGATAAGTACAAACATAATCTGTGTATTGTTATACTTCTCTCATTTTCTCTTAGGGAAACATGAAAAATAGGTTTATTTGTAATAAACAATGATAAAGAATTTTATAGGTTTCAAGTCCTTTTACTTATGTATTTAAGAGAAAAGAACTTACAGGAATGTAATCACTAAGTGTAAATAAGTGGGTTTTTTAAAAAGCTGAATTGAATTCTCTTCATTGTTTAAGTTACATGAATCCAAGTACTGGTAGTAGCTCTTCCCACATTTTTTGAAAGATAAAATACATGATTTAAAAATCTGGACAGTTCGAACTGAGAACTGTTCTGTGTTCCACAATTAGTAGAAACATTTTCTGGCAAAATATATGGAGGGAGGAAATGATGATATGTTATATTTACCCCTAGTTTTGGTGAATTTAGAGATTATATTCTGTAAACTAACTAGGTTTTTCTTTGTTGGCTCCGTATTGGTAAATATTGTTTCTAAAAAAGAAGTGTTGTTTTGCCTTAAGATAGTCATCCTTATTGCTCTTTTTAAGATTTATTTATTTATTTTTGGGAGAGAGAGAAAGAGGGAGGAAGAGGGAGAGAAAGCATGAGTAAGCAAGCATGGTGGGGAGGAACAGAGGGAGAGAGAGAGAGAGAGTAACTTAAGCAGGCCCTGTTCTCTGACTTAGGGCTTGAGCCCACGACCCTGAGATCAGGACCTGAGCCGAAACCAAGAGATGGGTGCTTCACCAGCTGTGCTACCCAGGCATCCCCATTGTTGCTTTGTCTAATGAAATAGAAACACATAAATCACACCCATATACATTTCATATGCATAAAATAATATTAGTAGTTGTTTTTATTTGTCAAATAGTATATTTAAATCTTTTTTTTCTCCTTTATTTCAGCAGAAAAATTGAAATTCTGCTTAATTTTTTTAATTGGGTAAAAACCACATAGTATAAAATTTATCATCTTAACCAGTTTTAAGTATACAGTTCAGTAATGTTAGGTATATTCACATATGTGTTGTGAAAGAATTCTCCAAAACTATTACATTCTGCAACTGAAACTCTATACCCATTACACAACTCCTTTTCCTCCTCCCCCCAGCCCCTGGTAACCACCATTCTATTTTCTGTTTTTATGAATTCGACTTTATTAGTCTGCCAGGCCTGTAATAACAAAATGCCAAAGACTGGATGGCTTAAAAACCAGAAACTTATTTTCTCAGAAGTTCTGGAGGCTGGAAGTCCAGGATCAAGGTGCCATCAAGAATGGTTTCTGATGAGGCCTCTCTTCCTGGCTTACAGACAGCTACCATCTCCCTGTGTCTTCACATGCCCCGTTGTTTTTGTGAGAGCAAAGAGAGAGGTAGATGGGGAAGCGGTAGAGATCGGGAGAAGATCTCGCCTCTCTTCCTCTTCTGATGAGGACAGCAGTTCTGATTAGAGCCCCATTCTTATGACCTCATTTAACTAAGTACTTTTTGAAAGGCCCTGTCTCCAAATACAGTCACTTTGGGGGTTAGAGCCCTAACTTCAGTTCATATTCAACATAAGAATTTTGGGGGAACACAATTTAGCCCATAACACTGACTACTTTAGATACTTCATGTAGGTGGAGTCATGGAGTATTTGTCTTTTTGCAACTGGCTTATTTCACTTAGCATAATGTCCTTAAGACTGTGCATCTGTGTTGTAGCTTGTAACGAGATTGCCTCTCTTTTTAAGGCTGAGTGCTATTCCAGTGTGTGTGTGTGTGTGTGTGTGTGTGTGTGTAACACTTCTTGTTTATCCATTCATCCCTCAGTGGACATTTGGGCTGCTTCCTGTGTATTATGAATAGTGCTGCTTTGAACTTGGGCGTGCAAATATCTCTCTGAGATCCTGCTTTCAATTCTTTTGGAGATATACCCAGAAGTGTGATTACTGGATCAAATGATAGTTCTATTTTTAATTTTTTGAGGAGCCTCCATACCGTCTTCCATGGTAGTTGCTGCACTTTGCATTCCTAGTAACAGTTGTTCTAATTTCTCTACATTCTCGCCAACACTTATCATTTTCTGGGGTTTTTTTTTTTAAGGATTTTATTTAATTTATTTTATTTAATTTATTTTTTGTTTTATTTTTATTTTATTATTTTATTATTTTTTTATTTTTTATTTTTAGAGTTGTTCTAATTTCTCCACATTCTCACCAACATTTATCATTTTCTGTTTTTTTTTAAAGGATTTTATTTTATTTTATTTTTTTAATTTAGATTTCAGGTATGAAAGAGAGTGCACAGGGAGGGGGAGGTACAGAGGAAGAGGGAGAAGCCAACTCCCTGCTGAGCACAGTGCCTGACATGGGGCTGGATCCCAGGACCCTGAGATCATGACCTGAGCTGAAGTTAGATGCTTACCCGACTAAGCCACCCAGGCGCCCCTTAAGGATTTTATTTTTAAGTAATCTCTATGCCTAATGTGGGGCTCAGACTCAAAACCTCGTGACTAAGAGTTGCATGCTCCACAGACTGAGCCAGGCAGGTGCTCCTATTTTCTATTTTTTTAATAGTAGCCATCCTAATGGGTGTAAGGTGGTATCTTACTGTGGTTTTGATTTGCATTTCTCTGATTAGTGATATTGAGCATCTTTCATATACTTGTTGGCCATTTGTGTATCTTCTATGGAGAAATGTCCAAGTTCTTCGCGCATTTTTTTTAATTAAAAAAATTTTTTTAAATTCAATTTATTAACATATAGTGTATTTTTAGTTTCAGAGGTAGTGTTCAGTGATTCATCAGTCTTACATAACACCCAGTGCTCATTACATCATGTGCCCTCCTTAATGCCCATCACCCCATCCCCATCTCTCCACCCCCACTCCAGCAACCCTCAGTTTGTTTTCTATGATTAAGAGTCTCTTATGGTTTGTCACCCTCTCTAATTCCATCTTGTTTTATTTTTCCATCCCTTCCTGTATGTTTCTCTGTTTTGTTTCTTAAATTCCACGTATGAGTGAAATCATATATGATAATTGTCTTTCTCTGATTGACTTATTTTGCTTAACATAATACCCTCTAGTTCCATCCACATCATTGCAAATGGCAAGATTTCTTTTTTTTGATGGCTGAGTAGTATTTCATTGTGTGTATGTGTGTGTATACACACACACACACACACACACACACACACACCACATCTTCTTTATCCATTCATCTGTCCATGGACATCTTTCCATAGTTTGGCTCTTGTGGACGTTGCTACTATAAACATTGGGGTGCAGGTGCCCCTTCAGATCACTGCATTTGTATATTTGGGGTAGGTACCTAACAGTGCAGTTGCTGGGTTGTAAGGTAGTTCTATTTTTAACTTTTTGAGGAAGCTCCATACTGTTTTCCAGAGTTCTTTGCCCATTTTTAAATCAGTTTATTTGCGTTTTTGTGGTTGAATTGTAGGAGTTAATACATTCTGATATTAACTCTTTATTAGACATGACCTGCAAATACTTTTTCTCATTCCATAGATTGCGTTTTTTTTATTGCATCTGTTGATTGTGTCTTTTGATGCACAGAATCTTTTAAGTGTCAGACACCATCATTGCCTAAGATAAAATTAGGTGATTTTGAGGAGATTTAGAGGAATTTGTCCTTTTTGATTGATGAAAACATAAGCCAAATGTTAATTTATGCTAATTTTATATCCAGCAGAATATTTAAAACCTGTTATTTAATAGTTATATTATATTATATATTTCCAAAGAGGCATTTATCTTTTCCCAGAGGTACTTGATAATATATATAGGTATTTGAAATATAGGTATTTGAAATATATATATATTTGAAATATATATAGGTATTTGTTCCAATTTTAGTATATGTGCTGCCGAAGCGAGCACTGAAATATATATAGGTATTTGAAATATATATATAATATATATATATTATATATTATATTAAAACACTTCACGTGAATTTATTTGGATAGTGTGTGAATACGATGCTAGAATGAATGAGTGAATGAATGAGCAAGCAATGAATGAGTTTATAAGTCACCAACTCCTAAAGAGCACTTTATTAAACCATTTAAAGTGTCTTGTGTGTCCCCACATAGAAGTCACAGGCTGACATTGTCAGTCCACTCTAATTAGGGGCATTCCTTTTGCAGAATAGGATTAATTTAGATTTCAGGTATGAATGTCCAAGTCTTATATTTTATAAGTGAGGGAACTGAGGGAACTGAGGCTTAGTTAGAGAAATAATTAGTTAGTCGCTTTGTTAGTTGGTGATAGAGCCAGAATTTGAGCCAGGTTGTCCTGATTCCAAATTCACTTCTTTTTCATTATATCATGTAGTCCTTCACCATAAAATTTTAGGAGATCTGAAATGTCACTATAAATGTATATTCTTCCTCAAGAACAATTCCTTTGGTAGTTTAGAATGTGTCAGCATTTTGATTACTCCCTAAAATATACTGCTTACTATACTATATTCACTAAATATTTATGCATCTTAATATGTAACTTCAGCAGTGGAAACTTCTGATTTATGGTATGTTCATATCTGATCTTCTAGATCAGAATTTAAGGATACAAATGTGATTTTTTTCAGAAGTCAATGCCTTAGCTTCTTAGAACAGGAATCCATTGAAAGGAAATTAATCTAAAAATACAGGAAAGTTATCAAATACCTCTGGGAAAAGATAAATGCTTCTTTGGAAAGTACTTTTCACACATTTGTCTGCTGCTATCGTATTATCACCCAGACGTACCCATCTAGAAATTGTTCTTCATTACAAAGAAAGTTGAGCACATGCTTTCTTAATTTGTAATTGGAAAAATTACACTATGTAAGTTTAGTGGCCTAAATTCAGACTTATTTTATTTGGAATTCTTATCCATGAATTTATAATCATTAAAGAAGATATAGGAAATAAGACTGTGACATATAATAAAAGTGAGCTTTTTCCCTAGAGATGCTAGTCAAAGCAGGTTTTACCTGTGGAAAGCAATTCATCTCTTGGAATCGCTTTCTGGAAAGAATCTGGTTTCCCTCCTCTGATGCAAGAATGTAAGATAAGTATAATCATGAGCTGTGGGGGTAGAATGGGCGAGGGGACTGGGATTGGTTAAAGCAGGAAGGAGAATGTGTATATGAAATTGTTGCTTCACTTTCCTGTGTTTTCTAATAATCTGTTAGGTATTTTTATGAGTCCAACCTGAAGTAGTTGTCTTCACTTTTCACATCAGAAGGGTTTGGGTTTTTCTTTCCTCTTTTTTATTACCTCCTACTATACTTGGTATTATATGTGATTCCGAAGCAGGAGACCAAAGATGACTTCTGTGAAAGAATTTATAGTAAAGTTAAAGCCACATGTACAAAAAAAATTTTTTGAAGAGAGCAAAATCTACCTACATGCTGAAAGGGTTTTCATGGAAAATCATATTCATTAGCTGAATCAAGGAAAATACAAAAGAGTTAAAAGTCATTTCCTTCACTCCACGCCTACCCCAGTGAAAGCTGCAGAGGGCTGGGCAGGGAAAGTGTGCATGCTTTTTCTTTTCTTCTTCTTCTTCTTTTCTTTTCTTTTTTTTTTTTTAAGACTTCATTTATTAGAGAGAGAGAAAGTGCACAAGTGGGGGGAGGGGCAGAGGAAGAGAGAGGAAGAAGCAGACTCCTCGTTCAGCAGAGAACCCAATGCGTGGCCGATCCCAGGACCCTGAGATCATGTCCTGAGCCAAAGGCAGACACTTAACTGACCTTGCCACCCAGGTGCTCTGAAAGCGCACGTATTTTCACGTAGGGAGCTCCAGTAGGCTGCTGCCAATGCAGTGGCAGGTGGCTCGCAGAGGTGTTGGGTAGGAAGTGGAGGGTGGCAGTCATCTGCCCGTAGAGATGCTCCCACTTATCTCTGTAGCATATGAAAGTCTCATCAAAAGCTTTTGTTTGAAGAAAGGGTTCTACAACTGATACAAAAATGTTTGAGAACCACTGTTCTCTGTGCTGTGCATTTCACCAGACAGGGCTTGAATTCACTGGGTCATGGTAAAGTCACTACTTAAGAAGAGTGACAACATTGAGATAGTTCTAATTGACTGAATGGTCTTCCTCTTATTGAGCTGAGATCTGTTTCCCAGACACTCTCATCCAGAGCTACCAAAAATCTACCTGTTGATTCTTAAATATGACAACTCTTCAAATATTCAGATAATCTGACATTCAGTCCTAGATTTTCTCTTCTTCAAGCTTATAGCCTCAAATGGAATGGTTTCAAGCTTCCTTTTCCTTGTGCAGTCTCTTTTTTCCCCACTTGGCCCCCTTTCCTATTACCATTTTGATTGCCCATAAGAAAATGTTGCCCCAGCATCCTGTCAGCTTTGCATAATAGGGTGAATCAGAGAGCAACTAGAGCTAGCGATTCATCTTCCAGGGCTGTTTTAGGTAATTTAGATATAAAGGGAAGAAGGCATTTACAGTGGTACCAGACAGGAGAGACTGAATTTCAAGAACCCAATGAATTTGAACATTAAACAAAAAAGTTTTCAACCTCAGGTGTTAAAGATGGTCATTTATTCATTCTTTCAACAGATATTAAATTCATACTACAGTGCTAGGTACTGGAAATAGAAAATTGAGCTAAAAGAGATCTGATGCCTTGCATCATAGACCTTAGTAGAGTCTAGTAGGAAAGACAAATAAATGATTGGTGCTATGAAAAAGAGCTCTATAGTGCTAGGAGAGCAATTCATAGGGAGACCAACCAGGTTAGCATAGGACTGCAGGAAGAACTGATGCTTGACTGCTGTCTGAACAAACTATGTGAAGAGGTTCTGGGCTTGCCCATAAGAAAGCAGTACAAAAGGACCTATGGTAGGAGAGACCATAGTGAGGGCAAGAGATGGAAAGAAGACCAAGGTGGGTACACCGGAGAGTGAGAAACAAGGACAGGGTAGGAGGAGCCAGACCAACTCAGGATCTTAGAGGCATTTTAAAGAGCTTGTCTTTGTGTTTATCCTAAAAACAATAAACATCTATTGAATGTTTTGTCCAGAGAGAAGGGTGAGCTGGAAAGATTATTCTGGCTGCCAACCGCGAGCAGTTGGATATGGTAGATCAGATAGGAGGCTATTGCCGAAGCCCAAGAGAAATGACTATAGTGGATGATGGCAACTGAGATAGATTTGAGAGATACTATAGTAATATTGCAGTGTTTGTGATTGATTGGATTTTGGAACCAAACCACGATTTATTGGGATAGGTAACATTGGAAGAAGATCAAGTTTTGGGAGAAGATCATGAGGTTCGGTTTTATGCGTGTTGAGTTTGAGTTACTATTTGAGTCATTCAAGAGGAAATAGCAAATAGAAAGTTAATATATAGACCTGGAGTTCAGATGAAAGGTTTGGGCTGTGTTTTTAAATTTGTGAGTCATCTACGTATTGGTCGTAATTGAAGCCAAGGACAGGCGTTATTGTTTAGGAAGAGAGGATGGAAGGACTGAGCTGTAAAGAACTACCCACAGTTATGGGCCAGAAAAAGGATGTGAGCCTAGAAAGAAGCTAGAGGAGCAGTTGGAGAGGTGGGAGGAAAGCAACAGAGTACTGTTTCATAGAAGCTGAGGAAGGAACAAGTACTTTAAGGAGGAAGTGGTCAGATGCTGCTGAGAGGTCAGATAAGATGTTGAATGTAAAACATACATTGGATTGAGATTGAAACAGTCATCAGTAACCTTAGCAGGGATTGTTTTGTCAGGTGACAGAGCTGGGAGCTGGATTGGAATGGGTGAGCAGTGAGTAGCAGGTGATGTGACAGAAACAAGTGTGGACAACTGTTTCAAGAAGTTTGGCTTTGAAGGCAAGGAGCAATAGGTTGGGGATGGGGAGCTGACCGAAGTTAGGAGGTGGGATTAGACCCTCTTGAGCCTGTTTAAAAGCCAACAGCAAGGATCCTGTTGAGAAGAAGGGGTTGATTGCACATGAGAAAGAAGTGGTGGTTGATTCCAACAGGACAGGGGGGGCTATTATCTTCAGCTCAGGTGTAACAACTAGCCTTAGGCGCAGGGATGATTCCCTTTCTGTAACAGGAGGGAAGATCAGAATTGGAGTGGATGAACAGGTTTGCATACTAGGTTTGGGGACGATGAGAGACTCATCCTGTGATGGCTTCTATTTTATATAAAAAGTAGGAGTGATGGGGAAAGAGGCATAAGAGGAAAAGGGGTGGGTGTAGTGGACAGTTGGAAGTTTGAGGAGAATGGAGAAGATTCAAAATGGTCACTTGGAGAGGAGGTGAGTGAGATGACTAGAGATGTGTGGGATTGGTAGGCATTGTTCATTGCCTGTTGAGGTTTGCGCTCGTGAATTTATATTGTGACTTTGTCCAGGGTATCATCAACCTGAGTATCAGCCCAGAGAAAGCATAGTTGGGGTCAGCAAGGTTCAGGCTTTATTGTCTCGATGCAATGGGTATTGTGTTATTTTTTGTTATTAAAATGATGGACTACGGAATCTGTGTGGCCTGTTTGAATGAAGACTGAGAGTTGGAAAAGGGCCTTGGCTTCTCAACTGCTGAAATGTAGCTGTGGTAGGGGAGAAATTTACTTTTAATTGGGTAGCTAAAGCTCCTCAAATGTTATTTAAAAAATACCAGATTACCGATGGGAAATGATCTCTTTTAAATATATTAAGGAAAACTGTAGTACTTAAATGGAGCTTTAAGCGCTTACTTAAATTTATGCTCTGAGTTAAATTTTCTTCAAGATTTTCCATATGATTTTTGTAATCCCACTTTATAAGGAAATTTATTGGCTTAATGTGGGATAATGAGTATCAAAGAAAAGGTGCTTAATCTTCCATATCTGCCAGAATTTCAGTTTGACATTTGTCATCTAAAGCAACTGCAATGGTCCTGGTTGGTTCTGCTTTTATTCTGGTCGTTAAGAGTGAAAAATGAACCTTGGATTCTAAGGTCAGCTGGAGTAGAGGGAAGAAGTGCATTTCAGTAGCACTTGGGGATTTTTTTTTTTTTTTTTTTTTTTTAACGCAGATGGCTGCATGAGCCCTCCAGGTACTTGCACCTCTACTGGAAACAAGATAATTGAACATTAGGTCGTTGGCCTGTCCATTGTTAAGGCTGGCTGCTATTGTAACTTCTACTGTGAGAGTAGTGCTTGTCTGAGGGACCTCGGTGGGGCTTCAGGCCCAGGGCTTCCTGCAATACTGCTAGTCTCCTTGGGACGCCCTCTGCATCACTGCACCATAGCAACTGCTAGAACCTTCCTCTAGCCATTTTCTCTCCTGTGTTAGAGAAAAATTATCTCCCTACCTTAAAATAATTAATCACTTATAATTCCCCAGGTAAATGATGAAGGCATTCTCCTCATAAAATAACTTCAGCATCATGGACTAAAGCTCAACCCCCCTTGGCCACCATCTCGATTTCCAGGTTCCTATAGAAGTCACCCCTGTAACCAGTCTATCTCAACATAGACATATCTATATAAATGCCCCAGGAGCGTCTATAGAAATGTTTTGTGTGTTATACTTTGTGTATCTTTTGTGTGTTAGCTTTTGTGTTATCTTTCCTTTTTTCTTGTCATATATTATAGTACTCTCCCACAGTCCATGTTTTCACTCAGCATCGTATCTTCTCAGTACATATAGATCCAGCTCGTTTTTCACAGCTGTGTGCTGTTCCATAATGTAGATAGCCCATGGTTTCTTGTGTCATTCTATTACAGTTTTTAAAAATTTTTCTCTGATACTAACAATTCTGCAGTGAAGACCCTTGTACACGCCTCCCCATGCAGTTCTGCAAGGACTTGTTTAAAGTTGTTGGGAAGAAGTAGAGTTGCTGCTCCTGGGATATATTTATTTTACATTTGTTAAATAAACGTTTTCTTTGGGATAGTTTTAGATTTATAGAAGAGTTGCAAAGATTGTACAGATGGCTCCTGTGTACGTACCCTTCACCCATTTCTAGGTTTGCCTCACGCTATCTTATATCACCCTGGCACCTTTTTTCAAAACTAAAAAAACCAACATTGGCGCATTCATACTAAATTCCAAGCTTTATTGGGATTTCACCAGGTCTTCTACTCACGTTCCTTTTTGTTCCAGGATCCAGTCCACAATGCTCCATTGTATTCATTCATTGTGTCTGCTTTGTCTCCTCTGGTCTTGGACAGTTTTGTAGACCTTCCTTATTTTCCAGAGGGACTGGTTAGGCATTTTCTAGAATGAATGCCTTTTAATTTGGGTTTATCTGATATTTCCCTCCTGGTTAGACTGAGATGGTGGGTTTGGGAAAGAATACCATCACATTATATCAGGGGTCCAGGGTATCCACAGCCATCACTGGCGATGCACACCGTGATGCCTTAGCTAAGGTGGTGTTGGCCAGTTTTTTCACTGTGAAGTGACTGTTGTTTCTTTTCCATATTCTGTTCTCTGAATCAAGTCACTGAGTCCAGCCCACACTCAAAGGGGAGGGAGGAAAGGTAAGCCCCATGTCCTTGAAGAGGGATGCTATCTATATATGTTACTTGGAATTTTAACATAAGGAGGATTTGTTTCTTCTGTTTATTCATTTTTATCTGATGGACTCATGTATATTTATTTTCTGCCTTGGGTTATAATCTAACACCATGTTATATATTTCATTACTTACGTGTTTGTTATTAATTTATTCTGTTGTTCAAGTTGTTCCAGTTTTGGCCTTTGGGAGCTATTTTAGGCTAGCTCCTGAGTCCCTTTGACATGCCCCCATACTGTTAATTTTTGATCACCCTTTTACTTCCCAATACTGCAGAATGCCCCAGACTCCTACTTTTCCCTACCCCAGCCCTGGAATGGTTCTTTATTAGAGAGTGGGAGAGGCCCTTACTTGATATTTTTAATTTTAATAGATATTGTCTAGTTGTTCTCCTAAGGGCTATTCTCTTTGGCACTTTTACCCTTCATCTCATACCTATTCCAATATTTCCAAGTAGTAAAGCTATATCCAGGTTTACTAATTTTTGTCAATCTGATAGAATGGATCTTTTTTAAATGAGTGTTTTCCTTAGTGTGATTGAACATCTAAGTTTATATTTACCAGCCATTTGAGTTTTCTCTTTTGTGACTAGCCTGTTCGTGTTATTTTGCCCACTTAAATTCATATTTCTGAATGTGTGTGTGTGTGCGTGTGTGAGAGCCTGTCTGTGTTTGGTATTAGGATTTCTTACAGATTGTGAATCTTAGTCCTTTGGTTTTTTTCTAGCCTGTAGCTTACTTTTAAACTTGGTTTATGATGTATTGTGACATATTTGGTCCTATCAAAATTAGGATCCTATCATAATTTGATCCTATTAAAATTAGAGTTGGCAGGCTTTTGCTTTTGTATCATGTTTAAGGAGATCTTCTTTCTAACAAGTCTACCTATGCTTTTACTTCGGTTATTCACTGAAGCTGATGATCCAAAGATCTCAAGTGATCACCTGGTAAGCAAAATCGTTTTCTTTTTCTTTTTCTCAATCCTGAGCATTCATCCTTATTCACCATTTCTTCTGGGACATATTTTCCCTGGCATTCTCCTGGTTTTCTTCTGGCTTTTTTGACCTCCTCCCTTTCCTTTGTCTTCCCTTCCTCCCTTCCTCTTCCCTTCCTCCCTTGCCGTTTCTGCTTTTTCCTATAGCCTGATAACCGTGTCCCTGATGTCTTTTTCCCTTTTGCTAAAGCTCATCTGCTCTCCTGGTAAAAACTCTAATTTCCGTTGAGTAAAAACTTTTGAGTCTACATTTTCAGACCTAACTTTCACTAAGTTCTTTGCTTATATCTCCATCTTATTTCTAGGTTATCTCTGCCAGATATCCTACTGGCTTCTCAAATTCAATATGTAGGAGGTAGAAGAAATTCATTAATGTTCCTGGTGAACATATGTTTTCCTCCCATTTGTATTTATCAATGGCATCATGATTCTCCTAGTTACCCAGGCTCAGATCCTGAAGTTAGCCATTAATTGTTTCCCAGTTCCCCTACTTCCAACCAGTTAGGAGGTCATGTCCAGTGTTCTTTCAAAGTCTCTTCATATCTATTCTTTTTCTCTTTAGTATTGTTGCCAGCCTAGTTCAGGTGTTCATTATCCTTCTTGTGGAGGTTATGTACGTCTCTTGAGCCTGCCAGAACTCTCTAATCCAGCCTACATTCTGTAGCCAGCTTGGCCATCCCCAATCACATCACTCCCTTGCTTCCTTCCGCCTACCCAAAATCTTTATCTCCTTGGATCATTATATGAATTCTTCTACAGCCTGGCTCTGATTTAACCACCTTAGCCCTTCTCTGTCCTATGCCTGACACATTTCCTGTCATGTCCGATCAGAATGGAATTCTACAGCTTCTCAAATATTCATTCATCTGTGCAGATCATACAGTTCATTATGTTTAAGAGTATATAATTACCCATAGGAGTCTAAGCTTTCCATTTCAACCAATGTCCTTATTATTTTTGTAATATTTCTATAAGAAAGGGATTGATATGGAAATAGATATCTTTGTTTATAAATATTCTTACATGGGTAAGGTCTTCATTAAAAGACCTATAAAATTTTTTCTTCTATTGTGCGTGGCTAATAAACTATTCCTGACATCCTGGGGAATTATATGAAGATAAATATATAAAAATGTATTCTAAGCCCTGTGGGTTTCTGGGTTTTTTGTTTTTTTTTTTAACTCTTATTTTCTTAGCATCTCTTACTTCCATCATTTTTCTCCTTTTAGCGACATAAAATAATGATACCTTTACTGGTGAAGTGACTTAACCTTACTAATTTTATCACGGAGTTTGTTTCTAAATCGATAAGGCCAAAAGGGGGAGGTTGGAAGGTACAGCTGACATTTTATGTGCTAGGTTGTTCAAGTTAACTCTGAAAAGTTATTCAGGCATAGTTGAGTTTTCTGAATAGAAGTGTCTCTGGGTTCAAATAAGGTTTATGTAGACACTATAGACTCATTCTGCTTTCCTTTTTCTTGGAGGTAATACTTTTTTATTTTCTGTGCATCTGTATCCTTTTTTGTAAGCTTGCTATAAATCCCCTCCTTTTTGAAGTCTTTAAGGATAAGTATTGTGGTTTTAATGATCTAATAATAATATTTACTGTCTTTGAGCTTTTATTATGCATCAGACCTGTTCTAAGCTTTTCCATACATCATATCATTGAATCCTTTTAACATGTGTGTGGGAAAGTGCTGTGGTTAGAATAAGTCATAGAAATTAAGGTTACTGGCCCAGTGAGGCACAACTAAGATGTAACAGATTCAGGATTCAAAAACAGGTCTGTCTTCTAAACCCTCAGTTATGTCTGCTGTGTCCTTGTGTCAGTATTTACAGACCACCATCAAAAACACTGCCTGTAAAAGCAAAAAAAAAAAAAAAAAAAAAAAAAAGATGGAAATGGATTTATTTATTAAGCCCTGCTTTTGGACTCTTCAGATTGGTACCATCAAAGCTCCTTCCTGTTAGCCCCCAAGTAAGACTAACTAATCCACTCTTTTTACCTACCTAATGAAGCCTAAACTTGGCTTCTGCTTCTAAACCTAATTTCAGTCTCTACTCTTTTCCCCTGCTGGTTGCAAGCACCAGTCTTAATTGGCTGCTCCCAAGCCCATCTTAGTCTATTTTTACACCATGGACTCACAAATGGCTTCTAACCATGTTAACACTTTTTGGGCTGACCTCCTTCGCTCTCTTTTCCTCCTTTGACTCGCATGCTTGGCTCCTTTCCAAATACTTGATTTTTTCAGCATTCTCCGTATTGAGTTCTCATTTAGGTCTCCTACCTGATTTGCTTTCCCTGGGCTTCTTTGGACCTAATTCCAAGAGCTGCTTGTATATTCACCCCATTCTTCTCCCAGTGTGGGGTGACAGCCTTAGTCATTGTAAAACCTTCAGATCCACCTTGGCTTACTAGCCTCTTTTTACCTCTTTGATGAAACTATTTGGTCGGTATGTAAAAATCAACTACAGTAAAAACAGAACTTTAGGGTGGGAGATTATTTGGAAATGCCTTGTCCTAAGCAAAATTCCTACCTAAACAGTTCTTCAGATGCTTATAGATACATGCAAACTATTAGTTCACTTTACAAATAACTCGGTACATGTGTTCTAGAAGAGTAGAGTAAACCCAGAAAGATTAAAGTGACCGTGTTATCTTCTGATTGAAAAAGTTGGGCGTGGGGTTTCATGATGCAGTTGTAGAAATGAATTTCTTAAATTTAATAATCTTACCTGGCATGGCACTTCACTGTGAAGTCTGTCAGTCATGGGAATGATTCCCCCATCTGTAATTGGGGGTGATTGTTAGGGCATTCGGTATGGAGATGACCTGAAACTTTTGGGGCACTTTGAAGTTGTAGGAGGATATTTGACATTTTACAACAGGGAGAGTGTGAGATTGGAGTCAGACATGGATTCTTGTCCCAGATTTTCCATTGACTAGCTATATTGCCAGGCCAAGTGATTGTGTCGAATCTGGCCCTTTATTTCCTCATCTTTTGGGGTAAATATACTTAACTTTATGTAATTCCATGACTTTGGGACACTTAGAAGCATTTTAAAGAGTGTGATCTCAAGCTCTGTTGTGTTTAGTTTGTCTTATAAACTGAAGGCTGAGTTTTTTGTTGCTCCAAGTATTTAATGAATGCAGTGCTTAGCCTCAGATTCAGTTCAACAGACATTCACTTAGGCTTCCTGTGTGTAAAACTTTCTGCTTAGAGATATAGAAGATAAAAATATAAATGAGACAGAATTTTTACTTCCAGAGTCTCAGTGTTTAATCTTGGAAACTAACAAGTTACATAAAAGCTCTGAAAGGTACACATGTTCTGTCCAATGATAGAGATGAACAAGGGCTTTCTCATTAGTTCTAATTAAGGAAAATTCCATAGAGAAGGAGCATTTGAAGGGATGGAAAGATAATGGGGGCAGGAGGTTGAAAAGGAGACATTCTGAGCAAAGATAGGAAATTGCAGGATGCATTTCCCAAAATGTATTTCAAAAGATATTAACAGGTTTTTTTGTGGGAGCAAAAAAGGATGCTATAGTCAAATAATACTAATTGAGATTCATATTATACAATAATTGTTGCTTATTATTGTCATTTTTGTTAATAAGCAAATTTGTGAATCAGTGGGCTCAGTGAAATTGTATGCAAGCATCTTTACTGTAACACTGCTCAAATAGCACTAAAGTTCAGGGTGAATTACTAAGGAACATACAGTACTTAGTACTTGTGAAACTTACATGATCATGGAACCCTTTTTCATGGGAACACTAGGTCCAAAGAATATACTTTTGAAAAACTGCACTAGGAGATCCTATATATAAGTGGAACAGAGTGAATATAGAAAGAGAGACCTTCTGATATGAAATGAATCGAAGTTGGAAATTAAGAATTTAAGGAAGAAAGAGATTGGAGAATGTATATATCCACGCGGAAGACATTTTCTGTCAGCCAGTAGGTGTCAGTGTACGCCAAGTATAGCTTGGTTATAGCCAGTAAGGAGAATGGACTGTAGGAAGGCAGTGACATGTTGATTATTTCCAAGAGTATTTGTATTCCAAAGGAAGGGAATTCATAAGAGAATTTATATTTATTTACAGTTTTAAGGTTAGTATGTTTTAAGCCACTCAAATAGTGCATTGTATTTTGCTAACACACATTCCCAAGAACCTTGCCCCATGGTACATGCAGGTAAGGTGGAAGATTTGTTTATTTATGGGTTTGTTCATGTATTCAGCTAATAGGGTGTCAGGTGATAGTTACACATTGGTGAATAAAAACTTTGTAGAACATATAGCCTAGGAATGGGATTCATCTACACTGGTATTAATCTAGTGTATGTATTATGTATTCTGGTGACTGCATGAAAGATACCCAAAAGGCCAAGTTAGTTTTTAGTAAAGGACTCACATAGAAGTAATCCCTAGAATGATTTATAATATAAACTATGTCCAACAGCATCAATTTGTATACCAGCCACTCATATTGGACTCTGTCCAGTGTGCTGGGCTCCCAGGACTCTAACTAGAATTAAGCTGGTCTATGACGAATTACAACTACTGGATCTCTTTTGCAAGTACACGTGTGTAGCCAAGTGTTACTCACCATAGTGCCCAGGTCCCGTAAGGAGGAGAGGAGGTGGACAGGTAACCGACCATCCCAAACTTATCGTCCTGCTTCCAGCTCACACTTCCATTGGAAAATTCAGTTTCTCCTGCTTTATCTTCCCTCCCCTAAAGAATGCAGATGTTTTTACAGAGACAGAGTAGCTACAGATCCCATTTCTGTACCTTGGAGACATGACCTATAAATGTTGGAGGGCTTATTTGACATCTTGGAATATTTATATAAACCCTGTACATATTTGCACTGAAATCAATTGAAACTGAAGAAAATTTAATGGAAAATTTTTAAATTCTGACTTTTTTTTTTACCTGAAGATCTTAATTTTTTATTGATGCACTTGGGACTTTTGCAGGTGACACTAATTAATGCTAATGCGACACATACCTCTCCTTGTGTGCGACCATATTGATTATGCCTGGCATCTCTACCTCCTGAGGCTATGTGCTTGGCAGATGTAGAGATAATCAAAGCCTTGGTGAAAAAACTTAAGGGAAAATTCCAAAAATTGGGAATTCAGGAAATGCTCAGGGGAAGATAGTTTTTGTTCAGCCAGTTTGAAAGGTAAATCTTAATTAGCTAGGGATTGCTATGCTGTGGTTCCTCTTTTTTTTTTTTTTTAATTTTCAAAACGATAACTCTTTCTTAGCAACAAAATTTGTCCTTCTTACTTTCTTATATAAATCTCCCTAAACCAAAATTTTGGGGGGAAGAAGATTTACTTTAAGCCATGGCAGCATCGCTCAGGAATCATCAACCATTCTTTATTTTATAGTTTAATTCATTTGTGCGAGTTAAATAATTAAAGATTCTGTTTAAATACTTCTAAAAATGGTATGCTACCAAATTCACAGGATTATTTTGAAAAACGACCTGATCCCTGCTTAATGCAGTGTATGAATGAATCAACGCCAGGTATTTATTTGATAAGCATGGTGCTAGGAACGCTGAGGTATTACAGGCAGATTAAATAGAATCCCACCTTCTTGGTATCATTGGGTGACTGGGAGATATGTGATAGTTTTAAAATATGCCCACAAATTCTTTATTCCTCTCTTTAAGAGGTAGAGTTTAATTCCCCTGTCCCTTGCGTGTGGGTTGGTCCTAGTAAAACACTTCCAGAGACGAGAACAAAGTGGATGTGACAGAGGGTGATTCTGAGAGTAGGTCATAAAAGGCACAGTGGATTCCTTTTTGCTGTGTCTCACTCACTCTCAGGGGATCCAGTTGGCAGCATGAGGACACTGGGGCCCCAGCCCAGCCTTCAAATGACTGTAGCCCCAGCTGATGTCTTGACTACAGCCCCATGAGAGAGCCAGAACCACAGCCACCCAGCTAAGTTGTTTCAAGATTCCTGTCCCGCAGAAACTGAGGTTTGTTGTGTTAGGCTGCCCAGTTTGGAGGTGGTTATGTGGCAGTGGGTGACTAACTCGAGATAAGACAGAAACCTGGAGTTCTTAGACATTTCGCCCTCACTCCCAGGAAATTTCATGGTGTCTGTGAACCCCATGAAATTGGATAAAAAATTATGTGTGTTGTGTATGTGCATTTTTATGGCAAGTGTTCAAAGCTTGCATCAGCTTCTAAACAGGGCTCTTAATCTCTGAAAGGCTTCAAACCTGTTTTTATTCAGAAGAGATAGAGCCGTGAGGCCCAGAGAGATAGAAAGTTTCACTGTGGGGAAACATCTCTTATATATAAGTAATTGATGTATATTTGCTGATGAAGACTGGAATGAATTGAGCTTTAAAAAGTGAAAAGAACTAACATGGTCTTATGGGACAATTCTCTTTCAAAGTGTGCTTGCTAGATTGGGGTGGGGGGGTGCAAATTGTAGCCAGCAGGACAAGTCCAGATTCCACCCCCCCTCTCCTTTGCTTTTGTAAATAAAATTTTATTGAAACACAGCCACTCCCATTTATAGAAACATTGGCTATGGCTGCATTTACCATATACAGCAGCAGAATTGAGTAGTTGTGACAGATGTCCAACAAGCCTAAAATATATATTATCTGACCCTTTATGAAAAAGTTTGCTGACCTTTACTTTTTAATACTGAAATTGGGTTGGCATTCTTGTGGCAAAGAGTGGTAGCTAAAATGCGCCTTCGTAACTGATGAGCGAGTGTACTATGTCACGTAGCGGCCTGTGTGGAAGGTAAGCAATACGTTAATATGGACTCTTCAAGCCCCAGAGGAGTAATTGCTGTCCTGCTCTAAGGAAAAAGTAGCTATCTGGACAGCCTCCTGGAGAAATGAGATTTGTAGAGCAGAGTTTGGTAAAGGTTAATGATGCTGGATCCGAGGTGAACACACTGGGGCCTTAAACTACTAACAAGGCTCTTCAGCCATAAAGGGCATAAGTGGGAGAGGCCTGTGTGATTTTTACTATCAAGGAGCTCTTGTTTCGTCTGTATTTGTCTGGACAACTTAACGTTTTACTTTTTTAGCCAAAGAATTTCATAAACCTGATATATAAATGATACATAACGTTATTTTTAAATATGGTGCTTGAGGGCAAGGTTGAGGTCTGTTTCCTTTCTAATTTCATTTTGTATAGTGTTGTGAATTGTCACGAAGAGTTCTGGATTGATGCTTCCAGATAAAAGTGATACGTTAGTATTGGGCTTAATCCTGGAACTTCCGGTCTGATTCCGTTTCCTCGCAGTTAATTTCCTGGCAACAGCTGGTTTTGCTTTGTACTTTTGGTTCCAATGTGCTAAATGTTTATCCTTATATATCTAACACATTTCTCAAGCTTTATTAACAATCTAATATAGAAAATGTCAAGAACGGAAGTGGCACGTAGTAGATCATGCCATTGTTTTATACAGTCACTCCATCTTATTTCTGCCGACCGTGGCTGTCCAGGTACCCCTCCTCGAGCCTAACATCCAGTACAGACTCATACAGACCTCTGGTGAACACTGGCTGATGTCCTCAGCAGGGAAGAGCAATTACCAAATTCATGCATCTGTATTCGAAGCTAATTGTTTAAGAGTTCTGTCTGTATTGCTGGTTATGTCAGTATTGGTTTTCTCACATCTTATACTTCAGTCAGGGGGCTCGTCTCTCAAGCGTACTTTCACCTAATCTCCTAAGAGTTCTGACCAAGTTTATAATCTAATTGATTGCCTTTTGCTATGAACTGTTGTGAATTTATAGACTAGAGGTTGCTGCCTATGTTCTCCTCTAGAATTTTGATGGATTCCTGTCTCACATTGAGGTCTTTCATCCATTTGGAGTTTATTTTTGTGTATGGTGTGAGAGAGTGGTCAAGTTTCATTCTTTTGCATGTAGCTGTCCAATTTTCCCAGCACCATTTATTGAAGAGACTTTCTTTATTCCACTGGATGTTTTTTCCAGCTTTATCAAAGATTAGCTGCCCAAAGAGCCGAGGGTCCATTTCTGGGCTCTCTATTCTGTTCCATTGGTCTGTGTGTCTGTTTTTGTGCCAGTACCATGCTGTCTTTGTGATCACAGCTTTGTAGTACAGCTCGAAATCTGGCATTGTGATGCCCCCAGCTTTGTTTTTCCTTTTCAGCATTGGAGATTCGGGGCCTTTTCTGGTTCCATACAAATTTAAGGACTATTTGTTCCAGTTCTTTGAAAAATGTCCTCGGTATTTTGATCGGGATAGCATTGAAAGTGTAGATTGCTCTGGGTAGCATGGACATTTTAACTATGTTAATTCTTCCGATCCATGAGCATGAAATATCTTTCCATCTTTTTATGTCTTCCTCAATGTCTTTCAAGAGTGATTTATAATTTCTAGAATATAGGTCCTTTACGTCTCTGGTTAATTCCAAGGTAACGTATGGTTTTTGGTGCTATTGTAAATGGGATGGATTCCCTAATTTCTCTTTCTTCAGTCTCATTATTCGTGTATAGAAATGAATTTAGAGAATAGTTATTAGAGAATAATATAGTGAATATCCGTTTTCTTCCTTGTTTTTAATACACCTTACCATATTACCATATTTGTGATAGATAGGCAGGTGGGTAGATAGATAATTTTTAAAAAGAAAATATTAAAACAGTTGAAACTTCCTCTGAATCCATCCCCTGTTATCCTTCCCCAGAGGAAATGTGGTACCTGAAATTTCGTGTTTTTCATTGCTATGACTACTTATATAAATAAGAGTATATACTATTGATCACTATGCATACTTTTACTAAATATGTGTATTTTTATGCTTTTCCTAATATAAATAGTAAGATTATATGCTATGAATTTACGTGTTTTTAAATGCCATGTAGATGGTATCCTGTTGTACGTATTCTTTTTAAGCTTGCTTTTTTCACTTAACATTTTTTAAGGTTTTTTTTTCATGTTGATACTTGTTCATTTTAATTGCTGTAAAGTATTCCTTTGTCAAAATATACCACAACTTATTTATTGATTGTCCTTTCAATGGACATTCAAGTTATTTTCAATTTTTTTTCGTTACAAATAATGCAGCAGTTTGCATTCTTATTCATCTCTCTTTGTGTGAACTTTTCTCTCCTTTACCATAAGAAATGGAACGATTGGGTTGTAGAGGACATTATTAGATACTTCCAGGTGGCTATCCAAAGTAGTTATACAGATTTACCCCTGCACCAGCATTATAAGCCTTCCTGTCACTTCACATCATGGTCAGCACTTTTTAACTTGCCGATTTGATATTTTGTTATTATAAATAGTATTTTTCTAATTTTTAGTGTGATTCATTTAAGCACTGACTCCATTTTAAAACTTTAAAATTTTTGACTCTTTCACATTGTGTTGGAGATAGTAGCTACTACAGTAGACAAGAGAATGTAATTTTGGCATAAGAATTGTGAAAGAAGAAATAAAACCATTTGAGGGTTTTATGATTACATATCAGGAAAACCCAAAAGTATCCATGAAAAAACTACTATAAACAGTAAGATAATTTATTAAATTAACAAATTATGTAAAGGTTATTATTTTTTAACATATGATCAAAAATCACTTAGAATATATTATGGAAGGGAATAGTCCATTTACAATAGAAAAAGACTGGATACTTTGACTTAACAAAAAATGTTCAAAACTTGTATGAGGAAAATTATAAAATACTCCTTGAAAGAGACTTCAAAAGTGATCTGGATAGAACTGGAGGGGTTTGGGGCGCCTGGGTGGCACAGCGCTTAAGCGTCTGCCTTCGGCTCAGGGCGTGATCCCAGCGTTATGGGATCGAGCCCCACATCAGGCTCTTCTGCTGAGAGCCTGCTTCTTCCTCTCCCGCTCCCCCTGCTTGTGTTCCCTCTCTCGCTGGCTGTCTCTATCTCTGTCAAATAAATAAATAAAATCTTTAAAAAAAAAAAAGAACTGGAGGGGTTTATGCTAAGTGAAGTAAGTCAGACAGAGAAAGACAATTATCATATGGTGTCTCTCATATGTGTAACATAAGGAATAGCATGGAGGACCACAGGGGGGTAGGGAGGGTAACCTGAATGGGAAGAAATCAGAGAGGGAGACAAACCATGAGAGACTCTTGACTCTGAGAAACAAACTGAGGGTTGGGGCGGCGGGGAAGGAGACGGGATAACCGGGTGATGGGTAATAAGGAGGGCACGTGTTGTGATGAGCACTGGGTGTTATATGCAACTAATGAATTGTTGAACACTACATCAAAAACTAATGATTTACTGTATGTTGGTTAACTGAACATAAAAAGAAAAGTGATCTAAAACAAATGGAAATATATAGCATATTCTTGGATAAGAAGGTTAATTATCATTGAAATGTCAGTCATTCCTAAATTAATGTATAAACCCAATTAAAAAAAACTCGATAAAAATAACATAAGATTTTGCTTTGTTTTCAGCTAGAAAGTTTAATTATAAAGTTCATTTGGAAACAAAAATAATTAGGAAAACCCTGAAAAATAAAACAAATCATGGGAGAAATTAGCCCTATCAGATACTACAGCGTATTATTAAGGTACTGGAATTAAAATAGTATTGTACTGACCCATGATAGACAGACCATTGGAATCCAGTAGAAATAGACTTGATCTTATATGGAAATAGAATATATAATAAAGGTGGTTGCACAAATTAGTGAGAAACGTAGAATTTATAATTAGTATTGGGATAATGGGATACATACAAGGAAAAAATACATTACGACACATTTCAAGTGGATCAGAGGTTTTAAAAAAGGAAACCACGTAAGTCCAAAAAATATATGGGTGAATTCTTTCTTCACCTTGGAGTGAGGAAAATTTTTCTATGTCTCAAAATCTAAAAGCAATGAGAGAGTGATGGGTTTGATTATGTAAAAATGAAAAAAAGAACTTTTGTTCAACAAAAAAGCCTCATAAGTAAAAAAAGAATAACTGTGAAAACTCTCTGTAAATTCAGCCACAGACAAAGGCTGATAACCCTCATGTATGAAAATCTACACACAGAGAAGAAAAAAGCTAACAAACCTATAGAATAATGGACTACAGATATGTACAGATATTTCATAGGAAAAGAAATGTGAAGAACTCTTAAACATATGGAAAGATGTTCACTCTCACTCTTAATAAAAGAAATGCAAAATAAAACATTATATTAGATTTTATCAGACTGGCAAAAATCCAGAAGTTTGACAACATATTCTACTGGTGAAACTGTGCAGAAATGGGAAGTCTCATACAATCCTGGAGACACAAAATGATCGAATCCTTATGGAGAGGAATGCAGCAAAATTACAAGTGCATTTACCGTTTGTTGGAGCCGTCTCACTTCTGGAAATTTATTTCAATGAGACATTGGCCAAAGATGAAAGGACAAACACACAAGACTGTTTAATTTAGTACTATTGGTATTGTCAGTAACATGAATGAATGAATGAATGAATGAATGAATGAATGAAACAAAGATACAACCCAAATGTCCATCAGTATGAGACTGGATAAATTTTGAGGCATGCTTGCAATTAAGAACCATACAACTGTAAAAAGTCATGACAGATACCACTATGGCAAAGTGAAGAAAAATACATGAAGAAAATGGGAGGAAAATTTTTGAAGAAAAGTATACAGTAGGCTATTGTTTATTGAAGAATCATTAGAATATGAATGTATTTGCTTGTATTTGAAAAAAATGAAAGGATGGGGTGGCTGGGTGGCTCAGTTGTTAAGCTTCTGCCTTCGGCTCAGGGCCTGATCCCAGGGTCCTGGGATTGAGCCCCACACCAGGCTCCCTGCTCCGCTGGGAGCCCGCTTCTTCCTCTCCCACTCCCCCTGCTTGCGTTCCCTCTCTCGCTGGCTGTTTCTCTCTGTCAAATAAATACATAAAATCTAAAAAAAAAAAAAAAAGGAAAAGAAAAGAAAGAAAGAAAGAAAAAGAAAGGATAAAATGTAAAATTTAAATGGTATTTATAATAGGATGATAAGAGGATGAATAGGACAAAAATAGAAATTAGACTTTTTAAAATTTACCTGATTTTATAGATCTGTCTTTGGAACAAGTATAGATTTTATTTAATTATAAGACAGAATATAATTTTTAAAAGCCATCCCTAAAAACCTAAAGGAAATTTAAAAAGAAAGAATGTAAGTGCATGTACAGTTGGTAGCATAAATGCATAAAGGGCTCCAAGAGACTTTAAAACACAGTAACTGGATTGTACATCTTTCTTGGGACACACCCTAATAACACAAAAGAAAATTTTTCAAAAAATCTCAGAATTTCTTCAATAATCATAGTATTGGTGATAGTGTGATACTGATACACTGAGACTGTTTTATGTGCATTTTAGGGTAAGTCAAATGAGTAAGTTTGTTGGTGTCATGAAAACTGGAATGTCGGCAAGGGAAAAAGATAGAGATGCAGGATTGATGAGGTTAAGTAAAACTGTTATCCTGGATTTGAAACAAAATATTAAAATGAATACCTGATTTATTTTAATCCTAAAAAGATAGTACTTTTTAGCTTTATGTGCTGAGAAAGGCCTAAAAACATTGACTAACCCAGTAACAGTGCATTCCTAGAACCCAGATTGTTTGGTCTCTAATTACCATTTCCCATTAAAAGCAACCACGATTCCATCCAGGAGTGGGTGATTGCAGGTGTGTACAGGCAGTGTACAAGAAGAAATTGTATTATCTTGTTCTAACTGAAAATAAGTTATCAAATATCATGGTCATGTCAAAAGGATTCAGGAAGCAACTTGAACAGGCTCTACTAGCTGAAGATGGGTTGATTTGCGTATTAGTAAGGGTAATAAATTAATATAAGGATAAAACAATATGTTTGGATCCATAAGTTCTTAATGATACTAAAAGAAAAAAGTCCAAGAAATTTCATTGGTTGTTACCTTTGGAAGATGCTAGTGAGCCATCTCATTGATTTGAGAACTCTAGTTCTAGTTTCCTAGAACTAGAATAGTGTTTCTCATAGAATTATGTTATAAATGTCAAATAAATTTCCAAGCTAGTCCACAAAAATCCATAACATACTGTAATATAATTTACAAGGCTGACAGAGTACTAAGCATTTATTACAGGCAAAAATTAAATAATTTTTCTAGGAAAGTGCTTTCTTAATTGAATTCTAAACTCCAAAGGATGAATGACTTTCCCATTTCTTTTTAGGGTTTAGTCTTGTTATATTCCTAGATCATTTTGTTGCCATATGCTTTGAATTCTGGAAGCAAAGAACAATGACATTCACATTACCTGTGACTTGGACTTCTCCTATTTGTAAACTAAATACTTGAAAGTGCGTAGATTTTCTGCATATGAATGATCTTAGCAATAAAA
Source organism: Ursus arctos (assembly GCF_023065955.2). Lineage (NCBI taxonomy): Eukaryota > Metazoa > Chordata > Mammalia > Carnivora > Ursidae > Ursus > Ursus arctos. The sequence continues at coordinate 35,148,323 of NW_026622974.1, read as the reverse complement.
ACCTGCTTTTTATGTTTTTTTCCATACATTATCTCATTTGATATTCACAAGAAACCTTTGAGGCTTAAAGGGCAAATACTATTAGCCCCATTTTACAGCTGAAAAGACTGAGGTTAGAAAGTGTAATGGAAAACACTTGAGAGTCAGACCGACTGATTTGAGCCCTGATTCTTTTGTGAGACCACATGCATGTCATTTAACCTCTTGAACTTAATTTTGCTTATCTGTAGAGGGGGTGTAACAAGACCTCATTTACAATGTTCATGTGAAGACTAAATGAACTAACATGTGGAAGAGTCTGATGACATACGCAGATTTTCATTCTGCACCAATGAAGATAATGGTAGGGCTGTTTTAATAAATGGTCATTAAAAAAGGGAATGTTTAGAAAATGAGATATATTTCCTGTTAGAGGAAATGGGGAATGTTTATCTTAGAGAAAAATCGGAGAAAGTGTTAGATGTTGTGAGATATTTTCTGAAAGGCTCAGGCTCTGAAGAGTAGATTTCACTCTGTTTAAAGAACTGCTTTGAAGTGAGTCTCCCTGTTACTGGAGTTTTTCAAGCAAAGACCATATAGTCACATGTGAGTAATTTTGAAGGGGGCCTAATTCCTCTCGAGGTGGGTTTTGCTCTAAAGTTCTATCATTGAAATCTAACAAATTTTCTTAGTTGGGTGAAGACTCCTGGTCACTGATTCCAAGGCCTGAGAAGCACTAATGATGATTGTCCCATAATGGGATAAAATGGCAGGAAATGATCTATAAGCTGATTTCTTTCAAGTTCACCAATATTAATTAAGCACTTACCATATTGCAAAATGAGGTGCTGTGTACTGAGGCATTTTTAAAAAGCCATCTCTGGTGTTTTATTATTTGAACATATAAGATTCTGTTCTGTTTTCAGTCCTTCGCTCACCTTTTAAATATACTGTGTCAGTCTTGATCTTCCCTGGTCCTGTGAGGGATATGAGGAAATGTTAACATTGCCCACTACTTATGTTCTTGTTATTCCAACTGATTTAGTTTCCAATTTTGTTGGAACTTTCCTGCACGGACTTTAATTCTCCAGAGTAGAGTCAAAATGTGTTGAAATGACCTCCTAAAAAAAGAAAGGGAAAATAGATCACCTAGTACAAAATATGGTTTTGCATCCTAGGCTGTGAGGATAAAATACGTGGCTAGATGAGTAATGTATAAGAACCTTAGTGCTATTTAAACATACGGATGAGTGCATTGTGTGTATTTTGTGTATTTAAAATTGAAATTTTTGTTTGAACAGTGTCTTTCATTTGGTGTACTTCATGGTGATTTATCATAATAGACTGCTTTAAATCATCAGAAATAGCAAGACATATGAATTTCAACAATAACTTCCCCAAGGCTAGAGAAGTCAGCAGGAGCTCAAACTGCTAGGTAGACATTTTTTTTTTCAAACTCATATGCAAGTGTAAAACTTTTATGAGGCTGCTTTAACGAGGTCCTTTGGGATTTAGGGTTATTTATCTAAGCTCTTATTAAAAATGAAAACTTTTCTATGTTTAGCCCTGTGAAGCAAAACTGATCTTAACAGTACCGTAAGCTGGAAGAATGAATCCTGTTCTGCAGACCGACTCAAAAACAAAGTTAGGTAACTTCGGGGCTAGTGTTGCACTGACATCATGGTAATGGGATAGTGACAGCAGAGCCAGTATTTCAAAGTCTCCTTTAATTAAAAAAATTTAGCTTTCCAATGCTGGTAACTTAGGGTTTGACATGACATATTAAAATGACTTCCAGCCCGGGAGCCCTGTTTTGCAGAGCACTCCAGTGTCTCCCTTGGAGTCGTGTTGCCCCAGGACTGTGTGGTATGAGGTCTGTGAGCACCTTTTCATTTATGGTATCTGCACTTGTTGAAGTGTATCTTTGGCTTTCACCCTCCCCTGCTGAGAAGTGGGGCATGGGAGAGAGGTTGTTTCTAAGATTAATGTGCCAGAATCACTCCGTACATAACCTAGCGGAAGAGCTGGAGCTGCTGCAGGAAAAAATTTGTAATCTTGAAATGTGTTCAGCGTCTTTGTAGGTATGTTCTGGTTTGATGAGTCTGGGTCCTGCAGTATATCTATTCTTAGACAGACCCTGGGAGCCAGGATTTTAAATTATCTGTAATGCAGTACAATTTAAAGGAGTGAGGACATTATGAGGGGAGAAAGCAAATGTTACAAAATCAGGGTCAAGATCTGCAGACTTTAAGAGCTTATCAGAGTCAATTTAGTCTGGGTATGTCCAGTCCAGTTGGCAGAAATTTTAAGATCAGAAGGTGCTGGAAAAATGATGACTGCATGGATGGAAAGGTTGGGTAGAGAGATGGGCAGACAAACAAAAGTACTTATTATTGGCAATAGGACTGTTGGTGAAAATGTTTCTCTGCTACGGAGTAAGTATTTAAAAAGTTGAACAAATGGACGTATCTGAATGAGATCATGGTGACAAGTCCAGAATCTTGGAAACACTTATAAAATGATCAAAAATGAAAACCATTAGCCTGAGAGCATTTTAAGATTGTTTTTCAGGTTCTGATTTCAACAGTTAACCTTAATAGTGCTGATGTAAGTCTTTGGAAAGAATATATCACTTAGTGGAGTCTGGGGACTCCTGAGTTACCATTTCTGTTTCATAGGAAGTAAAAATATTTCCAAGACAATAGAGGAATAAGAGTATAAGCACACAGATGATACTTCTAAGGAGGGAAGTACAGAACCACCAGCTGGCAATTATGGTTTAGAGTATGAAGGAGACAAAGGGCAAACACGAAGAGAGATGACGATGGCAGAAATATTGACCGAAGGTCAGAGAGAGAGGCAGTGCAAGTATAAAATTTTAAACAGGTTGGGAAATGTCAACATGAACTCAAGTTTAGGAACTTCTACTCTGAAAGAATCTCATAGCGGTTGCAAATGGGAAGACTGTACGTACACTTGGTTTTGCCTCTTCAACTTGAGCAGCTGTTTCAACAGTTGAGTTGCTAGGCACTGTCAGGAATAGAATATTTTAATTTTGGAGAAACCCAACTGTTAAAACAGCTGTTTGGTCTGATTAGACTTAAGCTGCCTCTGCTTAGGTTATAAGACCTAATGGGATCATAGCACCAGGCAGAATGGCTATTATTATGATTCTATTGGACATAACAAAAATATGAATGGATACTAGGTTGAATGCTAGGTTGGACACTGACTTTCCAAAGAAGTCACATTCCTTGGTTTATTTTGGCAAAGTGCTAAGGCAAATAACATGGGCTTTTACCTTGTCCCAAGTTCATGGAAATTATCTGAAATAATTATGCCTCATAGTGTTTGGATGCAAACTTTTTTTCCTAGAAAGAAAGAAAGAAAGAAAGAAAGAAAGAAAGAAAGAAAGAAAGAAAGAAAGAAAGAAAGAAAGAAAGAAAAGAAAGAAAGCTCCCTAGAACTATTAACATCTCTTTATTTAGTCTCTTAATAAATAATATACCTACTCAGGTCACTTCAAGTGGTCAGTCATTTGTTTTATTTCCTATTCTTTGTGATCTAAGTAAAGAATCCTATTAATAGCAACCACCAAATTTGTCAACTTGTAGACAATGCATTTTTAACAATGATAAAAATCTTGAATTCCAAATTTATCATGTCAATACTTTTTTTCATGGAAAAGACTACCCATTAGGTTAGTTCCAGGTAAATGAAAGATTTAAAGTACTTGTTATGGTGATTTGATTGTTTCTTGCTTAAAAAGCTGATTTTATTTGATATAATACTAATACACATTTTAAACATCCCAAGATAGCCTTCATTTCCTTTCTTAAAAAAAAAAAAAAAGATTTCATTTATTCAAGAGAGAGCAAGCACGTGCAAACAGGGGGAGAGGGGAGAGAGAGAGAGAGAGAGGAAAGTAGACTCCCTGCTGAGGACAGAGCCAGACTAGGAGCCCCATCCCATGACTCCGAGATCATGACCTGAGCTGAAATCAAGAGATGGACGCTTAAGCACTGAGCCACCCAGGTGCTCCTATTTTGCTGGTTTTTTTTTTTTTAACTGATCAAAATAGTGTGTCTTTCCATGTCAGTATAGGTTTATAATTATTATTTAAGTCTTGATTTTGGGGGGTTTCATACTTTGAAGCAATGACTTCTAAAACTCAATGTTGTAAGTAAATTAGCAAGCAGTATTAAAGATAATACTTGGGGTATTAATAAGAGATGAACTCAGGTATCAAAAGTATAATTTTTGTTACTTTCACTGAAAAATATGTGTTTACTAGCGAAAGCAAATTTATATTTTTGAATGTTTATATCAATAGGTTAATAAAAAGTATTTTGTTTTTTAAAATAAAATTAAATAAGCTTTTCTTGGTTGGATCATCAAGAAACATGGTTTTGGGGGTGCCTGGGTGGCTCAGTCGTTAAGCGTCTGCCTTTGGCTCAGGGCGTGATCCTGGCGTTCTGGGATCCAGCCCCACATCAGGCTCCTCCACTGGGAGACTGCTTCTTCCTCTCCCGTTCCCCCTGTTTGTGTTCCCTCTCTCGCTGGCTGTCTCTCTCTCTGTCCAATAAATAAATAAAATAAAAATCTTAAAAAAAAAAAAAGAAACATGGTTTTGCTTTCTTCCTGTTTTGTAGACTAAAAAATACAAGCTTCCCTTATTTTAACATTCATAAATAATTTCTCATTATTATGAATTGGTTCAGAAGATGACAATATTTTTTATATTCACAGTATGATGTATTGCTGCTGAAAAAAAGGACAAGGCAGCTTTTCTAGCCCTTCTAACACTGGTAAATTCAGGTGCTTAAGTACCTTTAACCAGTTTCTGAGAATAAATTAAAAATTTTCGTAGAATACTGATTTCTTGAGTATCCCATATTTAACACTTTCCCTTCTTCCTACCTCAATTATACACACATACACTGTACAGGGAGGATTACCCACAATTTAAGAGTCTTTTTTTTTTTTTTTTACCTTGGTTTCAAATATTGGGAGTAGCCTCTCCGAAATGAACAGAATGTAGAATAGTGAAGCCAGCTAGCAGAGACACCTTATTGCAAGGGTGCAGTGGCAAGGAAAGAGAATATATTGTATTTAATAATTTTGTAAAAAATCATGGCCTTTGGATGTTTCACTAAAAGTCCTCTTAGGTTCCAAAAGCTTCCATTTAATAATATTTGATTCTGCCTTGGAAAAATTTGGTCAGATATTTCTGTTCTTTGACTTAAGATGCTCCTCATAGGGGATATATCTTAACTCATAAAATTCTTGAATAAAACTTTAGAGCATATTTGCCAGTTTCTAAACTTTTTCTAAGCTTTTTAGGGCTAATGGATAAATGATAGACATAAAATTTAGGAGACTTTCTGGCCTGCCCTAGTAGATCTTAGTGTTAAGATACGGAAGACTCAGATTGTTAGAGAGGAACTGAATTTAAGTTGGTAGAAACAAATTTTTTCTATGCAAAATTACTTGGAAATTGACTTTCTTACCTCACCTGAGATGGATGTGGCCAGCTGTGCTTCCACTCTACCAGAGTTACATTGACGTGTGATTTCACAAAAGGTCTGAAGTCTTAATCTAAAATCAAGGATTCTTGCATAGAGAGCATGAATAGGTTAGCGATCTTGGCATTTGAATTCTCATCTCTTCTCATGGACGGACACAGTTTTAGTCATTGGGATTTACCTTTTAATGGGTCAGACAGAGCCAGTTGTGATTTAGTATAGCTTAATAGCTAAGATACCAAGATTGGCCAGGCCTAATTCTTCTGAATTGAGTTACACCATTGCCAGTTGCCCTTTTGTGCAGAAGGAGTGTATGGATTTCCAGGAGAAGGTCCTCTGAGGGTGGACTTAGGAAGACGAGTACACTAGAGAAGCAGGGGGTACTGAAGATGACAGTGTTCCATAAAGGCGGGGGAGAGTAGGGTGGGATATGGTGACAAACCACCAGGATACATCCCTGTCTGAAGCCGTGGGCTGCTAGAACTCTAACAGATCATCTCTCTCTCTCTTCTGCTGAGACCAAACATGGTTTCACAGTGCATCTCAACACAGTTACTGCCAACCAATTTGAACTGAAAAATGAAGACAACCTGTATGTTTTACTAAGCCTTGGAAATAATAAAAGCGGCAGTCTTAAATTTTTGCTTTGTAGTTTGTGCGTCACAAACACTTTTCCATCCACATTGGCAAAGGACTTAAACTGTGGGGCAGACTGGGCAGTGTTGATTAATCAAAGTGTTGGCTGAGTTGGTCCCCTGATGGGACAGGGAACCGAGTGGTTGCCAGTGTGAGGTGTACTTCAGAGAATGTTATTAGAGTGGACCTGATTTATTGATTTCCGGTTACTCAGTAAAGTGATTAAAGGGTTGGAAGCGCATTTCTCAGGCTTCCCTTCAATTGATATTCTCTGGTAATGGAATGAGGTAAAAATGTGAGCCAGGAGACCTCTTCAAAAACTCTTTGAAAGCTTTTCGTAAGTGGTTACACTTATTAATATGCTAACACAGATATTATGATTTATAGTTAAAGATGGAACTGTTTTTAATATTTTATAAAAAGTGGTAAATTAGAAATCAAATTTTAATCTAAAAGCAAGGGGTCCTACTCTGAGATCCATGTATCTTGAAAACATTATGCTAAGTGAGAGAAGCCAGACAAAAAAGGTCACATGTTGTATAATTCCATTAATACGAAAGGAGGACATGATAAGGACATAATTGGGTAGCTTGGGGAGCATTCAAATTTATGTGCACATTTTTTTTTTTTTTTTTTTTTTGTATAAATGAGCACTGTTGATGAGGCGCCTGGGTGGCCCAGTCGGTTAAGCGTCTGCCTTCAGCTCAGGTCGTGATCCCCGAGTCCTGGGAGAAGCCTGCTTCTCCCACACTCTCTCCCTCTGCCATTCCCTGGGCTTGTGTTCTCTTGCTCTCTTGCTCCCCTCTCTCTCTGTCTGTCAAAATCAATCAATCAGTCGATCAATCTTTAGGGAAAAAACAAGCACTGTTGTGGGTAGAGAGGCTATAGTTTTAATCATTTTGTCATAGAGACCTCTGACCTTCAAATGGTTTAAAATTCACTACTTGAAAGTTAAAATTCACTACTTAAAAATGAATTTGTGTTTTCATTTTATAAATATATAGGAGAATATGGGAGTTCTTTCTATCATAAAGTTTCCTTTCCTCTGCCTGTGGCTTTTAAAGATTTTTTATTTCTTAACAATACAATTTTTAAAAATTATAAAACCTTATGGCGTATAGGTTTGTCATAGTTTTCTTAGATTTTCTGGAAAGATTTTTTTATTAATTTTTTACATTTATGCCTTTAGTACACCTTGAATTTAATTTTGAATATGGAATAAGATTGGTTTTGAATTAATTTTCTTCCAAATATACTTTTTGTATATTTGAAATTTTTTGCAACAAAAAGTTAAAAAAATCTGAAGGACTAGCTGGCCTTTTCTGATGGACTTCTAACTATTCTAATGTTATTATGAAGTTTCTGGCAAGCATGTTCAAAAAGGTGTACTCTCTCCTTTAATGAAAGTGTTGCCATTGCAGAGCCATAAAAAGATGAGATCCTGCCCTTTGCGACAACATGGATGAACCTAGAGGGTATTGTGCTGAGTGAAATAAGTCAGACTGAGAATGACAAATAAATACCATATGATTTCACTCATACGTGGAATTTAAAAAACAAAACAAGTGAATAGACGAAAAGCAGAATCAGACCTATAAATACAGAGAATAAACTGATGGTTTCCAGAGGAAAGGTGGTGGGCGGATGGGAAAAATGAATGAAGGGGAGAGGGAGACACAGGCCTCCAGTTATGGCGTGAGTAAGTCACAGACATAGGGAACGTGGTCAATGGTATTATAATAACATTGTATGGTAATAGATGATAACTGCACTTGTGAGCATAGCCTAATGTATAGAAAAGTTGAATCACTATGCTGTACACCAGAAATAAATATAACATTTTGTGTCAGCTGTGCTCAAAAAATTTCTTTAAATAAAATGAAATAAAATCAGCATTTATAAATTGCAAAATACTTGGAAACAACAATAAATAAATAAAGTGTTGCCAGTCTAATCCCTAAATTCTCAACAACGGGCATCTTGTAATAATATATGCATTTATAAAAAACAAAATCTTTTATAGTTTTTTGGCATGAATAAATAAACTTAATTTTGAGATTGCCTTGGTGGTGTCTTATTCAAAGCAGAACCATTTTCTCCATGCTTTCTGATTTGTGGGAAAGAGAGAGATTGCCTTGACAATTCGTATGTCTTATGGACAAAGTTTAAAAGACACAGCTTTCAGGAATTGTATACCTAAAATTTTTTCTCTTAAGAGCCCTGTACTTTAAAGAGAACTGAAGAACAGTGTTGACATTTGTGATTTTAAAAACTCGATTTTTTTCTGTAATTTTCAAATACTGTAATTTCAAAGAAGTGCTGTTCATGACTTATTGAACCTTATTTTGAAATTTATAAGGAGCAGTTGGTTTATACACTTTCCATGTTCTATTTTTATGAATTAGTTCTTTTAAAATATTTAAAACTCTATCCTGGAGTTAATATGGTTTATCATAACAGGTAAACAGTATATTTGGTTGTTTCTGAATTTTGTATTCTTGACAGTATAAGAATTTATAAAATTTTGATTCCTTCTCCAAATTATTTATTTAAATAGTTGTATGTTTATAATAAGTCTAGCACTTAGTTGTGGTCATTTGTTTGTTTTGATATATTTTTTTAAAGATTTTATTTATTTATTCGACAGAGATAGAGACAGCCAGCGAGAGAGGGAACACAAGCAGGGGGAGTGGGAGAGGAAGAAGCAGGCTCATAGCGGAAGAGCCCGATGTGGGGCTCGATCCCAGAACGCCGGGATCACGCCCTGAGCCAAAGGCAGACGCCCAAACGCTGTACCACCCAGGCGCCCCTGTTTTGATATTTTGAGAGCTTAAATTGATGAGCTTTATCATTGTTATAGCTTTGAAATTGGAATTTAAAAATATACAGATATAAGCAATATTATATTTTAACGTCATTAATAGGCTGTTTGCTAGGTCCTTCTAAGACTGAAGAGTCCAGATCAATTGCTAAAATAGGAGAAACATGAAATTTAAGTTAAATATTTTCATCTTGAGTTCTCCTATACCATATTATTTTTTTCTTCTCTATATAATATGTTGGACTCATTTTAAATATTTTAATTTTTGGTAGAGTTGTTTTATCATCTCTGTCATTTTCATGTATAACATTAAACAACCTCTGGTTTTTAGTAGACTATCACCATTCTGTTTTCTCAAGTTCTTTTCTTGCTATTTATTAGTGTTTGATTCATTCTCAGTTTCACTATTTTTGTTAGACGTGATGGAAGGGGACTTTTTTCCCCCTTCTCATTGCCTCTTTAAAAATAGAGAGGCCATAGTTGCTTCTCTAGGGAATTTTGTCAAGGCAAAAGTTCAGAAATAAGGATGTTGTGTCCTCTGCTTGCATTTTGGTCTCTGACTAAGGTCACCTGGCTGACAGTTCTGGTCTCTTAGGAAAGCTTCTCCTCTGCCACTACTTTAAAAATCACCAAAATGGATTTCAATTAATGTTAAGTTTGTTATTCTCTTTGAATTATCTTTCTTGTCAGTTTTATAGTGGAAGTTTACTGATTTAGGTCTAATCGTCTAGGATGTTTTTGCAGGAAATATCAGAAATAATCCAAATTCTGGATTATTATAATCCTATGTTTCTTAAAATGCTTAAATCATTAACAGAAATTTGAGCCATGGGTAGATAGTCTCAAGGATCACTTCTGGCTCAATTAACACATGCCTTAAATTTTCATAATGAGTTTGGTGGTGGTTTTACGATAAACTGAATTTTAAGTACGCCAGCCCACTTCTGCATCTTCCTGTTGTCTTTATTTCTTTCTTCCTAAGTCAAAACAAAACAGAAACCACAATGTAAAAACATTAACTGAAGTTTTGGGGGACAGTTACCCATAGTTCTAACTTTCCAAAACAACTGTTAGCATTTTTCATGTATTAATTTCTGTGTTTGTCCACGTATATGGATGTTTCATGTGATAATATGTGGTTAAGATTATAGAGAACATTTATAAAACTTAACAATAAAAAGGTAAATCCTGGGGCTAATGAAAGAAAAAAAAGAATAGATGGATAAATATTAGGGTAAATGAAAGGAAAATATTAGGAATTTGAGCCTTCCTAGGTCCATCTGGGTTGTCTGATTTCAAAAATAAGGTGGTTCAAATTATTGAGAAATGAGGTGTTCTAAGAGATCTAAAATGTACTTCATCATTTACCCTTGGGCTTTTCAATTTTTATTTGATAGAATTTGTTCAGAAATACAGAGCATTTCTAGATACAAAAGAGAATGAAATTTAGATGGAGAGGATCATGCTTGAGTTTCTTTTCCACCACTTACCGTGTGATCTGGACAACACTCCTCACCTTCATGAGCTTCAATAGGGATAAAAGTTGTTAAATCATAGAACTCTTGAAAGATTAGATTTAAAATGCCAGAGTTGAATTCACATACCATGCAAATATTTGTAATTACATAGAGACTTGAATAACTAACATGTATAACTAATTATATCTTTTTTTGTGACTATGGATATCATTAGTGTGAGAATGTCCTTTTGTGTAAATTTTGGTGGTTTAATACATTGTATAGGTTGTGTATGAACTCCAGAATCTCATGAGGAAACCAGACTTGTCCAAGAGTGCCTGTCACTGGTCGGTGACAAGGAGCGCTAAAGAATTGTAATTTCTCCCTGACTGTCCTTTTTGATAGATCACACCATAGCCACTTAGCAGCATGTTGACACCTCGGAGCAGCAGTTAAACATTCCTTTGTGTGACCCAGAAATCCCATTTCTGATTATAAAAATAACACTTGGAAAAAAATTAAATTATTGAATATACAAATGTAAGTGGAATGTTTTTCTTATAGCCAGTAAAAGGTTAATACCTGGGTGTGCCTAAGGAAAAACAACTAATCTAATCTTTCTTTCCACACTGGGCAGCAAAGTTAGAGGAATCCGCAGGATATGGTTGCTCATGTCTGATTTAGGATGAGTCACACAGCTCAAATAAGAATACGAGTAGGGTGGTGGTGAGTGTCGTAATGGATACAAATATGGTATTGGCAAGCAGTTAATTCTTATAAAGGAAACGAGGATGTCTCCAAGGAAATGATATTATGTGGGTCTTGCAGAATGAACAGAAGTTCTCCAGGTAGCCTAACAGCCTTGCAGGTTCAGAAAACCGCATGAGCAAGACATAGTGTGTTTAGTGTAACGCAAGTAATGGTGTGGTTTGTAGAAGGCGTAAGGAAGGGGGTAGGGAGAGTGAGCTTAGAGCCACTGCACTAGTACTACATTTGACTTTTACCAAAGACAACGAGATTTTTATTTCCACCCCAGAGAAATGTGGAGCATGTTGTATAACTAATAAAAGGAGAAAGAATAACATAGCCAATCAATATAAAATATCAGAGAGGTGTTTAAAGCACAGAGAAGACATTCCAAACGTGCCCTTGATGAAAACAGACCATTTTTGGGGAAAGTGGGCAGTGTCCTATTCTAGTCCAACTAGTTGGCAAATGCTTCAAAGAAGAGTTAGTTCCCCACCCCACATCAGAAATGTATTAGCACAAGTAACCTGACTGATGACACAGCTAAACCATCTGCTCTGACTTATCACATAAACGTTAAAATCCATTATGCCCTCAGCCACTGATGCTCTCTGACATTCCAGAATTCACCAATTGGGTGAAAGGCAGCTTCACAAAAAGAAGTTTATGTAAATGGAAAATATAGATATATATCTAAAAATTAGGACAGTGATAAGAGATATTTTGATAGGGGCACAGGCAGGAAATACTCAAGTAAATAGAAGAATTGACAGATAAGACACATCCTATTCTTATTACATTGTTTTCCCATAATGATTTTCTGATTTTCCCCTTTACTTCAAGCGCTCGATAGGCAGTCAGGAAACCCGGATTCTAGACCCAGCCATATCATTTCTAAACACGTACTTTACCCCAGAGAAGTCTTTACTTTTCTAGCCTTCGGTTTCCCCATTTCTTGAATGAAGTAATTTTCAAGTAGGTTCAACAGATGTAGCAGAGATGCTTCATAGGCTACTTGGAAGATGAAGGGAGCCTCCTGCCAAACCTTTCCCCTTCCAACAGAGCAGCTTTGCTTTTATTTGTATTATAAATGGAGCTTTCACAAGACTTTTTGATAAAAGGATTCCGTCACTTTTTAAGGTTTGAAAATCAATGAACTAGACACTTCATAGGGCATATCCAGCTCAGAAACAATTTCCACATCTGTAGAATGAGGATAGCGACAGTTTCATTTCATAGATATCTGAGGGGTGAACACGATGTTACATGTAGAAGAGGGCATAGAATATAGGAAGCATTCAATATATTAGCTATTACCCATACCCCACACCAAATAGGTCCCTCACAAATAAGACTGCATTTCCTGTGACTCTTAAACTTTGAGTATGAAATGTTGACCTGAAAAAATTGCCTAATCTGTCTGTTTTATATCAAAACACTATAAAAATGTCTTGGATATTTACTCTGAATTTTTAGTATAACCATTTTATTTCTACTTTTTTGTGCATTGCTTTTCCCTTCTACACTTGAAAGCTTCTCCTTCTCCATCAGATTTTTGAAATAATTATGACCAGATACAATTATGAAATTATTTTTTTTTTTGAGAGAGAGAAAGAGAGCTTGAGTGGGTGGGGGAGGGACAGAGGCACAGGGGGAGAGAGACTCTTTAGCAGGCTCCTTGCTGGGCCTTGAGCCCTTCACTGGGCTGGATTTCACGATCCTGAGATCATGGCCTGAGCTGAAATCAAGTCGGACACTTAACTGACTGAGCCACCCAGGAGCCCCACAGTTACAAAATTATACACATCGATGTGTTTCAGGCTTTCCAGTGCTTGGGAAAGTGACATCAGCATCCACTCTCTAACCCTGCCTTCTGCAACCTGCCTGGAGCTGCTGCTGATATTGTCAAGGAATAATGCAACGCTGCCTCCATCCCTTCGCTCTATGAATTCCTTTCAGGTAAGTACAACTCCTTTTCCAGGGGATGATTTTTCAGTTTTACTTGTAATTATTTTTTAAGGATCTTGTATTTTGTGGGAGATAGCCCACAGAACCCACACTTCAGATGATGATAATAAGCACAATGCATGGAATGCCTTGTGTCTCTTTGAAATAAATAAATAATAGAGACTCAGAATTGATTAGCTAGTAGTCTAATAGTGGCAGAGCCTATACCTTTCTAGCTCCAGAGTTTGTTCTTTTAACCTCCATCTCTCCTGTGTCTGAGAGAAATGACAAAAACACCTACAAAGACACTGTGAATGCCACTTTCCCTTTCCTAGCTTTGCTCTAGAACAAAGATCTTCAACCATTATTAGTAGATTTGCTACTGTTAGCTTGCAGTCAAGTTGCCAAATAGATGTTTAACACTGATGGTGCCCTACCTGCTTGCAGCACCTTTTCCCCCTCTCCCAAGCCCCTTCCTCCTCACTTCGACACTCCTCTGGATATTTATCTGTGCTCCTGGTAAAGGACATGGTGAGAGTAGAACAAACAGGACAGAACAGCGTATGTGGTCTGATCAACAGGAAGACCTCCTCCCTGGTAGGCAGCTAATTGTCACTGACGTGGCAAATGGGAATTAAGATGTTAACTAGTTGCTTAAGTTATGACCCATAGCTACTGAATGTAACATTGAACTTATCTATGACTCTTGACAATGGAAAAATACTCATGAGCTCTCTGAGGCTGATGAGAAGGTCACATGCATTGCAGAGAAATGAGTAAACATGGGTTGGCTGTACTTCTGAAGGATAGTGGTTGTATCCTAAGATAACTTCAGGATCAGTGTATATTGTTTGATATACCTCTGTGGTAAAACAAGATGTGGATTTTCCTATGAATTATAGCTCAGGAAATTGTTTCAAAAATTGCTCCAAGGGAATGCTTCCAAACTCATTTTACACAGCCAGCATTACACTGATACCAAAACCAGACAAGAATGCCACTAGAAAAGAAAATTATAGGCCAATATCCCTGATGAACATAGATGCAAAAATCCTCAATGGAATATTAGCAAACCAAATTCAATATACATTAAAAAGATCATGCACCATGACCAGGTGGCATTTGTTCCAGAGATGCAGGGATGGTTCAACATCTGCAAATCAATGAGTGTGATATACCACATTAACAAAATGAAGGATAAAAATTATATGATCATCTCAATAGATTTAGAAAAAACACTTGACAAAATTCAATATCTATTTATGATAAAAAAAAAAAAACAACCCTCAACAAAGTGGGTATAGAGGGAACAGACCTCAACATAATAAAGACCGTAATATGAGAGGCCCATAACTAACATCATACTCAACAATAAGATCAGGGAAAAAAAAAAAAGATCAGGAATAAGATAGGGATGCTCACTCTCACCACTTTTCTTCAACATAGTGTTGGAAGTCCTAGCCAAAGCAGATAGGTAAGAGAAAGGAATAAGAGAGATCTAAATTAGAAAGGGAAAGAAGTAGAACTATTTGCAGATGATATATTACATAGAGAAACCCTAAAGACTACCAAAAAACTGGTAGAACTAATGAAGGAAATAAAGGATGAAGGATACAAAATCAATATAAAAAATCAATATAAAAAATCTGTTGTGTTTCTATATACTAATAACAAATATCAGAAAAAGAAACTAAGGGGCACCTGGGTGGCTTAATCGGTTAAGTGTCTACCTTTGGCTCAGGTCATGGTCTCGGGGTCCTGGGATTGAGCCCCACGTCAGGCTCCCTGCTCATCAGGGAACCTGTTTCTCCCTCTCCGTCTGCTATTCGCCTTGCTCTGCGTGCTCTCTCTCTCTCTCTCTGTCAAATAAATAAAATCTTTTAAAAAAAGAAATTAAGAAAACAATCCCATTTCCAGTTGTATCAAAAAGAATAAAATAACTAGGAGTAAATTTAGTTGAGATAAAAGACCTGTACCCTGAAAGCTATAAGATATTAATGAAAGTAACTGAAAAAGACACAAATAAATGTGTAGATATTCTGTGCTCATGGATTAGAAGAATTGATATTGTTAAAATATCCATACCACCCAGTGCAACCTAAGGATTCAGTGCAATCCTTGTCAGAATTCCAATGGCATTTTTCACAGAACTACACAAAGAATTCTTAAGTTTGTATGGAACCACAAAAGACCCCAAATGGCCAAAGCAATCTTGACAAAGAACAAAGCTGGAAATATGCTTCCTAAGTTCATACTATATTACAAAGCTATAGTAATCAAAGCAGTATGGTATTGGCATAAAAACAGACACATAGACCAGTGGGACAGAATAGAGAGCCCAGAAATAAACCCATGTATATATGGTCAATTAATTTATGTCAGAGGAGCCAAGAATATACAATGGGGAAAGGACAGTCTCTTCAATGAATGGTGTTGGGAAAACTGGACAGCCATAGGCAAAAGAATGAAATTGGACCATCTCAAAAATTAAAGCAAAATGGATTAAAGCCTTGAAGGTAAGACCAGAAACCATAAAACTCCTAGAAGAAAACATAGGAGGTAAGTTCCTTGACAATGGTCTTGGTGATGATTTTTTTAATCTGACACCAAAATGAAAAATAAACAAAGGACTACATCAAACTGAAAAGCTGCTGTACAATAAAGGAAATCATCAACAAAATGAAAAGGCGACCTACTGAATGGGAAAAAATATTTGCAAATCATAGATCTGGAAAGGGGTTAGTATCCAAAATATATTAAAAAAAAAAAACTCATACAACTCAGCAGCAAAAACATCAAACACTTCAATTAAGAAATGGGCAAAAGATCTGAACAGACATTTTCCACTTACGATGGCCAACATGTACATGAAAGGATGCTCAGCATCACTGGTCATCAGAGAAATGCAGATCAAAACCACACTGAGTTATCATCACACCTTTTAGGGATGGCTGTCATCAAAAATACAGGAAAGAACAAGCATTGGCAAGGATGTGGAAGAAAAGGAACCCTTGTGCACTGTTGGTGCGAATGTATATTGGTGCAGCGAGTATGGAAAACAAACCTGTTGGCCAAAAAATTAAAAAAATAAAACTACCATATGATCCAGCAATTCCACTACTGGGTGTTTATCCAAAGAAAAATGAAAACACTAACTGGAAAAGATGTATGCATCCCCATGTTCGTTGCAGCATTATTTACAATAGCCAAGATATGGAACCAAACTAAGGGTCCATCTATGGATGAATGGATAAAGAGGTTGTGGGGCATATATATGCAATTCAACCATAAAAAAGAATAAAACCTTGCCATTTGTGACAATATGGATGGACCTAGAGGAGATTATGCTAAGTGAAATAAGTCAGAAAAAGACAAATACTGTATGATCTCATTTACATGTGGATTCTAAAAAAACAAAACCAAAGAAACCCGAGTTCATGGGTATGGAGATGACAAAATGGGTAAAGGTGAGCAAAAGGTACAAAGTTCCATTTATAAAATAAATAAGTCCTGAGGATATAATATACAGCATGGTGACTATAGTTAATAATACTATATTGCATATTTTAAAGTTGCTAACAGGTTAGATCTTAAAAGTTCTCATTATAAGAAAAACAAGTTTTTGTAAGTGGGATGGTGCTGGATGTTAACTAGACTTATTGTGATGATCCTTTTGCACTGTATATAAATATGGAATCGTTGTACACCTGAAATGAATATAATGTTATATGTCAATTATACCTCAATTAAAAATATTTTTTAAATAACTGCTCCAGTCTAATTTGCATTCATATTCTCCTGGTAAGCTGCGATATTATGTTTGATTTTCTTCCTGATACTAATTTCATACTTTGGCCCTGGTGTACCTGTTTTATTTATCAGTACTTGATTACCAGCTTCAATCCTGAGCTCTCAAAGGGACCTCTGAAAACACCTTCTCATTTTGTAAGAGAGGAAACTGAGATTCAGAGAGATGGAGTGAGTTGGCCAGGGAATACCCACCATGTTATTCACAGAGCTGGACTCACCAGGCTTGTGCCCTGGTAATTCCACCTGCTACCCAAGGGCAATACTCGCTGAAGTCCTGGAAGGTAGAGGGGGTGGGAGCTGTACATGGAGGCAGGTTGTATCTACCTTGAAATGTCCACACACACACACACACACACACACACACACACACCTTATTTTGCAGTAACTTATAATTATTTATATACTTGAACCAGAAATGATTTAAAGTTCTGTATATCAATCCATGTTTCTTTTTAAGTTTTGCTCATTGAATCGAACATTGAATAACATAAAGGTTTGTATATGCCCACAAACATTTATGGAGGGAAATACAAGAAACTTAATAGTGGTTATCTTTGGGGAGCAAGGCTGGAAGACATTTACTATTTATGTCACTTTCCATGTACTGTTTGAAATGTTTGTGTGATGGGTGAATGGGGATCAAGAGAGATGACTCTGACTTGGAGGATATTACAGCACATGAGGGAGATAGAATAATCATCCATGTGTGATATAAATTGAGAATAATTTTATTGCAAAGTAGTCTCAACTCAAGTCTTAAGGAGATTAAGGAAGAAGAAGAATTTAAACTAGGTGTGGGGGAATTGAGAGGAGGCGCATTCTGTTTTGTCCCTGTGACAGAGGAGGTCTTAATCCCTCGATGGATCCCAGCTCAGGCTCACATCAGCACCTGGGCACAAAAGCCCTGCGTGCTCTCAGTGATGTTAGTGTCCTCTCGTAGCAGCTCAGCCACAGGAGCTCTGTGACTGACTCTTCCTCCCTACTCCTGATTGTACTTCATCTGCTTTCAGCCTGGTTGCTGAATATTATTAACCAGGAGCACAGACACTTTCCCAGTTCCCAAGGTGTAGAGAAACTCGGCACAAGTTCACGAACGGTGTCTGCTACAGCGATGCAGTCCTTGCTACTGCCTCTGGAAAGAAGCAGTCTTCTCAGGAGCATACCAGGAACCGACTTCCTTGTGCGGGTCTTCACTGTAAGATAAAGGATCAGTGAAGAAGGGGAGGGAGTCTGTCAGGATTAGAAAGAGATGCTCTGCTTTTTCATCTTTGTAACACCTACTTAATTATTTATTACAATGACAAGGAGTGGGGCTGCTAATTTTGCCCATATTTGGGATTTACTTTTTTCAATTGGAAATTCACTGTAATGCACATCTTTTAAGGTGCTGTATTGGCAAGAGCTGTAAAATAGTAGAATGACACTTGTTAAAGATACCATCTTTACATTTCCAATTCTCTTACTTTCCAGACCCAGTTAGTGACTGTGAGCACTGCTGCTTTTCTTGTAAAAAATGTTATTTTAGGTTTCCAGGGATTCACTTGACATTCCTGCTTGAGCTGTTATCACTGCCAAATCCCAAAAGGAAAAGTTTATCTTATTTATTAGAGCTATTAACATATATGAAATTCTAACTTCTTAAATTACAGTGTAACATTTCTTTCAGGCCAATAGGGATACCATTTGGTGGATTTGTTGTAATTTTGACTTGTACCGTGTTACCACACCTTCATATCCGCAGTGTGATTATGAGCAAACAGAATGCAGGATTTGGTTGAGAAACACCGATGCGTTGCGAAGCACGTACTGTAGTTGTTGTGCCCCAAGAAGAAGGATGGGCTTATGTCACTCCCAGCTTAAAATTCTTCCATGACCTTCCTGTTGCGATGAGAACAAAATCCAAACATCTTGTCAGAAACAAGACCTACCTTTGGCGCTCTTGGTGGACACGGAGTCAGGCCAGAGGCCCCAAAGGCCCCCAGCTAAGCATTGTTTTCCCAATTTGCTTGGGCTTCCGTTTCTTCTGCAGTTGGGTCTCATCCCTCCAGACGTGGAGTAACTAAGTGGTAACATGGCAGAGAGCTCCATTAATAGATGGAGCCATCTGGCTAAACTCTCTCTCTCTCCTAACTTATGGTTTGACTCCCACAGAGAATTCCCAGGAAGAGCCTTCCTTGGAAACTTAGACTCAGCTGAGAGATAAGGAGTGTTCCACCGCCTCGAGCCCTGAGCTGAGGACATCTTGTTTGTTCTTTCCCACACCTTACCTCATTAACTCCAGCTCCATCAGCGGCTCCAGGCCTTCCCAACTGTGCGGGTGGCATTTCTAAGGTCGTAGAGCCCCCAAATGAAAGCTTCTTTGTTTCCCCCAGGTAGATAGCTGTGTTCTACAATAATTGTAAATGTTTTCACAGACATTATCCATTTTTAAATCCTCACAACAACAAACCCCATTTTAAAGGTACAGAAAGGTAGTAATCTAGGGGCGCCTGGGTGGCACAGCGGTTAAGCGTCTGCCTTCGGCTCAGGGCGTGATCCCGGCGTTATGGGATCGAGCCCCACATCAGGCTCCTCCTCTATGAGCCTGCTTCTTCCTCTCCCACTCCCCATGCTTGTGTTCCCTCTCTCGCTGGCTGTCTCTCTCTCTGTCAAATAAATAAATGAAATCTTTAAGAAAAAAAAAAAAAGAAAGTAAGTAATCTAAACAAGTTTATGTAAGTCCTAATATGCAGGGCTATGGGTTTTTTTTAATTCCTACCTAGGTTCTCTGATTCTGAGTCTATTGTTTATTCCATCCCATGACAATTTCATCAAAGAAAATGGCAAATCATCCTTTTTCACAGTCCTGGGTTTTGTATTATCTTATTTTTACCATCAGGCAGCAACAGTTTTTCTTTTATTAATATCATCCTTTAGAGAACCACAACCTTCAAACGTGGGCGCAATGTGAGTAACATTCTTAAGTAATGGGTCCTGGAAAAAAGGTGAGCTTCATCAGGTTACAGTTTTATGTGTATGCTGTGTAACTGGATTATATAGTGAGAATATGTAGAGAAGAAGAAACAGAAAAGCTTTATAGAGCTTATCTATTACCATCTGATAATTAGGGTTAATCAGGGCTATTTTCTCAGCTCTAGATGGATGTGAAATCATACACTGTTCACTGGGGAAGGGTGAAGCAGAGGAAGCATCTTGAGTAAGGGACCTGTATACTACTTAGAGAAGAAAATTCTCACTTATGTTACTTGTATGTAGTTTGGTTTTTAACTTTAAGAAATCCACTGATAGTTGAATTTCATCATTTCTGTGATGTAAAAACGATATATTCAAGTTCTCAATTGTTCAGAAGTTAATAATTTTACAAATAATTCTCCCATCCATCTGCTTTTTCATTGCCTGCTGAGACCTCTGTCATGAGAGAAGAGGGGAGGAAAATGACACATGGAAATTTGGTTTAATCATTTGGCCATTTGTTGGAATCGCAGGTAAAAAGTTTTGATGATATAGTAGTTCAAAGGAAGTTGTGGTTTAATTTAAAATGTTTTTTTAAAAAATATCTATAGGGGCTTCAAGAAATCGCTAGGCAGAGGCCTGAGAGCTTTACAGACGAGTAGTAACAAAGGGCAACAGAGAAGAGAAAGTGAGGTTTCTGTCTCTACACCGTTTTTTTCATCTACTTTCAGATACTGCACAACACAAATGGCCTTTTCTGTCTCTTGCGTGCCATGTTCATCTCTGGGTAAATAATAGCCATTATTGGGGCACCTGGGTGGCACAGTGGTTAAGCGTCTGCCTTCAGCTCAGGGCATGATCCCAGTGTTATGGGATCGAGCCCCACATCAGGCTCCTCCGCTATGAGCCTGCTTCTTCCTCTCCCACTCCCCCTGCTTGTGTTCCCTCTCTCGCTGGCTGTCTCTATCTCTGTCGAATAAATAAAATCTTTAAAAAAATAATAATAATAATAGCCATTATTACCCTTTAACATTTTACAAATTGATTATGAAAAGATTATCTCTTTCATGATAAAAATTGGAAAATACAGAAAAATGAAAAAAAAATTGAAATCTCTGGGAATAACCACTATCGGCACTGTAGGGTAATTCTTGTTGGTGTTTTTATGTGTACTTTGAAAACGCATGTGCCAATGTACATACACAAATGCAAATATATTTTAGTATAAAACTGGCCTCATTGGAAATGCTGGGGATGAGATAATGGCAGAATTCTCCTCTTTCCTTTGCTTCATCTTCTGGCATGAAGACAGTCTTCCTGGAGACTGCTAACGGGCCTTGGGGTACTTTTATATAAAGGTCCTGTTATTAGGTTAGCGTGGATACGATGGGAGGCTGTAAGCCATTGCAGACGTAACAGGAGGTGGATAGACCTTCGTCAAGATGGGCAGGCACTTGCTACAATTTGTGCTCAGCTCTCGTGGTAATCCTTGTATGCCTTCCAAAGAACTAAGGGAGTGGTGTTGGCACCCTCAAGTCCTGAGAAGTGTCAGCCTTCTTTCTTTCCTGCTAGTCCCTTTGTCCTCAGTGGGCAGAGATAATCAGGAGTTGAGTGCTACTCTTTATATTCGGGAACCCCGGTCTCAAAGTAGTGATTACCGCTCTATTTTCACTCTCCTCAAAACAGATTTCTGAGAATTGCCTCAGCAATTTGGGTGTGAAAAGGATGTTGCCTTCTCCATCCCTTTTGGCCCTGCAGGGCATTCTTGGTTTGGGAAAATGAGCAGGTATGCTTAGTTTAATACAGTTCTCTAATGTGGATTCTTCCTTCCTCTGCCTGACCGCCATGGTGTCCTACTCTAGAGAGAGCCTGGAGGACGGGGCCAGGCGGAGAGCCAGCCAGAGGCTGCTCGCCCTGCCCACGTTCCCTGCCACGTTCCCCACTCCTCAGGAATTTCTGTCCCTATCAAAGAGTTAGGGTTGTAGGCAGAGCAGGGTAGTTCCCAGGCCGTCGGTGGCACTGGCCTATAATCTGAGGAGCTGCTACTTGACAGGGGAGCTTGACTGGGCTGGGGGTGCTCTGCATTTGGCCTCACTGCGAAAAGCGGGAATTGAGGTTTGCCCCAGAAAGTCAATAATAGTATCTCTTGTTTTGCTTGTTTTTAATGCTGTAACTTTTTCCTACCCTAACTTTAAAGGAAATGCATACTCATGGCAGAAAATGTGGTATGGTTTTCATTAACAAAATGATACATATTTGCACTTCTAGCCTAAAAAGATAGAATCTTAAAATTAAACCAACTACTACTTTAGCCCAGTTCAGTCCGTCTGTCCTTCCTGACTTGGTAGGGAGAGAAGGCCTGATTGCAAGGCCTTGCAGGCTCTAAGCAACCTTTGTGGTTTGAGGGCTCTCACTATCTCTGCACCTCTGACTCTGAAATGGGTGTGGGGAGGCCCGGAAGACAAAGAGGGTCTGTCTAGTTCTGTGATGATGGGATTATGGCTAGTGTTGATTCTTACATGTCAGTACCCATGGGAAGCTTGTTTGAAGTTCAGGTTTCTGAGTCAGTAACCCTGGAGGAGAGCCCAGGAATCTGCATGCTAACAAACATCCAAAGTGTTTCTAATAAAGGTTTTCCAGAACAGGTAAAAAAACAGTTACATGACAATAGAATATACTCCCAGTAATTGTTAAGGAAAAAAGCCTTTAAATAGGATGAAAACCTGGTCACTAGCTCAAATAGGTTAATTATTTTCCTCTTGTCTTCACTTTTCATTATTAATCTGCACTTAACAATCCCTGACTATGGAGGTAAAGTGAATCCTTGTCATGAAGCTTGTATATTTTCTTTCCCTTTTTTTCTTCTACCATGACCTCTCCCTTTTAAACTCAGGTGCTGTGTAGAATCCCGGGGTTAGTTACCTCTGTAAGCCATCTTGCTGCCATTCAGGATGAACACCTAGCATTGCGGTGTCTCCCAGCCTGAGTTTCTCCCTTCCCTCGGGGATGTCCAACCTCTGGAGTCCTTCTCTCCCTCTCATGACAAGTCTGGTCTGTCAGGACGGTCGCTCACCCTGAGGCAGGACACTCAAGGTGTCATGTAGTCTTAGATCTGCCACCAACTGGACTTGTGACGCTGGTCCAGTTAGGTAACCTGTATGGGTCCCAGTTTCTTTATCTGTACATTAAGGAGATTGGATTAGATTATAATGTTCCTTTTAAAGTAGATGCACACAGAGTCATTTTGTCTGTTCCCAGCTGTTCCTAATTTATTCACCACGGCTGAATAATATAACTTTATTCCTTAAAGGGATTGGTTTCTCCTGAATATCCTAAAAGTGTTTAACTGAAGAAAAGCATAGATAAAGCCACATTATGTAGTTTCTTTTTTCTCTCCAAGAGAACGGAGTCCATGTCACAAGACCTTCCTAACAGCCCCCAAAGAAGGGTCAGGAATGATGAGACTAGAGTGCTGCCTGGCCTTCGGCTCTTCCTGCCTGAGAGACCTAGGTCACTCCTTCATGGGAAGACCCCCAGCGATGGGCTGTCTGTCAGAGAAAAGGAAGGGGAGGAAAGCTGGGATATTCTCTGGACAGCCCTTACACCCTCCCTCAGTCTTGTTCCACTTTGGGGTTCACTTCCTCTGTCTGACTCTGGATCCTGGCCCACATTGAAACATTTGTGACTTAAGAATTTTCCAGTGCTTTTGTATTTGCATTTATTTGTAACTATGGTTATTCCAAGAAAGTTTTCTAAAATTTGAACCTTTCCCCTTGCCTGGGGCTATTAAGGAGAGGACTTGGTTCTTTCTCACACACTTAGCGCAGCTGTGGTTCAGTCAGGTGGCTTCATGATGGCGGGTCTTGCTTCCTTGAAATCCCTTTAAAGGTAAAGACCAGCATGTTGCTTCTTACTAGGTTAGAAGCTGGGAATGATGGTTGCAGAGGACTGATTATGTTGGAATGGCAGGGAAGGTATGTCTGTAGCTTCAGCTGGTGCTTCATGCAGTTACTATCTGCAGTTGGCGTCCAACAATATAAGGCAGTTGGGTTAACCTGTAGCATACAAAAGGGTTCTGGTGCATTGTCCGAAGCTATAATAAAGGAACACAAACTAAACTGGAGTAAAGAGTTAGCCGAGGGGCGCCTGGGTGACTCACTTGGTTAAACGTGTGACTCTTGATTTCAGCTTAGGTCATGATCTCAGGGTTGTGAGATCAAGCCCCACGTTGGGCTCCATGCTGGGCATAGAGCCTGCTTTAGATTCAATCTCTCCCTCTCCCACTACCCCTCACCCCTCCTAAAAAAAAAAAAAAAAAAAGCTGAGTAATGTTTAGGTGCTAGTGCCTTTTCTTGTCTCTTTAGAACTGTACATACGGAGTTCTTTATAAACAACTACAGTTGTCCATACTTCCGATGTTTCTGACTCTCTTCCTTCTGGTCTTACTGTTTTCTTCTCATTTAACTTCAGCTTGGGTATCATTTGTAAAGGAAATAAACATTTGAGTCATTGTCCATTTGAACTGTCAGCTGCTTTTCAGCAAGTCTTGCTAATATACTAATATTTTTAGCAGAAATCAGAGCACTGCAAACAGAAGACATGGTTCTTGATATTACTGTAAATACATGTGTTGAGTCTGCTTACACGACTGTAATTTTTAATATAGTGGAAATTATGTATACCATCTTTGTATATGTGAGTATGATGAGAGGAGTATGCATTTTTTGGTTGTCATACTCTTCTTCCTTTTTTCTTTTTTCTTATTCTCTGTTATCTTGATTTTTTTCATCCTTTTTAAAAAAAATTCTGCTGTCTTGGAAGCGATAGTGTGCGAGTTTTTTTTGTAGTGGTTGCTCTTAAAATTTTAAAATACATAGAATAGAAAATTTTCTAGCAAAAACAAAATTGTTCAATATCTTTACCTTTTTCAGACAGGCAAGAATTTTATCAATATTTTATCTATTTTTTTATTATTGATGTATAGTTGACATACAATGTTACTATGTTAGCTTCAGGTATACAACGTAGTGATTCAACAATTCTATACATTACTTAGTGCTCATTACAGTTAAGTGTAGGCACCATACATGGTTATTACAATATTATTGACTATGTTCCTTATGCTGTACTTTTCATCCCTGTAACTTATTTATTTTATAACTGGAAGTTTGTTCCTCTTAATCACCTTTACCTCTTTTGCCCATTCCCCCAACAACCATCTCCCCTCTGGCAACTACCAGTTTGTTCTCTGACTTTTAAAAGTCTGTTTTTTGTTTGTTTGTTCATTTGGGTTTTTTTTTTTTTTTTTTTTTTGGATTCCACATATAAGTGAAATCATAGTATTTGTTTTTCTCTGTCTGACTTATTTCACTTAAAATAATCCCCTCTATTCCGTCCAGGTTGTTGCAAATGGCAAAATCTCATTCTTTTTTATGGCTGAGTAATATCCCATTATATATATATATATATACCACAGCTCCTTCATCCATTCATCTGTTGGTCACTTGGGTTGATTTCACATCTTAGCTATTGTAAATAACACTACAATACATGTAGGGGTGCATACATCTTTTCTTATCAGTGTTTTTGTTTTCTTTCAGTGAATACCTAGTAGTGGAATTACTGGATCATATGGTATTTCCATTTTTAATTTTTTGAAGAATCTTCATACTGTTTTTCACAGTGGTTGCACCAATTTACATTCCCACCAATAGTGCAGGAGAGTTCCCTTTTCTCTATATCCTTGCCAATACTTACTATTTCTTGTCTTTTTGATATTAGCTATTCTAACTGGTATAAGGTAATGTGTCCCTGTGGTTTTGATTTGCATTTTTCTGATGATTAGTGATGTTGAACCTCTTTTCATTTGTCTCTTGGCCATCTGTATGTCTTTGGAAAAATGTCTGTTTAGATCCTTGGCACACTTTTTAAATGGGTTGTTTGGTTTTTTGAGTTCTGTAAGTTTTTTTTTTAATATATTATGGATATTAACTCCTTATTGGATATATATTTACAAACACCCTCTCCCATTCAGTAGGTTGCCTTTTTATTTTGTTGGCAGTTTTGTTTGCTGTGCAAAAGCTTTGATTTTCATGTAGTCCCAGGGGTTTATTTTCACGTTTGTTTCTCTTACCTGGGGAGATGTATCCATAAATACACTGCCAAGATTATGTCCAAGAGATTACTGCCTATGTGTTCTTTTAGGAGTTTTATGGTTTCAGGTCTCACATTTAGGTCTTTAATACATTTTGAATTTATTTTTTAAAAGTCATAAGTATTCCAGTTTCATTCTTTTGCATGTAGCTGTCCGCTTTTTCCAACTCCATTTATTGAAAAGACTACTTTTTTCACTGTATATTTTTGCCTCCTTTGTCATAGATTCATTGACCATTTATGCATGGGTTTATTTCTGGTCTTTCTATCCAAATAGGATATGAGTCTGAGCTCTTTGAGTCTGTTTTTGTGCCATTACCATACTGTTTTGATTGTTATAGCTTTGTAGTATATCTTGAGATCTGGGGGTATGATACCTCAGGCTTTATTCTTTCTCAAGATTGCTAAGACTGCTTTGGCTATTTGAAGTCTTTTGTGGTTCCATACAAATTTTAGGTTATTTATTTTAGTTCTATGAAAAATGCTATGGGTATTTGATAGGGGTTGCTTTGAATCTTTAGATTGGTTTGGGTAGTATGGACATTTTAATAGTATTAATTCTTCCCATATATGAGCATGGAATGTGTTTCCATTTGTGCCATTTTCATTTTCAGAGAATAGGTCTTTCACCTTCTTGGTTAAATTTATCCCTAGGTATTTTAATCTTTTTGGTGCAATTGTAAATGGGATTGTTTTCTTAATTTCTCCTTCTGCTACTTCATTATTAGTGTATAGAAATGCTACAGATTTCTGCACGTTGATTTTGTATCCTGTGACTTTACAGAATTCATTTATTAGCTCTAGTAGTTTTTTGGTGGAGTATTTAGAGTTTTCTCTGTATAGTATCATGTCTTCTACAAATGGTAAAAATTTTACTTCTTCCTTACCAATATGGATGCCCCCCCCTTTTTTCTTATCCAGTTGCTCTGGCTGGGACTTCCAGTAATATGTTGAATAAAAGGAACAACATCCTTGTCTTGTTCCTGATCTTAGAGAAAAAGCTGTCAGCTTTCCCCCATTGAGTATGTTGTTACCTGTGGGGTTTTCATATATGGCCTTTCTTATGTTGAAGTATGTTCCCTTTAAGCCTACTTTGTTGAGAGTTTTTATCATGAATGGATGCTGTATTTTGTCAAATGCTTTTCTGCATCTGTTGAGATAATTGCATGATTTTTTATCTTTCCTCTTGTTAATGTGATGTGTCACATTGATTTATGAATATTGAACCACCTTTGCATCCCTGGAATAAATCTCACTTGGTTAGGTGAATGATCCTTTTAATGTATGTAGAATTTGGTTTGCTAATATTTTGTTGAGAGTTTTTGCATCTGTGTTCATCAGGGATGTTTACCTATAGTTCTCTTTTTCTGTAGTGTCATTGTCTGGTTTTGGTATCAGTGTCGTGCTAGCCTTGTGGAATGAATTTGAAAACTTTCCTCCCTTTCCTATTTTTTGGAATAATTTGAAAACAGGTATTAATTCTTATTCAAATTTTTGGTAGAATTCACCTGTGAGGCTATCTGTCCTGGACCTTTTTTTGGTGGGAGATTTTTGATTACCAGTTCAATTTTGGTGTTAGTAATTTGTGTGTTCACATTTTCTATTTCTTCTTGATTCAGTTTTGGAAGGTTGTATGTTTCTAGATTTACACATTTTTTTTCTAGGTTGTTTGGGTTCTTGGCATATAATTTTTCATTGTATTCTCTTGTAATGCTTTGTGTTTTTGTGGTTTCGATTGTTATTTCTACCCATTTATTTCTGATTTTATTATATGAGTTCTCTCATTTTTTCTTGATGAATCTAGTAAAGGTTTATCAATTTTGTTTGCCCTTTCAAAGAACCAGCTTTTGTTTTCATCGATCTTTTCTGTTGTTATTTTCATCTCTATTACATTTATTTCCATTCTGATCTTTATTATTTCCTTCCTTCTACTGACTTTGGACTTTGGTCATTCTTTATATTGCGAGTGGTATTATGCTTGATGACATCACAGAGTTCCCCTAACCTCTTCTCAATTTTTATTATTTTTTCTTTTTATTGTGCAGCTTAGCTTCTTTCCATTGCCCTGTCTTCTGGATCATTGATTCATTCTTCTGCATCCTGTAGTATGCTGTTGATTCCCTCTAGAGTATTTTTCATTTTAGGTATTGTGTTCATCAGCTCTGTTTCTTTTTTATATTTTTTTATCTCTTTGTTGATGTTCTAAGTTCATCTATTTTTTTCTCAAGTCCAGTGAGTATTTTTATGACCATTACTTTGAATTCTTCATCAGGCATATTGCTCATCTCCATTTCATTTAGCTCTTTTTCTGTGATTTTGGTCTTGTTCTTTCACATGGGACATATTCCTCTGTCTCTGTATTTTGTCTAACTCTGCATTTGTTTCTGTATATTGGGTGAGTAAGCTACTTCTCCTGGTTTTGAAAGTAGTGTCCTTGTATAGTAGAGGTCCTCTGGAAGAAGTCCTATAGTGCAATCCCCCCTGGTCACCAGAACCAGGTGTTGCAGTGGTTTTCCCTTTGTGGGCTGTGTCTGCCCTCCTGTTGTGGTAGAGCTGCAGTTGCCTTCAGCCCAGTGGTCTGCAGTAAACTGATTCTCCTGCTATGGGCACACTAGGGGTGGTTTACCCCTACACTGTTGAGAGGCTGGGCTGTGACAGCAAGGGCTCATTGGTGGGTGGGGCCAGTACTCAGCCTGGCTATTAGCCTCTCTGCCACAGCTGCAGTACACAGGAAGGGCTTACTCACTGCACAGGAAGCTGAGAGGCCTGCATGGCTGCTGGAACCGTGGGCACAGTGGTGTGTAAGGTTATTTCCCCTGCCTTCCAAGGGCACAAGTCACTTTGGAGGTGGGTCTGCTAGGGAACACCAGGTGGGGCATTTGGTGCTTGCAAGGTAGATGGAGAGTGTTAGAACTGGCTTCTGCAAACATCTGGCTATGTAGGCTGGGGGAGATCAAGAGAAATGGCATGTGCCTAGAGAAATCTATAGATCCCTGCCCCTCCTGTATGGATGTAAGATTAGTCTGTAAATCTCCTTCACCTATATCCCAGGCACTTTTCAAACTGCTGCTTCTCTGCTGTGTCTCAGGCCAAGTTATTTAGCATGAGGTCTCTAAGGGTGGAGACTCAATTTCATTTCACCCACTAGCTGTCCTGGAGCTAAGCCCCACTAATTTTCAAAGCCAGATGTTACGGGGATTCATCTTCCCAGTGTAGACCCCCAGGGTGGGGGTGACCAGTGTGGATCAGATCCCCACTTCTCTGTTTGTGATGTCCCTCCAGATTCTGGGTAGTCATCCAGGGGTTTGGTTCCCGACTGTGTCTCTGCCCATCATATCCTTTTCTCTGTGGCCTTCTCTCTGTGACTAGGTGTGGAAGGTCTTTTCTGCCAGTCTTCGTTTTCAGAGTTAGTTGTAGTGGATGTACTTGCCTTGGTCTATCCGTGGCACGAGGGGAGCTCAGGATCCTCCTACTTTGTGTCTTCCCCAACATGTTCCTTAATTCTGTTAAACACATTTTCCCCCTCACCCCACATCTTCCCCATTGTTGTCTACTGTTTTTGTTTATTTTGCTTAAAAACAAATAAATTAGTTATTAAATATTTTAATGTTCATTGCATACATACATATCAGTTGCTATGCTCTTTGTTTTTCTCTTGCCTCCCATGTCCTTTAGTACTCCTTTCACTGACAGCCTGTGAATAGCATACTCTTTTAGTCTTTCTGTGTCTAAAATGTCTTTATTTTGTTCCCAGTCTTGAATGATGACTAAGCTAGGTATAGAATTCTGTACCTCTTTTCAATTTGAAGATCTATCACTCATTGCCTTCTATTTCTGTCGATAAGACAGCTGTTGTAAAATTATTTGCTGTTCCTCTGAAGATAATCCATCCTTTTTTCCCTACCAGTCTGTAAGATTTTATCTTTGTGCTTTATGTGCTGTAGTTTTATAGTGAGGTCCAGGTGTGGATTTAAAAAAAATTTTTTCTACTTAATACTCTGAGACCACTTCATCTGAGGACTCCTGTCTTTAATTAGTCCTGGAAAGTTGTTAACAGTTGTATAGTAAATCTCCATTATCCCTCCCCTCCCATTTCCTTCTTTTTACCTCCTATGAGACATATATTGGAGTCTTTCAAGCTATTCTCCTTTGTCTCTTAAATGTTTTTTCATCTATCTATCTATCTATCTATCTATCTATCTATCTATCTATCTGACTTCAAGATAAATCCCTCAGTACTGAGTTTTCCAATTCACTCATTCTGGTGTTTATCCCCATTACTGAGTTTTCTTTCAATGAATATATATGTGTATATATTTTTTTTTCCCAAAATACCAATTTTGAAAAGTCTTTCTGAGAGTTTGAAATCAGCATGCTTTTAAGTCTTTTTCGTTTGTTCTGTTATTTTAATTTTGTCTGCAGCTGCTTAATCTTCTAGTTGTTAATTTTGTGACTAATTTAGGGTTCGATTTCTCATGTGTTTTAGAATTGTAGTGCTCATCATTGGCTATGACTTAACTCTGGTTTTCATATCTATAGTAGGAGAATAACTACCCTTCCTGTCTGAAAGCACTTTCTAAGGAATAAAGGTAATTTGTGGCCATTTTTATAATTAATGTAATTGGTATCACATTGTACCGCTACTCTCTATCTTTGAAGTCAGATTTTTTGAGGATGGGGGGGTGGCATGGTGAGAAAATGAAATATGTTAGGTCATGATAGAATTACACATCCCCAGATTTTTAGTTGTCTGCTAACTGTTGTCAGCAGTTCAGGTCACAAATTGCAGAGTAGTTTCTAGAAACAAATGGATTGTGGCTTTGTTTGTACTTTTAGAGCTGTGTGAAATGGAAAGGAAATTGTGTTTAATGACAGTAGAGCTAGCTCAACCATTTGCTGTATTTTCAGTTTTTCTTGACTGTATTTCTTTTTTAACCGAGTAATAGTGTCTACGATGTACCTTGCTAGTTAGTGTTTAGGTGCTTTTAAAAATCCATTTAAACTAAATTTGCTCTGCATATACAAGGGTTTATTATAGTATGTCTTTAGTTAATTATTACTTTCATTTCATAATGTCGAGGGCTTGGAGGGTCTCACTGTGGATATGATGCTTTTTATCAGTTTTATAAATCACTTTGTTTGTGTCTCCCCCCCAGCCCCCAGAACAAAAACAAAAACAAAAGCTGTGCCTTGGCAGGTATTAAAGTCAGGGAGAAAGTCAGAGCCTGAGTTTGACTCTGGATACACAAAATTAAACGTTTTCTTCTCATATTGCCACATTCTTGGCGACAGTCAGCTGGAGTCCTGCTTTTCTCCTTAAACTGGTCATTTTTTTTTAATTGAAAAATTTGCATCCTGCTCTTTTCCCATCCTCAGGAGGGTCAAAAAAATGTTCTATACATTTCCAGGTAGCAGAAAACAATGGTAGCTATTTAATAATCAGTCTCAAAAACTGAAAACAATATGAAACAACTTCCCAATTATGAAAGCTCTCCATGCATACTTGGAGACAGACAATGCCAAAAGTGCAGAATAACTGTGAGTAAGTAGGAAAAAAAAAATCAAGTTCTGGTGTTCAGTTCCTTATACTTCCCTCCCACCTCCACTCTGCCATAAGGCTTTTTGTGAGCAAAAGCAGAATAAGAAAAACTTCAAGGAAGGCAGAAGAGAGAGGCTAACAAAAGTGCTTAAGTGTGATTTTTAATGGCCACTAGAAAAGTTAAATCCAGCCTAAATTTTAAAATGCTGGAAAAAATGTCCAAGCAGATCAGAGCTTGGAGTATAGGGAAGAGATTTTAAAGTACATGTCATTTAAAGGGTCAGGTCATATAGGACCAGGTATAACATTTTAAAAGACAGGCATAGTTTAAAGGGTAATAATTTAAAAGGGTAAGCACTACTTACTGGGGTAGTCTCTCTTCTGGAGGAGGGGGAGAAAAAGGCAAAAAGAAAAGAAGTGCTTTTTAGCAATTATATGAAGGAGAAAAAAAGAAAAGTAGGTTGAACGTGGGGGTGGATTTAGGGTTCTGTAAGACAAAGAGAATCATATAATCAGAAGACTCACAGCTCCTTTCCCACCACCAAAACAAACCCACTGACAGAAAAACCCACTAAAGTACCTGGGCTTTGCTAGGCTGACAGAAAAGGGCTCCTTTCAAAATAGGGATTTAAAAAAAACACTCCGATATCATAAAAATGAGAAAAAGAAAGTCAGTAGCGAAATTTTGCCGAAAATCAGAAAACACAAAATCACAACCACCAATTCAGGAAAATCCTCCAGCAAAATGATCATGGAGCAAAGGTGTAAGTTCACACTCCAGACAGAATTAAGGACATCAAGCATTTGAGGATATGGAAAACAACTCTGAGTCAGAAATGCAAAATGGACAAAAACGAGGATATGGACAAAAACCAGGATAAATAAAAAACGAGTTGATTGAACTCAGGAAATGGAAAGAAGAAGACAAAATGGTCTCAGAAATGAAGCATAAATTTAAAAGTGCCCAATTGAAAATAGACTCTAATGAAAATTTAATAAGGGGTTTGAAGATAGACAGGAAAATAACCAGGAAAATGAAAATGACATAAAGAAAGAAGGAAATAAGGATCTGAAGGAGAAGCAGATTTTTACCTTTGCCCTCTTAGGTTTTTTTTGGCTGGCTCTGAGAAACCTAAGACAGATTAACAGAAAGGCATACAAATTTATATACGTTTTGCATGACACGGAATCCTTATAAGGAATGAAGACCCAAAGAAATGACCAAACCCACATTCTTTCATAATAGGTTGAACAGAGAAGCAATTGGGAAAAACTATGTGAGGAGGCTGAAGGAGGGTAAGAATTATTTTAACAAGGTCTGTTTGCACAAATTTTTTTTTTTGTCTCAGCTTCTGGTCCTTCATAAGAATGTTACTTTCCTTCTGATTTAGGAAGGACATCTTTCACCTGGGAATTTCATACCCTGCTTTTAAGAAAAAGAAGGAAGGTCAATGTGTTTTTCTTTGATTTGCTGTTTTTCAAGTGCTTTAACTTGAAATAATTTCTATGTTAAAGTGACGTATTTGGGATGCCTTATTCTGCTACCCTTCAGGTCCAAGAGAAATGGGAACGAAAGATAAGCAAAAAAGTCATTTAAAAAAATTTTTCAGAGTCCTAGGAACAAAACAATGATACTGAGCTAATATTTAAAACTATAATTTAAAAATAAATTACAGAAATAGAAAAAGACCTGAACCTACACATTGAGAAAATTCACTGGGTACTTGGTAAAATTAATGTAGACTGACCAAATCTGAGACATATCAGACTAAATTTTACTCTTAGATTTCAGGGATAAAGATAAAATACTCAAGTGCTCTAGGTCAAAAGATCAAATAACTTGCAAAGGCAAAATAATTA
This sequence comes from Ursus arctos, assembly GCF_023065955.2. NCBI lineage: Eukaryota > Metazoa > Chordata > Mammalia > Carnivora > Ursidae > Ursus > Ursus arctos. Next base: position 35,114,897 of record NW_026622974.1, on the reverse strand, counting down.
GACTGGCATGAAACTTAAAAATCTACAAATGAAGACAATAGAGGGGGACATTTATTATTTTTTTAATTTTAATTAAATTAAATTAACATATAATTTGTTAATTGTATTATTTGTTTCAGGGGTACAGCTCTGTGATTCATCAGTCTTATACAATACCCAGTGCTCATTACAGCACATACCTTCCACAGTTACCCCATCCCACCACCCCTTCCCCAGCAACCCTCAGTTTGTTTCCTATGATTAAGAATCTCTTATGGTTTGTCTCCCCCTCTGTTTTCATCTTGTTTCATTTTTTTCCTCTCTTCCCCTGTGGTCCTCTGCTTGTTTCTTAAATTCCATATATCAGTGAGAGCATATGATAATTGTCTTTCTCTGACTTATTTCGCTGAGCATAATACCCTCTAGTTCCATCCATGTCATTGCAAATGGCAAGATTTCATTTTCTGATGCTGCACATATTCCATTGTATATATGTACCACCTCTTCTTTATTCATCTGTCGATGGACATCTGGGCTCTTTCCATAGTTTGGATATTGTGGACATTGTTGCTATAAACATTGAGGTGCAGGTGCCCCTTCGGATCACTACTTTTGTATCTTTGAGGTAAATACCTAGTAGTGCAATTGCTGGGTCGTAAGGTAGCTCTATTTTCAGCTTTTTGAGGAAACTCCATACTGTTTTCCAGAGTGGCTGCACCAGCTTGCATTCCCACCAAAGTGTAGGAGGGTTTTGGGGACAGCATTTTAAAAAAAAAAAAAGGAAAGAAAACAACAAAAATCCTCAATGAAAAAAACTGTGAATTAAGGATTTTATATCCAACCAGGCTCTCCTTCAACTATCAAGGTAATACTGAAACAGTTTTGACCATACAAAAATTAGGGAATCCTACATTTATCAGTCCTTCTTAAAGAATGTGCTAGAATGGGAGTCAGTAAATAAAGTCTTATTGGAAAATAGACGCAGTTGCTTATGTACATGCCACCTGTGGCTGCTTTTCTGTTACATTGTGTCAGGGTTGATTAATTGCAATAAGGACCATATGGCCCATAAAACCGAAGTATTTACTTTCTGGTTTTTTACAGAAAAAGTGTGCTGACCTCTGTACTGGAGGATTCCCAACTAATGGCAGAGAAAACATAGCATAGGAATAGCATTGATCATGGCCTTTAAATACATATAGATGTTCGTATAAGAGTAGAACAGAGGTGGGCATGATGGTAGAAGGGTAATACACAAATGTTGTGTGCTGCGGCAGAGTGGAAATAATGTAACAAAAATGGGGAAAATGGGAGGAAAAGGGATAGAGAAAGATGAAAATAGAAAAAAAAAATTTTTTTGAATAGACAATAAGTGGGTGATAAAGAGTACTCCCAGCCAAAAGAGAAATGTAATAAGCCAGATGGTGAATAGTTAAAGGACATTTAAAAATTCAAGTACAAAGGTAACCACTAGAACAAAAATAAGAAACTTTCCTAAATATCAATCCATGCCTCTTATAGGGAAAGAAATAGGAGTTATTTTTATTTTTATTTTATTTATTTATTTTTTAAAGATTTTATTTATTTATCTGACAGAGATAGAGACAGCCAGCAAGAAAGGGAACACAAGCAGGGGGAGTGGGAGAGGAAGAAGCAGGCTCATAGCGGAGAAGCCTGATGTGGGGCTCGATCCCATAACGCCGGGATCACGCCCTGAGCCGAAGGCAGATGCTTAACCGCTGTGCCACCCAGGCGCCCCAGGAGTTATTTTTAAATTCACAGTTACAAAATATGACAGATGTGTGACTAAACATATCACTCCTAACAATAAATGTGAATGGGCTTAATTTACCTATTAAAAGAAAAAGATTTACAATTTGGCTTACAATGTAAAACCCAAGTATACTCTATCAGAGACCTAGCTATAACAGTGAGTCAAATATTCTAAGAAGAAAGGATGGACAAAGGTGGAATTACGTTTGTATTATGTAAATGGAAACAAAAAGGAATGGTAGTGATTCTGATACCAGACAACATAGAATTTAAGCCACAGAGCATTAAACACAACAAAGGACACTTTTTAATGCTAAAAGCCACGGTTTACCAACAAAAAAAAGAAGAAAGCCTTTATACCTAGATATTAATAAATTCTCTAATTAAACAACTCCTGGATGGAAGGAGACATATAAATTGAAATTACAGAATTAAAAAAAAAAAATGACAGTGTAGTCTTTTGTGATCTGCTTCTTTGAGTGAACATGGTTTTCATGGTTCTTGTGTGTCGTAGCATATGTTTCAGTGCTTCAGTCTTTATTGCTGAATAATATTTTCTTGTATGGACAGATCACATTTTATTTATCCATTCACCAGTTAATGGATATTTGGTTGTCTCTATTTTTTTTACTATTGTGAATAATACTGATGTGAATGATTGGGTAGCTCTCTGGAAAAAGATGAAATTAGATCCATATGTCACACCAGATAGAACAACAACCCTAAATTGATCAGGGATGTAAAAGTAACAAATGAAAAATGATAATGGAAAAACTGGTAAAATTTGAATAAGATCTGTAGCTTACTTAATATTGTACAAATATTAATTTCCTGGCTTTGATAATTATCCTGTGGTTATGTAAGATGTTAATATTAGGAGAAGCTGGGTAAGGTGCCTATGGGCATGCTCTGTACTTTTTTTGCAACTTTTCTCTAAATTTAAAAATATTTCAAAATAAAAGTTTTAAAATATCAGGTAGCAAACCAAAACGATAAAGTAAAAATATTCCACACAAGATAGGGGACTAGACCAAGGCTTATCCTTAGAGCCTTAAGAAAGGAAACATACGGTGCCAACTAGACACAAGTGGTGTTAGAGGATGGCTAAGCCCCTTTTGAGAGTTGGGACGGGAGGTAGCAGGTTACAAATCAAGAAGACGTCAGACTGAGTACAGTTTACTTTATTACTGTAATATGTAAGATAATATGGAAGCCTTGAGGTGGAGGCGGAAATTTTTCATGTATATACCATAATTAATTTTCTTTCAGTTTGACCACCATTTATTTCAGAGCCTTGAAGCTTGTAATGGTGTGAATTCACATTCTGAGGGATGGGAGGATGGATGGAAAAGTGCTGAAGAAGTAAATGTTTTATCTCCATCTTTTTAAAGACTCCAGTGCCTTCACATCAATGTTTGAAGAATAGCCGGTGGTGTTGAGGAGCTGGAATCTTAAGAAAATTGGAAATCCTCTGGTTTTTAGTTTTAGAAAGCCCATATCTAGGTCTTTAATTACAATTAAAAACTTAGCAAAAATGATATTTTCTCAAAAAGCAGTGAAGTAACCCTTTTTTCCCAAAAGTCTTAGTTCTGCAATAAAACAGACAGTTCCATTAGGTCAGTTATCTCTATCCGATGTGATCAGGGCCCAAGGTCATGAGGACAAACATGGCTATTGAAAAGCCACTCATTCTTACGAAGTAAGAAAATCCATAAGAAAGCATTTATTGGTTTGTAGGCTAAATTGGTATCTTATGTTCACGCAAAGAAAGATGTTATTTCTGTGGTTATTTCTGATTATGCCATTTCTGGTTTTTATCATATAATCAAGCAGGAATCATAGTAGGCATGGTTTTGTTATTTTGGTTGCCATTTTGTTTTTTCGGAATTATGTTTGAAATAATGCAAAACAGTTGATTAAATGAGATGTTTATAGTCATTATATATAAAGTTCAGACTAGGTTTAGTTATGCAAGGCTTTGTTAAAATAGTGTCTCCACAAGAAAAACCAAATTCATATTACATCACCTAACTTAGAGCTTTTTGTTCCCCCCAAGAACATAATTTACCATATGTACAAAGACTGCTGCTATTTAGATTCCCCTGGATATCTTTATCCAGCATTTTGTCAAAGGAGAAATTGCCTTATGCATAATCTGAAATAATTGAAATAATTGGAAGTATAATGAGAGCCAACATTTAGAAGCTCCCTTGTGTTTCTTTCTACTCTGCAAAATAAAATTATCACTGAATGCATTCATGTTTTAAAATTTAAGCAGACTTGGTAAATGAATCTTGTTTTCTAAATGTGCAGAGGGGCTAATATAAGGTGGTTGGTCTCCCTAAAACAGGTGTTAAAAGGTCTTTTAAAGTTTCCCAATACATTTGCAAATTTACCATGATGAAGTGGCAATTTGCAATATAGAGCTGATTACAGAAATCAGGATATAGTTGAACTGTATTTTTAGAAATTCATATTATTTCCTGTTCCTCTGCTTTTTATGATATATATAACATCATTAATAATGTTCTCAGATTCCCTGAGAGATTTCTAGTCTTGTTTTGTTTTTAGTGATTGATAGGAATTGGCTTTAAAAAGAAAGTCGTTCATATGTGTGGTTCCCAGGATCCATTTCAGCATCTGACCAAATTTCGCATTCTTAATCACTTTTTACATGGATTTCATTCCATTTCTATGTTGCAGTTTAGAAGTCACAGTAAAGTCAACTGAAAAGTCTGAAAAAGGGCTTGGGTAAAGCACACTGGGATTTCCCTCCTTAGGAAGTATTTTTGAAGTGTCGTTGGATGTTTGTTTTATATCCCCTGTTGGGTTTTGTCAGGGGAGAGGTTTATGTCAGTTATAAGATTTCAGACTCTGGAGCCAAAAATATGTGGGTTTGAATACCAGTTCTACCATGTGCTTACAAGTTGTGTGATCTTGGGAAAGTTTCCCCACCTATAAATGAGAATTTAGTCTCTACTTAGTAGGAACAAAGGACCAACCAGTCAGTGAAATACTAGTTAGTTATTATATTATATATTTATATTTATATACCTATTATAGTTTATTTATATTATATTTATCATATTTGTGTTATTTATTATATTATTATATTTTTGTTATTTTGTGGGGCATCTGCTGTTACTCCTCATGTTTTAGAGGCTGCTATCATCATTCCTCATATTTTCGGGTTTCTTTGAAACAACAGAATCCACCCTGGCTAGTTTGAGCAGAAGCAGAGTTTATTAAAGGGTACCCGGTAGTTACGTGTGCAGCCAGAAACAGAGCCCAGTACGCCAACCAGGTTGTTTAAGGGAAAACATCACTACATCACTTACGCAAGAGACCCTACGCTGCTACCCTCAGAAAGTCTGATACTTCCCTCCATGGTCACCGTAGGATGGATTCTCCGTTATTTTCTCCTCAAGTTACTTACTTACCAAGCAAAGTGCTGAGCAGGACATCTGGTTGGTGGCGTCTGGTCCCATGATGCTGCCCTGGCTTCATGGAAGGCCGGGGAAACAAGTTTTCTGGCTCTGACCTAGGAAAGTAGGACCAATAAAGAAAGAAATTCTTCATACATTTCAAGGGTGTTCAGAAGGTGCTGGGCAGGCAGAAAATATGACAGCACTCCAGGGACGTTTTTGTTACAGTAGATTGATTCATAAAGACTAAAATACATCTAAATTACAAGAAAGGTGACTTTGGTTTATTATTCCTTCTTTAAATCATGTATTTTTTTTTTAAAGTAGACTTTGTTTTCAGATATAACTTATTCAAATATTTGTCTTTATACATATAGGTATCTTGACTTTGTGGGCCATAATCACAAAAACGAAGCAAGTTAAACCGAAGGGGATAAAAACTCCTCTTCCGTACCCCCACACCTCTGCTGGCTTTAACATGAGTGCCGTCACTAGCCAATCTGTTTCTCTGCATGGAAATATTGAAACTATTTCTCTCTTTCATGATGTGGGAACCTGCCAATTTTTCCTTTCTGATATATATATTTTTTTCCTTTAGACATCCTTCTCTTACCTTACCTACTAACCTGAAAATTATGTGGCTAAGTTGGGTCTCTGAAGAAAATGACCATGCTACCATGGGGGTGGGGGGGGAGGTACTGGGATTCAACTAGAAGAAACAGGAGTCTTTTTTTTTTTTAAGTATTTCTAATTTTAAAAGAAATACATAATGATTGTTGGAAATTTAAAAACTAAAAAATCTAAAAGGAAAATAAATTTCCCCAAGCCATACCTATAGAGTAGCATTTTGGTGTTTTTCCTTCCAGTGTTTTCTCTGCGGGCATGCTTGAGCGTAAGGAGGGCAATTTTTTTTACAAAACCAGAATCGGGTTGTATATAATGTTAAATCCTACTTTCTTCATTTATGTCATAAATAGTTTCCCATATCATTTAATAATAGTGTATATTTATTGAGTATTTACTATGTGGTAGTCACTCTTCTGAGCCGTTTATATGTAGTAACTCATTTAATCTTCTCAGGAGTCCCTATGATAAGAATATTATCATCCACATTTCTTACATGAGGAAACTGAGTCACAGAAATATTTTCAAAGTTGTGCTTCCAAAGTAGGTAACTGATGATGACTATGAACTCCTGCTCTCCCTGGTATTTATCTGTGGGAGCTCCTTGAGGCCTGGGTTGAAAGTATGTTCCCGCAGAAAGGATTATTTGTGAGGTCCCATAAATAGTATGACTTCTATCCCCAAACATTCCTAAGAGTAGGCTTGTGATTAGGGATTCTCAGAGGTGCCTTTCCCTTCACCCTCCTTGCCAGAATCCGACCAAGGCTGAGGCAGGCCGATAGCCTCATCCACTGTCTGCCTCCGGAAGGCAGAGTGTTTTCCCATTTGTTTACCGGGGGGGTGGCAGGGAAGGAGGGGCAGGTACCTCAACAGCTTCTGATCCAGCCTTATTTTACAGGGTCCCCGGCTTGTCCTCTGACCCCAGCATTCCACAGGTTAAAACTCATGCTCTAGTCCAGACCTTCAAGGATGAGCAGCATCCTCTGGGAAACTCTTTCTTTAGCCCTGGCTTACCAAGGGATTTCAGAATTCCTTCCTACCTCGTAGGATTCGGTTATTCTCCTGACCATTCAACTATGTATTTAAGATTTTAAAAATATTTATTCATCATTTTTAGTTTTTTATACTGAGAGCTGCTTCTGACCTCAAGCCTACCATATTGGAAGAAAGGGAGTTAGATTTTTTTTTTTTTTCTAAAAGAGAATGTAAGTTTTAAATTTTATGTTAACTTCAGAAGTTTAACTTATAGGTCAACTCAGTTTTCTAGATCGCAATCATGAACAGAGAAATATATTAAAAAGAAGCAGTAACTACCATTTTGGGTTTCTTAATAGTGTAAAGGGCTCTACGCTAAGTGCTTTGCAGGGATGATCTCATTTAATCCATCACCACTATTCTATAGGATAGATACTGTCATTCCCATAGTAAAGATGAGGACACTGAAGGTTCAGGTGATTTGCCCAAGATCACACAACTAATAGGTAATTTATAATATTGACCTTGGGTCATCAAGAAAAGGTTAAATTATGTTTGATGAAATCTTTTTAGGCTTGGTGCATTGCTATTTTGAAAGACAGCAAAATGTAATATATCTTAAATTTCCATTTAAATTGTGTTGTTGCAGATCAGCATGCTGTTATCGTATTAAAAAGATAAACATATCAGAGAAATACTGAAAGCAGTTCTCCTCGCCTTCCTTACTCCTTTGCCTCCTCTAAGAAAAATTACTCTTAAAATACCTCCCAAGGATTTTTTTTCTGGCTGTCAAATCCCAAAACACATTTGTCAGCTCGGATGAGAAGAGAAACTTTGGCCAAGGACGTGAGAGATTAATTGCTAGATGTGGATACCTTTTGTTCCATAATTCATCCCAAAACACTTCTCTCAACTTTAGCCAACTGTGTGGTATTTGGTTCTAGTGTTAATATATACTTCCCTCTATGGAAGTGTTTCTTAGAAATTTAAATGTGTTTTCCAGTTGAACGTTACTGTTATGAATCAGACTTGGAAAATGTGGAAAATTCCTTAGTACAATAATTTCATGTGGTAGTGTTTGAAGTACTGTTTTCTCAGGTAGTGAGTGTTTTCAGTGAACCTTCTTTTTCATGTGTGACACTGTTTCCTGTTTGCCAGTTAGGGGAGAAATATTGAGACAGCAATGTCTGTGTGTTTTTCTCAAGCAACTTTTCATTCCCCTAAAGTAACCAGTCTCTGTCAGTCCAGGAAAATCAAAAAAGATTTCTGGTAAGACACTCTGCCCAAATTCAAAAGTAGGCAGTTTCCCTGGAGTTCTGATTCCCTCTGTGCCAGGCTAGTTCCAGAGACCCATGCATCCTTATGATCGCCCTCCCAGATCTGATACTTCTAAGGCCAGGCACTAAAAACAGAGCCACCCTTCTGGAACTTACCAACCCACCCCTCCCCTGACTTGCATCCCAGGAAGCCTGCTTTGTCCTTGTGGGGTGGCCCCCTTCCCTCACCTCTGGAAGCTCCAGCCTCAAGGAGGGGTGAGGGAGGCCAGTATTCACACTCACTGGGGTCTTTCTGCCTTTGCTCTGCATGGGGGAAAGGGAAGGAGAGTGAAAACTCTTGCAGTCATTTGCAAAGGAATCCGTAGCAGCAAAGATGGTACACTAGTTTATGTCTCATTAAGTCATCCTGTTACACCAAACCTTATGTTTCCACAGCACTGTAATTATCTAAGCTAAACTAGGAACCTATTCTGGAAAATGGTTTGGTCTTCTTTTCAACTTTTTCATCGAGTAAATTCAGGTATGTTTCTTAGTACCTCTTGCCATCATTTTCTCATTTGTAAAGTGACTTTAAGAACGTTGTATCTTTACCATAAATCGTGCATATAAGTAGCCTAGAATGCTCAGATTTGTGAAGGTTCCTGTGACAGTAAGATTCAGGAAATCAAGGTCTTTTGCTTGCTCTTTCTTTTTACTTCCCTAGGAGAAGGGCCAATGAGTATTGTGCTTTTAGGAATTAAAAGCTGCCACAAAGGCAAATACAAAACTGTTGCCAAAACAAAGCAGTTAACTTCCTCTCCTGCCTTTGCTGCTGCCATTTGCACCAAGCCTGCCCGCCTTGCTTTCTCCTTTCTTCCCTGTTGAGCTTCTGTAATCTCTCAGGAGAAAGAGGACATTCGTTTCCATACGAGAATTGGAAAGTTCTCCATGTGAAATGTCATTTTCGACATCGTTTAGAAAAGGAGGCTCACTCAGGATTTTTGAGGCAGAAGCGTAGCCTTTCCTTTGTTCTCCAAGTGGCCCCACATACTCCTTCTCTACAGTCAGCCTTAATCTGCAGATTCAGTCTTTAGAAACTGGCTTTTTTTTTTTAAGATTTTATTTATTTATTTGACAGAGAGACAGCCAGCGAGAGAGGAAACACAAGCAGGGGGAGTGGGAGAGGAAGAAGCAGGCTCATAGCGGAGGAGCCTGATGTGGGGCTCGATCCCATAACGCCGGGATCACGCCCTGAGCCGAAGGCAAACGCTTAACCGCTGTGCCACCCAGGCGCCCCTAGAAACTGGCTTTTGATAAGCAGTGTCTGACTTCTAATGAGATGCTGCAAGTACCGGAAGTGGGGTAGATAAAGTCAAAGGTTCCTTCTAAAGTGTAATAATCTAAAACTAAATAAAGTTGGCCTCACAGGGTCTGGCTGAACACGCCCAGGCATTACGTGAATTGTTGCCGCATCCAGAAGGGAGTGTACCTTCTGCTGACTTTCTTCAAGCAGCAGAGGGACCTTGATAAGTGTACTTTCCTTATACTAAGATCGAGTCCATTGTATTTGTTGCTACTTAAAAGTAGTACTTGGAATGTGTGTAGATGTAGTTTGTAGTCATTTTCTTATAACAGTACCATTAAATATATCAGATTTGTATCTGCCTTCACCACCAGCACTGAATTTATCCATCATGATGCTTAAATATCTTGAATTCATCTCAGTGTTCTGCTCATCAGAGCTAAATAAAATAGCTAAACAATTTGCCAGTTAGGAATGTTTTCTGAATGATAAGAACCTTCGGAAACTAAATATAATGTATATGTTATGGTCCTCTATCTCATTATCTTAAAGATACTGTAGTAATAGTCTTTAAGATATATTAATATGAAAAGTGGAAAATTATTACATACTTGGATATCAGTAGAATTTCTGCAGAAATGTCTATATACTTTATGAGCTTTGCTATATTTCATAATTGAACAAAGCATCATCATAGGTGTGTTAACACATTTATAGAATCTTGGAAATAACAGGACTGAGGGGTTAGGATCAAAGCCTGGGCTTAGAAATCGGGCAGGTTTGCTGGGAAATCTCTTTGTGTGCTGGCTGTAGGACCTCAGGCAGACATGCCTCTGAGCCTCTGTTCGTTTATCCATATGTTAATTGTATTATTTACCTTGTGGGTATTGTAATGATAAAGTCAGTGAATATATTGAGGAATACTTGGAATATAATAAATGCTAAATAAATGGCTGTTGCTTTTATCCCTGAGACTATTCCTTCTATTTCTATTTTGAACATCCACTTCTATTACTGTGAGACACATGGCCCCTATGTCGCAGCCCGGGGCTATGTTATCTGCGTTCCTCTAGTGCCACGAGCTACGTTATACGTTATACACCTCAGATTGGCTGCTTACTGTAAACGATACCAGAGAAGGCAATAAGATTAGCATGTGTGTTTTTGCCACTCCCTGCTCTGGCTGCCACCACTTAGAATGACTAACAGCTGCTTAAATGTATGTCCAGGGTTTCCAGTGAGATCACAAATTTCTCAAAAACAGGAACATTATCTTATACTTAAAAAAAAAAAAAAGATTTATTTGAGAGGGAGAGCGTGTCAGGGTGGGGGGGGGAGGGGAGAGGGAGAGAGAGAATCCTAGCAGGCTGCACACCCAGAGCGGAGCCCCACGCGGGGCTTGATCTCATGATCATGACCTGAGCCAAAATCAAGAGTCAGATGCTTAACCAACTCTGCCACCCAGGTGCCCCTATTTTATACTTTTATAATATAATTCTCAATACCCAGAAAGTTGTTTGGTGTAGGCCCAGCTATTCAGTGAGAGAATATCTTTGAAAATGCTAAATCTAGGATGTACCATATTGACAAGTAGAAACAACTACGGTTGTGGAGAGCAGGAGAGGTAGAGTTGATCCAGCGGTCTCCCACTATCCCTCCACCCCCGGGGCTCTCCCATCCTTCGTAAACATGTTAAATGAAAGGCAAAATGCAAAACAAGAGAAGCATCAACCCTCAAATAAAATGTCTTGTGGGATGGCCATTTGTCAATATGGTACTTATTTTTGAAGTCATGTATTTATATGTGAATTGTGTCTAAACTCACACAGGCCCAGGCCGTGATCTCGATGTTTATAACTCAATCTGTAAGAGTGATTGCTTGCCAAAAGACTCCTGCTAGCTGCTGCTAATGTTATAACTGTTTTTTGTGATTTCCTGTAATCTACTTTTGCCATATTATAGCTTAAGGTTAATGCAACACAAACAGCATTATTTAGGCTTGTGTCTTAGGGGCATGAAGTTCTAATTTTGGGTGAAAATGACCAAATATATTGCTTTCTCAGCTTTATTGCTTTTTGCTAGTTCTCATTTTTCCCCACCCCAAAGTTATTGAACATTCTATAAAACTTAAAACTACTTCTTTCTAAATATATACTCTCCAGTCTTTATTATCTGAGAAAAATGGAGGGGAGAGCTTTTCTCAGGTTGTAAAGAAAAAGGTGGACAATCCACTTGGGGTTTCTGATACAGCTCTAGCAGCACCTAGGCCTCTGGGATGAAGGTCATCCTGTGAGAAGCTAGGAAAAAGAAAAAGTGATTTCTATTATCCTTATGGAGGGGAAGGATGGACTCGGGTTCTTTTTTCCAGCCACTTTCAATTTCTGATCCTTATTTTCTTGCCACTAGCAGGCGTTCATGAAGATGTGGGGAAGACAAGAGATACCTTGATTGTTAAACGTGGAAGTATAGAACAACAGATACAGTCAGGAGAGGGGCTTTTGGTGGAATGCTGAAGATTTTTTTTCTTTTAATGGGCAGAAGGCCACACCTTTGTTGAAGTATTATAGAATATGGTCCAGCAGTGGCTTTCTTTCCCCCTACTGCCAGCAGCAGCAGCCTTCCCATCAGCAAATTGAGCAGAACACTGATGTGGAAAGCAGGTATAAAATAAAGCCTCCCTTCGGGAAAGCAAGGTGGGACCACAGAGTTCGCTTTGCCAGCTAGCCTGTCCCTACCCCACATCCTCCATGTCTTCCCTGGAAGCATCCCAGCCTGCAGCAGCTTGGAAACCCCTGCTCTTACACCTCTTGTCTCCACTGCACTTAACTTTGTTTTGCTTGCTGATACTTTTGAGACTATGTTAAAGCTTTGGATCTTATTCCAAGAAAAATGCACATCCGCAAAGCACCTGGGCGGCCCAGTTGGTTAAGCGTCCGACTCTTGATTTTGGCTCAGGGTCACGAGATCGAGCCCTACATCAGGCTCCACAGTTAGTGGGGAGTCTGCTTGGGATTCTCTCTCTCCTCTACCTCTGCCACTGCCCCTGCATACGCGCCCTCACTCGTGTTCTCTCTCTCTCTAAAAATAAATAAATATAATCTTTAACAAAAACAACAACAAAGATTCTCTCTCTTTCCCCTCTGCCTCTCCCCTACACCTCTTAAAATTTTGCATGCAATTTCAAGGCATTCATGGACTGCTCACCACCACCGCCAGGCGCATAAAGTAAATGGCCCAGGTCCAAACCCCTTTAAAAAGTCAGGCTGAATCCTTTTCACAGTAGGACTAAATACAATAGCAAATGAACAGAGACAACCACCTAAACACACTGTACCCTAGTCATTTTAAATTTCTCTTGGAATGATACGTGAGAAACCTAGATTCTGGAATGTTCTGGTTCTGCAGCAGTTAGCTGCGTTGCCTTCAGCAAGACATCTAAGACTTCTCTGGGCCTCAGTTTCTCTATCTCTAAAAAGATGGGATTTTACTGAATTAGTTTTGACATCTTTTCCGGCTCTAGTGTTGTGTAATTTCGTGAACCAAATTGAGGTGAACACATGAAATCAATAGTCCTCTCTACAACGAAGCATCAGTTTCTGTTGCTAGGCTTGGATCATTAAGTCCCTCTTTTTTGGGGCCCAGTTATCCCTACATCCTTATTCTCTTCCTCACATTTCCCTCACCTCCATCCTAAGCAAAAAGAAAATTGATTTATCACCTTCCCTTTTGTTGACTCATATGAAGTGGCCGACTACTTCCCTGTGTTCAGCTCCTCTAAACAGGTTGGGGCTAGAGAGAGAAAAAGGTAATGATGGCAAGTAAGGGTCAGTGAATCGGGTGCTCGCGTGGAGGGGCATTTATGGAGATGATCAATGGGGGGCTTGGTGAGAGAAATAGCACAGCTCAAGAGGGGCACGGCTAATACATGGGATACACTGATCTCCAACTTGTGTCTCCTTGAAATCAACCTTATCTTTCGCCTTCTGAGAAGAAAAGAGTTCCTTGGTTTAGGGCAAGCCTAGCCTGTGAGCCCCAGTCACGATCATGATACCGCTAAAATGACAAGTGACTATGCATCGACGTCAAGATGGACACAGTCACGGAAGATGCGTGGATTTTATTTCACCCTTGGGGACTGGTGCAGGTAGTCCTGTTTTTCACAGAAGGAAACAGAGGCTCAGAGGGGCTAAGAAAAGCCACACAAGCAGCAAACCACAGAACAAGAACCCAGGCCCAGAGCCCTTCCCCCAGACGGTGGCACAGGCCCACCAGGCTGCCAGTCCATAGCTAGCGAAGCGGGCGTGGGTTTTACAGAGCGCAGTGAAACCGCCTCTGCTTCACGAATGTGCCTGCAGGTAGGCTTTTTACTACTGCGCCCCTCATTTTCTGCAGGTGAATACAATTTATGAGACAATCTTTGAAGTGAGTGGCATGTCTAGAATAGAGGCTAACCATTGACATGTTTCTCAGGATAAAAAAGATTGTTTTATTTTAATTTTAATTTATTACTCTGGCACATTCGAAGAACCCATTGACTATGTTGAACAAACAAACGGATGTGTGCGTGAACAAAAAGCAGGTCAGTTCTCATTGCTTAAACGAACTGATCTTGCAACAGTGAATCTGGAAAGCAGAGTTAGAGCATTCCAGCGCACCCTGGCTTTATTGTCATCGCTATAGGGACAAAATACCGTATAACTTGGTACCTAACTCTTTAAAGCTCTTGATGGGTTTTTTTATATTCCATTTCCTAAATCGTTTTGTGCAGTTACAAGTAAAATATCACACCACTTTTGTTGAAAAAAGGACTAATTTTACATTGTAATGATTGCACCTGCTCTGTGACGAAGCCTTGATGTTTTTTTTAAAAAAACCATTTTCCAATTTAATAGCTTGAGGAAGAAGATTGTCCCTAGGGGAACTGTGACACAACTTTACAATTTACTCATTGTACAATTGTCCTTCAGTGCAAAAATGGGGGGAAAATAAGGATGAATGTGGAAGGAGAAGGCAGAGAATAACCAAGCTTGAAGGTCATTAATGATGCTAAGAGGAGTAAAAATGATAAAGTGAACACCAAATCATATTCTGTAAAAAATGAAATAGGATGGCTCTGAGCAAGAAGAAAGGAAAGAGAAAAAAAAGACAGAGGAAAGCTTGTTAGTGCATTTGGGGGGAAGAGAGGAAGGGCTGCACCGAAAGAGTACCTCGAAGAATGGGTTCTAGCCCTTACCACGACTTCAGAACACATTTCTTTAAAAATATAGGTCAATAAGAGCACATAGTTAGGAGAGAAGCCTGGGTTCCTGGAAATAATTTATCTGTTCCCCAAGAAGCAAGTCCAGTGTCAGTCAGTCTGTGAACCCAGGTGCCTGATTGGGAAGAGCCTCAGCAGACGGGAAGCTGCTGGTGTGGGAGTCAATGTCGTGTCTTTCTGACTGGTGACAGGACAGAGCCTTCAGCAGTGTGGATTTCGGCCTCTCTGATGACTTCCCTGAGATTACAGAATCATGCGTGTGAATGTAATCATGGTCCCCCTTCCCAGTACTCCCTGCCCCTTTTTTTCCGCCCTGTTCATTGGCACTGGGAAAGGCATGTATTATTTAGAAGGCACCAGCATTAGTGCAATGCACACAACTCACGTTGTTTTTGCAAGGTCTGTCTGTTGAGTTTAAATAGACATATGGACAGAAATAAAACGCTGCCCCACGCGTGCCATATGCTGAGTTTAAAAGGTTGCTGGAAATGCTGCAACCTTTAGCCTCTATGACTATATTTTGCCTAGCTCAGACTCCTGATAGATGTGCTAATTTACAAGGATAGGTTTTATTTTCTTGTCCTTGGAAACAACAACAACAAAACCAGTGGCTGCCTCAAATCCTTGAGCTCTTGTCAGTTTAGAAGCAGCATTCTGGTAATGGGGCATTTTGCTGTGTTTGCAAATACTGCATTTCAAAGCCTCATTCTGGTCCTGTTACCCTGTAGGGAGATATTTAGAGCATAGAGTGAACCAATGATCCAGTCTTACATTCTTACACTGAGTTGAAAAATTAAAAGATTGTGTCACGAAACCATCCATGTCCACTCTAGGTTGTTTTTTGGTTTTTTGTTTTGTTTTCGGTTTTTTTGACCAAATGTTCTTGCTGTGACCTACTTCTGCAGATAAGAAAAATGATTTTGCCATCCTTCTATGACATTATGGCAATAGTGAGCTGTTCCCAAGTGTCTTGGTGTAGGTGGCCTTGTGAGGATAAGCATTAATTATTTTCAGACTGCTGATGCATCACCTCCGTGGTGTCTATATTTGTCTTCTAAGAATGCATCATCACTCTCTAATTATAGGTGATCTTGTGGGATTAAATCTTTTGAGTTAAACAGACTAGAATGACACAAAATATGCATGGAAAGCAAACACTTGAAAAACCGGTGAGGTGTGGTCATTGTTAAGAACCAGACTCTGCCTCAGTGTTCAGAATAACACCTGGAACAGTCTTCACATTGTCAATGTCACCACCTGCCCAATCCCTGTATTTTAAATCACTCGATGACTGAGGCCATCTTGAAGTTCGTGTTTTCAATATGAACACTCTAATCCCCTGATTTTAATTCTTGGAATCTTACAGTGTTACCCCAACAAATAACTTTTGTAAGAAACAAAATCACCCCGGACTCCTCAGGACCCCACTGTGATAGTTACCTCTTCACAGAGCTGGGAAGAGCAGGGAGGGTCCCTGTCCCTTGGTCTCAACTGTGAGGTCTGTGGAGCAGTGCTGGGCAAAGCTCCAAGCAGAGGCATTTTCGGGCCAGAGTGCTTTGCCTGGTAACAGAGTAGAGGTATTGGAGTTACGGGGTTGGGAAATACAGAATCCCCAATCTCTTTTTAGCTCCGTCCTGGAAAACATTATTTTCTTTGATACTCCTACAGAAATGAACTAAACCTGGATTTTAGTTATGTAATTCATTAATTCAATCATGTATTTCTTCCAAGGAGCAAATATTTATTGAAAGCTTCCTGTGTGCAAGACAGGGATATATATAGAGATTTAGATAAGACCTCACCATTCCACATGCGGGTTTGGTTTTGGGGGAGAGGGGGCATAAGAATGGTTTTTACTAGGAACACTAAAACACCGAGCGTCCGCAGGAAGAGGCATGTGGACCCTCTTTCAGTGTCTGTGTGCATGAGCAAGGGCTGCTGGACATACCAGGGAGTGATGTCACGTGCACGGTTTGGGAGTTCAAAATCACAAGTGCTTTGTCTTTGAATGCCACTGTAAGAAGTCCTCTCTGGAATCAGCGGCTCAAGTGTCTAACCGTGATGCACGTAAAACCGGCGTATTTGAATATGTCAAGGTAGTGACTGAAGTGTAAGGATGCCTTTCTTGTCCGCCACCTACCACTTCTAAAACTCAGGGCCATTTTACACAGTGAAGTTAGGCAGTGGGGGGAGGACTGCATCCAATTTCGTTCCCCTGCTGTGCAGCACATGTGCCCACAGGAACAACTGCGCAGTGTGAGGCTGTCAGGTTTCCAAAAGAATTTAGCTAATGGGCTTCATTGCTCATAGACCTCGAATCCTGGAGACTCAACGTGAAGGTTAGAGACAAGTATAGAACATCAGGCTTCTGAGAGTGAGTGAGTGAGTGGCGAAGTTTTTGTGGACCATTTTTTAAACTTGGGAGTTCTAGTTTGCCCCACCCAAAGGATGAAGCAGCAACTCCTAGAAGAAAGCAGACGTGGATGCCTATGTTAAAAGTCAGTTAATTTAAACAAGAAAAAGTTCTTGGCAGGGGAGAAGGCCAGAATATTGAAGGAGCTCTGCAGCATCTGCTCTGGAGGCATTTCTGAATAATATCTCCTGAATGGCTTAGGTGTACAGGTAATGGGAAAAGCTGACTCAGGGCTGCCTCCAGGCTTAGCAGAGAATGGATTCTGGGTACCTCTGTAAGCAGTAGGGAAGGCCCGAAAATCACAGGGAGGAAGGCTAATATTATACAGTGTAGATTCCCCCAAGGAAAAAATGTTTATGAAATTCCACTTGAGTAACCCGAGTCATGAGCTACTTGTTTTCTGCAAACATCAGAGTGAATAGTACCTGTACCATAAACTGGTTCACAGCATTACATTTTCGGATCCATTTTTCTTTCCACTTAAGAACAACTTTTTACTTTGTACTGGAAATTTCCTCTGAAATTCAGATGGAACCCCACAAATCCATTGCCAGCCTATTCCTGTGACCTGTGGGACAAGGGGACGCCCCTTTGGAATTTGTCCCCCCGCTCCTTGCCTTCTGCTCCCCAGGGCTGCCTCAGACCCCGTGCCTTCGTTGAGCACAGAGCGAATGGGCCCAGCAGGCCTGTGGCATTCCAGGTTGGGTGAGGGAGTGCTGGGGCTTACCGGGAAACCTGGCCTGACCCCCCCACAGCCTGCGCCAGGCCCGGCTCCGATCCCATGCTGCTTTCTCGCCCCAGGACTGTCTGTGCACGGACTGTCTAAACATTTCCCTGAGGCCAAAATTGAATTCCCTCAGGAAATTTTAGGTAGACTAGTCCAGGTATGAGTTACACAGGTGGACGAAGGGAAGATAGGAAGAGTGTGTTTGAAGTTATTGAAATGACTCCCTAGACCCCATCCATCTTTCCCCCAGTATTTTTTTCATATTTTATGTCAAGTTTTTTAGAAATTTTTTATTATGTTACATTAGTCACCATACAGTACATCATTAGTTTTTGATGCAATGTTCCATGATTCATTGTTTGCGTATAACACCCAGTGCTCCATGCAATACGTGCCCTCCTTAATAACCCATCACCGGCCCATCCCAGTGCCCCACTCCCCTCCCCTCTGAAGCCCTCAGTTTGTTTCCCAGAGTCCACAGTCTCTCGTGGTTCATTCCCCCTTCTGTTTACCCCCCCTTCCTTCTCCTACTGATCTCCCTGCTATTCCTTATGTTCCACAAATGAGTGAAACCATATGATAATTGTCTTTCTCTGATAAGTCAAGTTTTTATTGAAGTATAACATGTAGGAAAGTATAGAAATGTTCATCAGTGAATTTTTTTTAAAGATTTTATTTATTTGAGAGAGAACGAGCAGGGGGCAGGGAGAGGCAGAGGGAGAGACAGAAGCAGACTCCCCGCTGAGCAGGGATCCTGGACACGGACTTGATCCCAGGACCCTGGGATCATGGCCTGAGCTGCAGGCAGATGCTTAACTGACTGACCCACCCAGGCACCCCCATCAGTGAATTTTTAAGAGGTGGGTCCACATATCTTACCAGGATGTAGATCAGGAAATAAATGGGAGTGTGGCTGCCCTCCAAAGGGTAGCCTCCATTCTGACGTCTGTCATAGTTGGTGGTTATGACCTATTCCAAAGTATCCTGTTGGCAGAATCCTGCAGGAGGCGCCTCGCTGTGTCTGCCTTCTTTCAGCATCACGATTGCATGGGGCAGTTGTTCATTCGTTCTCACCTGTATAGCATGCTAGTTTATGAGCGGAAACTGCGGTTATCTCTTCTTCCGTGGACGTACATTTGGGTGGCTTACAGTCTGTCACTACTGCAAGCAGTACAACCACGAACAGCCCTGTAGAGTCTTCGGTGCTTGTGTGTTCTTTTCTGGTGCTGTTTACCTAGGGGGAGAATTATGGATGTTCAGCTTTAGTAGGTATTTGACAGTTTTCCAAAGTGTTTGTACTAATTTAAACTCCCACCAGGATGTACGAATTCTGGTTCCCCTAAATCATCAACAACATTGGGTATTTTCTGTCTTTTTCGTTTTAGCCATTCTGGTAAATGTGGTGACAGCTCATTGTGCTTTTAATTTGTTTGCCCTAATGACTGATGAAGTTGAGCACCTTCTCTGTCCATGGGCCACACGGATATCCTTTTTTGTGCAGTGTCTATTGCCCATGTTTTTACATTGGGTTTCCTATCTTTTTCTTAATGATTTGTGGTTCTTTGTACATTTTACTCTGTCCTTACTGATTTTCTGCATACTGGATCTATCCTTTTTTAGATAGAGGGTGTTGAAGCCTCCAACCGTAATAATAGATTCATCTCTTTCACCTTATAGTTCTCTTAGTTTTTGCCCCATGTAGCTTGATGCACTGTTGTTGTATCCATACATGGTAAGAACTGTTAGGTCTTCTTGGAGAATTGACCCCTTTATCATGATGGTAATGCCCTTGCATGTCTGCTTTGTCTGAAAATAATAGCTACTCCTACTTTCTTTGATTAGTGTTACCAGTTCTCTACCCATTTACTTTTAATCTCTATGTATCTTTCTACTTAAAGTGAGTGTCTTGTAGACAACATTTGGTTGGGTCTTATTTTTGATTCACTCTGACAACCTGTCTTAATTGGTACATCTAGACCATTGATGTTCAAAGTGATGGTTTATCATAGTTAGGTTAATATCCACCAATTTGTTGCTGTTTTCTATTTGTTACCTTTATTCTTTGCTCCTGGTTTTGTCTTCCACTCCTTTTCTGTCTTTTATGGTTTTAATTGAGCAATTTATAGGATTGCATTTTCTCTCCTTTGTTAGTGTAGTGGTTATACTTTTTTTTTTAACTTTTTAGTAGTTGCCATGGAATTTGCAATATACATTTACAACTAACGCAAGTCCACTTTCAGATAACAGTATACCACTTCACAGGTAGTGTGAGGACTTTATAATAACAAAGCAATCCTAATCCCTCCCTCCTGTCCCTTATATCATTGCTGTCATTCATTTCACTTATATATACATACTTCCACACAAGATATATACATAAGCATACATAATCAAATACATTGTTGCTATTATTCTTTGAACAAACTGTTATCTGTTAGACCAGTTTAAAAACAGGTTGTATTTTACCTTTACTTACTCCTTCTTCAGTGTTCTTTCTTTCTGTATGTAGGTCTGAGTTTCTGACCTATATCATTTTCCTTCTAAAGAACTTCTTTTGGGGTTCCTAGGTGGCTTAGTTGGTTGAGTGTCTGACTCTTGATTTTGGCTCAGGTCATGATCTCAGAGTCGTGAGATCAAGCCCCAATTTGGGCTCTGCCCTGGATGTGGAATCTCCTCTCTCTACCCCCCCCCCCCCAACTTGTGTGCTCTCTCTCTCCAAAAAAAAAAAAAAAAAAAAAAAGAACTTCTTTTTATAACACTGCTTGAAAGGCAAGTCTTCTGGCAACAAATTCCCTCAACTTTTGTTTTTCTGAGAAAAATGTCTATTTCTCCTTCACTTTTGAAGGATAATTTTGCAGGGTATAGAATTTAGGTTGGTGGGTTTTTTTTCTCAATACTTTAAATATTTTACTCTCTTGTTTACATGGTTTCTGATGAAAAATTGGATCTAATTCTTATCCTTGTTCCTCTGTTGGTAAGGTCCCGCCCTCCCCCCCGCCCCCGGCTTCTTTCAGGATCTTTTCTTTATCTTTGATGTTCTGTAGTTTGAAAATGATGTGGCTGAGTGTAGTGGGGTTTGGGGGGCATTTATCCTGCTTCATGTTGTCTGAGCTTTCTGGATATGTGGTTTGGTGTCTGACATTAATTTCGAGTAAATTCTCAGTCATTATTTTTTCAGGTATTTCTTCTGTGCCTTTCTTCTGCAGGTATTCTCATTACACACATGTTGCATGTTTTGTAGTTGTCTCACAGTCCTAGGATATTCTGGGGTAGTTTTTTTTTTTTTTTCCCCATCAGTCTTTTTTCCTTTGCATTTTGGTTTTCAATTATTCTATTAATATAGCCGCAACTTCAGTGATTCTTTCCTCACCTGTGTGTGGTCTACTATTTATCCCATCAAAGGCATTCTTCATTTCTATTACAATGTTTTTGATTTCTAACATTTCTTTTTGCTTCTTTCTTAGGATTCCCATCTCTCTGCTACATATACATCTGTTCTTGCATGTTCTGTTTAACCAGAGTCCTTAGCATATTAATTGTAGTTGTTTTAAATTCTCAGTATGATAATTCCTTCATGCCGTGCCTGGTTCTGATTCTTGCTCTGTCTCTTCATAATTGGTTTTTAACTTATACTATGCCCTGTAATTTTTTTCTTGATAGCAGACATGATGCACTGGGCAAAAGGAACTGCTATCAATGGGCCTTAAAGAATACGGTGGTGAGGTGCATGAAGAGGGGAAGTGTTCTATAGTCCTATAATTAAGTCTTAGTCCTTTATTGAGCCTTTGCCTCTGGACTGTGAACTACACAACTGTTTCTCAGTTTTGTTTTTTTTTTTTCTCCCCTCAACTGGGGCAGGATGGCTATTGCTGACTGGAGTTGGCTATTTCCCTTTCCCCAGGTAAATTAGGCTCTGATAATACCCCAGCAGGTTAAGCTGTGGCTAACTGGTTTCCCCAGAAGACAGACCATGTTAAGAAGAGAGTGCTCTGGTATTTCTGAATAGAACTTTTTCTCCTTCCCAATCTGGCAGCATGAGAGGATTTTTTTTCTTGTTATTTGCTGTGAGAACATGGTAGAACTCTAGGAGGTGAATCTCACAAAGTTATGGAGGCTCGTTATAATGGATCCCCTTGGACTCTTTAGCTCTCAGACTTGTCCACACTGAGCCTCCAGCAGTTCATCAATCATGAGTTCAGGTTTTCCTATTATTTCCCACAGCAGTTTCTGCTCCTAAATTTCTGCTCCATAAGCCACAACTCCATGTATTCTCTTGTCTCTCCAATCCTGGAGGCGGTGATTTGTCCTATGGCCTCCCCACTTGTATTGATCCAAGAAGAATTGTTGATTTTTCAGTCTGTTCAGCTTTTTACTTGTTTGTATGGAGTGGCAACTTCTAAGCTCCTCACATGTGGAACCAGAAGTTGGAAGTTCCTTCAACATTTTTTTGTTTCACTAAACATTGAGTACAGTTGGGATATGAAATGCATTTATTGAGCAGGTGAACTCTCCTAAGTTTATAATATGAAAAATTTTTTTTGCCTATCTTATCCAACTACACTTTGGGGGTAAGGAGGGGGTTGTTAAGATCTCTTTCTCTTTTTTTCCTTCTTTCAGTAATAATTAACATTTAATGAAATGTGCAAATCTTAACTTTTCAGTTCCCTGAGTTTTGACAATTGTATATATACTAGATTTCTTAGACTTGGCACCATTGACATTTTGGACTAGACAATTCTTTGTTGTAGGGAAGATGTCCTGTTCATCCCTGGCCTCTCCTCACTAGACACCAGTAGCTTCCCCCTAGTCAGGACAATCAAAAGTGTCTCCAGGCATTTCCAGATGTCCCCTGGGAGGCAAAATCATGCCAGTTTAGAACCACTGATATATAGCCATGTAACTGCTGTTGAGAAAAGAAGATATAGATCATATCCATTCCTCCAGAAAGTTTTCTTTGGGTCCTTTCATTAATCCATCCTCCCTCCAAAAACACAGTGTCTAATTTCTATCATCTTAGGTTCGTTTTGCCTATATTTCAACTTTGCATAAACTGAATCATACACTGTGTATTCTTTTTCTGTCTGGTCTCTTTCACTTAACATGATGTTTTTGCAGTTTATCCATGTTACTGCATTTATCAGTGGTTTATTCTTTTTCGTTGCAGAATAGTGTTCCATTGTATGACTATGCCACAATTTGTTAATACATTCTGTGTTGATGGACACTTGGGTTGTTTCTGATTTGGGGTTACTTTGGCTAAGGCTCCTACAGATACTCTGTGGATGTCCTTTTGTAGACATGTTTTCATTTCTTTCAGCAAATAGCTAGGAATGGCATTTCTGGGTCGTGGGGTAGATGTACACTTAACTTTTAATTACCTGCCAAGCACTTCTGCAAGTGGCCATGGCGTTTTATGCTCCCAGCAGCTGAGTCTGAGTCGTGCAGTTGTCCCAGGTCATCATCTGCAACATCAGATGGAGTTGTAAGTCTTTTTTATTTGAGCTCTTCTGGTCGGTATCTCATTATGACTTTTGTTTGCGTTCCCCTGATGACCTAGGATATTGAATACCTTTTCAGGTGCTTTTTGGTCATTCATCTTTTTTTTTTTGAAGTGTCTTTTTAAGTTGTTTTATGGTTAATTTGTAGGAGTCCCCATCAAACCCCCTGCCGCCATGTAGTCGTCTTATAGGGACCTGCTGCTGTGCCTCAGGGACTGAGAAACCTTTTGCCATCTGAATAAATTTGGTCTCAATTATAAAAAGTACTGTGAAACATACCCTTCTGTTTTTTGTTCTCTTCTCTGTTTCCAAACATACTGTGAGGTTTAGAGAGTATTTTCCTTTAGTGAGTTCAGAAATACTCCTCCTAATTAGCCAGACAAGTATACAAAACTACTTCTCTTTTCTTTGGGATAGTCTTTGAATGCCCACAGCCTCACACAACAATCAGCCCTATGTCATCCTTCCACAGCTTTGACAAACAAATTACCAGCAAGGGACCTGTCCCCACACAAGGCAGTGAGTCACCTTTGTAATTCTATGTCCAAGGGTGGTTCTTGGTGACTCTTTTTCTGGAAGCATTTTTCTTTCACTCATAGAGGATTGTCTTTACCTAGTTAAAAAAAAATTAAGTTCTCTATGTAGGAAGATTCCTTTTTCCATCTAAGTTCTCAAAATGGAACGAAGCTATTTCCTTTTAATTCCAGTGGAAAAGGAAGGGACTCATGAGCTTTCTTTGTTTTAGTTTCTGTCCACCAAAATAATTTGTTGCTAATGTGGTTTTTTTTTTAACCTGTCCCTTGGCTGACCAGACAAAAAGATTCATCTCTGAGTTGTTTAGGACCTGGTTTCTGAATAGGATGCCAGGGGTGCTTAAGGCTTGGTGTTTTCTCACTGAACTTTGAAAAGTTCTGGGACCCATGCTGGGTTCCAGAAGGAGAATGTCTTGTATATACATGTTTACATGAGGTAACAGGTACAAAGTACAATCTGTAGTTGTGATCTCTAAATGCCATCCCCTCTTTAAAGGAACCAGGCTCCTTGGGGAAATGGCTGCTTCTATGTCTACGATATGAAATATGTAAGATGAGGCTGAATCCTCCTGAATCCTTTCTACCGGAAGGCAAAAAAAAAAAAAAAAAAGAAAAAAGAAAAACTAAACAAACGAAAAACTGTTGTAAACTAGTAGGATCATATCAGTAGGACTGAGGCTCCAAGGTGGAGAGGTTCTCACTGACCAAGATAGTACAAGTTGAGTATCAATAAGAATAATGACTGCATTAGATTAAAGCATATCAAGTATATTTTAAATCCATGAGTTCATAATGACAAAAAACGACAAAAACAGTCACCATATTCCAGCCTATGGGAAACCCTACGGGACAAAAGATCCAATTTCTTTGAAACATAAAAAGCAAAGGAGAAAAAGGGAGAGAAGAGGAACTTATGATTTAAAGAGACATAAATTGTAATAATTGGAGTATATTTGGATTCGGATTTGAGCAAACAACTGCTAAAACGTTTTATGAGCTGGTTGCGGAAATTCGATCACCAACTGGGTGTTTATGTTAGGGAATTATTAATATTTTATCTGTGATCGTGGCACTGTGGTTTTATTTTTATAGTAGTCCTTTTTTAAAGATATATACTGAATTATATACGAAATACTAGGTCTGGGATTTGCTTCAAGAGTTGTGGCTGCGATTTGGATGAAACAGAATGGCTATGGGTTGGTAATTATTGTGTCTGAGTAATACTTATGGATTTGTTATACTATCCTCTTTACTAGAGAATGATAATGTCTGAAGTTTTTCCAAAGTTAAAAACAAAAAACACTTAGGTGTCCTGCAGATTGCTGGTGTCATGGGATAACTGGCAGAAGTTTGAACAGGGAGGGATGACTGCTAGGGATCACTGGGCTTGAGGGAGGAGCCCTATCCTGCTGGGTTTCTTTATAGGTTTTTCAGAACAACAACATCAGTATCCCGCTGATCCAACCTGCCCCCAAGATTTTCCTCTCCCTGTTTGTTCATTAACATCGTACTAATATTATGAACCTAGGGTTCTTGAGAAAAGGAATGAGATTGTACGCATTTATGTCAGTCTGGGTCTTGGTCGTCCAGATATCCTTACTGAGGGACTGCCATCTGGGCCCACTTATTTCTTACGGCTTAGAAAGATGAAGACCTCTCAGGGAAAGAAATTTCAGGGAAATTTTTAAAAAGCATTGTTTCTTTTCAAAGACATTTTTTACTGCTAAATCAGTGGAAAATAGAAAACATTTGTCAAAAGTGTTTAAAGCCTATACCGAGTGGAATAGTTCTGAGACTATTCCAGACTATTCAGCACACCCAGTGGAATACTTGTCTATGCTTGCAGCCTGAGCAATCGGGGTCTGTTAAAGACGCCCGAAACAATATGTGAGTTTCAGAATTTGCCTCACTCCCATCGAAACATGGATGACTTGGACAAGTTACAGTCTTTACTCTCAAAAGATCAGAGCTTACGTTTCCATGTCTCCTCTTAAAACTCTAATCCTGAAAAAATGATTTCTCATTTCACCATGAAATAACCCTAGGTACTTGATGTTCCATTTTGTAGTTACCAGTCATGAATTTCAGACCTCTTTTAGGCACATGGAGGAAGGCTTTTGACTAAGTGAGCTTTCCCAGGCACGAGTGTGGAGAAGAGATGGCCTGTTTGGGGCCAGTCACAAACATTACAGTGTCTGGTGCAATCCTTGCCCAAGAGAGGAAGAGGGAGACCCCTTCTTATAGATGAAGAAACTAAGGCATGAAGACGGAGTAGCCTTGACCATGTCGTCTCTGGAAAATACGTATGTTCTTTCTCCTCAACCACGCTGTCTCTTCCGGGTGTAGTTGTGCCAGCCCTGACTTGCATTGAAGTAGGTACATTCTTCAGGTAATCAGTGATGCCAACTCACAGAGGTTGCATTTTTGTGGAGAGATGCCAAGATCCAAGTCTCATAATGAATTAAAGGCCAGCATTTTATGGCATTTAGCTGATTTTAAAGGATGCTGGTATTTCCCAATAAAATATAATTGAACTTTGGTCATTTCCAAGTATTTGATGTCCCAGTAGCCAGAACAGTCCAGTCCACATTGTAACACACAAATGATTGAGTGGTAATAGGTTGTGTTTATGTCCACCTTTTTATTCCCACTGTTTTACAGAATATCTTGAATAATCAGACTCTTCTTTCTAGTTAATATTATGATACAATTTGGATGTATTTGGTAAGGGCCTGATTACTGTAAATTCAGCCAAATAATTTCATGTATTAAAGACTCATGGTAGTCTGTCATCCTGGATTCAGAGCTGAATTTTTAAGTAGGTTATGTCGATAGCCCAGGATATGC
The DNA here is from genome assembly GCF_023065955.2 of Ursus arctos. Taxonomy (NCBI): domain Eukaryota; kingdom Metazoa; phylum Chordata; class Mammalia; order Carnivora; family Ursidae; genus Ursus; species Ursus arctos. The sequence goes on along the minus strand of NW_026622974.1, from coordinate 35,088,287 downwards.
TGGTTATCCCTGGGTTACTCCCTTACGAGTGCTACCCATTACATACCTCCAGAGAACCCTACACAGTCCTGTCAGTGGCCTCTGGGCTTGGGGTTACTTTTCACATATCAGATGATATTTTGCACTAAGCCATCTACTTTCTTTATTTGCAAACACTATAGGTTTGCAGTGTTTTCTTTAATATCTGCAGTTTTGGTAACTGTTACTGGTAAATGTTATTGTTACTTAGGGTAGTGTAAGAAAAAAAAAGGCCTTAGTTAAACCTTGGATATTTTATATATATAATCAGCCACTTGTACTTCTTTTTTTAAAAATAATTAAAGAAACATAGATTCATTCATGAACAGCAGACAGAAGAAGATGATCTGTAGCAATATTTAAAATACATAAAACATTTAGGTCTAGTAATAATAATAATAATCTGTATTCATTTATTGAGGGACTCATCTGTTCAGGGCCTACCAGGCCGTTTACATTCTTGATCACTTATCCCTACAGCCGTCAGTGGTCAGAATCAGAGGGAGCCAAGGCCCTTGGTGTTCGTTCAGCTCAGAGGGTGGGGGTAGGGCAGGGGGAGGTGCAGGTTTAGTCTGTTTTCCCTTAAGTCTGGATTTTTGCTCTCCTGCAGCTTCTAGCTGTGCACGGAGTGCTGCCTTCTCATGCACATCTGTTATTCTATTTCTCTGTTTATTTTACTTTATCTCCAGCTTTCCAGTCTTTCCATATCAACTAGAGTTCACCTTTCTGCACCTTCCTAGTATCCCTCTGATCTTCTGGCTTCTCCTGGAGCTTAGATGGTGGGTACAAAACTTAGGACTCTGAACCTTGATTACTACATGCCCTTTTCTAGTCCCAGAGCCAAGGCCGTCTTGACTTGGAGAAGCCCCACAAGCAGTTCTGTGTAAAAGAGCCCCTCTTTGTTTTCTTTGGGGCATAAGATGAAAAAAAGCGAAGCTCCATGTAAAACATCACCTAGCATTGTCCTCTTCAGGGTGTTCCCCTCTGTCAGTACGAGGGTTTACTTTTGTTCCATTTTGTAGTTATAAAATCCTCATAAGCCTTTCTCTATCTGCCCTTTAAAATAAATAGATTAATTAACAGTTTTATGATCCCTGTTTATTTCTAGCAACTCCAAATAACAGGCTTAAGAAATAAATGGTGTTTACTTAAAAATGGATATATTACCACGTTTTCATTTTTAAAGATTTATGTGTCCTTAAATATTATATTTTCAAAGTAATGCCTGAGTAAATGGCCGAAGAAAATAAGCATCTGGTCACAATCTGCTCCCTTTCTTGCCAGTCCTCAACTGTTAATTTGATGATTCCAAGTCATAATCTTTGTTACAGAACTGCCTACACTATGCCAGTATAACTCATCCTGCTTCTTAAACTTACAGACAAAAATTCCTTTCTGAGATTTCGTGCCAATTTCTCATCTGTCCTGTTGGCTCTCCTCATTTGCCAGAAGCTTTCTCTTCTAATCAAAGAATTATTTTCTCTTTACAAGAAGGGCTTTAATCTGCGTTCTAGCTCCTCTTTCTTCTACTGACGTCAAATCCAAGAGAAGTAATCTACTTTCCTCTTAAGAAATAGAGTGCCTGCATCATTTTAACTGCTACTAAATCTGGCTTAAAATTGGAATATTATGGATTCTTTCTTCAACTAAAGTTACTATAGCAATTATCTCTTAACCACAATTAGGTAGAAGGGAGCTTTTGTGATGGAATGAATTCTAGGTTCAGAAACAAAGACCTGATTGCAAACCCAGTCTTGTTCCTTGCTTATAGTACTGAGCAAAAGTTACTTACCTTCTGTGAATCTTGGTTCCTCTTTTATAATTTGGGGACAATTAAATTAGATACTTAATTCAATTGGATTTTGTAAGGATTTAGTGAGATGAGAGTGTGCCTGGCACTTAATTTTTTCACTGCATAAAAAGCATATTAACATTTACTAAAGACTTTTACAAACTATTAAAAGAAGAAATTAAACCCCTTATTGGTAGGTAAAAAAAAAAAAAAAAAAGATGTCAATTCAGTTAACCGGTTCACAAGAGAACAAATTGTTAAACATTTGGGAGAATGTTTAAAGTCATAGCAATTAAATAAATTCAAAAAGCATTGAGGGGCGCCTGCGTGGCACAGCAGTTAAGTGTCTGCCTTCGGCTCAGGGCGTGATCCCGGCGTTATGGGATCGAGCCCCACATCAGGCTCCTCTGCTATGAGCCTGCTTCTTCCTCTCCCACTCCCCCTGCTTGTGTTCCCTCTCTCGCTGGCTGTTTCTCTCTCTGTCAAATAAATAAATAAAATCTTAAAAAACAAAACAAAACAAAAAACAAAAAGCATTGAGATGTCATTTTTTTAACTAAATTAGTGATGATTAAAAAAAAAAAGACCTAATGGTGATGACATTGCCAGTTGGTACAGCTCATTGGAAAAAATATGCATCAAATTATAATAATATTTCTACCTTTCAATCTAGTAATCCCATTACTGAAATGCAATCCTAAGGGAATATTCTAAAATATGGGGGAAAATCTATAAACATAAAAATGATTATTTAATTATTGCTTATGATCTTAATAAACTTGGGAACAATTTAAGTTTGTAATGGATTAAGTTCTTGTTAATTATTTTGCAGCTATTAAAACAAGAATAAAGACTTACTAAGCAACATGTAAAAATGTTTATGATATCAAAAAATATGCACATATGTAATCGATATAAAAATGCATCTTCAAACTATATAGAAATAGATCCAAGTGACAATTTTTTTTAAAGATTTATTTATTTGAGAGAGATAGAAACAGAGACAGTGTAGGGGGAGAGGGAGAGAGAGAATCCTCAAGCAGACTCCTCACTGAATGCAGAGGCCAATGCGGGGTTCAGGCCCATGACCCTGAGATCATGACCCGTACCAAAATCAAGAGTCGGACACTCAAGCAACTGAGCCACCTAGTTGCCCCTAGGCCCAAGTGATAATTATGTTAGATTATTATAGCATATAGCATATTTTTTTCTTATTTCTCCAAATCTTTTGTAAGGTAATATTCCTTTTTTTTTTTTTTTTAAGGTAGTATTACTTTTAGGAGTAAAATTAGAATTTAAGTCTAATGTATTCAGTCTGAAAAAAAATATTTATTGAGTGCTTATTATGTGCCTGGAAAACCTATGACATTTTGAGTTTAAAAACACACCAGAATCTTTCTTTGTTATTTACTCCAGGGCAATAAAAAAAGCAAAAAAGGATGTGCTTAGTGGACTATTTAGAGTAAGTAGTTCATATACAACCTAAGATTTAAGGCGCTATAGTGTGTAACCTAAGTGTTTAATGCCAGGCTGTCAGCCCAACCACGTTAAATGTAATGGTGTTCTGTCTTACTCTAGCCATCTGCTTTAGGACTCATTCCAAAATTAACTTACGGGCTTACTCGGGTCATTCCACTGAGGAAAATGGGATCTCAGGATATACTGACCAGAACATCAATGTGGGCAAGATTTTTAATAATGCATCTGAAAGCTACATGTAGAGGTAACTAGAGTGAAATAAGCTAGATAAGGTCATTTGCTAAGAATGGTAGCATTTTTTGTTGTTGAAATTTTTATTGAAATAGTTGTAGATTCACTTGTAGTTATAAGAACTAATGTCAAAGTTGACTTGTGCACTTTGTCCAGTTTCCACCAATGGAAACATTGTACACAACTACAATACATTGTCACAACCAGCGTATTGACATGGTGCCGTCCGTCCCATCTTACTCACATGTCCCTGGTTTTATTTTATTCCTTTGTGTCTGTATGTACACGTGTATGTCGTTCCATACAATTTTATCACCTGTGTATGTTTGTGTTTCTACCACCACAGTCAAGACACTGAGCAGTTCCATTAGCATTTCAACCAGGGTCTATCCTATTGCCCTATTATAATCATACCATCTCTCCCCTCCCCGCCACCCCTAGCCCCTGGCAACCGCTACCCTGTCCTCTATTTGTAAAATTTTCTCATTTCAGAATGTTACATACAGTGGAACACAATAGAAAATCCAGAAAGTAAATGCACAAGGTCAATTAATCTTCAATGAAACAGGAGAGAATATCCAATGGAAAAAAGTCTCCAACAAATGATATTGGGAAAACTGGACAGCACCATGCAAAAGAAGGAAACTGGACCACTTTCTTACACTATACACAAAAATAAATTCAAAATGGATTAAAGACCTAAATGTGCGACCTGAAACCGTAGAAATCCTAGAAGAGAACATAGGCACTAGCTTCTTTGACATCAGCCATAACAAGTTCTTTCCAGATAGGCCTCTTAAGGCAAGGGAAACAAAAGCAAAAGTAAACAATTGGGACTACATCAAAATAAAAAGCTTCTGCACAGGGAAGGAAATTAACAGCAAAACAAAAAGGCAACCTACAGAATGGGAGAAGATGTTGACAAATGACATCCGATAAAGGGTTAGTATCCAAAATATATAATTTCTAAAATTCAACACCCAAAAAACAAATAATTCATTTAAAAAATGGACAAAAGACATGAAGAGACATTTCTCCAAAAAAGACACGCAGATGGTCAACAGACACGTGAAAAGATACTCATCATCACTTGTCATCGGGGAAATGCAAATCAAAACTGCAAAATCAGAACAATAAGACACCACCTCAACACCTGTCAGAGTGGCTATAATTAACACAAGAAACAACAGGTGTTGGTGAGGATGTGGAGACCGGGGAACCCTCTTGCACTATTGATGGGAATGCAAACTGGTGCAGCCACTGTGGAAAACAGTATGGAGTTCCCTCAAGAAGTTAAAAATAGAACTACCTTATGATCCAGCAATCATACTACTGGGTATTTACCCAAAGATTACAAGGACACTAATTCAAAGGGATACATGCATCCTTATGTTTATAGCAGCATTCATAACAATAGCCAAGATATGGAAGCAGCCCAAGTGTCCCTCGATCGATGGGTGGATAAAGAAGAAGGGGCATCTGTATACAATGTAATATTATTCAGCCATAGAAAAGAATGAAATCTTGGCCATTTGCAACAACATGGATGGAGCTGGAGATAATAATGCTAAGTGAAATAAGTCAGAGAAAGACAAATACCATATGATTTTACTCATATGTGGAATTTAAGAAACAAACAAGCAAAGGGATAAAAAATAGAAAGAGAGAACAAACTGATGGTTACCAGAGGAGAGTAGGGGTGGAAGGAGGGGTAGAATAGGTGAAAAAGAAAAAAAAAGTATAATTGGAGTTCTATAGTATGTAACCTTTTGAAGTTGGCTTTTTTTTTTAACTCAGTGTAATTCCCTGGAGATTCTTCCAAGTTGCATGTATCCATAATTTGCTACTTGTTGTTGCTGAATAGTATCCCACCATAGGGATGTACCACAGTTTGTTTAACCATACCTATGGGCTGATTCCAGTTTTGGGCTGTTAAAATAATGCTGCCATGAACATTTGTATACAGGTTTTTGTGTGAACATAAAGTTTTCATTTCTCTGGTCTAAATGTCCAAGACTGCAATTGCTGGATCATATAATAATGACATGTTTAGCTTTAAAAGAAATTGCTGAACTACTTTCTAGAATGCTTATACAATTTTATATTCCCCCAGCGATGTATGTGAGATTTTGATTCTTTGTCAGCTTTTGGTGCTATCCTGGTAGCCTTATTTTGAATCAAAATTTGGGACAGTTTTCTTTTCCTGAACTAACCAAATAATTTTGGCAGAGACCCATGTGGGGATAACTAGATTTAAAGAAAACCACATTAGGGCATATCAGAAGCTGTCTCCCAACCCCCAAAAACCATTCACTTAACTCTTAACAGACTAACTTTGCAGAGTAGGTCAGTTTGAGATATATGACCCCTTTAGTCTCCAGATAACTAACCAAAAGGATTCAGCTCTCCTTCTGTAGATGTTGGGCCCACTCTCCTTATCAATATCAGGAAAAAGGACTGGACATTGTTTCTTTCTCCCTTGTTTTACAACCTTATTGTCTTCTACAAGAAAATTTGTTTTTTATACGGATTTTTAAATCCCCTAGACCAATGTCTTCACTTTGCCCTCATCTGGAAATGAAGATGCTGGATTAGGACTTAGAAGACTTGTGTTTGAGTCCTTCTTACTAGCCGTGTCACTATAAATAAGTCAGTTACCCTTTCTAAGTTTGCCCGGCTGCATAAAATGGATGGACGAGACCAGTAGTTCTCAAACTCTAACATACATTAGAATCACCTGGAGGAGTATTAGGAAACCAGTTGCTGGGCCCCATCCCTAGAGTTTCTGAGAGTTGGACACAAGAACTTGCCTACCAGCTTTCCAGGTGATGCTAGTGAAGCTGGTCCAGAGACAGCACCTTAAGAACTACTGGGCTAGATTATGCTAAAATACGCTCTGGGCCCAACAGTCGATACCATCCCTTAACCACCCCTCCCCCCAAAGAAAACCCTTGAATTTGCTTTCTGGTAAAATTAGTTTTGCGTTTATCTTTTTTTTTTTTTTCTTAAGTGATATAGATATATAGCAGAATTTAATGCAGCCATTAAAAAATACCATAGAAGAATAATCATTGCCATGGGAAGCTTACCACAATACATGATTAGGCTAAAAAGAAGCTATATATTACAAAACAGCAATATATAGAAATGTCCAGTTACACATAGAAAATGGAAGTGCAGAGAGATCTAAAATGTTAATAATTATCACTGATAAAATTTATTTTCCTTTTTTTGTGCTTTTCTGTGTTTTCTAATTTTGTCTTTAATTCATATAATCATTAACCAGTTATTGAAACAAAAAACTGAGAAATACAACCCTCGATTTCTCTAAGTTTTATTTTATTTTTTCAGTTTCTCTACATTTTAATAATTGCAGTAAAGAACTTGTTGAACACCAACCAACAGAATTAAGCTGTTCGGGTATGAGATAAAATTGTCCAGGACCATTTACAAAGGCAGCTATGACCCTCCTTAGCCCTTTGCCTAAAAAGTGTGGTAAATTACCTGTGCCTTGTTCCTACTTGGAGAATTCTGCACTCACACGCCTGACTAGGTCTGGCCGCAGGAGCGCCCAGTACAGCATCGCGTCACTGCCCACTTAATGTGTTCCTGACTCTTTGCCGCTATGAACCAGTGGGGTTCACGGCCACAGCCTCACAAGCTGGTCTCTCCTGCATCCTTGACAGTAGGGTCAGAAAGTGTTTTATCTGGCAGGTTTCTCACTTGCTTGCATCTCTCTTAGAAGAATTAATGTTTACAAGTAAAATAGGAATGTTAAAAATATCTAAGCAGACTGAAAGAAGTTTAGATGGCAGAAACCAGTCATCTGCTCTAGAAGGGGATTTTGTTTCCCAGGTGGGTTCAGGTCCCCACCCGGGAATTCTGACTGTACTGATATCCCAAGTATATTGTCTTCTTCAACACTTTGCATGTCAATAATAAGAAAGATAAGTAACAATGAGCATAGCTTCCTTGAAAGATTACTTATTAAAGTGGTTTTGCTGCTAAATATTTGAATTAATCGATACTGGAGAAAAACTCTCTGTTGTTTCTGAGCTCTGATAACTCTGGTTCTGAATAAACTCGTGTGGTCCGAGGCCTGCCGCCAACGGGACGGCACAGTGGGGTTTCCACAGCACCACGACCGCGGCTACACTTGTACCGTGGGTTCCCTCCTGCCAACTTCTCTGCGGTAGATATTCCATGGGAATGAGAAAGTGAAAAGACCTTTTGATTCATGAGTGGTGGTGTATTTATTGTGGTGGCACTGTTTTATATCATGCATTGGAACCCCCACCCAGAATTATTTATTTTAACAAATACATCTTGCGCTTGAGGCCACATATTTTTATGTGACACCTAAAGACTACAGCCATCTAAATGTTGGCCCCATGTGTTTGCTATCATTAGCACAGTGACTGGGTTTGCTTATAGAACGGGAAGCTTCGGGGCGCCTGGGTGGCTCAGTCGTTAAGCGTCTGCCTTCGGCTCAGGGCGTGATCCCAGAGTTCTGGGATCGAGCCCCACGTCAGGCTCTTCCGCTGGGAGCCTGCTTCTTCCTCTCCCACTCCCCCTGCTTGTGTTCCCTCTCTCGCTGGCTGTCTCTCTCTCTGTCAAATAAATAAATAAAATCTTTAAAAAAAAAAAAAGAAAAGAACGGGAAGCTTCAGTGATGGCCTCAGAACTCCTTGTCCACAACAGCGTTACAAGAGCACTGTGCAGTGTCAGCAATATTCGCCACTGTCCCCTTATTCTGGAAGAACGGTTGAGAAGTTCATGTCTGGAACCTACTTGCTTGGTGAATAGGCTCCAGATCCAGTAACTGTTGAATGAGTGCACGTTCATGGCCCTATCTAGGGATGAGGGGGCATCAGCCTTCCTGTCTCCCCCACACATACCTCTCTCCTGATCTCGACATACTGCTGGCTTGCCACCTAGATGTCCGCTGCAAAACAGCCATGCTTCGCTTACCTGGCTTCCCACATCGATGAAAACTGGCAGGATTCTTATTTATATGTAAGTTATCATAGTGCTTCCATGGCTTAGAGAA